>NC_090825.1:67470000-68095000 GCF_028021215.1 Eschrichtius robustus
ATACAATGTCACTGGATAGAGGAAACAGAGATCACAGTCCTGGGCTGCTGAGGAGGTTGAAATTCGAGGGTTAAGATAATGGACAGGAAAGCATTACAAAGAGAAGAAGCTGGAAAAATCTGTGTGTGGCCCTTTCTGTCTTTGGCCAAATCATAAGCTCTCTATATGCAGGGTGAGACCCTGCAAGGTCTGTAAGAAAATATCAACTGGAGACCAGTTCTTCAGATTAGAACTACTTTAGCCCTAGTGAGAAAGCTACTCTGGAACCTATCCCAACTAGGCCCCAAATAAACCTTGACAGAACAATCTGATCCAACAGTAAATATATTGCCTGTAAGAATAAAACTCTACAATCTTTAAAAAAAGAAACCAAAATCTAGTATCTCAATAAAGTAGGCATAAAAAGGTCAGAAATTTTCAATTACAAGTTCACAAGACATATGAAGAAGCAGAAAAAAATGAAACCCATATTGAGGCAAAAACCTGTCAATAGGATGAAACCAAAGACAGCTTATGTGTTGAAATTAACATCCAAGGAATAAAGATCAACATAATGAGTGAATATATGGGCAATATTAGAAAATAAATAGAAACTGTTAAGGTAACCAAATGAAAATTCTAGAACTGAAAAATAAAGTATCTAAAATGTAACTATATGAATTTAACAACAAATTGAACACTACAGAATAAAAGATTAGTGAACTTGAAGATATAGCAAGTGAAATTATGGAATGTGGAAAAAGAAAAAGAAATGAAAAAGAGAACAGGTCTTCAATGACCTGTGGGATAATATTAGATAGTCTAATATATGTATGTGGAATCCCAGAATTAGAGGAAAAAAATTATGGAGGAGAAGAATATTTGAAGAAATAATGGCTGAAAATTTTACAGAACCAACTATATGGAACTTACTCTACATTTTAAAATATAAATACCTATTTCATATTTAAGTATAAAATATAAAAAGTATAAACGTAAATTAAAGTAAATGTGAAGGTACAACTACATTAAAATCAGACAGAGTAGATATTTATAAAATAAAAATACACAGACATGTGATAGGTAAAATTAAAAACTGGAAAAATATACAATATGCAAACAGTAAATATAAGAAAACTTATTTGCCTATTTTAATATCAGGCAAAGTATAATTCAAGAAAAATAATATCAGAGATAAAAAAGTACATTCCATAATGATAAAAGGTCTTTTCATCAGAAAGATATTAGTCTTAAATATGTGTAAGATTAAATATAGACCTTCAAAATAAAGAAGTAAATTAGATAGATAAAGTTGGAGATTTCAGCAAAACTCTCAATAATTACTAAAAGAAATAAACAAAATAATCCTAGAGTTTAAAAAAAATTGAAAAAGATAACCGACCTAACCTTACTGGTATGGTAGAGCAGTATGCCAAAAATACAATACAACAGATATTCTTTATAAATGCATATAGAACATTCACCATGATATATCATTTGTTGAGCCATATAACAAGTTTTAATAAATGTCACAATCTTAAAAAAAGTTATTTAACCCTAATAAAATTAAACTAAAAATCAATAGTAAAAGTCATCTTTAAAATCCCCAAATATTTGCAAATTAAATAACATATCTCTAAAAACTTTTGTTAAAAAGGAAATTAAAAAGGAAAATATAAAATATTTGAATTGAATGAAGTATAAATACACCACATCAAACTTTGTAAATTGCAAATAATACAGTGGCTTGAAAAATTATTGTATTAGAAAATAAGAAAGCCTTAAAATCAATCATGTATTCTCCACCTTAGAAAAATTAGGGGGAAAAAAAGACACATTAAAAACAAAGTGGCTAAATGAAGTCAAATTAAAATTATAAATGTGGAAATGAATAAATTAGAAAATGGACAAGCAGGAAAAAAAGGAGAACAATGTGTTCTTTAAAAAAGATTAAAGCAATTTATAAACCATTATAGGAATTATTAAGACAATAAAAGAGAAAAAAAAATTACCAATAAAGGGAAACAAAGAGAGGACATCACTTCAGATCACTAAAAGTATAACAAGTGATTGTAACCAATAGATATATGTCAAAAACTTGCATCTTGGATAAAATGGAAAATCTCTAAAAAAGACAAATATTGCAGGACTGATGCAAGAAAAGAAAAATGTAGTCTTTCTCTGCAAAATAATCTTGGAAAAGAAGGATTATGTAGGAAGGAAAATACTATCTGATTTTAGATATTCTACCTAATTTCCACTCACTCTAAAGCTATGGGAATTGGGACAGCCTGGTAATAACAGAAGCACAGGCATAAAGACCTATGGCACAGAAAAAAGACTAGAAATAAACTCATCCAATCAACTGATTCTCAATGAAGTCATTGAAGAAATTCATAGTATAAGGGTTTTCTTTTTGCAAAAAATGGGGCTAGAACTTTATATCAATGTGGGAAAAAATAAATTGATGCTACCTTCAAACATATATAAAAGTTAATCTGAGATGGACCACAAACATAAATGTTAAAGCTAAAATTATAAACCTTGTAGAATAAAACATAAGAAAATATCTTCATAACTGGAGTTAGCAACATTTCTTAAAAATGGCACAGAAAGCAAATTTGTAAATCAAAAATGCTAAATTGTATTTCAACAACAACAAATCACTTTTCTCATCAAAAGAATATTTTAGAAAATAAATAGATAATGCTATATAGAGAAAATATTCACAGTAAATATATTTGACCAAAAAAAACCCTGTATACAGAACATATATAGAACTCCTAAACTCAACAGTCAAAAAGACAAAAAAAAAAAAAAAAAAAAAAAAGATTAAACAAGATCACTTGCCAACCTGTTTACAAAAGATGATGCAGAAATGGACAAATGTTCAATACACATCAGAAAGTGTTCAATATCATTAGTCACCAGAGAAATAAAAATTAAAACTACAGTGATATACCATTACAGGTCTGCCAGATGGATAATTACCAAAAGACCAAAATGACCAGATGTTGGCAAGTATGTGGAACAACCGATGGAAGTGTAAAATGATACAAAAACTGTGACAATTGTCCTAGCAATTTCTAATAAAGTTATACATTCACCTATCCTGTGATCCAGTGAGTCTATTCCTACTTAACTAACCCAGGATAATAAAAATGTAAGTCAACAAATATATTCTTATATGAAGGTTCCTAAAAGCCATATAATCAGAATAATCAAATCTGGAAACAAACCCAATATCCTTTAACAATAAATGGATATTATAAAAAACAAAAATAAATATTACACAATGCCAATAGAAAAGAGCTACAAATATACCCAATAATATGAACTTCAAAAATATTTTGCTAGAAATACATATGCTACATTTATGACTCTATTTCTAGGACAACAGGCACACAAATCATTTGTGTTTAAAAATCAGAACAGTGGTTTCTTCTGGGGAGTGATCAGAATTGACTGGGAAGGAGCATGAGGAACTTTCTGGAAAGATAAGAACTTTATCTTCATAGGGCTGTAAAATTCATCAGTGTACACATGCATGTATTTGTCAAAACTTGTTAAATTATACACATAAGATCTGTGCATTTTAATCCTTGTAAACTATATAAAATTCCTTGTGGGAGGATTTATTTACCTCCCCAGTATATTTTGTGAGTATGTGCTTGTTGTCTTCCCCTATATAATTGGTGTCTACTTATTTATATTTGTGAGCTCTTCAGGGAAAGAGATATTGTATTAGTGCCTAACACACTGGATAACTGGTGCATGCTTATCAAAAGAATAATTAGATTTAAACTAGAGAATTCAGAAAGGAATACCTCATACTGAAAGAATGAAAAGAAAATCAGGCAGGTAGTCCTTTAAATAGCATTCTTTAAGCACACACTCAGAATCATGACTTGCATTTTTCTGGGTATCAGAGGTTAAAAAAAAAAAAGCTATAGGTTGTGCCTTAATGAGTTTATAATCTAGCTGGGGCTACTAATTACAGTAAACAAAATTGTAAGATAAGAGCTATACAGTGGTCTGCACAAAGCATAATGAATGCAGATATATAGGTTTATTGGTCTCAAAGGGAAAATGCAATAGATTCTGCAAGTCTCATTAGAACTATTCACTTATATTGCAGTTCTTTTTCTGGGGGAAGGCCACATGAAAGGACTGCATTTCTCTAATCTCTTGAAGGTAAGTGTGGCCATGTCAATTATACCCATGTGCTTAATGGTGTTGCTAAGTCCCACTATGTCCTTACTGATTTTCTTCTTGCTGTCCATTTCTGACAGAGGGGTGTTGAAGACTCCAACTATGATAGTGGATTCATCCATTTCTTTTTGCATTTCTATTAGTTTTTGCCTCAAATAGTTTGAGGCTCTGTAATTAGGTACATACATGTTAAGGACTGTTATGTCTCCTTAGAGAACTGACCCTTTATCACTATGTAATGTCCTTCTTTATTTGTTAACTTTCCTTGCTTTGAAGTCCACTCTGTGAAACTGAGATAGCGCTCCTGCTTTCTTTTGATTAGTGTTACCGTGGTATATCTTTCTCTAACCATTTACTGTTTATATGTGTCTTTACATTTAAAGTGGGTTTCTTGTAGACAACATATAATTGAGCCTTGTTTTTTGATCCACTGTGAACCTTTGTCTTTTAATTGGTAGATTTAGACCACTGCTACTGAAAGTGATTATCGATAGATCTGGTTAATATCTACCACATTAGTTACTGTTTTCTATTTGTTGCCCTTGTTCTTTGTTTTTATCTTCCATTCTTTTTCTGCCTTTTCTGGTTTTAACTGAACATTTTATATAATTCTATTTTCTCTCCTCCCTTAGCACATCGGTTATACTTTTTACTTTTTTAGTGGTTGCCCTAGAGTTTGCAATATACGTTTATAACCAATCCAAGCCACCTTTCCAATATCACTATGCCACTATACAGATAGTGTGAGTACCTTATAATAACCAGATAATCCTGATTCCTCCCTCCAATCTCTTGTATCATTGCTGGCATTCATTTCACTTATATATAATCATTTATAAGCATATATATACATATATACACATAAGGTGCATACATAATTGAATAGTTTTGCTGTTATTTTGAACAATCTCTTATCTGTTAGTCCAGCAGTCCCCAACCATTTTGGGACCAGGGACTGGTTTCGTGGAAGACAATTTTTCCATGGACGGGGGCGGGTGATGGTTCAGGTGGCAATGTGAGCAATGGGGGGGATGGCTCAGGCCGTAACAGGAGCCATGCGGAGTGATGCGGTGTGGCAGATGAAGCTTCGTTCGCTCACCCGCTGCTCACCTCCTGCTGTGCGGCCCGGTTCCCAACAGACCACAGACCAGTACTGGTCCACAGCCTGGGGGTTGGGGACCCCTGTGCTAGCCAACTAAGAGTAAGAAAAATAGATGCTTTTATTTACTTTCACTTATTCTTTCTTTGATGCTCTCTGCTTCTTTATGTAGATCCCAGTATTCTACTGACATGTTCTCTAGCTCAGGGACTCTTTCCTCAGCCACCATTCAGTTTACTAAAAGGTCATCACAGGGATTCTTCATTTCTGTTACAATATTTTTTAATCTCCAGTGTGACTTTTTGGTTCTTTCTTAGGATTTCCATCTCTGCTTACACTGTCCATCTGTTCTTGCATGCTGTCTATTTCATCCATTAGAGCCCTTAGCATATTAATTATCATTGTTTTAAATTCTCTGTCTGAAAGTCCAACCTTCCTTGCCATGTCTTTTTCTGACACTTGTTCTGTCTCTTCAAGTTGTGTTTTTCTCTGTTTTTTTTTTTCTTTTGGTACACCTTGTAATTTTTTCTTGATAGCCAGACATTATGTAACAGATAAAAGTAACTGCTATAAGTAGGCCTTTAGTAATGTGGTGGTGGTGAGGTGCTGGGGGCCAGGAAGCATTCTATAGTCTTATGATTTCAGTGAGCCTATGACTCAATCTTTCAGTGAGCCTATGACTCTGGTCTGTGAATTCACAAGAGTTTCCCAGTTTTTTTTTAATCTTCCCTTGGAGGACAGGATAGCTAGAATGGGCTGGAGTTGGGTGCTCCCCTTTTCCCATGGGGAAGGCTAGAGCTGGCTGGAGATGCATATTCCTCTTCCCCCAGGTCAGTTAGGCTCTGATAACTTCCCAGCAGGTTAGGCTCTAGTTATGTTGCTTCCCCTGAGTTTAGGCCTTGTTAAGAAGAGCAGAATACTCTGGCATATTTCAAAATAGTTTCTTTCTCCCTCACCCTGCTAGAAGCATGAGGGGATTTTTCTCAGATTTTTACTTTGGGAATCTGGTCAAGTTCCTGGAGGTAAATCTCCAACACTGTGTCCCCCAACTCCACAACCCTTGAGTTTTTAATCTCAGACTTGTCCAAACTGAGCCTCCAGCAACTTGTCAATAACAGTTCAGGGTTTCCTATTCTGGCACTGGTTCCCAAGGTAGTTTCCACTTTGAGTCTGCTCCAGTAAGCTGTGACTCCCTGTATACACTTGTCTATCTCTCCAGTCTTGGGGGCAGCAATTTTCCCTGTATCCTACTAACTCTTACGTATCCAAGAAGAGTTGTTAATTTTTCAGTCTGCTCAGCTTTGTATTTGTTGTTAGGACAAGAGTGGTGACTTCCAAGATCTTACATGCAGAACCAGAATCTTGTAAGTATCATGTGTGGCTTTATGAATTGTTTTGCCAATGACATTAAATAAATAAATAAATAAATAAATAAATAAATATATATATATATATATATATATATATAAGATATATATACAAATATATATATGTAATTCCCGGTAACATCCTGCTTCAGGCAGAGTGTGACTCATCAAGCTTACTCTGCCTGTCCAAGTGATCATGAAAGCCCACGTTCAGTCGGGAATCCAAGAAAAGGTTCTTTGAGTCTCTGTATTAGTTTGCTGTAACAAAATGCCACCGACTGGGTGGCTTAAACAACAAAATTTTTTTTTCACACTTCTGGATGCCAAAAGTCTAAAATAAAGGTTTTGACAGGTTTCGTTTCTCCTGAGGCCTTTCTCCTTGGCTTGCAGATGGCTTCCATCTTGCTGTCTCTTAAGATGGTCATCCTTCTGTAGATGTACACCCTTGGTGTCTCTTCTTATAAGAACACTAGTCCTGTAGGATTAGAACCCACCCATGTGACCTCATTTAGCCTTAGTTTCCTCTTTAAAGGCCCTATTCCAAATACAGTCATATTCTGAGGTGTACCTTGAATATACGAACTTTTGGGGGACACAATTCAGTCCATCAAATCTCCAAAGTGGGCAGGGATTCACTGCCAAGCCATAATAGATAAGCAGCATATAAGAGAAATAAAAATATGTTTCATTAAACCATAAAGATTTTAGAGTTGCTTTTTAAACTGTAATATAAACTAGCCCATTTTGTCTCATGTAGAATGAAGTATACAGAAATCGAGTGGTATTGTACAAAAATCTAAAATATGTGGCATTGGATTAGCAATCTTCCCATAGACAGGAAAAAATGATATCCAGAACCTAGAAAGATAGTGCTCTTGATTAATACGGTGGCAAAATATTTTGTAAAATTCTCATCTGCCATGATTTGAATAACAGATAATTAGTGTGAATTTCTATCCAAGTTTGCTCAGTACATTTCCAGTCTGTATCCATTGACCCGGTATTACTCTTAGTGGTCTTCCCTTTCCTCTCAAAAGGGTCCTGGTTTGAGCAGTATATCATATAATCACCTTACAGAAAATTTACTTCATAAATGTTTAGCTCTACTGGACAAAGTTAGAAAATAGAATATTAGTTCCTTACTATGTAGGAATTATAATAAACAAATGTATTCAGAAAGGAATCATTTACTTTTCAAGCAGAAATGAAAGAAACTAGACTGATTCCAGAAATTCATGGCCTTGAAATACTGGAAAATCCAGTTATTTTAGACCCATTCAAGAATATATACATTGGAGAAATGCCTTGATTCACTAAAGCCCAATGGAAGGGTCAAATTAAGAGTAAAAACATTGAAACCATTCTTAAAAACTGAATAAATAATATTCCTGAGAGAAAAGGCCTAACTGTGGGTGTGACACTGAGTAAAATCTTTCAATTGGATTGTCAAATGAGAGAAAAGAAACTAAACTAATGGCTTTTTTATAAAAGCCTTATAGTCTCAAGTTAACCAATCTAATTTAAGAGAGAGAAAGGCAAAGGCATAGGGTCACAAAACCTCAACATATAGCAAATGTAAAAAAAAGAAAAAAAAAAGAAGGGAAATGACTGGAGTTAAAGAGAGGAGAAGCCTACTAAGTATCTGAGAGCTGTGTGTTGGTAAAGAAATCAGAAGTAGAGAATAAAAAAAAAGAACTTCCAAGACCTAAAATAGCCCTGGGATCAGCAACCACTTTTTGGCATGACAAACCAATGATGGTACATGCTTCAAAACTCATTTTTTAGGTATCTAAGGAGGATGTGGAAAAGAAGGAATTCTACTGGGTACAGAGCCTAGGACCATATTTGAAACTTACGTGGAAACTACTTTGCATCCCTATCTTTGAGTTTGATGCTGCGACTAGAATAAAACTTTAGTCTGATACCCTTTGGAAGAAGGTGAGTATGTTTTTTCACAAGCAAAAATATATATTGAATATATGATGATACATGGTCATCCTGTGGTAGACATTAAGGCTCATTCTAATTATCTTCCTCCCCAGAATTTGATGGCACTGAATTCTGTCTATATGAATTTTGACATGCCATACAACTTTCATTGGCCTATAAAATATTATTGGAAGTGACAAAGCATTTTAAATATCCATACACACTAAGATTTGTGTGCTTGTGAAATTATCTATTTATTATAACTTCCTTGAACTGTAATTGCTAGATCTGAGTGAATGCACATTTTCACGGCATTAAGTAAATATTGTCAAATTACTCTCCCTAAAGAGTATACTAACATAATACCACATGCAGTGCATGACTACCTGTTGCCCTGCATTATATCTAATATTGCACTTTGTGTGTGATTGTGTGTGTACACATATCTTTATCAAGATAGCAGGCAACACCATGATCTAATTTTTCCTAAGTATTCATTTTGTTTTTACTGAAGTAAACATTTATATATATAAATATGTAACATATATATATATATATATATATGGGGCCAATTGTATTTATTCTTTTGTGAATTGTTATTCCTTTGCTTTGTCTATTTTTCTATTGTAATAGTGTAGTTAACAGCACACACTTTTACTATGATGACAGTCAAGTGTTGAATTCCCATATCTGTATTGTAACAGATTATGTGGCCTTGGGTATTTTACTTAGAAGTTCTATAAGTCTCAGATCATAGTCACTCAGAGACCCGGGATGACAGATGTTCAATCTTAATACGTGGTTCAGAGTCGACAAAGCAGGGAAAAGGAAAATGGCAAATTGTATATTAGCTCTTAGAGCTTCTACCTGGAAATGTACTTATCACTTCCATTCATATATATAGATCAAATCCACATAGAAAGCCACACTTTCTTTCAAAGTGGGGGAGGGATGTACAATCTTATCATGTGTGAGGATTATTTCTGATCAGCCCCCATAACTACCACAATCTGCATTTGTAATGTTCAATCAGGCTCAAAATCCAGGGTTCCTGGGTGATGTGCTACATAGTCTTTTGATAGTAGGGTAGCAGCTGTGGTATCTACATCAGATCTGGTGGTGGACTCTCTGGAATAAGATACCTATTTACTAAAATGACAAGCATCACTACAAAAAAAATGTATTAGATCTTTCTACTATCCCAATGAGACCAAACAGTATAAAGTAGAAAGATTCAAAAACAGAATTTTCTCTAGAATTAGAAGTATTATGTGGGTCGATGGGTCTACTGCTCTAAGAGTAGAGAATGTTTCTTGATTAGCCTTTTATCTGTTTCCTGGGATCAGTGTCGATTTTTATTTGGGACCCTGGTTCCTCCCTCTCAAAATTTTTTCCTTGGCCACATCCGCTTTGGAGGTTGAACAGCACTTTCCAACCCTCATCCTGCCCACAGATATAGAATAATCCAAGTTTCATTTAGTCTGGGCTAATGTTTCTATTGACACCAGAATTTAAGCTCTCTCAAACTTTGTTGACTTCTTATATATTTGATTCTAGTTAGCTGTATATGCCAAAAGACAACACACAATTTCTTTCTAGACAAAATTCCCATATTTTCTGTATTTTTCTTCCTTAACTCCTCTCTCTCTATGCAATTTTAGTTAGCATGTCAGATTTTGATCACACACACACACATATATGCACATATATTCTCTTTTCCTTAAACCTTTTATATAACTGAAAGGTGCCACAAACTGAGTTGGATCTTTACTCTGAAATTCATTAGTCCATTCAGGTTTTTAAAAATTAGTGTGAAGGCCTTATTCTTGATTTAATCTTTCTGTAAGATTTAGTCTTAATCAGCTTTTAAAGCTCAAAAGCCTATCATCTATCTATGTATCTCTCTATTTATTTACTTATTTTCCTGATTGTGGTTGAGAAGCAATTTCCTCTTCTATGCTGGCAAGTGGCTTTTCTCCCACACTCAAATAAGATTTAATAAGGGAAACTGGGCACAAGGTATATGGAAACCATGCTATCTTTGCATTTTCTGGAAATCTAAACATGCTCTAAAATAAAAATGTTATTTAAAAAAATATATAAATTTGGACTATGTAAAAAGTTACATTCTATTGATAGAATTCAGAGGTAAGAAATGAAACCTGTTTTTCTGCTAGTGAATTCAACTTATTTATAAGTTCTTATATCCACTGATGTCAGTGGAAAACATTGGCCTTTTAAGTAAGTTGGAGTGTTCTTTTAAAATTTAGTTTATTTTGGGTTAATTGAATCAATTCAGGTTTCTACCCTTCTCCTTTCCTTTTGCTTTCCTCCTTAGATGGCTCTGGATAGAGTTTATAATGATAGTGGTGTTTGAACTCTGGTTAATGTAAGGATGCCTAGGATCTCACTGGCTTTCACCAACAAAATACCTCCTTCTGGGTTTGTTAAGTCATGAAGTCTTCTTTGTTATTATGAAATGGCCCCCAAACCCATTTTCAAACCATTGGCTATGCACCTTGTATTTAAGTCAGCTTTATCTGATATAAATACAATCACATCAAATTTCTTACACTTTTATATTTGTATCCTTTTATTTTCAACTTGGGTCTTTATAATTAAACTGCCTCTCTATATGATATACGTAGAGAGAGAGATAGATACCAACTACTGCCTTATAATAAAACATATTAATCTAATTACATTAAATGTAATTACTAATATGTAAGGTTTCAATCATCAGTCTTGCTATTTGTTTTTTATACATCTCTTCTGGTTTGTTCCTCCTTTTCTGCTACCTTTTGTTTTTTTGTTTTTATTGTTAATCTTGGTTTTTTGTTTCTTTGTTTTTGTTTGCCTGCTTGTTTTAATATTTTTTCTAGTTTCTTGGCTTATCAGCTGTATATTTTTAATTACTTTTATGCTTATTCTAGTGATTCCAATATATATCCTTAACCTATCACATTATACTCTGTATTAATATTACCCTCCTTCACTCCAGTATAAGAACTTAACAGCACTATAATTTTAACCAGCCTCCCTTATTCTTTGTGTATTATTTTTATTCACTTTAGTTCTATTTCAATACATTGTTAATATATTTGCTTTCATCAATCAATTAAATTTGGGGGGATTCAGGAGAAACATTTTTTATATTTATCCACAAATTTATCAATTCCAGTGCTCTTGGTGTATGTGTGTGTGTGTGTGTGTGTGTGTGTGTGTGTATAACTGTCATCCTTGATTATCATCTAAGAACCAGCTAACAGAATATATTTACAGCTTCAGGCCCCATAGCTTTCTCTTAGGGAACTCTGAGTCCGGATTTTATCATCAATGAAGATAGCTTCTGTGAAAATGGAGAAAACTTTCTTATATTAGTTTGGGGTCTCCCTTTTAAATAAAAAACAAGCTTCCCTAAGTTTTTCAAGTAAGTCTGGTGAGTCCTGCATAAGACAAAAGTATGCCTTATGTGAATAATGTCTCTCTGGATTTTTATAAGTGTAGACCTATTTAAATTTAAGATTTATAAACTATTCTATGTTGAACTGAATATCTACTGCTAGACATTAGTTCCACTATCTAAGTGTAACTTAACTCCACCACTACAAAATCTGTGGGATACCAAAATAATACAATTTCAAAAATCATAATTGGAATGTGTTAAATTATGTTCTCAACTCTCAGAACAATGATTGTCGTAGGAACAGATTCACGTGGTGCCATTTTCTGTTTCATTATAGTCTTTGTCGTAAGAACGATGTGGTAGAATTTTAATGTCTCATATATTCCTGTAAATTACAGGATTCTACTATACAGCTTTGACCTTCTCAGTGTTCTATGATTTGATTGGCTACTCATTGCATTTTCCCCTTGCCTGGTGTCCCACTAACCTGTAGGGAAGAGATAGAATGAACAGCCAATTAAAGTGCAGAATATTGAAAAGGTCAAAACAGTACAATATGTTATTTCTACTCTGAATATATCAGATACTAACCACATGTTGTAGTTGCTCTACAAGGACAAGGAGAAGTATAGTCGCAGGGGAAAAAAGGAGCAAAAGACAATCACTTTACATTTCAGTCGACAAATTACCGAAGATGTGTTTTTCTGAATAACTCAAATTATTTTCAAAATTAAAAATTTAGGGCTTCCCTGGTGGCGCAGCGGTTGAGAATCTGCCTGCCAATGCAGGGGACCACAGGTTTGAGCCCTGGTCCGGGAAGATCCCACATGCCACGGAGCAACTGGGCCCGTGAGCCACAATTACTGAGCCTGCGCGTCTGGAGCCTGTGCTCCGCAACAAGAGAGGCCGCGATAGTGAGAGGCCCGCGCACCGCGATGAAGAATGGCCCCCACTTGCCGCAACTGGAGGAAGCCCTCGCACAGAAACGAAGACCCAACACAGCCATAAGTAAATAAATAAATAAATAAAAATTAAAAAAAAAAAAATTAAAAATTTAAACCCCATTTCAAAAGCAAATAAAAAGTATATTTAGTTTTGACATTTAAATCAGTCTCTTTGGAAGCTGTTTAAGTATCTGTCACTAGATACCTGAATAGATGCAAAGAAAACATCACTTTCCAGCACTTTTGGTCTTCTTTTTTGTTGTTGTTAAATACTATGTAACTTTTAATTTGTTCTGATATTTCATTGGTATCAACTAACTATCATGACTGTGTAATCTTTACTAAAGAAAGTATAAGTAACAATATAGGGGCCATCATATATTTTAAAAATTTAGTCATCTTCCTTTTTCAGAATTTTTCCACTGCCAGAATACTAAATTCTAACCTTTAAAAGGATATGTAACTACCCATGATTATGATAAAAACTCTGATTGTTGGTGTTTTATATAATGGTAGCATTGCACTCCATGTGCACTTCTGCTACTTATCTTATAATTTCATTTATACTCATTTAGTGTCCCCAGAAATAAACTGGTTTTAAGTTGATAATTATGATCCAGACTTATGGATCTGATCTCCCATCCAAAACAACAAGTATCAGCCAGAGACTCTACTTCCCCCAAATAAATTTCCCTTGAATGTTTACCGTCTTTAGTCCAATTTTATGACTCTTTTAGCCAATTTGTTTAGACGTTTAAGTGCACTCTACTCATTAGAATTTTATATTACACAGAAATCAGTTATTCCAGAATGCGGTAGAAACAACCTAATAACACCTGGTGCTGACAAGGTAGATCAGAATTTGTCAGCAATAGCTTTACCCAGATGTAAATTGAATATCTGTTCCAGCCAGATAAGCATTCAGGGGGAAAACATTAATCTTACAAACTTCTGGCTTCTTTTATCATTTTTCTATGGTAATCTTTTAAATATAAATTTAATATATATATATATTCAAATATACAGACCCATCCTTCTACTTGGCCAGTCTCTTTCTTAGTCTTCTTTTCTATGATTTGCTAATTTTTACTTATCACACAATAAAGGGATCTTGGTATGACTGTTCCAATACCACATCTGCACCATGTCAGAAAACTGTATTTAAAAACAAATATTTCATTGTCAACTCTTGGAGACTTGTGTTTTTCAAAAAAGTCAGGACTTATCTCAGTAGCAATAGTGGGATAATCAAATTATTAATTTTTAAACACCAGGGCTTGAAGTAAGTTTCTATGTAAGCATTTATATTTCTAAGGGGTAAGGGTAAGGATTTAGAATGAGGAGAATACTAATCATAAATAAAAATATGTACTACCATCACCTACGGTAAGATATTATCAGATGTAAAATATTTATTTCAGGAGAGCACACTGGAAAATGAAGTGAATAGGGAAAACATCAATGGAAGTACATGATGAATTCAGTATTGGAGGAATGATAGATGAAATGAAAGAGAAAAAAAAACAAGTTATGCATAATGAAAAGAAACTAAAACACATAAAGTTGAGAAATAGCAAAGCCAACAATTAATAACATTAATAAAGGGTAGTAGGGGATAGAGAGGGAACGGTGCGGGAAAAGCAGTAAAGTTTGATATTTAAGTGTTAAAATAGGAAGTTTGGCATCCATTATATAAGTAACAGTGATCACAGCATGGGGTAATTATTATTATTTTTTTAAAATTTTATTGATTGATTGATTGATTGATTGATTGATTTTTGGCTGTGTTGGGTCTTCGTTTCTGTACGAGGGCTTTCTCTAGTTGCGGCGAGCAGGGGCCACTCTTCATCGCGGTGCGCGGGCCTCTCACTGTCGTGGCCTCTCTTGTTGTGAGCACAGGCTCCAGACGCACAGGCTCAGTAGTTGTGACGCACGGGCCTAGTTGCTCCGCGGCATGTGGGATCTTCCCAGACCAGGGCTCGAACCCGTGTCCCCTGCATTGGCAGGCAGATTCTCAACCACTGCACCACCAGGGAAGCCCTGGGGTAATTATTGGTATGTAACATCTATTAGGAGTTAGTTTTACAGTATAGGTATGAAGTAGTTAGTTTTACAGTATAGGTATGAAGTAAACAGAATCCTAATCTTAGTCTGGCAAAAGTGTGATTGGACAGGCAGTAACATGTAATACTAATAGAAAAAAAGTACTAATTGATGACTGAAAGAATACAAAAGTTGAAGGAGAAGATTAAAAATGGATTCATAAGAATGGATGAGTAATGTGGCAGAAAGGAGAGATTGGAATGCAAATTGTTTGATGTGTTAACAATATCTTGGCACTCTTTCAGAACTGTTTGGCAAAACCCACTCTATTCTTTCATTCATTCATTTAGATAAGTGGCTGAGGACCTTATCTGTGCCAAACAGTACTACACAGGTCACTGGACAAGGGAGAGATCACAGACAGTATTGCAGGAATAGCATCATGAACTCTACCTTCAGTCTCCTGGAGAAAATTCCTGTTCCTATGGAACTTACCTGTTAGTAGGGGAAACTGACACCAAGCAACTATAGAAATAAAGAAGCAATTAATATAATGCCAAGACAGTACTGAGAAGAAAAATGAGAGCAAGGGATAGACGGAATGGGGAGGGGGAGTATTATTTTAGATTAAGTGATCAGAGAAATATCTCCAAAGCAATGTTATTCTAACAAAGACCAGAAATGTGTGGAGCATTAGTAACATGAAGATCTTAGCAAGAGATTCCACAGAAAGAGAAAAGCAAATAGAATGGTCCTGGAGCCAGAATGAGTTTGGTGTGATAAAGAAACAGCAGGAGTCTGTAAAAGGAGCACTAAGAGGGATTAATACTGGATGCTTTGGAAGAAGAAAATACAATTATTTGATTTGTGATAAAATAATTCTGTTAATTTTTACATAATAATATGCAAGTGTTAAGTTATTCCTAAAACAACTTTTATAGCATTATAAATTCTATAAATATTCCCTTACCAACTTTTTGCTTATGGGAATATATTTTTATTTCCTCCTAAGTATTTAGGTGTTTAATATTTGTCTTAGATTATTGAAACAGAAATAAATGTCATCTGCCACTGACCTGGGAAACTCATTCTGGAGTATATGTTCCTGAAGGGAACTGTCTACTTTCTTAAACTACACTTAAATCTGATGTTAAGATTGCTGTTGGGTGTGGAAAAAAAATTACTCAAACAAAAAAAATCTTTGGAAAGTGGACTATTTGATTCAACCAAAATAATATAGTTTAGCTTCTCGTTTAGTCATAAAAACATAATTTTATCACAGAGGTTAACAATTTAATATAGAAGATATTTGTGGTATATGGAGGCACTTTACTATCCCCTTATAGATCAGCTTCCAGCTTATACAATTTAGTTAATGGCATCATAATTCATCTAAGTTTTAAATCTTCTTATTGGGTATTGTGCCCAGTTTCCCATCTTCCCTCTCCATATATATACACACACACAGAAACACACACATACATATATATATATGGCTTTATAACTTTTTATATCTTAAATAATGCAAACTTCATTGGCTTCCCACAGCCTAATAAACTGGTTCCAAATTTTAGACATGTAAGAACTACCTGTCAAAACCAGATTCTAATCTGTTCTACTATGTGATTATCCCAGAATTTGTATGATATATTTCAAATAAAATGGATGGATTGCAATTCCCCAAGCAAAGTGTGTGATGTTTTTCCTCTATTTTTGTTTTAACACAATATGAATTTCCTTCCTTTTCTGTGTATGTTAAATTCTTCTATGCCTTTGAAGATATAGCTTGTCTTTCAGTAAATCTACCCCTTAACATTAGGGGAGCCTACAACATCAAAGTAAAGTAAATTCTGACAGTATAAGAAAACGACACTTAAAATAAAGGGATAGATAATTAGAAAGTAGTTATTGGAAATTACAAATACTATTGCCAAAATGAGAAATTGAATACAAAGGATAGCTGATAAAGTCAATAATATCTTCCTGAATATCAAGCAAAATGGCAGAAAATATGAGCGAGTGTAAGAGACATAGTAGATCAATCCTGGAGTTATAAAATGTGGTTAAAAACTCTTCCATTATGTAAGAGCAGAGAAAACAAAAGAGAGTATTTATTTTAAAAAATAATAAAAATGCACAGAGTTAAAGAAAGAAGGTCATCAGAGTTTAGTAGAGCTCACCTAGTTCCTATAGGAGAAAAAAGATGAAGTTCAAGATACCTTTCTGAAATTTCAAAGTGCCGAGAATAAAAAAAAAAAAAACAGATTTTAAAAATTTCCAATGACTAGGAAGAAAAGTTCATCAAGAAAGTAATGAGTATTAGATTAGCAATGCACTCATCATTACACTGATCATAAAGGCAAAAGAACAATGTCTTCAAATTACTAAAAATAAGAATCAAATAAAAAGAATTTAGAATTCTCTACCCATAATCAAACATAAGGAAAAAATGAAAATATTTTCAGATACATGGAATGTGATAGTATCTGGAAGTATTCATTTGTGCATTCTACTTTTCTACACTTCCTAGGAAGTGATCTTTCGCCTAGTAAACCAGAGGCATTCAGGTTGTCTCAGTAAAACCTGTGATTGTATTGCAGACATGCAAATTTTTGCCAATATGATAGATATAAAATGGTATCTCAAGGTTGTTTTAATTAACATCTCTTTTATTACTAGATGATGGAGTATATCTTCTTTTACTTGAATTCATTTGAGTCCCCTATTTTTCTGTTAAGTATTTTGTTGTTGTTTCGTTTTCTATTTTGATTTCTCCAAACTCTAGTTATATTCTAGATCTTAATTCTGTTTGTAGTTTTGGATATAGATAGTCCTCTCTATTGACCATGATTCCTAAATGTTGATGATAAAAATCTATTGTTTTTGCCTTATTTTTTCTTCTTAAGATTTTATCTAACGATTCTTTCCTATTCTATGATCATAAAGACATCCCTCTATTTTTTTCTATTAATTACAACACTACTATTATAACCTTTAAATCTCTATTCCACATGGACTCCTTTGTATACTATATTGATTAGGTATCCAACTATAACTGTATCTATATACCAAGCCAGCTTTTCCATTATTATCAAACAATCAGGCTTTTTATGCAGTGCCACATTTACCTTTTATCATATATGAAACTTTAGCTTGCTGCTAAGCTTTTTAATTAACATGGTTTTGAATTATGCCTAAATATTTGGTAAGTTGAATCTTTTTGTACCAAACACAGTCTTTGCTGTAGTTTTACAAATTTCATTACCAATTCATGTATTTTCAAAATTAATTTTAGAATCTGTCAAATTCCTCAAAGAATACTAGTAGAAGTTAATTGGATTCCATTAATTTATGGTTTAATTTGAAGACTCATAATGTTACATTACTTCTGTTGGTTAATATGTTATATATTTTCATTAGTTTGTATATTATTTTACATGTAATGCAAATTTGATGGTCTTATTTTGGGTAATATTCACCAGTTTACAGATCCATTAAACAAGTAGTATATGATTCCATATACTTTGCAAATATAAGGTACACTTTTTTCTATTGATGCCTTGACTAGATGAATGTAACTGACAATTTCTGTCAAGATACTAGAGCACAGAAAAATCCAGTTAATCAGCAGCATTTTTAGACTTCTTCAATTCCAGAGAAATCTATTCACATCTGGGTGTGCTTCACATTACACAGACCCATAAAGTGATCTGTTGACAGAATTAATGAGGAAAAGAAGGTAGCTTCAGGAATGTAATTATTTATTAGTTTGATAATAGTTTTGTCAAATCGTTCCAAACATACCCTAATGATTAGTGAAAAATCAGTTGTATAAAATATAAGCATTTTCTTTTCTATAGTATAATTTTTACAATAAATAATGTCTAGTTCCAGCAAATCTATGTTAATGTTGAATTTGGAAATAAGGATAAGGGCATTTATTTTGCCTTTTGCTAGAATAATTATATCACCTGTCTTTATTTTGTATAACAAATTGATATAATGATTGTCTCACTGTGATAAAATGTCATGATTATCTCAGAGATAATCACTGACAAAAAAAATTACTAAATGAAGAATCTAGCTGTTGCCTTGCAGACTTATAGAACAGTTATAATCCAAACAACATAAAACAACTACTCTTTCTGTTACTGCATTAACTTATACAGGCACACTATTATTATTCATTTACTGAGCTAAATTAACTATGACTGCATGTTAATACAATTTAATTTTAAAATACTAGAAACAGGAATCTAAAATATGTTTTGAATTCCCTCTGAGGGCACCTATCACTACAGTAGACAACTTGGAATCACAGAGCATGAGATTAATACGTTTTCATCTTTTAGACTGCAATTAGGTAGTTGAGATGGCTGTAATTGTGTCATTTTATCAGCTAATAATTTCTTTGATCATGTATATTTTTCCACTTTGGCTCCATAGGGTCTTTTGGTCTTTGTTTTTTTCCTTTGTTTTCTTTCTTTTTTTGGTAATGCTAATATCTGTACAATCATGTTTTAATTTTTGCTCATGTTTAAAGTGGGCAGCGCAGTGCAAACCATTCATTTACTTTTATATGATGCTTGGCTTTCTTTGCACCTTATCCAATACTTGTTTGTCTCCATACTTAAGCTGTAATTTGAAAGAAAGTTGTGTATTTGAGCCTTTTTCTGTAACATACCGAAGAGGGTAAAACTGGGCAAAAATAGTTTTTGTGAAGGAACTTAGTTTCACTTTCTTTTCTGAGGCTTTACTGAATGTTCTGTTCAAGGATTTGCTCTTTGGGTTGGGAGTTTGAATCATATTCTCATCTGATGATTCACTTTGGATGCAGCTCATTCCCTGATTCTATGTGAAGCATTGTAGACTTTATTTTTATCAGAGTGAGTTATCACTACTTGTCTAATGTCCCTGTTTCACATATCTTTTCCTCAAAGCCATTTGGTTTCCCTCAAATGAAAATAAAAAAGAATTCTCCTTAGCCCTCTACCCTCAAAATTTGGAGCTATTAATGAGCATTTTCAAGACACTGTCCATTCACATTGCATTTAGTTGCCATGTCTCCTCAGTCTTCTATTGTGAGAGCTCCTCAGTTACTCCTTGTCTTTCATGACCTTGATAATTAAAAGAGTACTGGACAGTTATTTTTAATATTTTCTATATAGGTTTGTTTGGCATTTTACATTATTAGAATGAGGTTTTGCATTTTGGGGAAAATATCACACAGGTGATATGCCCTCACTACATAATATCAGGAGGTACATTATATTATCTAATGTAAATCTTGATCACTTGACTGAAGTGGTATCTATCAGGATTCTCCAAGGCAAAATTTCTATTTTTTTCCTTTTGTAATTATTAAATATTGGGGAAGAGATACTTTGAAACTATAGAAATATCTTGTTTCTGCTTAAACTTTCATCCACTAATTTTAATATCCATCAGTGGATCCTGTCTGTGGCAATTATTACTCTTGTATTTTAATAACGATTTTCTAGTTGCTTATTGCTTCTACATTACTAATTAGAATGCATCTACATTACTAATTAGAATGCTTCTGTAAGGAAGTGTTGTTCTTCCTCATTTATTATTTATTTGCAGCAATATGGACACATGGATATTTATTATGTTATAGTCCAATACTATCGCTATGTATACTTTTTTAATTCTGTGGCCATTGAGAAGTCTTTCAGGTTGTCTATATGATGTTCTTTTAATAAGTTCCCATCTTTCCCTTCTCTCCTTCCTTCCTCCCCCACCTCCCTCTCTCCTTCCCTCCATCCCTCCCTCCCTCCTCCCTCCCTCCTTCCCTTCTTCTCTTTCCCTGTCTCCCCCTTTCTTATATAGCAATTCCTTACTTCATGGAATCCAAAAGATGGTTCAGGTTTATCTTGTATTTCCCCTATTCCAGCCCTGGAATGACTGTTCTTCAAGGATCCCTGGTTCCTTTTATTAGAAAATGGTATTTAGAAACAATTATCTGGGTGCTAGGTGGTGTCATTGCTTCAAACTCTTATGAATGAATAAAGCTAGGGAATGTATGAGCGTATACTAACCATGCACAAACACACAATTATATTTCTATCGATTTCTCTCTAAATATATATTTTAAATGAGTACATAAAAATTACTCTGACTCTAATTCAGGAGCAGTGAGCTCAATCTAGCTTTCTCCATTTCATTATTTGTTAATTTCATTTTCTTACAGTGAGAAATGTAATTTTCTTTTTCTATAATATAGTACCTATTTGTTCAATCTTAAGATACAAACTATAGTTTCACAACACTGAAGCCATACCTTTGTGAGGAAAAAATAATTTTCAACTAGAGTAAACTGTTTGCGTAAATTTCTTTTTGTCTTTAGTCATATTGCATCCAGTCAAAACACTGTTTTCCCATGTTTCTTAGGTCAGCTCCTTTCTTTCCATCTCCTTCAATGTGGTTATTTAGTTCATGTATAATACAGTTAGATTCACTTGTCCAGTCCTTGTATTAAATATTAGTCAGCTTGGGCTGCCATAACAAAATGCCATATACTGGGCAGCTTAAACAACAGAAATTTATTTTCTAACAGTTCTGGAGACTAAAAAGTCCAAGAACAAGGTGCTAGTCAATTCTGTTTCTGGTGAGAGCTTTATTCCTGGCTCACAGATGGCACCCTTCTTCCTGTGTCCTCACATGGTGATGAGAAAGAGAGCTCTCCAGTGTCTCTTCTGATAAGGACACTAATCCTATCAGATTAGGGCCCTACTCTTATAACCTCTTTGACCTTAATTGCTTCCATACTCCAATTACACTCACATTGGGGCTTCAACATTAAGAATTTTGGGGGCATACAATTCAGTCCATAGCAATCCTAATATCCCCCAACATCCTAGTGGATATTTTAAAGACATTTCATACAACAAAATTCACATTTTGTGCTGTATAGTTCTATGGATTGTAGCAAACACATAGAGTCTTGTATCTGTCACACTAGTTACAAGGAGAATAGTTCCCACAAAAAAATCCCCCCATGCTACCCACCTCTTCCCTATCAACCAACTCTTGGCAACCACTGACCTCTTTTCCTTCTTATAGTTTTACCAGTTTCCAGAGTGTCATGTCAATAGAATCATACAGTACTTAGCCTTTTATGTTGGGCTACTATAACTTAGCCACATGAATATGGTATATCTCCAATTTTTAAAAATTTATGTCAGTAACTTATAATTTCAAATATACCAGATCCTACACACATTTTGTTAGATTTTTACCCAAGTATTTCATCTTTTTTTCTAGTGTCATTATAATGTTTTTTCCATTGTGAATTTCACTTGTTTATTACAAGTACATAGAAATAGGGTTGATTTTTCTATGTCTGTATTGGGTCTTGCTCAACTAATTTATTAGTTTAGAGAGGTTTCTTTGTGAATTCTTTTTACATAAAAAATATTTTACCTAGAAAATTATAACACGAAAACAGATCAATTTATTTCTTCTTTTCTGATCTGTATGCATTTTATTTATTTTTCTTGCCTTAATGCACTGGCTTGGATTTCGAATACAATGTCACATAGTAGAGGTGAGAGGACATTTTTACCTTGCTCCCAATCTCAGGAAAAATTCACTGTCTTTCTTCATTAAGTTTGATATTAGCTATAAGTTTGTTTTGATAAGATTATAATCTTATCTTGATAATCGGATAAGATTAAGAAAGTTCCCTTTTATAGCTAGTTAACTAAAAGCTTTCATGATGAATATTTTAGAATTCTATCAAATGAATATTTTAGAATTCTATCAAATGATGAATATTCTAGAATTCTGCATCTTTTAAGATTATCATATGTTTTTTCTCCCTAAGTCTTTAAATACGATGAATGATACAGATTATTGAGTGTTGAATGAGCCTTGTTTCCCTGAGGATACACTCCACTTGGTTGGATATTTTTATTTTTATATATTGCCAGATTAAATTTGCTAGAATTCTCTTAAAGATATTTGTTTCTATATTCATGAGGAACATTAAGGGTTGCTCAGTTCTTTTCTTGCAATATCTTTGTTTTGTTTTGGTATTAGAGTTAGGCTAGGCTTATATAATGTGTTGGAAAATGATGCCTTTTCCTTAATTTTCTGTAAGAAATTATGCAGATTTAATATTATTTTATTCTTAAATATTTGGTAGAACTCAACTCCATCTGGGCTTAGAGATTTATTTTTAGAATAGTTTTAACTGCAAATTCAGTTTCTTTATTTGATATAAGACCATTCCTATATCCTATATTTTTTATTTTTTCTTAAGTGATTTTTGGAAATATGTACCTTACAAGGAATCAGTCTCTTTCACCTCCATTGTTCAACTGATGGACCCAATCTTTCTTATTCTCTTTTAAATGTATGTAATATATGTAGTATTATCCCTTCTCATGCTTAATATTGGTAATTTCTGTCTCCTCTATTTCTTGCTAGGTTAGTTTATTTAAAGGTTATCAATTTGACTGATATTTTCAAAAGACCAGATTTTAGATTTATTTTCTTTGTTTGTAGTTTTAATTATTCTCTGCTTTATGTTTATTACATTCTTTATGTCTACATATATTTTAAAATTTCTTGTAGTTTATCCGTTGGCAATAAATCCTTAAATTTTTGTTTGTCTGAGAAAGGCTTTATTTAACCTTCATTTTGGAAAGATATTTCCAATGCATGTAATTCTTGGTTTTTCTTTTGCATTCATCACTTTAGAGATGTCACTCCATTAGCTTCTGCTTTATGTGGTATGAACAAGAAGTCACCTGTAATTCTTATCTTTTTTCATCAGAATTTAGTGTTTCTACAGTATGGTCCTGGCACAAAAAAACAGAAATACAGATCAGTGGAACAGGATAGAAAGTCCAGAGATAAACCCACATGCCTATGGTTACCTGATCTATGACAAAGGAAGCAAGAATATATAGGGGAGAAAAGACAGTCTCTTCAATAAGTGGTGCTGAGAAAACTGGACAACTACATGTAAAAAAAAAATGAAATTAAAACATTCTTTAATACCATACACAAAAATAAACTCAAAATGGATTAAAGACCTATCAATAAATATAAGGCCGGATACTATAAAACTCTTAGAGGAAAACATAGGCAGAACACACTCTGACATAAATCACAGCAAGATCTTTTTTGATCCACCTCCGAGAGTAATGAAAATAAAAACAAAAATAAACAAATGGGACCTAATTAAACTTAAAAGCTTTTACACAGCAAAGGAAACCATTAAAAAAAAAAAATGAAAAGACAACCCACAGAATGGGAGAAAATATTTGCAAACGAAGCAACCAACAAGAGGTTAATCTCCAAAATATACAAACGGCTCATGCAGCTCAATATCAAAAGAACAAACAACCCAGTCAAAAAATGGGCAGATGACCTAACTAGACATTTCTCCAAAGAAGACATACAGATGGACAAAAAGCACATGAAAAGCTGCTCAACATCACTAATTATTAGAGAAATGCAAATCAAAACTACAATGATGTATCACCTCACACTGGTCAGAATGGCCATCATCAAAATATCTACAAACAATAAATGCTGGAGAGGGTATGGAGAAAAGGAAACCCTCCTACCCTGTTGGTGGGAATGTAAATTGGTACAGCCACTATGGAGAACAGTATGGAGGTTCCTTAGAAAAAGTAAAAATAGAGCTACCATATGATCCAGCAATCCCACTCCCCAGCATATACCCGGAGGAAACCATAATTCGAAAAGATACATTCACCCCAATGTTCATTGCAGCACTATTTACAGTAGCCAGGATATGGAAGCAACCTAAAAGTCCATCAACAGAGGAATGGATAAAGAAGATGTGGTACACATATACAATGGAATATTGTTCAGCCACACAAAAGAACGAAATATTGTCATTTGCAGCAACATGGATGGACCTAGAGATTGTCATACTAAGTGAAGTAAGTCAGACAGAAAAAGACAAATATCATATGATATTGCTTATATGTGGATTCTAAAAGAGTGGTACAAATGACTAATCTACAAAACATAAATAGAGTTACAGATGTAGAAAACAAAGTTATGGATACTGGGGGTAAGGCTGGGGGGGGGAATAAATTGGGAGATTGGGATGGACATATACATATTACTATATATACAATAGATAACTAATAAGGGCCTACTGTATAGCACAGGGAACTTTACTCAATACTCTGAAATGGTCTATATGGGAAAAGAATATAAAAAAGAGTGGATACATGTATATGTATATGTATAACTGATTCACTTTGCTGTACACCTGAAACTAACACATTGTAAATCAACTATACTCCAATAAAAATATTTTTTTTTAATTTTTAAAAAAAGAACTTAGTGCTTCTGTTTTCTCTTGCTGTCTTCATGATTTTCTTCTTGTATTTTCTTAGAAATTTAAATATGATATGATTAGGTTTGTTTTGTTTTATATTTTTTATCCTATCTGATATTCTCTGAATTCTTTGCAACTGAAAATTTGTGTTTATTACTTTTGAAAAATTCTCAGCTAATATTTCTTCAAATATATCTTCTTTCCAGTTCTATCTTCTCCTTCTGGGATTATTACACTTATGTTACAACATTTTATATTGCCCTATGGACTGGTTATTTCATTCTTTTAACTATTTTTTCTCTTTTGTATTTATATTTAGTACTTTCTAAAGACTTATGTTCAAGTTCACTGATTTTTTTTCTTTGTCTGAATTGAGTCTACACATTGAAGACACTCTTCATCTCTGTTGCTATTCTTTTTAATTTTCAGCATTTTCATTTTACTGTTTCTTACCACTTTCAAAATACTATTAACATTTTATTACTATTTTCCTTTTATAAATCTCCTCACATCAGAGAAAATTTTTCATAAATAAATTTTAAAAGAAGAATATAATGACAAATAGTATCTGTGTCAGTTCTCTGAAACTGAAGGTCTTCATAGAAAACTGGTCCCAAAGTTCTCAAGGATTTACTGAAGAAATTCTGGTTTACTATTTTTTTCATCCTTTTAGTATTCAAAAATTCTAGTATGACTTCTTGCCATTTTCAGTTTTTAAATAATTAAATCTCCATCTCCCCTATAAAGATATCCATCTGGTACAGATTCATCAAAATAGGAGTGGAGGAAAGGACCACTGGGGGACAGCCTGACATTTCAGGAAGGAGCTCCACCTATACAACCACAGGAAGAAAAGGAATCAAACCAAATCTAATCTTGCATGTTTTCTATCTTTAGCACGTTTGTCATATTAACTATAGTTTTTTAAATTTCCTGTCTGACAGTGTCCTACCTGTGTCTAGTTTTGATGATTGCTTTGTCTCTTATGAGTGTATTCTTTCTTGCCGTTTTATATGTCTTATTATTTTGTTATTGTTTTTGTTGTTGTTGAAAGCCAGTCACTTTACACAGAATAGTAGAGAATAAGATGAATAGTTTTTATGCTTGGAAATGGACAGGGCTTTGCTTCTGCTCATTTAGTGTAGGGAGATGTTTAGGTGAACTACTTAGGAATTGGTCTGGGTTTAAATTTGTTGCTGCTATTGTTACCCTCAGTGTACCACACAGCCTTCAAATTCTTGAAGGGATATCTTTCTTTTAGGGTGGGGCTTGGTTTACTGGAGCAATGAGTATTTGCTTCTGATTTTTGTATCTACCTTTTGCATTGTACCTCAAAAAGGGTCTCCGATTGCTCCTGCTCTTCTCTCTCTCTCCCAGCAGTTTTCTACTGTTATTTGTTATTCAAAGGATGTCACCTACAGAGGAGTTGGTGATGAAGGGGAGGGTGCTTTTTCTGTTGCTTTAAGCCTGAATCTTAGGTAATCATGTGTCTGGGTTTTAGATGTGGGGCCTTTTTGTACCCCCTGCCCCTTCCCAAACTAAATTTGGGCCCAACATATTATTTCACACTTCTCCTGAAATAAGGTTTATTTTTTTTCCCCTATTTCCTTTCCTCAAATGTAATGAATTTTCATAAAGGCACTAAGGGAAGCAGTGTTCATTGCCCTTTCCTCCATATTTTAAGGCTCTTGTTGAGAAGTTCTAGAGGACTTCTATTCCTCTTCCATAGATCTGCATCACAATGCTCATTTCTTAAGTTTTTAAAGATCTTCTCTGTGACTCCTCAATGGGGTCTACAGAGAAAGAACCTCCAAGATGATATAGACTCCCACAGTTTTTTGAGCCTCCTATAGGCTTCATAATGTCCTACTAACTCACACTTGGTCTTGGATGAATCGTCAATTATTTTAGCTGAACTTTTTTTTTTTTTTTTTTTTTTTACTGCCGTCTAGTTGAGTCTACCCAAAGGGAACCACTTCTCACATCTTTTCTCTGTCAGCCAGTGTCATCTCTCTTTAAATTTTTGGTCAATTGATTCCTCTGCAACTTCAGCAATCCAATGGGTTAAAAAAATCATTTTTCATTTTGAGACTGACAGCCATGTTCCTTCTATATCTTGAGACTCCAAAGCTGCAACTGTAAATCCTGTGCTGGAATTTTTTTTATAGTAGGAACTGTTTTGCTTGGTTGCCATCCCTTATTTCCCATAATTCAGTTGACTAAAGCTAATTAACTCTCATGGTTACTGACATGACACAGGATATTATTTATATTTTATGGCAAACTTAATAAGATATTGAAGAAAATAGCCAAAAATCTAGCTTATATCAAATTCTTGAAGATGTTAAAATTCAGAAAATTGAATTTATATTGCTTTTTGCCACATTCATGCTTTTTCAGATTTAATAAATGTGTACACAATTAAATGCAAATTTGCAGTAAAGATTTACTATTATGTTCTTTAACTTTACTGAACAATGGTCACTCCTCCCCTTCCCCCTAAAAAGAAAAAAAAAATGTCCTAGTGAGAACTGGCCACTGTAATTCAACACTGAACAACTTTAACTCATACAGACCAACAACCACCTAGCTCATATACTGTTAGATTCACTCGTGTCAAATATATAACTCAGGAACCTTGAGACACTGTTCTAATAGCTCTAAGAAGCTTCCAGAATTTGTAGCTTTGGCAGAGTGATGTTAAACAAACTAGTATCTTATAAAGGGAAAAGGACTGTAAAGTGACAGTACAATGCATGCAAAGTCCAGAAAAGGAAAGGATTATATATTCAGAAAGCCTCATTTTAGGATCTGACAAAACAATCCAGAAAGCAAGAGAATTATATTTACACAACTCATATGTTCAAAAGAAATTTAATGCTTGATTTTTTCTTATTGTTCTTTTATTTTTTTTAAGTCTTTGTTGAATTTGTTACAATATTGCTTCTGTTTTATGTTTTGGTTTTTTTGGCTGCAAAGCATGTGGGACCTTAGCTCCCCAACCAGGGATCGAACCTGCACCCCCTGCACTGGAAGGTGAAGTCTTAACCACTGGACCGCCAGGGAAGTCCCTCTTATTTGTTCTTGATCATGAAGAGTTCTCCTATCTTATAACGTCACTCAAAAAAAAAAAATACTCTGTGTATTTTTGTACACACACTCTGTGTGTACACTGGTACATCATTGATACTATACTTGGTTTCTTTTCAGAAAAGAAGAATAATTCCTTCACTTAGGTATTCAGTTTTCTCTAAGACAGCATTTTTTTCCAAGTTTTTTTAATATAAAATTGTTTTTGTGTTATTGAAAACTGCATTTTGAAAATGCAAAAACAGCACAAGAAATCAAAAGAGAGCACTGATGTGAACATTTGCTTTCCTAATATGTTGGAAAGATATAATAAGCTAGGTGACTGTGAAAATTCCTAGATTCAAAAAAAGTAGTTGACATTGGAAGATTAATGATTTAATATTTATTTTATATTAAAATAAAATTGTACTTTACCACCTGCATTACTGAGTTCATGTAGAATAGCTTATTCATCAATATATTCAGTCTATACCATTGTTATATGTATATCTAGATCTCTATTTTATTTATTTCTATTTCTATGACTTTAATATCAAGTTCTCAAATTAAACATCAGTTTTTCTGCCTTTAAACACTAGTAATTCTTTCTTGGTTCTGTTTCCTATTCATGATTACCACATGCAAGTATTTGTTCCTTGTGTTTCAACTGGTGGATTTTGTTTGTTGGTTTATTGATATATCTATAAAACTTTTAACTCTAAAAAAGAAGTGCCTGTGAAATAAAAACAATGTTATAAAGAATGGAAACACAAAAGACCCCAAATGGCCAAAACAACCTTGAGAAAGAAGAACAGAGCTGGAAGTTTCAGGCTCCCTGATTTCAAACTACACTGTAAAGCTAGAGTCATCAAAACAATATGGTACTGGCACAAAAACAGATACATAGATCAAAGGACCCGAATCGAGAGCCCAGAAATAAACCCACGCACATATGGTCACCTAATTTATGACAAAGGAGGCAAGAATAACAATGGAGAAAAGACAGTCTCTTCAATAAGGGGTGCTAGGAAAACTGGACAGCTACATGGAAAAGAATGAAATTAGAACATTTTCTCATACCATATACAAAAATAAGCTCAAAATGGATTAAAGACCTAAATGTAAGACCTGAAACCATAAAACTCCTAGAAGAGAACATAAGAAGAATGCTCTTTGACAAATCATCGTAGTAGTTTTGTGGATCTATCTCCTCAGGCAAGGGCAAAAAAAGCAAAAATAAACAAGTGGGACCTGAGTAAAACTAAAAGCTTCTGAACAGCAAAGGAAACTACCAACAAAACAAAAAAACAATCTACTAAATGGAAGAAAATATTTGCAAATGATATGACAAATAAGGGGTTAATACCCCAAATCAACAGCACGTATAACTCAATATAAAAACAAACAAACAAACATCCCAATCAAAAAGTGGGCTGAAGACTTGAACAGACATTTTTCCAAAGAAGATATACAAATGGCCACCAGGCCCATGAAAAAATACTCAACATCCCTAATGGTCACAGAAATGCAAATCAAAACCAAAATGAGATCTCACCTCACACATGTCAGAACTCCCATCATCAAAAAGACCACAAATAATAAATGTTGTAGAGAATGTGGATAAAAGGGTGCACTGTTGGTGGGAATGTAAATTGGTGCAGCCACTGTGGAAAACAGTACGGAGGTTCCTCAAAACATTAAAAATGTAACTACCATGTGGTCCAGCAATTCCACCCCTGGGTATTTATCCAAAGAAAACAAAAACTCTAATTAGAAAAGATATATGCACCCTTATGTTCATTGCAGCATTATTTACAATTGCCAAGATATGGAAGCAACCCAAGTTCCCATCAAGAGATGACTGGATAGAGAAGATGTAGTATATATGTATATGAGGGACTATTACTCAACCACAAAAAAGAATGAAATCTTGTCATTTGCAAAAACATGAATGGACCTAGAAGGTATTATGCTAAGTGAAATAAGCCAAAGAAAAACAAATACTGTATGATTTCATTTATGTGGAATCTAAAAACAAAAGAAATGAACAAACAACAAAAGGGAAACAGAGTTATAGATACAGAGAACAAACAGGTGGTTGCCACAGGGGAGGGGTGTAGAGAGAGAAAATAAACAGGTAAGGGATATTAAGAGGTACAGACTTCTAGCTGCAAAATGAATGAGGCATGGGTATCAAATGTACAGTGTGGGTAATACAGTCAATAACTATGTAACAACTTTGTATGGTGACATATTGTAACAAGACTTACTGTGGTAATCATTTTGAAATGTATAGAAATACCAAATCACTGTATCTTGTAACAGAAACTAATATAGTGTTGTAGGTCAATTATTTCTTTAATTTCATATCTATATGGGTGACAGATGTTTACTAAACTTATTGTGATAATTACTTCATGATATATGTAAGTAAAATCAGTATGCTGTACACCTTAAATTACGTCAATTATATCTCAACAAAACTGGAGGAAAAAATACAAACAGCATAGAAAAACCAAAAAATATAGTTTTAGTTTGAGAAAAAATTTTCTGCTTTAAACTTGTCAAATGAACTATATTTGGTTTAGCAAATATTGAAGAATTTTACTCCCTGAGCACACTGAGCACTACCATGGGTAATGATCTTCATTAAATAAAAAAAGAGAAAGCTATTCTGAGAGAAAAATGAATACTTTCTAAAATGTTGATTTCATATCCTGAGTAGATTTTTCTTATTCTTAAATAACTGTTAAACTTTTAAAATACAATGTCTAAGTTCAATGTCCAGGAAGTCTCAAGAAAATGATGCTGATGTATGGTGGATAGAGCATGAAAAAACCCCCGCAACATCCTCTCTCTCCAGGAAAAATATTGCTCCAGGCACCACCCTGACCTTTTCCTAAAGTATGTGCTGTACTTCTATTAACATCATCACTTGCGTCATGATTGAGGATTTGTGAAGTAGATATAATTATATTTAATTAAAATAAAACCTTGTTCAAAGAAATGATGATTTTATCACCTTTACCCAGTGTTCTACAATAAATAAAATGCTATTTAGATAACTCTACATAGCTCTTCATATCTATACATATTTAATATTCTGAAGCTTCTCTTAGTTCCCCATGTCCCTCGTATTTCCATTCTTTTTTTTAAAATATTTCCTTGGAATTCTAGGATTATTTTTCAACTGTTCTGTACTGAACTAATTATGTTTTCTCCCATATCAATATACTATTCAGTGCTTCTTTTACGACCTTTAATTTAGAAGTTAGTAATCTTACTTTGGTATGATATGTTGTAAACTCACTTTATCTCCCTCTCTTTTCATTCTAGCTTTACAGATATTCTGCTCTCAAAGTGTTCTTTGGAGTACAAACCAAACAGTGATCTTCCTTCACCTAAGTCATATCTTCATCATCTGAAGCAGAGAGTCATTTCATGTTCAATAAAACTGACATACTCAGGAAGAGGGGCCCCCATCATGGGCCCCACACTTTAAAAGTCCCCACTTTGGCCTTCCATCCAACAGGCCTCTACACATTTAATGAGACCTATAGGATGTCTCTTCAACATAACGCTACAGATATATGGGAACCCAGCATTCCATGCTGAAACAGGGATTTACCTAGGTGGACAGACATGCCTGTAGCAGGAACAAAATAGAGGCAGGAGTGGGAAGATAAGGGGTACAGGCACTACCTTTTGTCTTTTGTGGAACCCCAATTGTCTAGGTATTTCAAGTTGGAATCTGGATTTCTTAGCCTTTATGGAATTATATCTTTTCAAAGGAGGAGATAAGCTATATTAACATTTTATTAACTTGATTTAGGACTCTGAAATACTTAGACTTATGATTTATAGACTTCCATTTGTACTCTTGGTTTAGGTCCTTTAAAAGGTAAAGACTACCATGAAATTCAGACATGTAGATATCCCAGGGAACCTAGGCATCAGCATAAAATTTGACTGCTCATTTGTATGTTCCTTGAAGAGGTGTAAAGACGCTGGAATCTTCACAGCAATATCTCTCACAGGGACTCACCTCATGGTGTGATGGCTTCTTAAAGGATGGGTAAGTAAATATAAATACACTCCTCAGGAGTGGTATACTACTTTCTTGCAAGAAGGCACAGAACTTCTTCTGTGTAGCTGACCTACACACCCTAAGTGATGCTCTCTGAAAAGTTTCTCCATTGCCTATGTTTTCTGTAATATTACCTTGGGATTCTACTTTCTTCTTCAATCAGTATCCTCTCACATATAGGAGATTATTATTTTATATTTGTCTTCCAACTATTTTTAGTCTTGCTGTATGATTGATCTTGTTACCTCTACCCCTAACCTGTGATGATGAGGAAAAGCTTAGAGGTTGTTGAATATAGGTCTCATTTTGAGAAAAGAATCCACTTTGATTAACGTTTGGGATAGACAAGGTATTTCAAAAAAAGAGGAAATGATATCATGAAATTCTTTTAGTTCTGGCACTATGTTTAAAAAATTGTTATTCTTTGTAGTACAAGGCTAAGACAGACAAGGAATATTTACAACCCAGAGAGCTAAATAAAGATTCCTGTTAACTGATTCATCTGGATGGAGCAAAGGTTCTCGGTAAGATTAAATGGAATGACTATGCCCTCTTCTTTATCCTAAGTTGCAGATTCTCACTCTATGCTTCCTCATTTTGAATATAAAGATAAGCGCTCTGAAATGTCAAACTGCTTTTATCACAGCAACCCCTAAATTCTATGGAATATAGCTGATAATTTTGGCTGGTTGTTAATAACTAGTTTTATAAGTGAGTAGTATTTTTTTTTCCTATTTCTCTTTCTTTGTTCTTACTATCTACATATACTCCACAATACATCTGGCAGGGAGCTGAGGAGTGGGAACACTTGAGACTCTTGCATCTCAGCAGCTGCTTACAATAAGCTAATATTAAAGTTTCCTCTAACAATTTTCTACAGACACACACATACACACACACATACACACACACTTTGTTTCTTCTACACTGCATTGCTGGAAGGAGTGAGAGAATATAAATGGAGAAAAAACACAAGATTATATGCCAATAAATTACCCTGCCATCAAGTTAATGCATATGTTAGTCACGGAAAATACCTAAATAATCATCAAACCATATCATATGCTATAGGGAACACTTGAACTTAAGCTCACTCACTTTATTACTGAGGTATATATGAAGAACTACTGAGCAAGGAACATACCAGAAGACTATTTGGACAAAAAAAAAAAAAAAAAAAATCTGGAGTCTACAGAGAAAGAACTCACTATAAGTAGAGAGAGTATGGGGCACATGACTAGGTCCAAAAACAATTACTTAGCATGATATGGATGGAATGAGCAATTTTGAGCCAAATATTGAGCCTGTAACTCAGAGTATTCTCTCCTCCTATGAACAGGGAAACAAGCTTAAGTCTAGGTGGAAATATCTTTTTTTTTTAACACCACTTTTGCAAAGCACTGACACACAGGGAGACCAATAGAGATGTTTCATGTACATCTGTATATATTGTTTGCTACTTCTTTTGGCCAAACAATCTCTGAATGCTGTTTTATGTGGGAATGTCCAAGCTGATGAGTCTTGGTGAGGGAGCAATAAACACCTCCATCTCTGGAAGCTAAAAAACTGCTAAGAACTCATCTTCTCAGCTTTCTTTGCACCTAAGACACAAGCACATGACCTAAGCTCTTTTACTCAGACACATACATCAGACTAACATGATGACATGGGATGAGGAATAAAGATATCTCTCTTTTTCTCTCTCCTCTCCTCTCCTCTCTCCTCTCCTCCTCTCCTCTGCCTTCCCCCTACCCCCTCCTCCCTCCCTCCGTCCCTCCCCACAGTAGCAGTGGCTGCAAAGTTTAGTTACTTTTGCATAAATGGAAGCAATGGAAACCTGTAGCATCCAGTTGAACTCGGCAACAAGAGCAATATTTTTCTCAAAGATATATTTTTAGTGTTGCTTTGGAATTTTTTTGAAAATGTAGCCTTGGGCCTTGTTCTTCAAGACTCTCAACAAATCTGTGAGATATCCTTTCAAGTTCTTTTTCTGCTTAATCACCCAGTCAGCCTTCAGTGATTGCAAATATGAATCCTAATTGCTACAAGACTGTAAAACAAAGGTGAAACTTAAGGATTGTTCTTTCTTTATTAGACAGGATTAAGTGTTGTCTGGTATTAGCACACTACAATTTATTCTGAATCAATAAAAAAGACAGACAGCTAGTGGTAATAATGCCCACACTGGTTTGAAAACTAGTGGCCAAATCTATGATAATTTGGTACAGCAATGCTTGCAGTGTCTGCCAGTACATTTTGGTAGCAGTGGCAGTTCCTGGGAGAGCCTTTTGCTCTAAGAAGTTTTACGGAATCCTGCATGAATTGACACCAAAAGTAACAGGCAATACAGGTGGCTTCGAAGGAAAAGGGAGATGGTGCCTTTGTTTTGATGGGCACTAGCGGCACTGAGATACCTTTCTGTGAGTTCCAAAATGCCTGCAGCTAGAGCAAAAAAGGAAATTGCCAAAAAGTGGATGGAAGTAAAGAGAACTTGTTCACCATTAGAGAGATGCTGATAAATCCCTGAAATATGTGGATATGAGGGTGAGTGGGACTTCGAAGAGAGACAAAGAGTTCCACTGGCTTCTCTGGTGGGCACTGGACCTACAAAAATACTCTTTATTACCAAAAACAACCTGATTTTTTTATTGATTATAAAACCCCTGTAATGAATATATATATATAGAGAGAGAAATTTGGTTGGGAAATAAAAGTCATTAAAGATCTGAAGGATGTCTTCCAACAAAAAATGGCTCCTGAGCAAAATTTTATTGTGCTAAACAGCATTCATTTCCTTCAGAATTATTTCTTAACAAACTTTCATATGCTTTGTGCTACGTACAAAGTGTACAAGGATGCACATAAACGTGTGGTAAATGGGCTGTCAAGAGATGGCAAGAGAACTGAGGAAGTGAGAACTCTAGGAAACATTCAGGAAGGTAATCATATAAAAGAGTACATGACGGAAAACTGAAAATAGCTAGGTGGACAAGCAAGAGTCTTAAAACCAAAAAAGAAAATACAAACCTTCAAAAGCCCTGATTGGTTTTGTCGTCAAAATGATTCTTGAATGCAGAAAAATTCGTAATTGTATGAACTACAGAATACATTACTCTATTGGGGATTTTGTATAAAGGTCTAACACAGATTTTTTATTGTTCTATTCTGCAAATCGACTTTCATCAGACTTGCTTCTCATATGAATAACCTTCCTGTCTCTACCTGCTATTTATTGGATTGAATAATTGGTATTTTGATGACTATTTTGAAAGTGCAAGTTCTAGGGCTTGACCGAGCTGTTCCTACTGCATTCAGGCACTGAATTTCTGTGGAAGCCTTTCCCATTTCAGATTCTAATTCATATTACAAATTTAAGTTTTGATATAAAGGATTATGAACAGGACAGCTCTGTATAGATTCATAACAAGCTACCCCATAGGCTAGAATGGAAAGCTAAGAACATCTTTCAATTAGAACCAATTGGCTATTAAAATTTTGGCAGCTAGAGAATACAAAGCAGACTGTAGAAAATAAGCCCCATGAGGGCTTTATTTGACATAAACACAAGTTTCTCATGTCATTCTTAGTATGTAGCTATTGTGATTTCAATTACTTTTTAGTACTTGTCCTTTTTCCACGAATTTTCTATTTAAAAACTGACATTTTCTTAAAATTTAATGTGTTATATTGTATTTTAACTTTCTATACATTTGGGACAATGTTTTATTTTATGGCATATGCCTAAAACTGTATGCTAAAATAAAAGTATTTTCTATGTTTTAGCATTTATCATATAATGCTGAAAATTTAAAAGAATTTTTCTTTTTAAAAATGTGTCTAACATATGCAATTTTTGTAATAAAAAACTGTCCTCAAATGTAAACTTATCAAAATTTCCCTCAAAGTATACCCATCTACTAGTCATGCACTAGTAATTGCTGAGCTCTTGTGTACTTTATAGGTGTACTGGAAGAAAGCAATAAAAGAAAGTGTATTTATCAGAGAAGGGATGTCTCATTTTTAAAGAATTAAGTTCTTCTACTGTTGGAATAAAGAAATGTTTTCAATCATGCAAATCCTGTATGAAGCTAAGAAAATTTTCATATAAAGGTGTCAAAGGAGGTCATCAAGAAGACAGTGACTGCCGGTATGACTTGCAAGCTGGACCTGGGCAATGGGAAGCTCCTCACCCTCTCCCTGTCCTTGGATTATGTGCTTCATTGCCTTCCCCTTGATAAAAGCTGCCCAAGGACACAGCCGTGAGATAGCAATGTGGTGTGGAGACCATAGGGACTGTGAACATGACTGAAACCAGTTAAGGCCTCAATATAAACTTTTAAGATCTGGCAGATGGGTACAGAAATCTACTAGTGTTGGGCCTGCCCAAGACAAGCCACTTAAGTAAGTTCCCTTGCCTATTAAACCTGCCACCTACCAATCTGGAGTGGTCTTCCTTTTTCTTCAGTCTTTCCCTGCCCTCTGAACAAAGGGACAGTTTTAGATCACACTCAGGAAGCTCGGAGGAGGTTGCAAAGCAACAAAAGGATAGAGAAAATAAGCATCTTTCTGTTCATTAATTCATGTGGTCATTCATTCACAAAAAGAGGTATTGAGGACTTGCTAGGCAATTGTGCTAGAACTCCCCTGGAGTCTGTGTTTATTCCCATGACTCTAAGATAACAAGGCAAGCATCAGGAATAACAAAGGAGAAAGATAAAAGGAGTCTGGGTCCTTAAATTATGGAGATCCACAATCGCAGTGGTGAATAACCAATGTCTAGACTTTTTTTCTGTGAAAAAAATAAACTTCTATCTTGTTTGAGCTACTATTACTTGGCAGGTTAGTTGTGGCAAACAACAAACGCTCTCATGTGCAGACTACTGTAAAACAAAAACAAAAATTAGGAAAAGTGTTGAATAGGAGGAAAAAAACGAATCTATGGAGTGATGAGATGAAAAAAAGAGAGTAAAATTTTAGAGAAAGAACTAAAAAAACCCAATGACCTTGACATTTTTGTTATCTTTTTCCTGCCTTCTGGGCAAGTAAGGGGATATAAGGAAAAGAAGTTTTGGAGTGAGGGGACTAGAAAGCCCACTGATTGAAATATTAGAGTATATGTTTTACTGAGAAGATATAGCAAAGTGGAACCCAGATCTGCTTATTTTCATGCTGGATAAGGGCAGGCTTGATCATCAGAGAAGAGCAAAAACTGGAGAAAGACTGGAGAAAGAAGAGACCTTCTGCCAACAACCAGTGATCCTGAGAGAGGACTCTGAGTGACAGATGAGAATATCAGCCCCAGCTACAAACACCTCAGTCTATTAAGACCCAAGCTTGGAACAGCTAACCTGTACTCTATTCCTGACCTACAGAAATGGTAATATAATAAGTTTATGTTGTTTTAAGCTGCTAAAGCATTAAGCTGTGGTAATTTATCAGATAGCAAAGGAAAACTAACATATTAAACAACTAGATCTAAACAAACAAAAATAACATTCAAGAAAAAACGTGCTACGTAAACTTACTCTTACGAAATTTAAATTGATTGAATAATATGAAATTTTAAAGATTTCCTTAGTCTCTTTTTGCAAATAATTAATCTGTACTTTGTTTATTTCAAAAGCATGCAATACTGTATTGTCTTTTATCAAAGAATCATAGAAAACTGAAATGCATTTAGTGAAGATTTAGCTTTACTGGTAGATCTAAATGAATATAACAAAATTACCTGTCTTTCTTAATATATTGCATGTCCCTCATTTCCATCTACACTTGGATATACTACACTATATAATATCACTCTTCGATTTTGAGAACTACACTTTAGTGACCCACCTTATTAGCTAAAGGGAGAGTATATTATTCTCAGAGGTTTTGGGCCAAGAAAAGATGCTAAAAATCACTGAAATTAAATTTAATTGGAATCATATGTAACTTATTAAAGTAATTTCATACTTTCATTTTTTCAAAATAATCTCAAAACAATTTGGATATATAAAAAATTTAGAGGTCAGATTGGTTCAAGATGGTGGAGTAGAAGGACGTGCACTCACTCCCTCTTCCGAGAGCACCAGAATCACAGCTAACAGCTGAACAATCATCGACAGGAAGACACTGGAACTCATCAAAAAAGATACTCCACCTCCAAAGACAAAGGAGAAGCTGCAATGAGACAGGAGGAGGGGCGAAATCACAAAAAAATCAAATCCCATAACTGCTGGGTGGGTGACTCACAAACTGGAGAACAATTATACCACAGAAGTCCACTCAATGGAGTGAAGCTTCTGAGCCCCACGTCAGGCTTCCCAACCTGGGGGTCCGGCAACAGGAGGAGGAATTCCCAGAAAATTAGACTTTGAACAATAGCGGGATTTGATTGCAGGACTTCAACAGGACTGGGGGAAACAGAGACTCCACTCTTGGAGGGCACACATAAAGTAGAGTGTGCGTCAGGACCCAGGAGAAGGAGCAGTGACCCCATAGGAGACTGAACCAGACCGACCTGCTAGTGTTGGAGGGTCTCCTGCAGAGGCAGGGTGCGGCTGTGGCTCACTGAGGGGACAAGGACACTGGCAGCAGAAGTTCTGGAAAGTACTCCTTGGCGTGAGCCTTCCCAGAGTCTGCCCTTAGCCCCACCCAAGGGCCTGTAGGCTCCAGTGCTGGGTCGCCTCAGGCCAAACAGCCAACAGGGAGGGGACTGAGCCACACCCATCAGAAGACAAGCAGATTAAAGTTTTACTGAGCTCTGCCCACCAGAGCAACACCCAGCTCTACTCACCAACAGTCCCTCCCATCAGGAAGCTTGCACAAGCTTCTTAGATAGCCTCATCCACCAGAAGGCAGACATCAGAAGCAAAAAGAACTACAATCCTGCAGCCTGTGAAACGAAAACCACATTCACAGAAGGATAGACAAAATGAAAAGGCAGAGGACTATGTACCAGATGAAGGAACAAGATAAAACACCAGGAAAACAACTAAATGAGGTGGCAGTAGGCAACCTTCCAGAAAAAGAATTCAAAATAATGATACTGAAGATGATCCAGGACCTCAGAAAAAGAATGGAGGCAAAGATCAAGAAGATGCAAGAAATATTTAACAAAGACCAAGAAGAATTAAAGAACAAACAGACATGAACAAAACAATAACTGAAATGAAAACTACACTAGAAGGAATCAATAGCAGAATAACTGAGGCAGAAGAACAGAAAAGTGACCTGGAAGACAGAATGGTGGAATTCACTGCCATGGAAGAGAATAAAGAATAAAGAATAAAAAGAAATGAGGACAGACTAAGAGACCTCTGGAACAACATTAAACACACCAACCTTTGCATTATAAGGGGCACAGAAGGAGAAGAGAGAGAGAAAGGACCCGAGAAAATATTTGAAGACACTATACTCAAAAACTTCCCTAACATGGGAAAGGAAATAGCCACCCAAGTCCAGGAAGCACAGAGAGTCCCAGGCAGGATAAATCCAAGGAGAAACATGCCAAGACACATAATAATCAAATTGACAAAAATTAAAAACAAAGAAAAATTATTAAAAGCAGCAAGGGAAAAATGACAAATAACATATAAGGGAAGTCCTACAATGTTAACAGCTGATTTCTCAGCAGAAACTCTACAAGCCAGAAGGGAGTAGCATGGTATTATTTAAAGTGATGAAAGGGAAGAACCTACAACGAAGATTATTCTACCTGGCAAGGATGTCATTCAGATTTGATGGAGAAATCAAAGGCTTAATAGACAAGCAAAAGCTAAGAGAATTCAGTACCAAAAAACCAGCTCTACAACAAATGCTAAATGAACTTCTCTAAGTGGGAAACACAAGAGAAGAAAAGGACCGACAAAAACAAACCCAAAAGAATTAATAAAATGGTAATAGGAACATACATATCAATAATTTCCCTAAACATGAATGGATTAAATGCTCCAACCAAAAGACACAGGCTCGCTGAATGGATACAAAAAACAAGACCTTTATATATGTTTTCTGCAAGAGACCTAATTCAGACCTAGGGACACATACAGACTGAAAGTGAGGGGATGGAAAAACATATTCCATGCAAATGTAAATCAAAAGAGAGCTGGAGTAACAATACTCATATCAGAAAAAATAGACTTTAAAATAAAGAATGTTACAAGAGACAAGGAAGGACACTACACAATGATCAAGGGATCAATCCAAGAAGAAGAAATAACAATTATAAATATATATGCACCCAACATAGGAGCGCCTCAATACATAAGACAAATGCTAACAGCTATAAAAGAGGAAATCGACAGTAACACAGTAATAGTAGGGGGCTTTAACACCTCAGTTAACCAATGGACAGATCATTCAAACAGAAAATTAATAAGGAAACACAAGCTTTAAATGACACAATAGACCAGACAGATTTAATTGATATTTATAGGATATTCCATCTGAAAACAGCAGATTACATTTCCTTCTCAAGTGCACATGGAACATTCTCCAGGACAGATCACATCTTGGGTCACAAATCAAGCCTGGGTAACTTTAAGAAAATTGAAACTATATCAAGCATCTTTTCCGACCACAACACTATGAGATTAGAAATCAATTACAGGGAAAAAAAAATGTAAAAAACACAAACACATGGAGGTTAAACAATACGTTAATAAATAACCAAGAGCTCACTTAAGAAATCAAAGAGGAAATAAAAAAACACCTACAGACAAATGACAACAAAAACACGATGATCCAAAACCTATGGGATGCAGCAAAAGCAGTTATAAGAGGGAAGTTTATAGCAATACAATCCTACATCAAGAAACAAGAGAAATCTCAAATAAACAACCTAACCTTATACCTAAAGTAATTAGAGAAAGAAGAACAAACAAAACCCAAAGTTAGTAGAGGAAAGAAATCACAAAGATCAGAGCAGAAATAAATGAAATAGAAACAAAGAAAACAATAGCAAAGATCAATATAACCAAAAGCTGGTTCTTTGAGAAGATAAACAAAACTGATAAAGCTTTAGCCAGAGTCATAAAGAAAAAGAGGGAGAGGACTCAAATCAATAAAATTAGAAATGAAAAAGGAGAAGTTACAACGGACACCGCCAAAATACAAAGCATCCTAAGAGACTACTACAAGCAACTCTATGCCAACAAAATGGACAACCTGGAAGAAATGGACAAATTCTTAGAAAGGTATAATAACCTTCCAAGACTGAACTAGGAAGATATAAAAACTATGAACATACCAATCACAAATAATGAAATTGAAACTGTGATTAAAGATCTTCCAACAAACCAAAGTCCAGGACCAGATGGTTTCACAGGAGAATTCTATCAAACATTTAGAGAAGAGTTAACACCCATCCTTATCAAACTCTTCCAAAAATCGGCAGAGGAAGGAACACTCCCAAACTTCTTCTACAAGGCCACCATCACCCTGATACCATAACCAGACAAAAATACTGCAAAAAGAAAACTACAGACCAATATCACTGATGAATTTAGATGCAAAAATCCTCAACAAAATACTAGCAAACAGAATCCAACAACACATTAAAAAAATCATACACCATGATCAAGTGGGATTTATCCCAGGGATGCAAGGATTCTTTGATATACGCAAATCAATCAATGCGATACATATTGATACAATGTGATACATATTAACAAATTGAACAATAAAAACCATATGATCATCTCAATAGATGCACAAAAAGCTTTTGACAAAATTCAACACCCACTTATGATAAAAAATCTCCAGAAAGTGGGCATAAAGGGAATCTACCTCAACATAATAAAGGCCATATATGACAAACCCACAGCAAACATCATTCCCAATGGTGAAAAACTGAAAGCATTTCCTCTAAGATCAGGAACAAGACAAGGCTGTCTACTCTTGCCACTCTTATTCAACATAGTTTTGGAAGTCCTAGTCACGACAATCAGAGAAGAAAAAGAAATAAAAGAATACAAATTGGTAAAGAAGAGGTAAAGCTGTCACTGTTTGCAGATGACATGATACTATACATAGAGAATCCTAAAGATGTCACCAGAAAACTACTAGAGCTAATCAATGAATTTGGTAAAGTTGCAGGATACAAAATTAATGCACAGAAATCTCTTGCATTCCTATACACTAACAATGAAAGATCTGAAAGCGAAATTAAGGAAACAATCCCATTCACCATTGCAACGTTCCAGCCATAAAAAGGAACGAAACTGGGTCATTTGTAGAGATGTGGATGGATGTAGAGACTGTCATACAGAGTGAAGTAAGTCAGAAAGAGAAAAACAAATATTGCATATTAATACATATATGTGGAATCTAGAAAAATTGCACAAATGAACAGGTTTGCAAGGCAGAAATAGAGACACAGATGCAGAGAACAAATGTATGGACACCAAGGGGGAAAGCTGGGTGGGGGGGTGTTGGTGGGATGAATTGGGAGATTGGGATTGACATATATACACTAATATGTATAAAATAGATAACTAATAAAAAATAAAAGACCAAAAAATTTAGAAAACTTAAAATGTATGCGTATTTTACACATAATTCTATTTCCTTTGAATCAGCAAGTTCCATCAAGAGGTCACGTTGACTTTTAAGTCTACTTTTTCATTTATATATAAGAATAGATTAAATATGTGTTTCTTAAATTGTCTATACACCACTGAAGTAAGCCTAAACTCCTTTTGGGCCACTTCAACGTTTAACTCTCATTTGCAATTGCACTCAGTTATGCATGTTGAGAAAAGACTCAGCATATTAAATAAAAACACTTAACATGCATTAATGAAGAAAAAATATGCATGTCCTTTGGATAAAGCAGTGATAAATATCTTTTTATGAGGGTTCTTTATATCATCTGGAAAGCTCTTGGTCATCACCAAATATATTCATTCCCAGCATTGAGAAGCCTGATTAGCCCTTGGCATAAACTAGACCGTAACGTTTGCCTAAAAGGGGGAGGGTGGAATCCATAATATGTGTAAATTTCTTTTCTCAAAATAGGATATTTGTGAAAGTGCACACATGTTAAAAGTCAATTTATGTAACAGTATTCCGAACATATTCATCACCTATTTCTCTAAATTTGAAACTTATTTCAGACTGTAGGACTGAATCAATTAGCTATTTGAAATTATAAACCTAATTTTACCAATTAATGTTCTCTAGTTCTTAGGAGGTCTGTACTGTTCTAAACCCTGTAAGAAAAAAGACTGAAAGAAGGAATGTTTCCACTCTACAAAGCTAAATATTTTGAAACCAAAGTTTTAAATCCCTGCTTTTCTACCTTTAACTACCTTCTGGCAATCTTCTCTGAACAGTTTAAGTACTTTGTGCATCTCCCTCTAGAGCCCTGGCAGTTTTCTCTTGTGTCCATCAATATCAGGCCTAGAGGTGTTCTTTTAGCTTGAGGGACCAAATACATCATTCCTACTACGAAGCTTTGGAGACAAGGCAATGGATCCATGTGGCAATAGCATTTGGCCACTCTTTACTGGAAATTTAGTACACTTACAAGGCAAGGGAGGAAAAGAAGGCAAACAAAGCAACATGTTGCTTTCTTTAAAAATAAGCTAATTTATGTTGACAGGAAAAAAATTTTAATACTTATCTGGCCTGGAGACTATAATAATGGAAAGTCTTTGACTTCCCTCTATCTCATACATGTAGTACACGGCCCACTTCTACTTTGGATTTATACAGGAAAGATACAGAGACACTGAGTCAACTTAACCCCACATTCCCTTTCCCCGACCCTCATTAATTCTCTGCTTGCAACAGATATTCATCTCAATAAGATAGAGAAGTGCCCACCAATTCACAGATAAGAGAATTAGACTATAATTAAATCAATTTATAAAATATTTGGAAGTCAGCATTTCTGCTAATTTTCTTGAAGGTTTATAGTAATCCCAAACACAAATTTTGATTATATTGAAAATGTTGTCAACTTGGAGAAAAAAAAGCAGTATCAATCTTCTTCTTTAGATTTGATATATCTAAATCTAAATTAAACTTTGATAAGGTGGGGTAACAGAATATTTTAACATTTGAAATCCATCATGATGGTATAAAATTTTTCATCATTTTTATATTCCTCAAATACAGAAATTGAACCTAAATACTACAAGGAAAATGCTAACAAAATAAAACAGCTGACATTTCATAAAGCTTTTGTTCTCACACATGGTTTCATTAATTTTCCTTACAACTTCCTCAGAAACTATGGCAAAGTTACAAATACCACTGCCCATGCAGATGCTTAACAATAATCTTTAAACTTGCTGAACACAGTGAAGCCTTTGGCTTTCACTTCAGGCCTTTATTTATTTAAGTAATGTACCACTTTAGGTATGTCCCTCAAGCTATTATACTGACAAATCCATATATTTTAGGGCAACAGCAGTAAGCTATTCAAATTCTACTTATCAGGGTGTCTCATATATAAGCTTCCTAAATCAAGAGAGGAGAGGAGACACTTTGTGGCTTAAATTGATCTGCAATCTAAACGACACTTATTGGTTAGACTGGTATAACATGTGTTAATCTGTTATTAAGTTAGTTTTATGAAAGGCTTGCAGTCAGCTCTCTGAAACTAGGTAGAGTGACAGGTGTTATGATTGCTGTCTTCTCTAGGGCGTATACCTCTGTTTGGGAATATAAACTGGGTGGAGTCTCAGATTTTTTCCTTGTCTAGCTTTCTTAAAACAACACAGAAAAGTGATTAAGCTGTATTGGTGCAGCCCCACCTCCAGTACATATACACATCATACACACACACACACGCACATCACCACCATCACTACCATCATTATGTGCAATGATTCAGCTTCAGATGAATGAAGACAGATACCAGAAGAGAGACACAGAAGGAGGATTTCTCATCATTTGTAGCTCTTTTTCACCTATAAGAACTAGAGGGAAAATCTTTAAATCTGAACTTTAAAGATTTCATAGTGAGAACACAGGAATGCAGTCTTACTATTTGTCATTTATGATGGTCAAATGTAAAATAAAAACTAAGTGACTTGGAAATAATATTTACTGACATCTCTAGGTAATGAACAAAATATTTCCTTTCCTATTTTAAGCCTTTGGAAATAAATATTACAAACAGCAGGGATCATTTATAGACTTGATAGGAACATTTTTGGCTAAACTTGGTGTCTCTGAAAAGAAGCTAAATTGTTTCAAGGCTACATATGGAAATGCCTAACTACACTTTCTGTTACGTCTTACAATACAGAAATCTTCTGATAAATGTACTATATTTATTTCTTTACAGATGTGAACTGCAGACATTTTATGCAGAAGAAGAGTAAATGGAGACGGAGCTTTGTTGTGATTGCTGCCAGCAGATGAAAAGGGATCATGGTCCTGAAGATTTTTCCTTTTTGTGTCCACTTTCTTGGGCCCAACCCAGTCACCCTGCAATTCTGCGCCTCTATGACCATTACACTCGTATGTTTTTGAAGCAGAGAAAAGGGAAGATAGAAATATTGTGTCTTTTCCTCTAACTAGAAAAATGTGAGCCTTCTCTTTTCCCAAGAGGGGAAGAGAACTTGGCTAATTCATTTATTAAAAAAATATTTTATTTGGCATTCACTGCATTAATTATACTTATGAAATAGATAATGGTTGTTATTGAACAGAACATTGTAGAATTAAAGTAGGTAAAATACTTTGGTGACTCATAGTATCATCTATAAAATTTTATTCATAGTGTAACACAATTTAATGAATATAGCTATTTATCTTAAATTATAAAGTAAATTACAAAGCATGTTATAAAAAGGCTTGTCTGAAAGATCATGATAAGCTATTATGCATACGTTTAAAAAGTGAATGTAAGCTATAACCAAATACCTTGAATAGCAAGTAATTTTGTACATTTGATTGACGTTAGAGAAAAACATCTCCACAGCTTTAAAAAAAAGTATTTGTATTTCAAACTAAATATTAATGTTGCCTTTGAACCAAGGAGTAGGGGCACACTACATACAAGATTAAATAATTTGCCTCCTTTTGTCAAAGCACATAGCTATCAAAGTCAGATCATTCTATTTTACATCCTTCACTATTTGAAGAGAAAAGGTCATGTCCATTCTCTCAAAAACATTTTTCATACACCTACCATTGTAAAATGTTCAAAGACTTTATTTTATATAGTCAGGCACTATTAGAGCTGAAAGAGAACTATCTGATAAAGTTTTCTAATTTTAGAAATGATCACTTGAGCCAAAAAGATTTTCTTAAAGATATACAAATCATTATGAAGACTAAGACCCTTAGTTCTTTGTGATCAGTTCAACAGTCTTTTTTTATAACACATTACCTCCACCCAGGAATAATTTTCCAAAAGACAAGGGCAATCATTTACATTAGTCTGGTTTGACTAAACTATGCTGTGATAAAAGATAACCCTCAAATCTCAGTGATTGAAAATAGTGGGGGAGTTCCCTGGTGGTCCAGTGGTTAGGACTCAGTGATTTCACTGCTGTGGCCTGGGTTCAGTCCCTGGTCAGGAAACTAAGACCCTAAGACCCTGCAAGCTTCGCAACGCGGCCAAAATATTAAATAAATAAATAAATAAATAGATAGATAGATAGATAGATAGATAGATAGATAGATAGATAGATAGTAAGCTTATCCTCATGTAATGCTGATGATATGTTTGGATAACTCTCCAGGGTGGCTTCCCTCCAACTGCTATCAAGTTTCCTTGGGTTTTACAGCCTCTACTATCTCAACCTTACTTTTTGTCACTGTGGCCAGAAGAGAAGCAACACCGAGGGTTCACATCTGTTCTTCCATGTTTTGGAGCAGACGTTATATGCATCATTCTCACTATAGTCCATAAGACAGAATTAATCTTATTACCCCATCTAACTACAAAGGTACTGGGAAGATTGCCACTCTTGTGCCAAGGAAAAAAAGTAGATGAGGGTTGAATACTAGCAATGTCTTATTAATGTGTTCCTCATCACCCTAACCATTTTTTTTTATAACCCACAGTGTCTATTTGAGATTGGACAGCCTCTGCCACTTGTTAGATGTGTAATTTGTGTGGTTAATGCTTCATTCTGCTTTTTGCCCTAATACATAATACTTTAATAGAACCAGCAGTCTTAAAATTTTTGCATCTCTAGTACCATATACTGCTTTGCACATGGTAAACATTCACTAATGCTTTATTGAAAGAATAAATAAACAAACAAATGGTAGCTGGTCACTTCAGCACTACTCTCTTCTGGGTAATTTCATAGAATTATTACTGCTCTGGCACCTTATCTATACTCTAATTTCGCTTCAAATTAAACCTTCTCAGTACAGCCATATCTTAGCCAGTCAATAGGAGTGTCATCTCTATTCAATGAAATTTTAAAGCTCTGTCATAGGTACTCATTTATCATTTTCCATGTATCACATTATAGTGTGTATCACTGGAGAAACAGGAATAAGTATATAGAATAGTACTAAAGATCAAAGGGTTGGAATTAGCAGCTGGGTTAAAATCCCAACTACTGTCAAAGTGTGTGACCTTGGGAAAATGATCTGAACTTTCTGTGCCTTAATTACATCATCTGTAACATGGGGGTGAAAATAATCATAGCTATTTCACAGGCTTCAAAAACATTAAATGTGATATTCTCTGTAAAACAATTAGAAAAATGCTTGAACCAGTTGGGCAATAAATTCTACCATACTTAGGTATTATATATTTCACATATAGATTTCCTCTCCAAAGTTATAGTACACCCTCAAGGTCAGGGACTGTTTTTAATCTTTGTTATAAACAAACTCGAGTAACCAAGGCCAGTGACTTTCCCTTAGAAACATTCAAAAACTATTTAATAAAAAGGACATTTCCAGAATATGAACATTTTCCAAGGAAAAGTAGGCATATTTGGGAGTAAAAGCAAGTGAGCTAATTAGTCATGGGGTAGCATAAAGATTTTTTTCAAAAGACTGAGCTTCACCAAAGAATGGCAAGTGATTTCTTTTAACTTCTTAGTACATAGTGTCAGATTTCTATCTAATTATGATTTTTCATCTATTATTTATTTCATAAATTATTTTTATACTCCCCCTTATATTATACATCTATGCAGAGAATCTACTATAAGAACAATTCACAGAAATACAGTAGATAAAACTATGAGAGAATTTTTAACACTTTAAAATTTTAGCAATATATATTTCTTAGGTAATTTTAGTTCAAAATTGAGAAAATTAAATTCTTTAAAAGGAAAATAAAATAACCTCTGTTACTCTAACCAGGAAGTAGGATAATTGCATCATTTAATCCTTACCTAGAGACGTTAGGTATTATTGTTCAACACAAACATTTATGGATGAAGTAAATTAAAGTCGTAAGTATTAAGTAGCTTGCCCAAGAAGACCCAGTTAGCAAATGGCTGAGCTAGAATATAATCTCATGTCTACATTTATGTAGGTTTTTTTGTTAAAATGTCAGGGACAAAGAATTAGGTTAACCATAATTTTGCCTCATGGTACACTCTGATCATTGTTCCATATAAAGCCCTCTTTTTATTTATTTTATATAAGTATAAACTTGTACATAATCATATTTATAAGTATTATCATATAATAAGGACACAGGAACCCACTAACAAAAACAGAATCTAAGACCACAAAAACCTTTCTATGTGGTCTGCCCCCATCTCATACCCTTGTCTTTCTTCCCTTGAAGTAACAGACCTCCTAAACCCAGCGTTCATTATTACTCTGCCCTCTTTTAATATTCATGTATCTCCTGAAGCATATATGTATTAAAATTATTATTCCATTTGCAAAATGTGTATCATATTGAATGTAATCTTTCAAATTTACATTTTCACTTAGTATTTTACTGCCCACATTTAGCCATACCATAGCCTGTTACTGTACATTAGATTCATTTTGAGTCCTGATTATATTCAGTAAGTTGAATATACCCTCATGACTTCAAATTTCTAGAAGCATACTTTTTTTGAATTTGTAGCATGTTACCTAGAAGTGAACAATTCAAAATATGCTAACAAGGGTAAACTGTTTAAAAATGTTCAAAAATACAAACAATGTAAAAGAAAAAAATGCAGGGTTATCATGTTTAACTGTTATTCATTTGGAATTATTTTCTTCCTTAAATAAGCTTATGACCTGATTACTTCTGCAGATGAGTCCATTTATCTGTGTGTAAGTTACAGGGATGGGCCAAGTAGATAAATGAATCAGCATAATTAAGGGGCTCTAACTGTAACCTATGTTAAATTATTTCTACATTTTTCATCACCAGATTTAAATACTGTGTGTGTAAAGTACTGCAGACAAAACTCCAGAATATCAGAAACTGTTTCCTATGAGGAATAAGGTAGCACAAACATAGTTTAACTCAGGGGTAGCCTCTCATTGTTGAAGCAAGTAATAGGGTAGTCTTGGGTTTCTTAGTACAACAGATTGCCTGATGTCTAGGGATTACATAAGAAAATCTCTGAGAGCCCAAAATTCTGCATGCTATTTTCCTATTCTTTAAAATAAAAAAAAAACACCTTCACTGTGAAGAATCAATTAGAAAATACATGTAAATGTCTTGACTTTGTCTCAGTATACAATCTATAAGAATTGTGAATATTACAATTCTAATAGATAGATATTGCTTAATGAAGGACTAGACTTCTCTTAGATTGAAAAGAAGTATGGCCACTTTTGCAACTTACCTTTTAAGGAACATAGTTAGAAAACGAAATAACCAATTATACCAGATTAATTCTCAAGTAGATATGACCTTGCAGCAATCAGGATTCTACAAGGAACAAATTCCAGAGAGTTTTATGTCCTCAGAGGATGACTAAAAACACTCAGGATACTGCTTATAAATGGCCAGGATTCCAAAGAAGCCACTCATTTCTTAGCAAGGCAAGTCTCCTTGGAGACTGACTGTAAGTCACATAGAGCTACCTTCTCACTTGGAACAGGGAGAAGCAATTAAGGACCAGATGATTTGCCCCTTCCTCTACCAGTCCCCTCTCCAAATCCAATCCTTACCACTAGGAAGCAGGCATAGATCATTCACAATATGACTAAAAGTGGAAGAATACCAACAAACTTGATACAACCTTTATTTTGCATTCATTATGCATTTAAAGAAGAGAGGGCACAAGTGAAATAAAGGGAGATAAGGCATCCCTAGATTAGCTAATGACACTGTGATTGGTAAGATCATTGAGGTGCAATGTGATGAGCCTAGTTTTGCCTGCCTAAAACCACCATGAAATGAATTAAAATAGAGGGACACAGAGGGAAAAATAAAGTATAAGCATAAAACTAATGGGTTCTATGTTCTTTTAAATTAACAGGGAGATTAAATTAAGCAAATTTAAAATGGCATTAAAAGAGTTTCAATATCATAAATTCAACAAGTTAAGACTTCGACTATGTTTTTACTCTCCACCTTCTGTTAATGTGTGGCAGTACAAACTCTCCTTCACAGATCCCCTGTAAATCTCTGCTTAACAGGCAGCAGGATTACCTAAAAACAACAGAGAGAAAACTGCCTTAAGTGAGAATTCTTTCTTAGAATTTACCTAACTTTTTGTTTTACAGAAAAATTAGGATTGTATGCTGACCTTTCACTCTTATCTTGACAAATGTGTAAATTAAATTACTTGCAGTTGTATTCTTGTGCATTATTCAGGCCCTAAAATCTCTATGTCTTCATGCTTTCCTGCCTTCTACTCACCTCTGCAGTCCTGAATTTATTCATTTTCTTTTTAGGGCATAAAACTATCTTCTAATGAAGGGCAATCCATTTCGAGCATGTTTACATAGGTGTGCCTAGAATATCCAAGGCACTGCAGTAGCTACGAAAACCTCACTTGCTTAATAATAAAGCTGCAATGTGCCTGAATGTCCCTTCCTTGGCCATGGGACTCTCCAAGGGAGTGTAGCCCCACAGAATGAATCAGGCAGCAGTAGGAGCACTTTAACAATGGTAAACGCAATCTTTCTATCCTACATCTACCCTTCCACAGGCCATATTTTGAGAAGCTTTTACAGCATTATAACATTGTCCAACTTCACCAGAAACCTGAAATTTGACATTGGCTTTTGTCACCAAAATAAATAAACAAACAAACCTGGATCTATAAGCAAGGTTTAAGAAACAAAGCTTAGTGAAATAAAGTCCTAGAATAGAACAAAGTGTTTTTTCATAAATTTTTTGAAGGTTTAACTGATGTAATACATGTAGACTACTTAGATGCATGCCTGGTAACTGGTAAGTGCTGAGTTATTTTCTATTAAATATTATTATAAATTTTAAGAAAATACATAGGAAATAAGGGTTGAGGGTTGAAAAAGTCTATGTGATTACGTGCTGTGCTAGTTTTCTCTCACAAAATTGTTTCTGTCTACAAATGACATAAAGTTTGTATCTCCATTAGGAAAATAACCCTTACACAAACTGAAATCAGAACTTCAAAATGTGGAAATGAAATGACCAAAACATCCTTAAGAATGTGATCCTAAACTTCAGTTCAACAACATTAAATCACTATTATATTTGGTTGGGAAGAAAAGCATCTAAAGATTCCACTAAAATCAAATTAAGAGCATTTAGGCACTATTATCAGTAGAATACAATTCGAATCACTTGGGATAAAACCTTTGCAATTGTCTTAACCACAGGCAAAACAGCAACTGAAATCTAAAATCAAAATTTAGATGAGTAGCTTTGTACTTCCCACTTAAATGCAGGCAGAATAAATTACATTCTTATAGTCCATAATATTGACAGGAAATGAATATAAGTATGTGTAGACATTTTGTCTGGAAGCTTGGAACCAATTTAAGAGCCTAACTACATCCATTTTTTAATCTATCTGATATGGGAATGATAATTCTAATCAACACTGGAAAATAAAATTCTTTTCAAAAACACCATTCCTTTTGAACACAACCATAATCATACACTTTTTAAAAAGTTGACATTATACCTAAAAAGAAGTGTTTTATAAAAGTGTTTTGGAAAATTAAATATACTTTTACATGGCAAAGATAATTTATACAAAATAATTTATACAAAATTCAATCAAACCCTTTCTCCAGTGCTGTATCAGAGCTGATCATATCATGCTTGTTTGAACGTTTCCAGTGGTGAAACAAACTCATTTTTTTAGGTAACATATTGTAATTGTTCAGTCTCTGTTACTGACAAAAAAAGATCTGCTTTCTTGAGACAGAGCATGAAGTTTTAAATTCAGACACTTCACGTAGTTATCTTACTTATCTGGTCTATTGCAAGAAAGCAGATGTACTTATCTAGCCTCTGAAAAAATTTGAGTGGCTAACCTTAGCTGAATTATCTTCTTTTCCTTCAGACATTTCCAGAGTTCACAACGTCTAGGTTAATCTAACATTAAATATGCCCTTTAAACTGAAGCCCCTATTCCAAATACATACTAGCCAGTGGAGAGAAAAATGGGATAGTTATTCTCCTTGATTGGAGAATTTTTGCATGTATTAATAAAGTCTGAAAATGTTATTAGTCCGGTCTGATTTGACATCATAGTACATTGTTGGCTTGTATTACACTTGTGATCCACCAAAACCTTTAAGCCTTTTTCATAGTAGGTATGTATAAATCAAGACCATGCTTTGACTATGTAACAGGCTTTGCATCTAAATGTGGTACTTAACATTTCTCTTCTATTCTTTTTAATCAATAATGTTTTTCATGATTTCAAATCATTTAAATCATATAGGAAATCAATTTTCTCAACTTTCAATTATCCTTTTCCTTTTTAGTCTGTGCCAGTCAAAATTATATTGATAAGGATAAGGATGGTTGTTATGTGTTTATTAATGTCTTTGGTATGAATAGAATGTCTTACAGACTTTTGCAAAGCTTCCAAATTTTACCTATTTAAAGCAATATTTTTATGAATATTTTGTACTTGTCCCTCAGTGTAAATTTGCAAGTATTTCTCTAGAGCATATAACTAAGTCATACATAATGCAAAACTTTACCTTTTCCGGATTTGGAAAAACCAAGCTGCTTTTCAAATATTATATTATACCCCAACAACACTGTATATGTGTTTTATTGGTTTATGTCCTTCCCAACATCTGGTGTTGTCAAACATTTAAATCTTTGCCAATCTGGTGGATGTATAATTGTAACTTATTTATTTTGCATTTCCTTGATTTTTGATAATGCTGAGTGCCTTTTCATAGGTATATTGGCCATATGGAAGTCAAAGAGAATGAAAAGAGGCAGCACACTGGTGTCAGAGGAAGTGGCTTCCATTAATTTGAGATTGTTTATTGACTACTGATCATAAAGGATTTCTTCTTAAGGGGCTAGTATTAGATTTTTGCCCATTTTTTAATTTGACTATACATCTTTTTTCTTATTAAAATTATGGCCATCTATCTACCTATCATCTCTCTATCTACTGATCCACTATTCTAGAACATCAGTCCTTTGTTGACTATATGTGTTGGCTATATGTTAAATGTTAGTTATATATCAATACATCTTTTATTTTTTGGTGTGCCTTTTGATAAAGAGAAGTTTACAATTTTACCAAGGACGAATTTAACTATTTATCCTTTATACTTTGTAGTCATTTCTGGAAACTACCTTTCTCCATTTTCAGATATCAGTATAATATTTGCCCAACTCCAATATGCTTGCTCCTTATAGTCTTCAAGACTTCCAAAGTCTTTCTGTGTGTTTCACATATCATATTTTTCAGTTTCATGAATAGCTGGATTCAAAATTTTGGAGCTGAATGGTATTTTAGAGAACATTAAATTTAGAGTTTCTCCAAGTATCACTTACGGTTTAAATGCAATGGAAGGACTTAAGGAGATTGTTAAAACATATATTCTCAGATTATCCCACCCACCTAACTAAATCTATTAGAATCTCCAGGTTCCCAGATTTGCGCTCTTGCGCACTCTCTCTCGCTCTCTCTCTCACACACACACACACACACTTTTTTTACGTTTTGATTACTGAATTTTGAGAAATGCTGGGTAACACAAGCTGCTTACCTTAAAAATACAAAAAAATAGGATCCAAAAAGTGACTTAATCAAGGCCATTCATTTAGTTAAGGTCAGAGACTAAACAAAACCCTATGTAAAAAGATATCCTCATAGGTGACTGTTCCTTTGGCTCTCTACTTTCTCCTACTTCTCCATTTCTCTTAATCTAATACACCAACCTTTACTTCTAGTTATTAATTTTAGTGGAGCTCTCCAAAAACTTCATTCTTCTCTTTAATCATAATAATAGAAATATAACAGGCCACAATGCTACCCAGCTGGACTGCATTTCTCAGCCTCCCTTGCAGTCAGCTATGACTATATATTTATGAATGAAATGTGAGCAAAAGCGATGTCTGCTGATTTCATGCCTTATACTTAATACTTTTAGAGTTTCTCTGCATGGTCTTGAACCCCTTTCTTTCTGTTAGGGTAGGCAGAACAATCTTAGGGTACCGGGGTTGCAAATGACCAAGAAGCAAAGATATATTGCTCGTTTCTGGTCCCCTTTGAAGTGTTAAGTGAAAGATAACTGAATTTATATGATTTTTAAGGTTTACATTTGAGTCTCATTGTAATAGCAATATAGCATTAACCACTCAAATGTTTATAATAAGGCGGATGGTTTTTCCTTTCCTGCAAGAGGATATCTCCATGTACTGAACATACAGGCTTACCCTATTTAACTTTAGATAACACAGAGGATGAAGGTGCTTTTAAGAAAAAAGAAAAAGTATATTGGATCTAAAATTAATTGACTCAAAAACAAATGCTTGAATAATTCACATATGTATCCAATTTTAACTTGAAATGGTGCTATCATTGCCTGATATCTTTCAGAGAATCATTCAAAATGGAAAAGAGAATACACTTATTTGCAACAGTGGCTTTTTCTCCCTTCTGCTTTTAAGTGGTATTTGAACTGATGGGAAATTTAAAACTGTGCCATGGACTCTATCAAATAAGAAGTTGATGACTAGAAAATGTGGTCGTTAAACATCACATAACTATTTTCTGACAATCTTCCATTTTCTGAAGCAAGTTTTATAGCCTTGCTTCACTTGTAAAACAATTTAAAATGATTATAAATGTGTTAATCTTAACATAAAGGATTTTAGGTTACTTTACAAAGACTTGAAGAAAGCCTCAAGAACTTTGGTGGCAAAATGCAGCAACAAGTTATAAAACACTGGTAAAATATGTTACTCCAAATAGTTTGAAATTTAATGTTTTCTTGAAATTTTGCTGATAATCCTTTATGAATTCAAATTAAATAAGGAAACTTTTTATGTAAGAAAATAACCTACAGCTGTCGTCATATCCTTCCATGAAGCTGTTATTGAAAGGTTACCTATATCTTTCTACTTTACTTCAATGCATGATCAGTGGAACTACTGAGCTTTCAGTAACATTAAATCAGAACTCTCATAAAAATGTTACTCTTTAATATGCTGATATTTCTCAGTTAAGGTAAAAGGATATGTACAAGGATATGTATGTAAAAAGAGTTAATACAAATTAAAAAGCCTGCTTCAAGTGACTAATTTGTCCTAAAGCTACAGCACATTCTTAGTGTCCAAAGTCCTCAATCTTTTTGAACATCTGAAGTTAAAATTATTGTATATAATCTAAAAATAAGTTGTTTGGAAGTCTCTATTTTCCTGAAAAATACAGGTACATTCAGAAAAAACAAATCAATACCTCTAAATAGTCTCTGTTTAAAACAAAAAATTATTTATATTACTTATTAATACTGTAATCACACTTTATAATGCTATTTTTATAGATTTTATTTAATGTTTTTACCAATTATATTTTAAAATTTACAGGTTTTTTAAAGTTTTCAATTGAAAATCATACTTGTACTTAATTATATATATTTTTAAATTTATTTATTTTATTTATTTATTTTCAGCTGCATTGGGTCTTCATTGCTGTGCGTGGGCTTTCTCTAGCTGCAGCGAGCGGGGGCTACTCTTCGTCGTAGTGTGCAGGCTTCTCATTGGGGTGGCTTCTCTTGTTGTGGAGCACGGGCTCTAGGCACACGGGCTTCAGTAGTTATGGCACAAGAGCTCAGTAGTTGTGATGCACGGGCTTAGTTGCTCTGTGGCATGTGGGATCTTTCCAGACCAGGGCTCGAACACATGTCCCATGCATTGGCAGGCGGATTCTTAACCACTGCGCCACCAGGGAAGCCGTTAATTATATTTTTAATGTATCATTTTTAGTATAATGTACCCACAGCTTCAAAAATTATCAACTTATGGACAAACCTATTTCATCTATAACTACATAGCTTTCCCCTCACCTCTTTGTCCACACATTCTGCACTATTTTGAAGCAAGTTCCATGTGTCATATAATTTCATCCATAAACATTTCAATATAAATCTCTAAATCCTAAGAACTCATTTATTAATGCATACTATAATACACTTACCATACATTAAAACTGAAAATTTCTTAGCTTTCAACTAACTGGTTGATTTATTTGAAAGAGAATCAAAATAATAATTGAACTTAGGTTTAATTCTTGTTTCTTATTTTATATTTTGGCCTGGCATTCCCAAGATTTGCAATCTCAGAAACTATATTTAGAATTCTACAAGACAAGGACTAATTTAAAGTAGTTTTTAAAATAAATTTTGTTATTGTAACATAAAATTAATTCAGAAAATTATACAAATCAGAAGAGTACAGGTTGATTACTTTTTGCAAAGTGGACTCATCTATGAAACCACCATTCTGATCAAGAAACACATTACCACATCCTAGAAACCCCCTCATAGCTCTCTCAGTGACATCTCTTCTCATCCCCTAACTTCAGTGCCGTGAATATGTAGTCCCTGTATTTGAATTTTAAATTTATCTTCATGGCATCCCACAATATATGCTGTTTTGTGTCTGGTTTATTTCACTCAATACCAGGCTCATGAGTTTTAAGTGTATTGTTGTGCACATGAGTAGTTTGTTCAGTCACTTTTCTGAACACAATTACACTGAAAATTTATATTGTAATTTATCTATTATTCCAATATTTATAGACCTTTTAGTTGTTTCCAGGATTTGGATATTATAATATTCCCACTAAGAAAATACATGAATATAAAGTTTGGTCCAAATATTTCCATATTTACATTGACTGTGTTCATATGAGTGAAAGTGATAGGTCACAGATTACTTGCATTTTCAACTTTAGTAAATATCTCCAAACATTTTCCAAAGTGGGTTATACCAATTTTTATTCCTATCAGCAGTATACTGAGAATTCCAATTAATTCTCATTCTTGCCAAAAGATGGGATTATGAGATTATCAGCCTTTTCACTTTTACAAAACCTTGAGTGTCTGTACTACTATCTCATTTGGATTTTAATTAAATTCTTCTGTGACTATTAAGAATGAGAAATGTTTCATCTGTTTATTGGCTATTTCAGAATCAACTAGCATCTTGATATTGCTCAGGTTCCATTTTGGCAAGAATATTTCATGCGTAGAGTCCTGTATTTCCACAAGGTGGCACATAACATCTACATATCTCCCTTTTTATGATATTAATGGACTTTGATAATCATTGCCTAGCTTCATTATTCTATTAGATGTTGGCATAAGAGTAACATTCAGAATAATTAATTAGTGGGAACATTTCTTTAGAGAAACTTAAACTTCCTCTCATCAATTATTTGGTTTTCATGAGGTACTGTTCATGTAGGAACTGGAGGTTAAAAATGAGTATCGTTGGAAGAATCACATTGTGAAAATGACTCTACTACCCAAAGCAATCTACAGATTCAATGCAATCCCTATCAAACTACCACTGGCATTTTTCACAGAACTAGAACAAAACATTTCACAATTTGTATGGAAACACAAAAGACCCTGAATAGCCAAAGCAATCTTGAGAAAGAAAAATGGAACTGGAGGAATCAGGCTCCCTGACTTTAGACTATACTACAAAGCTACAGTAATCAAAACAGTATGTACTGGCACAAAAACAGAAATATAGATCAATGGAACAGGATAGAAGCCCAAAGATAAACCCATGCACATATGGTCACCTTATCTTTGATAAAGGAGGCAAGAATATACAGTAGAGAAAAGACAGCCTTTTCAATAAGTGGTGCTGGAAAAACTGGACAGGTACATGTAAAAGTATGAAATTAGAACACTCCCTAACACCATACACAAAAATAAACTCAAAATGGATTAAAGACCTAAATGTAAGGCCAGACACTATCAAACTCTTAGAGGAAAAAATAGGCAGAACACTCTATGACATAAATCACAGCACGATCCTTTTTGACCCACCTGCTAGAGAAATGGAAATAAAAACAAAAATAAACAAATGGGACCTAATGAAACTTAAAAGCTTTTGCACAGCAAAGGAAATCATAAACAAGACAAAAAGACAACCTTCAGAATGGGAGAAAATATTTGCAAATGAAGCAACTGACAAAGGATTAATCTCCAAAATTTACAAGCAGCTCATGCAGCTCAATATGAAAAAAACAAACAACCCAATCCAAAAATGCGCAGAAGACCTAAATAGACATTTCTCCAAAGAAGATATACAGATTGCCAACAGACACATGAAAGAATGCTCAACATCATTAATCATTAGAGAAATGCAAATCAAAACTACAATGAGATATCATCTCACACTGGTCAGAATGGCCATCATCAAAAAATCTACAAACAATAAATGCTGGAGAGGGTGTGGAGAAAAGGGAACCCTCTTGCACCGTTGGTGGGAATGTAAATTGATACAGCTACTATGGAGAACAGTATGGAGGTTCCTTAAAAAAACTAAAAATAGAACTACCATATGACCCAGCAATCCCACTACTGGGCATATACCCTGAGGCAACCATAATTCAAAAAGAGTCATGTACCAAAATGTTCATTGCAGCTCTATTTACAATAGCCAGGACATGGAAGCAACCTAAGTGTCCATCAACAGATGAATGGATAAAGAAGATGTGGCACATATATACAATGGAATATTACTCAGCCATAAAAAGAAATGAAATTGAGTTACTTGTAGTGAGGTGGATGGACCTACAGTCTGTCATACAGAATGAAGTAAGTCAGAAAGAGAAAAACAAACACCATATGCTAACACGTATATATGGAATCTAAAAAAAAAAAAAAAAAGGTCATGAAGAACCTAGGGGCAAGATGGGAAGACACAGACCTACTAGAGAATGGACTTGAGGATATGGGGAGGGGGAAGGGTAAGCTGTGACAAAGTGACAGAGTTGCATGGACATATATACACTACCAAATGTAAAACAGATTGCTAGTGGGAAGCAGCCGCATAGCACAGGGAGATCAGCTCGGTGCTTTGTGACCACCTAGAGGGGTGGGATAGAGAGGGTGGGAGGGAAGAAGATACAAGATGGAAGAGATATGGGAACATATGTATATGTATATCTGATTCACTTTGTTATACAGCAGAAACTAACACACCATTGTAAAGCAGTTATACTCCAATAAAGATGTTAAAAAAAAAATGAGTATCTTTTTTATTTACTAGTGTTCATAATAATAAGATGTTAAATTCTCAAATTTTTTTGACCGGGGAGTCTTGAATTCTAGTTTATATTTCTTTAGCTCCATGCAAGTGAGACTCTTACCTTATTCCATCTTCCACAGCACCTTACAAAGAGGAACAATTAATGAATTTTGACATATTTGATATACTTCAAATCATTGAAGTTATTTTTATTGATGCTCAAGCATCCTATCTTTGGCTAATAAGAGACCTTTCAGGTTAAAATTTAGGCCATTCTAACATGATCCTAATAGTCTTTGTTTTCTGGAACTTTCTACATGACAAGGTATTCCAGACTCATAAAACTCCTGTTCCAAATGTGGGATTAATCACACCCCCTCAAAGAGCCCTGTTTTCCTTTTAGTTACAGATTATATCTGACACTACAACTGTACATTGTGAAGGATTTAGTCATTGTTTCTAGGCCTTTTCACTGGAAACAACTAGGAATGACTATTCTTTTTTTTTTTTAAAGAGAAAATACATTATGGACTCATACTTACATTTTTAAAACACATTTATATTTCAGCTATTTTACTTACATTATGTGGTTTTTTTTGTTATGCTGATAATTTTGGATCACATCAATATTAACATAATTATTTGCATTATCTTAACATAAAGTCACTTGTAATACTTTGTGTGTGTGTACATGTGTGTAACACTATGTTAAAAGTTAATGTGGCAAACTCCCAGGGAGAGAGATCAAGATGGCAGAGTAAGAGGATGTGGAACTCACCTTCCCACACAAACACATCAAAAATACATCTACATGTGGAATAATTCTCACTGAAAACTAACTAGAGACTGACAGAAGGACTCCTGTACAACCAAGGCTGTAAGAAAGACCCACACAGAATCAGTTAGGAAGGTAAGACAAGTAATGAGGTCAGGACCTGGGCCCCTGGGAGAGGACTCACAGGAGGGGAATTACACAAGCAGGGATCCTCCTTGGGGAGTGAGTGGTTCAAATCACATATTAAGCACCCAGCCCTGAGGTCCAAAAACTGTAAAGATGAGTCCCCTTGGCTGGCTGAAGGGCTGGTGAAACTAACAGGAAGGCTGCGGGAACCCAGACTCCACTCATGAGGAGCACGCACAAGCTTGTTTACTCCCAAAACAGGGCAGAGAGTGGACTGAAACTGTGAGGGTCATTAGCCAGTTTCCCACAACTGCCCTGGAGTGTACTCCAGTCTGAACTGAGCTCCTGTTCCAGCCCTGCTTGCTTCATGACCCAGCTGCACAATGGGGTGAGGGAGGCCATGGCTGAAGTGAGAACTTGGTTGTGAGGCACAAAGGTAGCTCAAACCCAGAGCAGTGTCTGAGCCGGATGGAGTAGCCATTACTGGCGCTTACACAGACAGCATGTCAGAAGCAGTCCACGTCTCTGACTACAGAGGAGACAGACCCAGCCTATGCCCGGACCCACACCAAGCACCCACATCAGCCTCTCTTACTCCAGCACTATTCCCCTCCGGGGTGAGGGTGCCACTTCTGGGAAGGGGCAAAGCACAAACTTAAAGGGAACAGAGCAGGCTCTAACTCAGACTCAGGGCTTCTTCTCCAGAAACATGGAATCTGACCCCGCCCTCCCTAATAGGGAAGTGAGGGCCACTGAGCAGAAGGGAAGTCCTGGCTCACATGTGGCTCTGGCCCTAGTCCCCCTATCTCCAGCCAAACTTCCTACCAATGATAGCTGCCAACACAATTTGCGGAAAGATCTGATATGTGCTCATGCCAGATACAGCTCTCCCACCATGCCACTGGGCACCCTCAGGCTATACCGGGATGCTCCCACACAAGGACACACCTTCAAGACTGCAACAGGTAACTATTTTACCTAATTTCATAGAGACAGAGAAAGTTAACAAAATGAGAAGACAGAGGAAAATGTAATCAATTGAAAGAGCAAGAAAAAACTCCTGAAAAAAATATAATGTAGCAGAATTAAACAATTTACCAGATAAAGAGTTCAAAGCATTAGTAATAAGAATTAGGGAAAACAATAGATGAACACAGTAAGAATTATAACAAAGAACTAGAAAATATAAAAAAGAACCAGAAATGGAGACTATGGTAACTGAAATAAAAAACACACTAGGAAAAATTAATAGCAGACTAGGTGATACAGAAGAATTCATAAGTGACCTAGAAGGTAGAATAACAATCATAACAGTGAAAAGAAAACAAATTTTAAAAAACGAGAAAAGCTTAAAGGACTTCTGGACCAGTAAGCATACCAAAATTCACATTATAGGGGTCCCAGAAGGAGAAAAGGGCATGGAAAATATACATCTTGAAATTTTGGCTGAAAACTTTGCAAACTTGAGTAAGGAAACAGATATCCAAGTACAGGAAGCACAGAAAGTCCCAAACAAGATAAACCCAAAAGACCCACACCAAGACACAACATAATTAAAATGGCAAAATTTAAAGATGCAAAGAAATATTTTTAAAGGCAGCAAGAGAAAAATAAAGATAAATATACAAGGAAACCCCCAATAAGGATATCGGCTGATTTTTCTGCAGAAAATCTGCAGGCCAGAAGGGAGTGTCATGATATATTAAAAGTGCAGAAAGGAAAAAAACCCTACAACCTAGGACACTATCCAGCCAGGTACAGGATACAAGATTAACATACAGAAATCAATTGCACTTTTTACACTAACAATGAAATATCAGAAAGGGAAAGTTAAAAAAAAATCCATTTCAAAATCACATAAAAAAAAAAAAAGGAATATTTAGGAATAAACCTGACCAAGGAGAACTAGAAAACATTGATAACAAGGAAATTGAAGATGATTCAAAGAAATGCAAAGAGAGCAAACACTCTTGCATAGGAAAAATTAATACTTTGTTAAAATGCCCATACTACGTAAAGCAAGCTACAGATTTAATGTGATCTCTACCAAATTACCCATGACATTTTACACAGAACTAGGAGAAATAATCCTAAAATTTATATGGAACCATAAAAGATCCAGAATTGCCAAAGCAATCCTGAGGTAAAAGAACAAAGCTGGAGGCATAACCCTTCCAGACATGAGACAACACTACAAAGCTACTGTAATCAAAACAGCTTGGTATTGGCACAAATACAGACATATGGATCAACGGGATAAAAATAAACCCACAGACCTACGGTCAACTAATCCTTGACAAAGGAGGCAAGAATATGCAATGGATAAAAGACAGTCTCTTCAGAAAGTGGTGTTGGGAAAGCTGGATAGCCACATGTAAATCAATGAAGTTAGAACACTTCCTCACACCATACACAAAAATAAACTCAAAATGGCTTAAAGACATAAATATAAGACTTGATACCATAAAACTCCTAGAAGAGAACATAGGCAAAACTTTCTGACATAAATCTTAGCAGATTTTTCTTAGGTCAGTCTCCCAAGGCAATAGAAATGATACCAAAAATAAACAAATGGAACCTATTGAAATTTATAAGCTTTTGCACAGCAAAGGAAGCCATAAACAAAATGAAAATACAAGCTACGGACTAGGAGACAATATTTGCAGATGATGCGAACAACAAGGGCTTAATTTCCAAAATATACAAATAGCTCATACAACTCAGTAACAAAAACAAACAAACGACCAAATCAAAAAATGGGCAGAAGATCTAACTAGAGATTTCTCCAAAGAAGATATTCAGATGGTTGATAGGCACATTTTGCTCAACATCACTAATTATTAGAGAAATGCAAATCAAAACTACAATGAGGTACCACCTCACACCGGTCAGAATGGCCATCATCAAAATGTCTACAAATAATACATGCTGGAGAGGGTGTGGAGAAAAGGGAACCCTCCTACACTGCTGGTGGTAATGTAAGTGGGTACAACCACTATGGAAAACAGGATGGAGGTGCCTCAGAAAACTAAAAATAGAATTACCATATGATTCAGCAATCCCAATCCTGGCATAAATCCAGACAAAACTCTAATTCAAAAAGATACATGCACCCCAATGTTCATCGCAGAAGTATTTACAATAGCCAAGACATGGAAGGAACCTAAATGTCCATAGATGGATGGATAAAGAAGATGTGTGTGTGTGTGTGTGTGTGTGTGTGTGTGTGTGTGTATATGCATATATGCAGTGGAATATTACTCAGCCATAAAAAAGAACGAAATAATGCCATTTGCAGCAACATGGATGGACCTACAGATTATCATATTACGTGAAGTAAGTCAGAGACAAGTATCAGATGATTCACTTATATGTGGAACCTAAAGTATGTTACAAATGAACTTATTTACAAAACAGGAATAGACTCACAGACATAGAAAACAAACTTATGGTTCCCAAAGGGGAAAGGAGGAGGGGAGAAGGGATAAATTAGGAGTTTGGGATTAGCAAATACAAACTACTATATATAAAATAAATAACAACAAGGTTCTACTGTATAGCATAGGGAACTATATTCAATATCTTGTAATAAACTATAATGGAAAAGAATATGCAAAAATATATATATATATGGCTGAATCACTTTGCTGTACACCAGAAACTAACACATTGTAAATTAACTATAGTTAAATTTTTTTAAATTAAATTAAAAAACAAACAAACAAACAAAAAGTTCACATAAACTCTCCAGGAATATTCTTAAAAGGCAAAACTTGAACAGCAGTATACAAAAGTAGAAATTCAAATGTCTAAGAGGTGCATGACAGGACACTCATCTTTACTAGTTATCAGAGAAATTCCAACCAAAGCCAAAATATGATACCACTACAGACCCATGAGAATGGATAAAATGAAAAAGACAACACCAAATTCTGGTGAAGATATGCAGCATCTGGAACTCATACACTGTTCAATGTAAAATGGCACAACCTCTTTGGAAAACTATCTTCCCAGTATATATTAATGCTAAACATACATATGCCTCATGCCTTAGCCAATGTACTCCTAGTTATATATCCATCAGAAATGTATACGAATATCTACCAAAAGAAGTGCACATGATTTTAATAGATAAAAACTGGAAAAACCAAAATGCCCAAAATGTTGACATATTTATCAATTGTAGAACTGACAATTTGTCACACAGTAATTGTAGTATATTCATACAAAGGAGTACTATTCAGCCACAAGAATGAATCAATTTTTCTACACATAAATCTTTGGATGCTTCTCACAAACAATATATGAAGCAAACAAAGCAATTCACAAGACATGATTCTACATATTTACTATAAAAGAAACAGAACTGTGTTTACATTTATTAAATTATTTCCAAAATTATTATTGTTTTTCTTTCTCTGTATAAACATATTGTCCCATCAGACAATTTTAAAGTGGTTAGTTATAGTAGTTTTATTCTTGATGATAGTTTAAAATTACTCTTTAGTTTTTTATGTATTTAGTTTTAGTTTTTAATACAAAGCTTGTATCAAACTTTACAAAAACTACAAAGTTAGGATACTTACCCACATCACATTGGATTCTATTTATAACACCCTTCCCTACACCTCCCTCACACCCCATATACTCATGCACACACACAGTATTTGGGAAATATGCTACACATCAAACATAATCAATAATTCTAAACAAATACGTTTCAACAAAACAAATTTGTTACTACATTTTTAATTCCTTGTGAATTTATTTCTGATCACTCAGTACATAATTCTTACAGCTTTTATAGTAAAAGAGTATAAATCCTTTATAACTTTCTTCTCGAGTTATAAAATAGTGAACATTAAAACTTACATAGAACAGGCTATAATAATGTTTTATTATTTTGAATATATTTATGAGGTTAAAGAAATTGCAAAATCAAGGTCAATGCAGTTATCTTTACTTTTAATATCTGAGGACATTAAATTTCTTTGAGTGTGAAAATTATTTTAAAGATTTATATTTTCATCATTAATCATTAAACATTGCTAAATCAAAGGAAAATATTCTCCAAGTACCAAAGTTATTCCTTAAATCAATGTAACATGTTGCATACACATTTATGTATGCATGTGTATGAGTGTGTGTATATGCTTATGTAAGATATATGGGTGATTCTGTGCAATCAGAATTGGGTTAAGCAAATTCTCTCCATTCTTCAATCACCAATTATATAAACTTAAAAAGTTTTGCTTGTTTTGAACTTGACACACATGGAATCAAAATACATATGCTCTTTTGTGTTTTGTTGTGTGTTTGCTTAAAACTTTGTGAGAATCATCAATGTTTTTCTTTTGTAACAATACTTATTTTAGCTTTCTTGAAGTATAGTTTTCCTTGTATAAATATGCCACAACTTATTTATTAATTCCCAAATATGATCCTGCTGTTTTGCAATTCTTTTCTCTTATAAATTTACCATGAACATTTACCCTGAAAGTTTCTAACTTAACGTCATCCTATTTAACTGTTACGATCTATTTCAATGATTGATGTTCTGGTCTATTTCTTTTCTTTGTTTGTTTTCAGTGTTTGTTTGTGGGGTGGTTTTTTGTACTTATTTATTTATTTATTCATTTATATATTTTAAGCTCTCACACTAAGTTACTGCAAACTGGCAAACACTGACAAACTATTTCTTCCACAATAACCATACATTCCCAGACATTACAAGTATATGGCTACACTAACATTAATACGCACCACCATTGTACCAATTACATATTAAAATAAGGTATCAAGTATTCAAATATGAAGACACAGTTCAAAGGAATATAAAATATTAAAGATTTGTTGAATTTATTAGCAGAAATCCACTTTCTTTACAAGAAAGATTTGGAAGAAAAAAATCACAATTCACACCAAAATATTTGATAAATAACATACACTAAGTATGGGGAAAAATATAAGATTTTGAGAAATTTAACAATTACTGTTTTATCTATCACACAGCATTTCTATCTTTTAAAGACTACTTACTAGATCAAAAGACATTCTATGCATAAGACAAAGGTAACATTTTACTCAAAATATTTATTCACCTCCACCCATACTTTTTTTTTAATGCCCTCTCTGTTAAATTGTACCCCAAAGTGCAAATATTAAGGCTTTTTTTCTTCTGGAGACATTAAAGGCATGTGCTCTGTACAATGTGGAATTGCCATAAACTTTCAAACAGGCGTTTGTTGTTTTTTTTTTAACAACACAAAATGAGATCTATAGAAAGACATTAAGTAATCAATATAGGACTTGATAAAAATCCAACAAAGCAGTGGTTGCACAAACCTGATATATACTGGAACAAATGTGGTAAATGTAAACAAAAAGTGAGCAAATCAACAGACGCTACTTTCAATGCCTGAAATGAGATCTAGAGTGTTGTTCACAGTTGTTAGGACCTTAATTGTACACAATACTAAAAATACACAAGTATTGTGCTTCCTATTTTGTCACCTAATCTCTCTAAAGTTCTTATATATTCATAAGAGTCTGGCATGGGAATAGAACTGAAGAAGATTTTCAATTCAATACTCAATTCATTTTCAAAGAAGGTCAACTGATACATATGATAACCACATTTTAAAAGCTAAAGGACAAGAACTTTATGTTAAATGTCCAAATCATAGTTGATAGTAACCCAAACCTACTATTATGTCACTGACACATAGTAAGTACTAAATAATTATATGCTGCATGAATAATAACACACATATATCCTCCCTAGAACCTAGTTAGGAATAGAGAAGGAAGCAGGAATTAGGCTTTAGAAATGAAGCAAAGCTACTGAGTTGTCACAGGAGAAAAATCAAAATGACCTGAAATTAAATAAATAAATAAATAAAAATACTGGTATAAGCTCAGAGTAAAACTGACCAAGATAATGATCATATCCTGACAGTACCTACCAATGCTAGACATTGTTCCTAGCTAATCACTTTCATGCTACTCCCTCTGTGTCTCTCATCCATTAGGATCGTTTGGATTTATCAATAAAAAGTTTATTTATGACCTCATCAACAGAGGCTTACTATTTTCCTTTATACATTCTGCTATCTTTCTCTGGAATTTCAGTACACATGTAGATGGTTTATCCAGTCAAGCCATGTTTTTTGACCTACTCATCTGCCCCTTCTTTCAGTATCCCACTCACATGGGCACATGCTATACCTCTTCTTTTACCTTTTAAATCTCAAATCAATTATTTCATTATCTTACAACCATCTTCTGCATTTCCTCCTCCTGTCCTAGACTGTGAACTCCAAAACTTCTTCACCAAAGTTAGATTTCCTATTCATTGACTCCACCATTTTCCTCTGTACCCATCAACTTTCCTCATGTCTTCATTGTTCCATTGACAACTATAATTTCCTATCATATTCATATTCATATACTCAGTTCTGTGGAAATACTCTTAGCTCTACTGGACGTCTGGAAACATTTTAATACTGGTTAAACCTGACTATGTCCTCTTTTGGCCTGAGTGCAAGAACTCATGGAAGGAAGTAAAAAACAACAACAATAACTCAGACTGTTTTACTCTAAGATAATGACTGCAAACATCAGTTCAGCACTCAAAACTGTCTGGATACTATAGGACTTAACTTTTCCTTCCCCTGAGACAATTATTTCTTACCTTCACATCTTGCTTTATACCTCTACCACTTCCATCATCACTTTGATAGCTTTACCTCATATTTACTGAGAATATTAAAAAAAAGATAGAAACTTCCTCCTTTTCCCTTTACCAATTTACAAATTGCCTGCATTACTACCCATATTCTTTGTCTTTTCCCTAGTTACAATTGAATAAATGTTCCTGAGTCAATCAAAGTTCAAATCTGTAACACTGTTGGAAATCTTACACCATCTTGAATTTTTGAGACTAAGCTCTTAAAATTATTCACCTTTTCCCCTTTTGCATCATATCTCCCTCTCTCCTAGATTATACTCATCAGTATAAAACCATACTATAGGAACACCCATAATTTACAATAAGAACAAAATCTAAACCCTTCTGAGATTCCCTGCCCCATGAAGCCAATGCTCTGTTTTGATTTTTTTAATATCAATGGCAAAACTTCATACAAGTTCTAAAACTGATATTTGTACTTCTTCAGTAACCATTTACTCTAGAACCCAACATAATAATCTCAGTACCATTCTCAGCTCCCTCATCAAAACTGTTAGATCATGGTCTTCAACAATCCTTTTTGTAGCTACAGCCCCTAGCCACCTTTTTCCCCTCATTTCACTTGAAGTTTTGGTAGGTGTTCTTCCATTACCCCTTGAAATGCAACACTGCTCAAATCTGAGAAACAACCCTCTCCTTATCTGGCTCGTAATTTAGAGTCTGCTTCTTCTCAGTCCTCTTTATTGATTAAATCTTCTCCATTTATTCTCTAAATACTGGGTATAGGATCATCTTCTCCGCTCACTCCTTAGCTGTCTAAGTCATTTCATGAAGGCCTATAAAATATATATATATACACATATATATATATATATATATATATATAATTTAGCTCCATATTTCTGAAATATGAGACTAAGTTAGATTTTTTAACATACTCCAAACATAAATTTTAGAGTATGTTACAATCCTGACTTTTTAACATAGCTCTAAATTTCTATATTAAACCACTTTTTTCAACATTTAGAGATGTCTAACAGAAATATCAAAATGCTATACACTTCCTTCTACACACTACTTTAGCATTATTCCACAAATGTTGATATGCTGTGATTTTTCCTTCTATTTATTTAAAAATATTTTTTAACCCACAACTAATACCATACTCAATGGTGAAAATATGAAAGCTTTTCTTCTAAGATAAGGAACAAGACAAGGATGCCCACTCTGCCATTTTTATTCAACACAGTATCAGAAGACCTAGACAGAGCAATTAAGCAAGAAAAGGAAATTAAAGGTACCCAAATTGGAAAGGAAGAAGTAAACCTGTCACTATTTTCAGATGACATGATATTATATATAGAAAACTCTAAATACTCCACCAAAAAAAAAAAAAAAAAAACTGTTAGAACTAATAAGTGAATTCAGTAAAGTTGAAAAAGGAATATTAAAATCTTGAACTACTTTACTTGTCTATTTCTCCTTGAAGTTCTGTTTTTTTATCTTATTTTATTAGACCCATAAACATTTAAGATCATTAGGTCCTCTTGACGAATTGACCCTTTTATCATTATGAAATAAGCTTCATATTTCCTAGCAATATCCTTTTCTCTGATATTGACTTTATATTAGAAAAGCCATTACAACATTCTTTTTATTTAGCATTGAACTGTATAGTTTTTAACGTTTTTTTGTGTTAAACTATTTTACCTTTTATATTTAAAATGGAAATCTTATAGGTAGCATCTAGCTGTTTTTTAAATAAAATCTGGCAATCTCTTTCTATTGAAGTATAGACCTTTTACACTGAAAATGATTATTGATACACTTTGGTTTAAGTCTACCATGTTGCTACTCATTTTCTCTGTCTCATCTTTCTTTGCCCTTTGTTAATTTTTACCTTTTTTTGAGTAAATTGAAAATTTTTAAGATTCTGTCCATACTGCCATTTGGTGTCATTTTTCTTCTGCTTGATAGATTTCTTGTTAACATTTCTTACAGTGTGAGTATGCTGGTGATGAATCCTCTCAACTTTCACGTGTCTGCGAAGTCTTTATTTAACCTTCATTCTTGAAAGATATTTTTGCTTGGTAGAGATTTTTATGATAACATTCTTTTGTATTTTGATTTTTTTTTTCTTTTTACTTCTTTAAAGAAGTCACTCACCAGAATTTTCTGGTTTGGACTGTTTCTGCCCAAGAAAAGTACTGCCATCCTTATCTTTGCTTTTCTGTACATAATGTCTTTTTTTTAAGCTGATTTGAAGATTTTTCTCACTGTTATTGATTTTAAGTAATCTGATTTGCCCTGATGGTCATTTATTCATGTTTCTTGCAGTTAGGGTCTGTTAAACTGCTTGTATCTGTAGATTTGTGGATTTTATCAAATATGCTAAATGCGAAATCATTATTCCTTCAAATAGTTTTTTAACCCCCTACTCTGAGGACTCCAATAACATTGTTTGAGGTTGTCTCACACCTCACTTATGCTCCGTTCATTTATTTTCCAGCCATTTTTCTCTTGTGTTTTCCCTTTGAGTAATTTCCATTTCTATAACTTCATTCTCACTACTCTTTTTTTTGGAAATATCTAATCTGCTGCTTATGTCATCTGTGGTACTTAACATCTCAGACATTGTAATTTTCTTCCTTAAAAGTCAGATTTATACCTTTTTTAATATCTTGCATGTTCACACTTAAAATCTTTATTACCTTTTTGTACCTGTGCAGTACAGTTATAATAACTGCTTTAATGTCCTAGTAACTAATTCTATCATCTGTATTATTTGAGTTAGTTTTAATTGATTGATTTTACTCCTCATGATACGTTGTATTTTCCTGCTTCTATTAAAATTGATAGGTTTGATGTCAAACATTGTGAATTTTACTTTTTTATGTTCTGGATATTTTTTATTGCTATGCATATTCTTGAATTTTCTTCCTAGAAGTATTTAAGTTACTTGTAGTTTGATTATTTTGGTTCTTACTTTTAGGTTTTATTAAATAGGACCAGAGTAACATTTGACCTAGGGTTAGTTTTGTCCCACTACTAATATAAAATCCTGCTTTGCATGTCCAGTGAATTGTGGAGTCTTCAACTCTCACTGGTAGCATTATGATTTATTTCAGGCCTGATGTAAATTTCTGTCCCTCCTGTCACCTCTAATCCTTTTAGGTGTCTCCTTCCCTGGCCTCAAATAGTTTCTATCTCCATGCTGCTCTCTCCTTTCTAATGCTCTGCGTGAGAACTCTACCCTTAGTCTCTCCAGACCCTCAGCTCCATCTCCTCAAATCAGGGCATTTGTTAGGCTCTCACAGGGTTCCCAATTCTCATACCGTATTCTTGAAAATCTCCCAGTAGAAAGCTGTGACAACTAGAAGACTTACACACTTTGTTCCCTATCTCTCAAAGACTACTCACTTTTGTTGGGCAATGTCCACTGTCTTGCACATTTTGTTGAGTCTTTTATTATCTCTGGGTGGAAGGAGATATTCAGTCCCTATTCTCCATCTTTGCCAAGAACAGAAGTCCCAGTCTGAGTTTACCTTAATGCTGAATCAGATGAATCTGAGGCACAGGGAGAAAGGTCTGGCTTTGCTAGGGATATAAGGATCTGAGGAGAGCTCATCTAGGCCTGAGGCTTCACTGGCCTCAGGACAAGGAAAGCAATTTGACCCAGAAGAGACTGCCTAAACCTTTAAATTGGTAGTGCACAAATTGGGTACTTATAAATCTTGTCACAGATGGGGATTAGAACATACACTGAGTGTAATATTGTGTTAAAATATATTTCAGAGGGAGCAAGTAGATCAAATAGAAAAATATTTCAAAAATGATACTTTTCCTTTACCAAACAGGAAAATTAGAGTAGTAAATACAGTTGCCTTTGAAAAGTGGCTAAAAGAAGTTCCATAAGATAACTTCTCTTTGAAATCTGTCTTCAGGGTGCTGATTTTTTTTTTTTTCAGGGTGCTGATTTTATTACTGATGATATAGTATGCTTTAAAGAAAAGAAACAATTTAAGAAAAAAAAAAAAAAACGTTCTTCTCATCTGGGTTAATCCAGTGTTTTAATAATTGTTTAGTAAAACAACAAAGCCAAAAATGGGTTTTGATAATTTTGAATTGAACTATAAAATATACAGTGTATTTCGATGATTTTCTTTGCTTCCAGTTTGAAGCTTTGTTTTCCAAAATTATTTCCTATATAAAATTTTGCACAAAAAACTTGATGCTATGCCAAAAAATATTAAATAACTATTATTAAAATATAAAATAGTCTGCTGCCACATGACTAAAAAGTCATGATAATACTTCTTAAGTAAGGTATGATAAAAACGTCTTCAGCAGAAAAGTGACTTATTTCCCTAACACTGGCATTTTAAAGCCTAATGTGACATTTTAGGAAGAAATAATTATGTTAAATTTTGATATTTTTGTTCATTGTAGTCTTTGATGTCTTTTCTCCCAAAGTAGCTAAATACTTGAGTGTAATATTGACAATACCTATGTTTTTCACAGTCAGAGCAGGTATTGGGGTATATCACTAAATCTTGATAGTTGATCAATAGTTTGATTCACTAAAATGTAACTGGCATTTGGTCATCAACACGTATATTTTGTTGTCAAATCATAAATCACTAGTGCCACGTATAGTACGCTAATAAGCTTAAGAGTTCAAGTATAATTTTACAGAAAAATGTGCTCAGAAAAAGCTATAGAAGCCATGTTTCCCTTATTTTTATGTAATTGTTTCCTTTGGTTCTATTTTTATAAATTTTATAACCTATCCTTGTTCACTCTTAAGCAACTGGCAGTTTGATATTTTCAATATTACCTAAGGAATCTTCTAAAAGATATTAATCTTTAGCTCTTCCTTATCTCATTTTTAATAAGACCTCATAAACCACATATTTATAACAATACATCATCACTACTTTTCTATCATTCTAACACAATTCAGTTTGGATGCATGTATACTGCATTGCTTTCTCCCCTATAAACTCACTTAATTCAATTCATTTAATAATTTGTTCATTCATTCACCTACCCGTTAATTTATCAAACATTTACATTGTGTATCTACTCTCCTTTTTCCTAGACCTTATTACTAAAACTGAAATTTAACAAAATAATTGAAACTTTATATTTCCTTAAACATTAATCTTTTATTTCCAGAAATATATTACCTTTTTTTGTAGAAATATATCCTAAAATACAGTTTAATTCACAATGAGGACACAGGAAAGATACTTGAGGTACAGGTTAAAATATATTTTTTAAGAATCAGCACCCAAGCAAAATTTCTGAGATTCTAAACTAAGAGGGAACTAATATTCTTAAGTCTTGAACTTCTCTCCATCAAGAATAATTCATACTGAAAGAGACCTGAACAGAGATCTTCAGGTAGCAATATTTATCTTAGTTGAATGGATTATCCAAACAAATCTTTAAAAACAGCTAATATTTATTGACCATTAAAACGCCAGGCATTGTGCACAAGTTTTTTCTTTGTTTGTTTTGTTTATTTTTACCTTTAAAATAGTTTCTTGACCTAAGCACTACTCTTAACCATAATTTTGCAAAAAAGGAGACCAAGACTCAAAACACTTAAGAAGCTTTCCTGTGTAGGGCGGACTCTGGGAGGGTTCATGCCAAGGAGTACTTCCCAGAACTTCTGCTGTCAGTGTCCTTGTCCTCACGGTGAGCCACAGCCACAACCCACCTCTGCAGGAAACACTCCAACACTAGCAGCCATGTGGCTGACAGGGTCTTTGTGCTCTGGCCAGGTGTCAGGCCTGTGCCTCTGAGGTGGGAGAGCCGAGTTCAGGACACTGGTCTACCAGAGACCTCCCAGCTCCACGTAATATCAAATGGTGAAAGCTCTCCCAGAGATCTCCACCTCAAAGCTAAGACCCAGCTCCACTCAACGACCAGCAAGCTACAGTGCTGGATACCCTATGCCAAACAACTAGCAACACAGGAACACAACCACACCCATTAGCAGAGAGGCTGCCTAAAATCATAATAAGGTAACAGACACCTCAAAACACACCACCGGACGCAGTCCTGCCCAACAGAAAGACAAGATCCAGCCTCATCCACCAGAACACAGGCACTAGTCCCCTCCACCAGGAAGCCTACAAACCCAATGAACCAACCTTACCCACTGGGGGCAGACATCAAAAACCACAGGAACTATGAACCTGCTGCCGGCAAAAAGGAGACCCCAAACACAGTAAGTTAAGCAAAATGAGAAGACAGAGAAACACACAGCAGACAAAGGAGTAAGATAAAAACCCACCAGACCAAATGAATGAAGAGGAAACAGGCAGTCTACCTGAAAAAGAATTCAGAGTAATGATAGTAAAAATGATCCAAAATCTTGGAAATAGAATGGAGAAAATACAAGAAACATTTAACAAGGACCTAGAAGAACTAAAGGGCAAACAGTGATGAACAACACAATAAATGAAATAAAAAATTCTCTAGAAGGAATCAATAGCAGAATAACTGAGGCAGAAGAATGGACAAGTGACCTGGAAGATAAAATAGTAGCTATAACTGCTGCAAAACAGAATAAAGAAAAAAGAATGAAAAGAATTGAGGACAGTCTCAGAGACCTCTGGGAAAACAAACGCACCAACATTCGAATTATAGCGGTCCCAGAAGAAGAAGAGAAAAAGAAAGGGAATGAGAAAATATTTGAAGAGATTATAGTTGAAAACTTCCCTAATATGGGAAAGGAAATAGTTAATCAAGTCCAGGAAGCACAGAGAGTCCCATACAGGATAAATCCAAGGAGAAACATGCCAAGGCACATATTAATCAAACTATCAAAAATTAAATACAAAGAAAAAATATTAAAAACAGCAAGGGAAAAACAACAAACAACATACAAGGGAATCCCCATAAGGTTAACAGCTGATCTTTCAGCAGAAATTCTGCAAGCCAGAAGGGAGTGGCAGGACATATTTAAAGTAATGAAAGGGAAAAAAATACAACCAAGATAACTCTACCCAGCAAGGATCTCATTCAGATTCGACAGAGAAATTTAAAACTTTACAGACAAGCAAAAGCTAAGAGAATTCAGCACCACCAAACCAGCCTTACAACAAATGCTAAAGGAACTTCTCTAGGCAGGACACATGAGAGAAGGAAAAGACCTACAGTAACAAACCCAAAACAATTAAGAAAATGGTAACAGGAACATACATATCCATAATAACCTTAAATGTAAATGGATTAAATGCTCCAACCAAAAGACACAGACTAGCTGAATGGACACTAAAAACAAGACCCGTGTATATGCTGTCTACAACAGACCCACTTCAGACCTAGGGACACATATAGACTGAAGGTGAGGGGATGGAAAAAGATATTCCATGCAAATGGAAATCAAAAGAAAGCTGCAGTAGCAAGTCTCATATCAGACAAAATAGACTTTAAAATAAACACTATTACAAGAGACAAAGAAGGACACTACATAATGATCAAGGGATCAATCCAAGAAGAAGAGATAACAATTGTAAATATTTATGCACCCAACACAGCAGCACCTCAGTACATAAGGCAAATGCTAACAGCCATAAAAGGGGAAAGCGACAGTAACACCATCATAGTAAGGGACTTCAACACCCCACTTTCACCAATGGACAGATCATCCAAAATGAAAATAAATAAGGAAACACAGGCTTTAAATGATACATTAAGCAAGATGGACTTAACTGATATCTATAGGACATTCCATCCAAAAACAACAGAATACACATTCTTCTCAAGTGCTCATGGAACATTTTCCAGGATAGATCATATCTTGCTTCACAAATCAAGCCTTGGTAAATTTAAGAAACTTGAAATTGTATCAAGTATCTTTTCTGACCACAATGCTATGAGACTAGATATCAATTACTGGAAAAAATCTGTAAAAAATACAAACACATGGAGGCTAAACAATATACTACTTAATAACAAAGAGATCACTGAAGAAATCAAAGAGGAAATTAAAAAATACCTAGAAACAAATGACAATGAAAACACGACGACCCAAAACCTATGGGATGCAGCCAAAGCAGTTCTAGGAGGGAAGTTTCTAGCAATACAATCTTACCTCAAGAAACAAGAAACATCTCAAATAAACAACCTTACCTTACACCTAAAGCAATTAAAGAAAGAAAAACAAAAAAACCCGAAGTTAGCATAAGGAAAGAAATCATAAAGATCAGATCAGAAATAAATGAAAAAGAAATGAAGAAAACAATAGCAAAGAACAATGAAACTAAAAGCTGGTTCTTTGAGAAGATAAAGAAAATTGATAAACCATTAGCCAGACTCATTAAGAAAAAAAGGGAGAAGACTCAAATCAATAGAATTAGGAATAAAAAAGAAGTAACAACTGACACTGCAGAAATACAAAAGATCACAAGAGATTACTACAAGCAAATATATGCCAATAAAATGGACAACCTAGAAGAAATGGACGAATTCTTAGGAAAGCACAGCCTTCCGAGACTGAACCAGGAAGAAATAGAAAATATAAACAGATCAATCACAAGCACTGAAATTGAGACCGTGATTAAAAATCTTCCAACAGGGCTTCCCTGGTGGCGCAATGGTTGAGAATCTGCCTGCCAATGCAGGGGACACGGGTTCGAGCCCTGGTCTGGGAGGATCCCACATGCTGCGGAGCACCTGGGCCCGTGAGCCACAACTACTGAGCCTGCGCGTCTGGAACCTGTGCTCCGCAACAAGAGAGGCCGCGATAGTGAGAGGTCCGCGCACCACGATGAAGAGTGGCCCCCACTTGCCACAGCTAGAGAAAGCCCTCGCACAGAAACGAAGACCCAACACAGCCAAAAAAAAAAAAAAAAAAAAAAAAAAGTCTTCCAACAAACAAAAGCCCAGGACCAGATGGCTTCACAGGCAAATTCTATCAAATATTTAAAGAAGAGCTAACACCTATCCTTCTCAAACTCTTCCAAAATATAGCAGAGGGAGGAACACAGCCAAACTCATTCTACAAGGCCACCACCACCCTGATACCAAAACCAGATAAAGATGCCACAAAGAAAGAAACCTACAGGCCAATATTACTGATGAACATAGATGCAAAAATCCTCAACAAAATACTAGCAAACAGAACCTAACAGCACATTGAAAGGATCATACACCATGATGAAGTGGGGTTTATCCCAGGAATACAAGGATTCTTCAATATAAGCAAATCAATCAATGTAATACACCATATTAACAAAGTAAAGGGTAAAAACCATATGATCATCTCAATAGATGCAGAAAAAGCTTTTGACAAAATTCAACACTCATTTATGATAAAAACCCTCCAGAAAGTAGGCAGAGAGGGAACTTACCTCAAGATAATAAAGGCCATATATGACAAACCCACAGCCAACATCGTTCTCAATGGTGAAAAACTGAAACCATTTCCACTAAGATCAGGAATAAGACAAGGTTGCCCACTCTCATCACTATTATTCAACATAGTTTTGGAAGTTTTAGCCACAGCAATCAGAGAAGAAAAAGAAATAAAAGGAATCCAAACTGAAAAGAAGAAGTAAAGCTGTCACTGTTTGCAGATGACATGATACCATACATAGAGAATCCTAAAGATGCGACCAGAAAACTCTTAGAGTTAATCAATGAATTTGATAAAGCAGCAGCATACAAAATTAATGCACAGAAATCTCTTGCATTCCTATACATTAATGATGAAAAATCTGAAAGAGAAATTAAGGAACACTCCCATTTACCATTGCAACAAAAAAAATAAAATACCTAGGAATAAACCTACCTAAGGAGACAAAAGACCTGTATGCAGAAACCTATAAGACACTGATGAAAGAAATTAAAGATGATAGAAACAGATGGAGTGATATACCATGTTCTTGGATTGGAAGAATCAACATTGTGAAAATGACTCTACTACCCAAAGCAATCTACAGATGCAATGCAATCCCTATCAAACTACCAATGGCATTTTTCACAGAACTACAACAAAAAATTTCACAATCTGTACGGAAACACAAAAGACCCTGAATAGCCAAAGCAATCTTGAGAAAGAAAAATGGAGCTGGAGGAATCAGGCTCCTGGACTTCAGACTATACTACAAATTTACAGTAATCTAGACAGTATGGTACTGGCACAGAAAAAGAAATATAGATCAATGGAACAGGATAGAAAGCCCAGAGATAAGCCCACGCACATATGGTCACCTTTTGTTTGATAAAGGAGGCAAGAATATAATACAATGGAGAAAAGACAGCCTCTTCAATAAGTGATGCTGGGAAAACTGGACAGCTACATGTTAAAGAATGAAATTAGAACACTCCCTAACACCATACACAAAAATAAACTCCAAATGGATTAAAGACCTAAATGTAAGGCCAGACACTATCAAACTCTTAGAGGAAAACATAGGCAGAACACTTTATGATGTAAATCACGACAAGATTCTTTTAGACCCACCTCCTAGAGAAATGGAAATAAAAACAAAAATAAACAAATGGGACCTAATGAGACTTAAAAGCTTTTGCACAGCAAAGGAAACCATAATCAAGACGAAAAGACAACCCTCAGAATGGGAGAAAATATTTTCAAATGAAGCAACTGCCAAAGGATTAGTCTCCAAAATTCACAAGCAGCTCATGCAGCTCAATGTCAAAAAAACAAACAACCCCATCCAAAAATGGGCAGAAGACCTAAATAGACATTTCTCCAAAGCAGATATATAGATTTCCAACAAACACAGGAAAGGATGCTCAACATCACTAATCATTAGAGAAGTGCAAATCAAAACTACAATGAGCTATCACCTCACACCAGTCAGAATGGCCATCATCAAAAAATCTGCAAACAATAAATGTGGAGAGGGTGTGGAGAAAAGGGAACCCTCTTGCACTGTTGGTGGGAACGTAAATTGATACAGCCACTATGGAGAACAGTATGGAGGTTCCTTAAAATACTAAAAATAGAACTACCATATGACCCAGTAATCCCACTATTGGGCATATAGTCTGAGAAAACCATAATTCAAAGAGTCATGTACCACAATGTTCACTGCAGCTCTATTTACAATAGCCAGGACATGGAAGAAACCTAAGTGTCCATCGACAGATGAATGGATAAAGAAGATGTGGCACATATGTAAAGTGGAATATTACTCAGTCATAAAAAGAAACAAAATTGAGTTATTTGTAGTGAGATGAATGGACCTAGAGTCTGTCATACAGAGTAAAGTAAGTTAGAAAGAGAAAAACAAATAACATATGCTAACACATATATATGGAATCTAAAAAAAGAAAAAAAAAAAGGTTCTGAAGAACCGAGGGGCAGGACATGAATAAAGATGCAGAAGTAGAGAATGGACTTAGGGACACAGGGAGGGGGAATGGTAAGCTGGGATGAGGTGAGAGAGTGGCATGGACCTATATATACTACCAAATGTAAATTGGATAGCCAGTGGGAAGCAGCCGCATAGCACAGGGAGAGCAGCTCGGCGCTTTGTGACCACCTAGAGGGTTGGGATAGGGAGGGTGGGAGGGAGACACAAAAGGGAGGAGATATGGGGATATATGTATAGCTGATTCACTTTGTTATAAAGCAGAAACTAACACACCACTGTAAAGCAATTATACTCCAATAAAGATGTTAAAAAAAAAAAAAAAACAGAGGCCTTCGGCTAGCAATATGTATCTTAGTTGAATGAACTATCCAAACAAATCTTTAAAAACAGCTAATATTTATTGACCATTAACTATGCCAGGGATTGTGCGCAAGTTTTTTGTTTTATTTTTTTTATCTTTAAAATAATTTCTTGAGCTAAGCACTACTCTTAACCATAATTTTGCAAAAAAGGAGACCAAGACTCAAAACAGTTAAGAAGCTTTCCTGTGTACACACATGAAATGCTTAGATTTGAACCCAGGTCATTTCACACTACAGACTGCATTCTTGACCAATTTTCTGCATTATCTCGATAATTTATTTATGGTGCCCAGAATCTCAGTATCTTTTTCTATATTTGACAGCGTTTTAGTTCTTGATTCTCTTCACTTATGAACTCACTCCTTATTTCTAATCCTCTTGTTTTGTGCTCATAGTAATGTTATAATTTCTCTCACATTGTCAATTACTGTTGCCCAATTCCTTTTGCTTCTCAGGATTATTAAACTAACCAGAACAACTGGAATTCAGGCAGTTCAGGGCTTCTCTTCTAAACTCAGATGGAAATTCAGTGTGTGTAACAGTACAGCAGAATTCTCTGTAAAAGCAGATTCTTGAAGAAATAAATTTAAAAGCTTTTCATAGATACTCCAGAAAAGAAAGCTTGGCTCCTAACAGACTAGGCCTTAAATTAGATCACAGATCGGTTTTGACCAACAGTAAGGTATGGCTCAAACAACTAATAATTTTTAGTTAAGATGCTTGCTTGTCTTCACAAAATACTGGAGTACAGAGCCTTCTTTTTCCTCCTCTTTAGGAGTATACCAATTTGCCCATATGAATTGTGGCAGAAGTTTAAATGCTGTCCCTTTACATACCCTCATGAGGTCAAGAACCCTCTCTATATATCTAGTCCCAGAACAACCTTAGTTATTAATAATTTCCTTAACTAATTATAAAATCAAACTGCTATTAACCCCAGGTTATATAACTACTAATGTTCTTTGATGTTTCTCTAGAAAATATTTTCATTTTTATCCTAATTAAATATATTATTATCTCCACTCTAGAGTCTTCTTTATTAAGTTCCTTTGATAGGTTTTCCTTCTGTTTCCTTAAACCTTTTCTCTGCAGAAAACTTCGTGATATAATGGCCATCACATTCTAAATATTTAACAAAAAGAAACAAATTGCATCGCCCAAGACAAAGAGAATTTAGAAGTTTGGACTGATTATGTCTACTTTTCTTTTTCCAGTGGCAAATATATTAACTATCTCCATTTCTTTTGAGTACTTAATTTTTATCATAACTATATCTAAACAGTTAATAAAAATATAAATAAGAAAAACACCACTCAGTCATGTCACCTATGTAGAAGCACAATGAATATCTCAGACTATCAGTTTTCAAGTTTTCTTGGCATAATTTATTTTTAATTCAGTTTTAATCTTGTAATTCTTTGATTATATCTGTTCATAAATACGTTTTAATCATGAAATTTTAAATCAGTTATCTGTCTGTCACCTCATTGCATACATGTATGAAATTAAATGTTCTACTGTTTCAAATAACACTAAGACAATTTTTCATATTTGAGATTATTTCCTTAGCCTAGAACTTAGAAGTGAAATTTTTAGAGTATAATAAATGTCTCTGAGCTGTTATTCAGGGTATTTTAAGGTTCTATTAGGACAAAAACACTTATATTACAAATTGATCTGATATTTAGGTACCATAAAACTGGTCCCTTGTTCTAAAGCAATGTTATGAAAGACAGTAAGCACATCTTAAGTCTCTGGATGATGGTGCAGGTAAAAGCTTTACAGGCAAGAGTATATGTCAATTTCAGTAAGGATGCATTGTTGTCCTACAGGGTGGAAAGGATCCGATAAAATCGAATCATCATACGGCTGGCTGGTCTCCTTAAGTGATGGTAACATATCAAGGGCACAGATTTGATTTCTGTGACCAGGTTGGGTTTTCAGCAGTGGTTGAAGGAGAATCAGAGTTGGAGAGAACAGTGCTCATACGTTGATCCCCCAGAGCATTTCCATACATGTCACCATGGCTGTTCTGTTCCGGGTTCCTTTGGCCTGGACTAGAGTTGCTAACAAAAGAGGGTGGTTGACATCTACTTTGTTATTGAGTGTTTCCTCTTGTATGGAATTTTTTGGTGGAAATTAACATGAGACACAAAGCTTTGCACACTGTGCAAGCTTCTACCCAGACTAGTTTGTCTCTGATTTTCCAGGACTGCTCTTTCCAGACACCAATGAACCAACTAAACCCTCTGCCACTGCCCAAGTATTCATGTATTCTCTTTTTCAGGCCACTCTTCCCTCTAAAGTGTACTCTTTGGAGGTCTACCCACTCCTTTCCTTCACCTGCAAATGTATAAGTAATACCAACATATTACACTCGCTATCTGTAACACAACCTTAAGGTTTTTATTCCTCTGTCAGTTGATCATAGGGAACTCCCCTTCATAACAAAGGTATAAGCTAAGAGAGAGGCAGTGGTACAACAGGAGAAGGTATGATAGAAGTGCCACAATTTAATGTAATTTACTTGTGCCTTATGATACTGCTTTTGCCTGTAGTTCAATATACATTTCCACTTTGGAATGGTTAGCATCTGTGCCTGCCTGACCTTATGACTCAACAGATCTGACAATACCAAGCTCATGATGAACTGTTCTGATTCTTTGTTCAGGCACTCAGTCACTATGAGGGCCCAAGAGCATGTCAGGAGTTTTCAAACAGAAGTTATTTGGCAGCATGATGCTCCTACTCCAGAACTCTAGGAAATTGTGCTGAGAATTTCCTACTGGACTACCAGAGATTCAATAGCACATTCTTATTTGTCACTTATACTTTTAGCCTCATCAGATTTGCTAGATCATATGGCCTGAGTTGTCAAGAAGCTTGTACCACAACCTGGATTTGCTCCAACCTCTCTTATAATCTTTGGTCCAATCAATATTTGCAGCCTGCAGTCCTCTAATAGTGGGTCAGAGCAGTATTCCCAAGTGTGAGATATGCTGCCTCCTAGCTCTAAGATTTCCACAATGTGCTCTATTTCTTAGTGGTAGGTGGTGGAAGTGTGCAGGACTACCAAGCTCTCTATCTCCTTCAAGTCCTCAGTGTCCCATTTTTTAAATATCAGAATCCCAATATAAGTGACATGCCAAAGCTGTAATTCCAGTATTCTCCATATTTCTACTCTTATAAGTAGACTCTGGCCCTGATTTTCCATGTTGGTCTCCTTCAGTGCTTCCATGGAGGCCTTGTGTGTTCCACAGCATGCCTTGAGTTGATAGTTGGCTGATCTGAATTATCATTATCTTTTCCTAAACTTAGTAAGCAGTTAACAAAAGTATGCTACTTAAACAATTCTCATAATTAGTATTTCCTCATTCTGTTCAAGTACTATAACTACATCATAACCTGCTTTTCACCTTCTATCTGTACATTATTTCAACCTACCAGGAGAGACTCTTGGTAACTGTTGATGGTACTGTTTACTAGGGGTTGTCCCCATCTCTATTATAACCAGTATTAACGTCATGATTTTCATGTGATGAATGAATGATACAGCCCCACAATTCATGTGCCTGTCTGCCTACTCCTAGGTACTGACTTTCTCAGTCTGGATCTACCTGAAAGTCAAACCTGAAACTGCAGCTTATTTAGAAGCTTATGGAAGTTATCCCATATGCCCAAGTGAGGTATAAAGATAGTAACCCAGAGAAGATGGGAAAGCCAATAAAAGGGTGCAGTATTAAATTGGTCATTTCTACATGTAGCAGGGGCTCAATCCCCCGTGACTTTGTTTAGGAGCCTTAAGCAATGGTTCTCAGAACTATGCGCCAGGAGGACAAAAAGAAAAGTTCATCCTTTTGCGCTCATCCTGCTTTTGTCAAGAGTAGTCTTTTCACAGGTAGCATTAATTCCGTAACTGCTCATGCCAGAAGAAGAAACGGTTCCTCAGAAATTTCATGCTAAGATCTCAAAGAGGCTCAAAGGCAGTCAACAAGAATTGTGAATTTCAGATTGCACCCCTGTGAATCTGGTCAAAGTGAACATAAATTTGGCTGGGATATGGGGTAACACCCTAAAGATTTAAAGTGGCAATGTGAGACATAGCAGGTATAGGTCATCTTATTCTCTTTATTCTCTCCTCCTTTTTCCCTTATGGAGGACATTATAGAAATACCAGCAGCAACTCTTTCTTTCCTTCTTTCAAATTTTGTTTTCTTTTTTAAAAATTTTATGTGGCTTTTCTTTATTCTCATTTAAGAAAAGGAGTATTTGTCATGAACTTTGTTAAATACAACAGGTGCTAGGATTCAAAGATTTAAAGCATTACATGGGGAAATTGAACATTATATATATATATATGTGTGTACATATATATTTTTTCCAACTCTCTACAGATTTTGCTAGCCTCATATTGTCCTTCTAATATGTGTAGTATATTCACATTTATTTCAGTCAATTTTGACCTAGCTGGGATTCATACTGAGCTCTTACTGTCCTTTGGTTTCCTTTCTTGAATTGCTGCAAGGACTCAATAAGTCTCATTTCTATACTCCTTCTGTCACTCCCATGGTCATATCTATGTAATCATATTATACATTACTCACTGACAAGCAATCCTCAATGTGTTCACCTCCTCCAGATGGTGAAATGGTGTTAATGCATACTTTTATTTTATAAATAAGACAGTAGTTATTCAGAAGAGATAAATAACAATGCATAAAGTCAAACTGTAAATTAGTTATATAGTCAGAACAAAAACGATTATTTCTATTGGTTCTCAAAGAAAGTAAATATTATATCTAATTCTATAAAAATTGTTAAATACTAATCTATAGGCATGGTGAAATGAAAAATAATTGTAAAAAGAAATTTTAAAAATGAATATAGTATCTCTGTGATTTAGTTTCCCTGTTTGTGTGTGAGAAGGAAAATGAGACAGGTTCATTAAATGATATCTGAGTCCGTTTCAGCATTAATATTCTATTATTCTAAATAAACCCTGACCTTGTTATTACAGTATTCTGTTCTCTCTGATATTGACACTGATTAATAAACTGGCCACTCTTTGCTGAGCCATGAGGGTGTAGTCAAAGCTCTTTTGAATGGAAATATTAGAAATTCACTCCAATTAGCTTAAGAAAAGAGTGGGGAAGGGGAGAGAATTTATTGTCAGCATATTAGCTTATCCACATGAAACCCAGTGACATGAAGCAGAGTTAAATCTCACTAGTAACAGGAATCAGGAACTCTTAAATCAGAAAATGAGATTGCTCTTTTAATTCTGGGTCACATGGTCTCTTTGTTCTGCATTTCTCCACATATGTGCATCATTCTGCTCCCCTGACACATGGATTATTTTGGATTTTAGCATGTTCACAGTCAAATCAGTAATCTCAGCCAAACTTTGTCACACTTAACCAGTTTAAGTGCATAACAGAGACTAACTGAAATTGTTCTGTCCAAATTCTAAATCTATGGGAAGAAGTTTAGGATTGGTCCAAAGTCAACTGTGACAGGGGACAAATTTCATAGTACAGACTAATTGCCAGGATGCAAATCTGTTCACAGGGCAGAGATCTTTGTTAAAAGTTTGGAAGGTATAGACCGAGAAAACACTCTAAAATAAGTTCAGTACACACAGAAATGATGAGAATATTTCCAAAGGTAGAGAGTGGATTGCTAAAATTGATATATCTTCCAACCAGACAATATAAACTTCATAATGTTACAGAAAACTCAATGTGATATATTATACTCAATTTGTATGTAAATAATAATCAGCTCTTTTCTACGGCATTTTCTCTATTTGAACAATGAATTTTGTGTCCATATTTGTTCTATGAATCTACAGAAGAAATACGTCCTATAAAAATCATTCCAAGTAGTCACAGACTTGTGCACTAGATAGTTTTAAAACCTCAATATCTCTGACTAATTAAATGTCTCTGATATAGCCAGTGGCAGATGCTCTCATGATGGTGCTAATGACCTGTAAAATCTAAGCAGCTCAGTTCTAAGAGCACAAATTGGGAGCATGGAACCATAAAATAAAGACTCAGCTATTCTTTTTAACATTTAGGGTTTACTGTAGCCAAATTGAAATATAATAGTTGTGAAGAATTTCTGTATGGAAAACCTAAGATTAGTGTAAAATGAAATTTAAAGAAGTAGATGCAATATGAATTCACTAACACAAGTGTGGAGAATGGAAATGCTAACAGAAACTTATGTGCATGCCATTAAAACAATGAAAATGGGGAAAAAGTAAGGAACTCTCAAGAGAAGGTTAAGTCGTTATATCCAATTTACTATTACAACAGTTCATACATATGAGCCATTTGGATAGTTGTATGAGATTCTATTACCATAGAAATACATATTTATTATATATTCTAGAATATATAATATATTCTAGATTAAATTCAAATTAAATTCAAGCAATTATCTCCTTTTCTCTACTAAGCTGCTGACTCTGGGCCAAGTAATTCTTAATCCTCAGTAAACAGAGGACTCAATTGCTACATCAACTTTATAGAAGCAGCAAACAGGAAAATTAAAATTTTTTTAAAAAGACATTCTTTGAAGGTGACAGGAAAAATGAAAAATATATTTTTCATGAAGAGACTAGGCTATCTACTGTATATAAAATATTTGGAAACCTCAGTCAGTGAGTTAGGAGTAAAGAATACACCATGATTACAAAAAAAAGTATCTAAGTGTATGATAACCCCGTGAGAAAATGAAAGCTACTTGTGAAAACATAGTACTATAAAAGAAATGTTTTATCTCACATATTTAAAGGACTGACATCTCTCATTGCTGTATTATTCTTCAGTTTTCAAAGCATGGTCACATATTCAATCTGAATTCTCAACTAAAACAGCACAAAGAGGAAGAAAAAGTAGACCAGGAAATTGAGGTCAGAGGCACTGAGTTGTCACATGGTTAAAGATGGGGGTCAAGATTTATAATCTGATGATCACTCTCCACATAAAACTGAAAACAATTTCCATTTGGATTTATAATACCTCTAATACCCATTTATCTGAAATCATGACAATTCTTTGAGAACAGAAACATTAAAAAACCCCTTGAAAATGACAATCATTTGATGTTAGGTCATGTCACTGTTATTACTTTCTTTATTTCCTACATTAACTGGCGAGTATTTATTTTCGAGAATTATCTCACTTTCTTCTTAATCTCAACAGTTTAATGTGAAGGAAAAGTTGCAAATATTTTCATTTTATTTCTAGCCTTTTTCAGAATAAGAGATTGATTTTAAGAGGCAAGTAATTTATGAGTATTAAATGAATTGATTTTTGATGCTTAATTACTAAAAGAGATTATCTATCAATGATACATATATGTAAACATACACATATACAAAAGAAAATGGCATAGTTAGATCAAGGTCCATCTTCCTCTATATCTTAATTCTTGTTGCAAGGCAAGGCATTTTGATGGCCTAGCCTTCTCCCGGAAGATGGATGTGCCTGGTATAGTTGACACTTCTTGACTGTGCTATGTCTCTTTCAAATGGAATGGAATGTAAAATGGGACTTTTCCTATTCTCTAAGAATTTCAGTTAAAGGCTCAAAGTCAGAGATGATTAATGATATATGTCTTCATATTCTAAAAAGAAATATAGTCACGTACTCAAAGGACTTACTGAGAGGTAGCAAAATGGTCCAGTAATCATCAACCTCAATAGTCTACATGGGAGAAGACTAGCAATTCAGTAGAGGAAGAGCTTCTTTAAAGGGAATTTCAAAACCCATAACTACTCTGGTGTTTTTTTTCCCCCCCCTCTCTTTCTTCATCATGGAGGATAGAAGACTGCATCTCCTATAATTCAAGTCAACTGAAAGGGTACTCAAAGAAGCAGTTGTAGAGATTCTAATGGTTTATGAGAAATAAACATCCCACTGTTTACTTGAATGTTTAATGAATAGCAGAGATGCATAGGCCATGTAATTACTGGAATAGAGAGTGAGAGAGATTCTTGGGAGAATTAACAAGAACCCTCTGATGTTTGGTGGTGCGTCACAGAGACTGGTAACTGACTGAAGTCTGAAGGCAGAGGCTGACTTGAATATCCCTAAGCAGCAAGGAAATCTGAAAAAGAATCAGCTGCTTTCCGAGGTAGTGGGCAAGGTTGCATGAGTTTCCATGCTCCAATTCTATGCCATAAAAGGTAACTGAGTTTGAGAAGTCATGAAAAGATACTGCTCAAAAGAACTATCTTCTGGATAAGGAGGTATCAGCAGGGAGAGGGAGATCACTACTGTGTCACAGCTGAAGGTATGGGACAAAAGTGAGCTGGAGAATACATTGCCTGTGTTAGAAAATGGTTAGAAGGCCCACAGGGATCTTCCTTAATTGTCTCTGAGAGAACTACCTATACGCTCCTCAAAAGAGCCAGCATTTGAAAAATATATTTGACTCAGCATTGAGAGAAATACAAATAAAAAAAGCTAAACTAATAGACCCTTGTCCTGGTTCTGAAATCTCTCCACTCTGCTCAATCCTGGAGGAGCTGAAATCAACAGATAATGGTTAGGTCATGGAGGTAGTTAAGAGGTGAGTAAAAGAATAGATCATACCATCACTTCCTATGGCTCTCAAAGAGCCACATACTAGGCATGAAGCACTAACTGGGGAGGGTGGAAAAAGAGGGTTGGCTAACATTTTGAATTTAATAAGAAATTAAAATTTAACATTGGATTGGATGGTGCACTTTAATATGTATTAAGACTGTATTTTAAGACTGCTGCCATCATAAGCTCATTCAATGGCTTTTGTACTCTCAAGGCCCAATCATTAGAGGTCTAATAATCATTGGCTCATCTGAACTTTCTTGTTTAGGAAGAGCAAATTTAGTAACACTACGCTGGCCATTAATGCTGTTCCTCAAATATTATGGCTTTATAACTTCCCCACAATGTGCTGTGGCCAAAAAATATATCAGTGGTATATATCACACTGGGCAAAAGGTTTAATAGACTGATTATGATTCATCATATTTGTTCACCACTTCTTCGGTCATCAGGATGAATGTGTTACGATGATGCCCAGGAATGTCTGGGTCTCCATCTCACTTGCTATGAATAGATTTCATAGTAAAGCACATGCCATTAGCACCCCTAAAAACAACCCTGGTTCATTTTCTCCTCTCCAGTGTCAATGTTAACTCTAATTTTCTTGAGCTAAACTTTTATTATTTTCAAAAGGAGTTTAATATACTCTTCCTCTTTCTTATTTTTTTTGTTTGTTTGTTTGTTTTTGGCCATGCTGCGAAGCTTGTGGGATCTCAGTTCCCCGATCAGGGATTGAACCCGGATCACGGCAGTGAAAACCCAGAATCCTAATCACTAGGCCACCAGGGAACTCCCTCCTATAATTTTTATGTGACAATTTTCTATACTCAATGAATCCCTCATCAAAGAAGGCTCTGAAGCCATACACTTTAATTAAATTTAACAAATGAAATTTCATGTACGGGTACTTTTCTTCTAAGGAATTTTTACACTCAAAATTGTTTTCATTACTTATTTAAATGAGATGAAGTTTCATAAAAATAAAAACAGAGCATTCAATGAAGAAAGTAAAAAAAATGACACATTTTTTTAATAGCGGATTTGGATTTAATTTCTGTAAAGGCTATTAAAAAAAGGCTGAAGTTTGAAAAGCTCTTTTTAGAGATATTTAAGTTATTTTAAATATATATAGATGTTATATATGTATACATACACATTAGCATATACTTACATCACATATGTGTGGTGTTAGAGAAAGATAATTAAAAACAAAATATTCTACCAACCCAGAAAACCTTTCCACAAAGGTATAAGAGAAAAGAAAACAACCCTATTATTGAATTAGATTTAAAACAGAATGTGATACGCACCACAGGCAATCTGCTAAGAGACTGCAAAAACAGAAAGAAGTCTGACCCTTTTATATAGCCAATCAGGTACAACTCATTATATACATGTTCTCAAGATAAACAATAACTAGTCCTCAACTAAGAGAATTTGACAATACCATTTGTCACACATAGTTCATCCTAGATTCACTCGGATGCTAACTGGCTTTATCCGAAGAAAAATTAAACTTCTCACATCTTTATGAGAGGACACAGTTATAGTTTTGGAGCCAGGGGGCCTGCTGAAGTTAGGCTTCTATCCTCCCATAGAAACGTGGTAAAAGGGGCACTATCTTCCTTAATGATGACATTTCAATGAGCTGGTTCCCAAGTCCTTAAGAAAGGCACTCCTGAGTTTCAAAACACAGAAGTCTTATTTAGCTTTTAAAAATATTTATATACATTACAAAGAGAGAAAGAACTTACAAGTTTTCTAAAGTAAATGCTCTAAAACAAGGGAGAAAGAAAAGGGAGCTGGGAGAAGTCTCTTCCTTTATTTTTAGCAAGGAGAATTAAGCTTCTTACTTTTAATTTAATTTTTAATCTGTATTTACCCTTACAGTGCATATGCAGAAACATTCCTAGCTATTAATTAATTTAAGAAGTAACAGTAGTTCACAATCTTTTTAATTTTAAGGAAAAAAAGGCATATTTTATTCTTCCGATATTTTAAGCTCCAAGGCAAAGTTAACTTCAAAAAATTTACTTTGGGTGATCACTGAAATAGACTTTGCTTTTCCAGTTTGTTATCATGGTCTACTGTCAACAATACTTTTTAATATATATTTTAAAAACTACCTAAGCTGTACAGCAGAGTTTTCTATGGCACAGAATGTCCCATTTTTAATTTTGAATAAGTAAATATAAAAAATGAGAAAAATTTATATTGAAGTATTTAATGTATAAAATATATGCACAAATAAATATGTGGACCTATCAATGAATTTTTACAAAATTAACAGTGACAAAACCAGGACTCAGTAGGACGGACCAGTACCAGAATCTCCCCTTGCACCTGTTTTCACTCACTACACTTCCCCAAAAGAAACTACTCTCCCAAGTTTGATAACCATAGTATGTTGTGCCAATTTTTGACATTTGTATAAATGGAATATAAAGAATTCATTCTCTTATGTCTGGCTTCTCTCACTTATCATGTTTTTGAGATCTGTCTGTCGTAATGTGTGGAATGGAATGTTCATTCTCGGTGTCGTATGATAATCCCCTGAATGAATCTATCACAGTTTACCCGTTCTAGCACTGATGGATATCTGGGTTATATCTAGTTTGGGTCTACAAAGAATAATGCTAACAGTATGCTTATACATGCCTTCTGGTGAACATATGTACACGTTCTATTAGGTACATGCCTATAAGTTGAATTGCTAGGGCGTAAGATATGAGTTCATTCAGCTTTGGTTGATATTGGCAAATTATTTTCCAATGTAACTGTACCAATTTAATCTCATTAAAACAGTGTATGAGAGACTCAGTTCCTCAATATCCCAAGTAATACTTTTGAATTTTAGCTACTGTCCTAGTCTGTTTGGCTGCTAGAACAAAGTACCACAGACTGGGTAGCTTATAAACCACAGAAATGTATTACTCACAGTTCTAAAGACTGGGAAGGCCAAGATCAAAGTACCAGTATGATCAAGTGACAACACTTTCCTGGTTCACAGCCAGCACCCTTCTCATTGTGTCCAAATCTTTTAGAAGGGGCCTAGGGAGTCTTAGGATCTCTTTTAAAAGAGTACTAATCCCATTCATGAGGGTTCCGCCCCCATGACCTAAAGGCCCTACCTACTAATACCACCACCTTTGAAGGTTATGATTTCAACCTATGAATTTAGGGGGAAACACAAACACTGAGACCATAGCAGTCACTTTTTGTGTGAATAATGGTATCTCATCCATTATTTATTTGTATATCCCTGATGCAGATATTAATACAGAGATACAGACATAGATATCTGTGTGTGTGTGTGTGTGTGTGTGTGTGAAGCACTTATTCAAAACAATTTTTTTTGTCTGTTGCTTTGCCTGGACTTTCATTCATTTATTATAAATTTGAATGTAAGTTATTTTGGATACATATATTGCAATTATCTTCTCTCACTCAGAGACGTGTTTCACTCATAGCAGTGCCATTTGACAAACCAGAAGTTTTTAATATTAATGTATAGTATAATTTATCAACTTTCTAAAGTTTCTGTGTCTTTTAAAGAAATTTTTTATTATCCCCACTCATGAAGACATTCTCTTACATTTTCTTCTGGAAGCTTTACAGTTTAATATTTCACATTTTGATGTGGAATTCATCTGTAATTTTATTTATTCTATCATATGTCCATATGGATACCCTATTTACTCTATTTATTGGAAAGATTATTTTCCCCAAGTGTACAGTAATGATACTTTTGTCATGAATCAAGAGATTATATGTGTATGGGCCTTTATTCTGTAATTAGTCTGTTTCCTTGGTTTATTTATCGATTACTGCATCTTTTACATACTGTTAGTTGCTGTAGCTTTACAAAGTATTCACCAATAGTTATCCAGGTTTATTCTTCTGAGTCTAACTCTTTATGTTGAGGAATCTGATGTCCATATTATTGTTACTCCTTTGAAAGTTGTCTTTTTTGTCTGGCTGCTTGTGATTTTTTTTTTCCTTTGGTTTTCAGCACTTTTTCCATAATATGTCTAGATGTGTTCTTCCTTGCATTTATCCTGCTTGGGTTCCATTATGCTTCAGGAATATGTAAATTGACGAACTTCTGTCAGTAAAAGGAAATCCTCAGCCATTTACTCTTTGGATATTGTTCCTGCCCTGATTTCCTTCTCTCCTCTTCCCTCCTGCATTTGCCATGGTTTCATCTATGTGCTTCAGCTTGAATATTTTCTAATGACCTATCTTTTACTTCATGAATCTTCTTTTCTATCTAATTTAGTTATTACCATATACTGATTTTTTAATTTCAGTTATTCCATTTGTCCGAAATAGAATATCCAGTTGATTTTTTCATAATTTACTGTCCTCTGGCAAAATTATTCTTATTATTTTCTTAGACATGTTAATCACTGTTAACTTAAAGTCCATATTTGAGAATGGTAATAACTCGGTCATCCCTAGGGGTGTTTCTATTTGATTTTTTTCATGGCTATATAAATTTTTTTTTATTTTTACTGGGGTAGAGTTGATTTACAATGTTGTGTTAGTTTCAGGTGTACATCAAAGTGAATCAGTTATACATATACACATATCCACTCTTTTTTAGATTCTTTTCCTGTATAGGCCATTACAGAGTACTGAGTAGAGTTCCCTGTGCTATACAGTAGGTCCTCATTCATTACCTATTTTATATATAGTAGTGTGTATATGTCAGTCCCAATCCTTCAATTTATCTCTCCCCCCTCCCACTTATCCCCCAGTAACTATGTTTCTTTTCTACATCTGTAACTCTATGTTTTGTAGATATGTTCATTTGTACCATTTTTTTAGATTCCACATATAAGTGATATCATATGATATTTGTCTTTCTCTGTCTGACTTACTTCACTCAGTATGACAATCTCTAGGTCCATCCATGTCGCTGCAAATGACATTATTTTGTTCTTTTTTTATAGCTGAATAATATTCCATTGTATATATGTACCACATCTTCTTTATCCGTTCCTCTGTTGATGGACATTTAGGTTGCTTCCATGTCCTGGCTATTGTACACAGTGTGGCAAGATGAGATATTTCCTCTGTGGAGAAAGATATCATCTAGAGCCTCTGTATTTTTCATTCACAGTGTCTTTCATTCAGTAAAAAATCAACAAGAATATTAAGAAAATATAACCCCAATGTTCATGGCTATATTTTCTTAATAATCTGGTTAATGTTTTACTGAGTGAAAGACACTATTGGGACTTCCCTGATGGTCCAGTGACTTAGACTCTGTGCTCCCAATGCAGGGCACCTGGGTTTGATCCCTGGTCCCACATGCTGCAACTAATTGTTCGCGTGCCTCAACTGAAGATCCCACATGCTGCAACTAAACAAAGATTCTACATGCCGCATCTAAGGATACCGTATGCCACAACGAAGATCTCACGTGCTGCAACTAAGACCCAGTGCAGCCAATAAATAAATAAATAAATAAAAATATTAAAGAAAGACACTGTAAATGAAAAATATAGAGGCTCTAGATGATATCTTTCTCCACAGAGGAAGTAACTCATCTTGAGCTAATCATACTGACCTCACTGGTGACTGGGTTGCAGAAAAACAAAACAAAACAAAACAAAAAACTTGCCTAACTGTAGCTTATCACCCTTTCCAGACAATAATTCTCCAGGTACCCTATATGATAGTAGAAGGTGTTTACTACTGTTTTATAGCCCTGGTAAGTCCTGAAATTCAAATTTTGTCTCTTTAATACTGTCAGACCATGAAAAACTCCAAAGGTGGATCACAGTACTTGCATCATTTTTCTTGAAGTACATATAATATCAAAAGTGGTCACAGTTTTGACTTCATAGAGGACTTTTACTGTATTACACTAAAATCTCAAAACAGAAAACTTACATTGTCCTACTTCATCAAATAATCCAATATTTCAAAATAAGAGGTAATGTTTCATCCTGGTTAAAAGTACACTCTATAAGTCAGACAGACAGGGTGTGAATCCCAGCTTTACTACTTAACAGAGGAATGGCATTTTGTAAGTAACAATGTATCTCTATGACACTCAGTTTTCTAATCTATAAATTAGGAATAAAAATAGTAATCACATATAAGTTATTTATAAAGTTTCATTATTTTTTCATTTGATAATATTTTTTTTGAGTATATGTACTATATTTCAGAAATACTTTTTAATGTCCTGGTAATATATCAATGAACAAAATAATCAATAAACCCTGCCCTCAATGGAGTTTGGATTCTAACATGGACAACAGCCAATACATATCAATAGACAAAAAATATGGTATATCAGATAGCTATAGATGGTATGGAGAAAAATAATGTGACCACTGCTCTGTCAGTCATCCTGCTCCCACCCAATTGTATCATTGCCTAATTGGCTCATGAACAAAGTGGCCAAGGCAGCAGCGATAGAGGTTATATACTGGAGCAGGATATAGGATTTACACTCACCAGAACAGAACTGGTTATAGCCACTGCTGAGTGTCAATATGACCACAGCAGAAACCAACACTTAGCCTCTGTTCTGGCACCATTCCCTGGGATTAGCAGTGAGCTCAACTGGTGGAAGAGGCAATATCTTGTTCTCACTGGATTAGACATTTACTCTGGATATGGATTTTTCTTCCCTGTCTGCAATGCTTCTGCCAAAGTAACTATCCATGGATTTATAGAATGTCATACTCACCATGTTGGTATTACACACAGCATTATTTCTGATCAACCAAATAATTTCCTAGCTGATAAAGTTTGGCAATGAGCCCAGGCCCATGAAATTCACTGGATGTACATGTACCTCGTTATCTTGAAACAGCTGGCTTGATAAAACAGTGCAATGGCCTTTTGAATTCTTACTTGTGGTTATATCTTGTAGATGTGGGGAAATTTTCTCCAGGATGTGATATGTGCTCTAAATCAGCAGTCTATATATAGAGATCTTTCTCCTATGGCCAAGATTCATGGATCTGTGACTCAAAGGGTGAGAGTACCTCCTTTCACTATTACCACAAATGATCTATTAAGAAAAAAAAAAAATTCTGTCCATATGACTTTACTTTCTAATGGTCTAGAAGTCTTAAATACAAAAGGAGGAATGCTTATATCAATGACAAAAATAATGATTCTATTGAACTAGAATTTGAGATGATAAGCTAACCACTTTTAGTTCCTCATGCCAATGAATCAACAGGCAAAGGAGGTTACACCTCTGACTGGGTAACTGACTCTGACAACCAAGGAAAGAGTGGGTTGCCACTACATAATGTGGACACAGAATGGTATGTCTAAAACACAGAAGATCCCCTGGGAGGTTTCTTAGTACTTCCAAGATCTGTGATTAAAGTCAATGAAAAAGTTGTACTGTGTTCGAAGGAAGCATAACTTTATCATTGTTTTGATTGAAAATGAGTATGTTTAAAGTATGGATACTAAGTGACACAAACTGGAATGCATTGGCTTTGTAATGCGTAACTTTAGCTAATCTAGACTACTTTTCCTGGAATACCCTTACCTCTATGTTTATGATGAAAGTAGGCCATAAGAAATATTTTTGCAAAGATTTGGAGCACAGGAATGAACCAGCAACTTTATGCTCTTTACGTGCAGAAAGGCTATAATAATGAGGTCACTGGGCACTTTTGTAGCTCACACATGTTGTTGCTTTCTGCTGGCTGAACTTGCACTGGTTGGACAGCAGCAGGTCTGCAACTGATATACACTCCCCTGAACTGTCCTTCAGCTTCTGTGGTCCCTGGGCCAGGCATGTATTTCACTCCAAGAAGAGGGGCAGCAGCTTCTCATGCAGTATGCCGATGTCATCATGATCAGAAACAATGAGAACTGAAATGGGTTCCAGTTAATCTTGTGGGTTCCAGTTTTGCACAAGTCCCAGTTTATCTTTGCCCTCATTTTCATCCATCTTTCCTTCCTATTCCATCTTTCTTTTCTAACTGCCTGTACTGCAGCTGTGGAGCTCCAGAATAAAATATGAAAACCAAAGTCTGACAGAGACAAACAGTAGATCTGTTTGTCTCATGAATAACTGATAAAAGTGGAAAGGGATGTTATCATTGAGAAGAACACAGCTGGGTAAACACTGAAGAGGAGAAGGAGTGAGTTGGTTTTTCTCTGACTCTCCCATTAGGAGTTCACCAGGATGAAGTAAAGTTCAGAAATAGATATTAAAATTAAAACCAGTAAAATTATTCACAGTGGAATTATTCAAACAGGAATTCAATATTCATGGTTTCATTTTGTGAATTTGCCTACTTGCTAAAATGCATCCGTAACTCCAAAATCAGTACTCCCAGTGCTTTCATAGTCATTCACAGACGTGCAGAGTGGCAAAAATTTTGAATCACTTTACACACACCATCCCAGGTTAGGTTGAACAAGGCAGTGCTCTGACTTATGTTTCAGCTCTCATACTTTAAACAAGGGACAATTTTGTGAACTATGTAATGCCACTTTTTTTTTTTTACATTGTTGTGTTTTTTTGGTGATTTCACTGTTTTAAATGACCCTTTAGCATAGTGCTAAAATGCTAGCTTGTTCTCTTAATCATAAGAAGACTGTGATGTGCCTTATGGAGAAAATACATGTTTAGATAAGCTTTACTCAGGCATGCCTTATAGTGCTATTGGCATGAGTTCAATGTTAATGAATCAACAAGTTGTACACCCAGGAAAAGGAAGCGGAACTTCACTGGTCTTTACACGTGGCCATTACAGAAAATGCTAGCATAATATCTATGGTGTGCCTGATGAAGCCATGGAAAAGATGGAAAAGCAGCTAAATTTGTGAATTCTTGAGATGATGACCAATTTTAAAAAGTATAGTGGACAGCACTGTTGTGAGGCTGAAGGTCTAAGATATTTATAGTCACATTGCCCAGAGTCAGGAAAATGTTAAACTCTTCTTGACTAGTGATGGTGGGCTTCACATTTCAAATGGTGACAGAGCATGAACATCTTAAATTTGCAGGTGAAGCAGATTCTGCAAATCAAGAGGCTGTGGAAGAATTATTAAAATACTTGCTAAATGTTATACAGGAAAAGCTTTACAGGGAAGAGAAATTTTTACAATACTGAGATGACTACCTGTTTTATAAGGAAATTGACAAATGGAGCTATGTAATGCAAATAGCCTCCAAAGCTCCTGGCTTTAAATAATTTAAAGACCATGTGATTATTATTGTAAGAAATATATATTAAATAAGATATTTTTAAACAGAAACACATATAAAACAAAGCTATATATCAGCTGGCAGGTGAAAATGTGACCAGTCTCTCAGGAACCTAACCTTGTATCTTCCCTAGGAGCAATGAGTCCTTATTCACTAACTCAGTATTTGTGGCATCTTTACAGACTATAACCACCCTGAATAATGAAACTTACACACATACACATATATATATCATATATGTAACTCTTAGATGGGTTGATAATGATGGTTTAAAATAAATATAAATAATAGCTATTTTTAAGTTAGTAGACATTTTAAATGAGGCTCTCCCAAAATGTGACACTTTTAATATAAAGTGGTAGACTGGTTTTCTAAGAATCTCAGAGTTTATATATGGATTCTTATTTTATTCAAATGTATTTAAACAAATACATTCATAAATTACTTGGTTTATATACTTGTTTCCTCAAATGTACCTGAAAAACTCAAAATCATCATAATTTAGAATTTATGAGATCATCGGTGTTTTTTACTAGGTCTCTGGATTAACAGACATAACAATTTTCATGTAGCTCTTAGGAAGAGAGCAGCATGGCATATAGGAGATGAGTAAGAACTTACTGCAGAGACTGCACTAAAAGTATAATGCAAGAGTTATGTGTTTCCTCAGACTGTCTATGTTCATCATCAACAATGTGCTAAAGCAATGATGAGTTAATGACTTATTTAGTGAGAGAAAAAATTCTATTGTGTGTAAAGTATTTAACTTTATAGTGTTTCTTATTATTCTATACTACTATCACAGAAGATCTAGAGAACATAACTTGTGCCCTGGAACTTTAAGAAAGTTCTATTTAGACAAGATCCTATCAAGTTAGAAGCTAATAATAGAACGTTTTGCTATTTGTGTTACTGGATTCATTACTGTAAGCAGTAAAAGTGTGTTTCAAGTCACCATGAGTTTATAGAATCCATCAGTAAATGTCTTGTCTACTGAAGAGTCAGGTAATAATGTTAGTAAGAAACTGGATCATACTGAAATCATGAACAAATCAATCTCAAAGAGTCAACCCATAAAATCATATTTTGCATCTGAGCTCAATAAATCTTACAGAAGTGCAGAACAAACTCAACACTATTAACCAGTGTTTAGTATAGATTCATCCCAGAATTCAGGCCACTGGGACAAAAATTAGTATGGGGAAGCAATTACTACTGAATAGAGCTCTGATAGGCTTTATGAATTAATATAGTATTCAGGGACTAGCTTAGAACTAGAAAAAGCTTGCAAATTATTGATGATGATAATGACAATGGCAACCATGCCAAGTGATCTGTTTCATTTCCTAATCAAGCATTAGGTATTTAGTTATTGACATAGAATATTTACTGACAAGTTAGCTAATACATTGATTAGATATTCTTCCCCTTATTCTCCCAGTGTTAGTAAACATTATTTATGTATTATTCTGAATAGTTCTCACTGGGCACTAATGGATATTGTGCATTCGTAAGTTTATGAATGTCTATGATGGAGGAATTTAAACTCAGTGAAAAAAAGGTCCTTATTTGATGACAGAGAAAATAGAAGATAATAAAACAAAAAGTTGTCATCCAGAAATAGATTAAATTCTACAAATGGCAGACAAAGTAAACAGAAGAAATGAGACACACACAGACAATCTGGTATATATGTGGGTGTGAAAGTGTACATTTCTGTTCATTTTTATATTTTGTGATGCCTAGCTTTTACTACGCAGTACTGTTGGTAAAGTAAGGGGATAGGTTAAAACTGTATCTATATAGGGTAGTGGTGGATTCACAGGAATAGGTTGCTGCTTTCAGTAGAAGTAAGTAATTGTGTACATACTCCTAATTTGTGCAACAACCAGGGATTTGTTTGGCTTGATATTTTGAATTATATATTTAAGGAAAAAAAAATAGTGGCTATAATCTGTATATCAAAGATAACCAACAATCTGACAGAAAAATATTTACATCCAGTTCCTAATTTTCTGGGTGGAAAGCTTTCCATTACTGAAGTACACAGCCTGTAAAAATCAATCACAATACATAAACAGTATTTAAATACAGTGCATACTATCTGAAAGTAAACACTGCATTAGTCAATGTTATTTTTATCTCTTAAAGTACAGTAATAGCTTTCTCTCTTTAGGACTTTAAAATTTGCATCACAGATTGGTTTTACAGTTAGTACTATGTGAAAATTGTTATATTCAAAACATTTAAACTGAGATATTGGTTATTTGATATTAATCTTCTGGAAACTTCTTATTTCTAGAATCTAGAATTCAGCCAATAAGCCATTCAGTCATTTAAAATATTTACTGAGAAACTGTTATGTGCAGGCTATGAACTGCTCATACAACTATGGTCTCTGTACTGGTAATAAAACAACAAATATTATAAAATTATTTTCTTCGAGGAACATACAGTTTAGTGGAAGTGACAAGTAAACAGTCAAATAAATATCAAAGTATGGGAGGGGTTATGACAGAGTGTGTGCAATATGTTATGATCATGCTTATGCAAGGACTAACTCAACTTTGGAAACTTAGGGAAGTATTCCAAAAATAAATACCTGAAAGTACCTTTTATACAGCAAAATACTTTATTCATTCACAATAAAAATAATTGCCAGAGGACTGGATGCCTATACAATCTTCCTATGCCATTCCTTCAGATAAACCTGGGACAAGCCAAAGCATGCTGAATGAGCGTGGAATCAGAACAATGGAGTTACATAAGTCAAAAGGATAAAACATAGACTATGATAGTTGGCTACATCCACTTTTCATTAGCAACATTCTTATAAATAATACCAGTGGACTAAATACCCATTGCCTAAATAACCTCACATCTATCTAGATATTAAGGATGATAAAAGTGTTAACGCTGGTTGACTAAATCTGCAATTTCTTAGGATAATGCTTGTATGGAAACTGTTAATATTTGCCTTTGGCCTTTGAGGGTTTCCATTTTCTATAGTTCCAAGGCAGATCACTCCTGACTCTGATAATGTCAAAGCGTTTTGAAAGTAGCCAAGATTTTATTTTACAAACTTTACCAAGTGTATATTTTACAGTAGGATGAACATCAAATTAGGAGCACCATATCAGAGTCATGCAATTTAAACTCTGTTACAGACTTTAGGCAAATCTCTCAATTCCTCTGTCTTTAATTTTCCTTACTGAAAAGTAAGAGGACTAAACTAGACAATTTTATTTTTCCAAACTTGGATTTAGTCATTCAATCCTGTCATTATTGTGAATTGTCTGTAAAAATCAAAAATGCTTCTGTTATCTCCAAATCTGCTGTGAAATCTTCACTATGAGACTGGATTGAGTTTTACATTGTTAACTCAAATATATCATGATTATTACATATTAATATAATTGAAGACTTCTGGTTTCTGGTCCAGCATGTAAGAAGCTTGGAAGTCATTATTCCATCCTACCAACAAAAAACTGAAAAAACTGAAAAATCAACAAACCCTCTTATATCTGTTAGAAGAGTGAAGTCACAGGGCAAACCTCTATCTCCAAAATTAGAGAGACAGATAGGTGCACACAGAATCACAACTTGCTGGGGAAACAGCCTCCACAGGAACCAGTGCCAGGGTCAAAAAGAACCCTGAATTATAATTGATGAACTGCTGGAGACTCAGTGTGGACAACTCCAAGAAGAGTTAAAAACTCTAGGGGGACTCAGTCATCATCGAGGGGCCCCCGTAATTGGTGAGTTTTACTTCCTGAATCTTTACTAGGTTCTCACAATGAGTATCACAGAAAAATCCCCACCTGCTTCCAGTAGGGAGAGAAGAAAAGAAACCACTTAGAAATACGCCCAAGAATTCTGTTCTTCTTAACAAGGTCTGCTCTCAAGAGAAACTATTTAAACAGAGCCTAACCTGCCTGGTTTTTATCAGAACCTAACTGACCTGGTGGAAGGGAAATGTCCAACTCCACTTCTGACTTTCCACATGGGAGAAGAGAACTAATATCAGCCTGCTCCAACCATACTGTACAACCTAAAGTGGGTGTAGAGGAGGACTGATAATTACGTGTAGGTCACAGTTCAGAGTCACAGACTTACTAAAAGATTTAAGACCTATTCGTTACTTTAAAACTCTTCCCCTCTACACACACTATCACTACATTAATAAAGGCCTGTTTAGAGCAGTTTCTTTTACTCAATACATCATATCCTGCTATCAAAAGAAAAAAAAAATTACAAGATATACTAAAAGGCAAAAATTACAGTTGAAGAGATAGAGCAAGCAACAGAATCAGACTCAGACATGGCAAGAATGTTGGAATTATCAGGCTGAGAATTTAAACAGTTATGATTAATTTGATAAGGGCTCAAATGAATAAAGTAGACAGCATGCAAGAATAAATGAGCAGTGTAAGGAGTGAGATGGAAATTCTAAGAAGGAGTCAAAAAGAAGTGCTAGAGATAAAAAACACTGTAACAGAAATGAAGAATGCCTTTGACAAGCTTATTAGTAGCCTGGATATGACCAGGGGAAGAATCTGAGTTTGAAGATATCTGCATATAAACCTCCAAAACTAAAAAGCAAATAGAAAAAAGGCTGAAATAAACAGAAGAAAATATCCAAGAACTGTGAAACAAATACAATCAATGTAACATGTACATAATGAAAATAGCAGAGAGAAAGGAAGGAAGGAAGGAAAGAAGGAAGGGAGGGAGGGGGGAAGGAGGAAAAGAGGGAGGGAGGAAAAGAGGGAGGGAAGGAAAAGCAAGAGGAGGAGGGGAGGAAGGAAGGAAGGAAATATCCCACAAATAATGACAGACCCAAAACCACACATCCAGGAAGCTCAGAGAACACCAGGCAGGATAAACACCAAAATACAGAATTTAGGTATATCATTTTCAAACTATGAAGATTCAAACATAAAGAAAAATTTTTTGAAAGATGCTAGAGGAAAAAGTATCTTACCTATAGAGCAAAGATAAGAATTACATCCAACTTCTACTTTGAAACCATGCAAGCCAGAAAAGAACAGAGTGAAATACTAGAAGTGTTGAGAGAGGAAAAAAAACAACAACAAAAAACACCAACCTAGAATTCTGCACATAAAAGATTATCTTTCAAAAGTGAAGGAGATATAAAGATTTTCTCTAACAAAAGTTAAGGGAATTTGTTGCCCGTAGACCTGCCTTGAAGTGAAACCGATATGGTGTTAAGAAAGGAGAGAAAATGGAATCATATAAAATGTTCAGTTAAAAGTACAAAAGGCAGAAAAAGAGTAAAAGACAAAAACAGAAACAAAGAATAAGGGCAACAAATAGAAAATATGTTAACATTTTTGGCAGATATTAACAAATATGGTAGATGTTATTCTAACTATATCTACAGAGATTATCAGAGATCAAAAAACAAGACCCAACTATATGTAGTCTATAAGAAACCCACTTTAAATATAAAGATACACATATATATGGATTCAAAGTAAATGGATAGAGAAAGATATATCATGATTACACTAATCAAAAGAAAGCAGGAGCAGCTGTATTAATTTTAGACAGAGCAGACTCCAGAGTAAGGAAAGTTATTAGAGATAGAGTATTATTACATAATAATAAAAGAGCTAATTTTTCAAGAAGACATAATGAACCTTAATGTGTATGTGCCTAACAACAGAGTGTCAAAACACATGAGGCAAAAACTGATAGAAATGCAAGGATAAATATCAAAAGATGAATCCACTATTACAATTGGCCACTTCAATTCCTCTCTCTCGGAAACAGACAGATCCAGCAGGCAGAAAATCATTAAAGACACGATTAACTCAGCAACACCAATTGTTATAATGGACAACTATAGACTACTTTATCCAACAAATGCAGAATACACATTCTTCTCAAGCTCACATGGAACATTCACCATGATATACCACATTCTGGGTCATAAAACATACCTTAATAAATTTACAAGAATATATATAAAACAACTTTTGTTCTCAGACCACAATAGAATTAAAGTAGGAATTAACAAGAGAAAGATACCTGAAAAATTCTAAGTACTTTGAGATTAAACAACACACTTCTAAATAATGCATGTATCAAAAAAGAAATCCCAAGAGAAATTTTAAAATATTTTGGACTAAATAAAATGAAGACAAAACATCAAAATTTGTGTGATGCAGCGAAAGCATTTTTTAGAAAAAAATTTATAGCACTGAATGCATATGTTAGGCAGAAGATCTAAAATAAATCATCTAAAATTCTGCCTTAAAAAGGTAGAAGAAAATCATATAAATCCAAAATTAGCAGAAGAAACTATTAATAAAAATAAGAACAGAAATCAATAAAATTGATAAACTTCTAGCTAAGATAACTAAGAAATAGAGTACACACAGTACTAACATCACAGATAAAAGAGGGGCATGACTACATATCCCAAGAATAGTAACAGAATAATAAAGGAATAATATGAGAAACTCTATGCCCACAAATTTAATAATCTAAGTAAAATGGACCAATTCCTTCAAAGACACAACTGAACAAAACTCATACAAGAAGAAATAGATAATGAGTAGACCTATATCTACTAAAGAAATTGAATCCACAATTAATAACCTTCAAAAACAGAAAGCACCAGGCCCACATGTGTTCATGGTGAGTTATATGAACATCTAAGTTAGAAATTATACCAATTCTCTACATTCACTTTCAGAACATAGAAACTGAGGGAATACTTCTCAAGTCATTCTATTAGACCAGTATTACCCTAACACCAAAACAAGATATTACCCCAATACTAAAAACAAAAGAAAACTAGAGACCAATATATTTTGTGAACATACATGCCAAAATCCTCAACAAAGTATTACAAATCAAACCCAGCAAAGCATAAAATATATATATGTGTACACACACACACACACACACACACACACACACACACACCATGACCGAGTGGGATTTATCTCAAGAATGGAAGGTTGGTTCAATATTTCAAAATAAAAGAATATGGGACTTCCTTGGCGGTCCAGTGGTTAAGGCTCCACTGCGGAGGGCATAGGATCAATCCCGCATGCCATGTGGCATGGCCAAAAAAATTTTTTAAATAAATAAATAAAATAAAATAATGTAATAATCGCATCAGCAGAAAAAACTATTTTAAAAATCATGTGATCATATCAACAGATGGAGGAAAAACATTTGACAAAATCCAACACCCATTTATGACAACTACTAAACTAGTAATAGAAGGGAATTTCCTCAATTTGATTTTAAAAAATCTACAAAAAACCTAAAGCTGACATCATACTTTATAGTGAGAAACTCCAGGCTCTTCCACTGAGATTAGAAAGAAAGACAAGGATATTTCCTCTCACCGCAGCTTTTCAACAACATACTGGAAGTCCTAGCTAACGCAATAAGACAAGAAAAGGAAATAGAGGTATACAAATCAGGAAGGAAAAACTAAAATTGTCTTTATTCACAGATGATGATTATCTACTGTAGAAAATCTTAAAGAATCAACAAAAAATACTCCTGAACCTAACTTAAGGGACTATAGCAAGGTTGCAGGATACAAGGTTAATATAAAAAAGCCAACTGTTTTCCTCTATACCAATAACAAACAAGTGGAATTTGGAATTAAAAGCATTATACTGTTTAGCACTCCAAAAATGAAACATTTAAGTATAAATCTAACAAATACATATCAGATCTACCTGAGGAAAACTACAAAATTCTGATGAAAGATATCAAAGAACTAAAGAAATAGAGAAACGTTCCCTGTTCATGGATAGGAAGACTCAATACTGTCAAGATGTCAGTCCTTCCCAATATGATCTATAGATTCAATGCAATCTCAATCAAAATCCCAGCCTGTTATTTTGTGGATATCAACAAATTAATTCTAAAGTTTATATGGGGAAGCAAACGACCTAGAATAGCCAAGTTAATATTGAAGGAGAAGAACAAAGTCAGAGTACTAACACTACCCGACTTCAAGACTTACTATAATGCTACAGTACTGCTTTCCTTCAGTAGGTGAATGGATAAATAAACTGTGGTACATCTAGAAAATGGAATGTTACCCAGTGCTAAAAACAAATGGGCTAACAAGCCATGCAAAATTAACGAGGAAAGTTAAGTGTATATTACTAAGTGAAAGAAATCGATCTAAAAAGACTACATACTATATGATTTCAACTATATAAACTTATGAAAAATGTAAAACTATGCAGATATAAAAAGATCAGTGGCTGCCAGAGGTTTGGAGGGAGGGAAGGATGAATTGATTGGAGCAATGAGGATATTTAGGGCCGTAAAACTAGGCTGTATGATACTATAATAATGGGTACATGTCATTACACATTTGCCTAAACCCATACAATGCACAACACTAAAGTGAATCCTGATGTAAACTATGGGCTTTGTGTAACAATGACATGTCAATTTAGATTCATCAGCTGTAACATAATGTACCACTCTGGTGGGGGCATTTGGTAAGAAGGATGCTGTGCATGAGTAGGGGCAGTGTGTATATGGGAAATCTCTGAACCTTTCTCTCAGTTTTGTTATGAACCCAAAACTGCTCTAAGAAACTAAAGTCTATTAAAAAAATGAATAATATTTGCTGTATTAAATACATGATTTCATAAGAAACATTTAAAACTATAACTAATGAATAAAAATAATTTACATTTTAATTATTAGTAAGAATGACTGTAGAGTCATTTCTATTTTGAATATAATTTATTTTTCAACATAAACACAGCCTTTTGAGGCTGTAATTTTTATGATATTCAGGAATCTGAGAACCATAAATAATTACATGTGGCAGTGCATCCTTGTATTAGAATTTCTTACTTCTAAATGTTAAGGTTGATCGTGACACTGGGATTCACCACAAAGGATTTACACGTAAAGTATATTAAATGTTTGTTTTCCTTTCCTGAGCAAAAAGAACTTTAAAAGTTCTTAATTTGCTTTGTAAAAGCTACTGTTGATTGTTCCTTCATGCCAGGCTGCAGTGATAGTGATAAATGATGTTGATGCCTTAGGGTGATACCTAACTAAATTAGCTGGTAAAGCTAAACTGTATTCTTTTTCAATTTTTAATACTATGCAGTAGTGATGGCTGTTCAGCCACCATTCAATTGGCTTTGCTTACTTTGTGATTTAATTGTTTACAAGGAGGTAATGAAAATTTAGAAATGTATAACAAAAAGGGAGAAATGTGCTTTTACTACAGATACTAAGAATAAGACATGCTAACAGGAGTCCAGGGAGCCTTAGGAATGTTAAAGAAATTCCACTTAAAAGCTTCTTCTCCTTTTTTAAAATTTATGATAATTGCTAAGAGAAACAACTTTTTGTCAGGAGAATACAGAAACTCATACTCGTGATGAAGTATTGTGAAACTATAAAGCTTGGAGGTGGGAAGTATGTAAAAACATACTGAAACATACTGATAATGATCTCATTAACTTACCTTTCAGACTCTCTCCTCCTTCTATGCACCCTTTCTTTTCAGGCTGCTGCTAGGTGAATAATTAATGTTACTTTATTATTAACATTATGATGGTGCAGCATGTGCTTTTGTAAAAAGAAAAAAAAATTAAAAGGTAGTAAAACAAGGGAAATAAATTATCCCCTTGAGATTTGTATTTATTTACCATATTACATATAAGAATAGAAAAGGACAGAAATAAACTGGAGGGGATAAAAGAATAACTTGAAAAATAAATCTCACTATACAACTGTAAGACAGAGAAAAACGGCATGCTGTATGTTCTTTAAAAACTGTTAAACTGCACGGAATCCATGCCAATAAGTAAAGCATCATTATCTGTGCATTTATGAGCACATTTACAAAAGGCACAAAAAGTTAGTCAGAAGAGGCAGAACTCTAAAGAACTGGCACCCACAGATCATTAAACAATATTTCAGGTCAAAGTGCTCTCCTACAAAATCTTCTTTAAAAACCCAAGGGACTATTAGAATATGATCTCTTTTCATCTTAAACCTGAATTTGTGCTTACTGCTTCTGCTACATATAAGAGGAATTTTTTTTTTTTTTTTGCTTTTGTTTATTTTGATGTCCTGGAGGGCAGTTTTGCGTACAGAAATGAGCACTGGGGAATTTAGTTTAATTAATTTCCAATTTATTGAAGTCACAAATTTGAAAGTCTAGATGCCCAAAATTTATTCAAGGTTATTAGGACTATAAAATTTAGCAATCACTTTTTAGGTAACTTTTGAAAAATGTTGGGGTCATTAAAAAATTCATGTATTTTTAACTATTTGCAACAATCTTTATATATTTAAATTATTTAATTTCCTTTTTTATATTTCAACTAATATTCTTCTCAAGTACTTAATCTGATAAATATTATAAACTAAACTGGCAGATATGATAAAACATACAGCCTCTCAAATGTGTCTGGAGTATAAATTACTAAATTTCTACATAAAAATGTAAATTAGTCCAAGATGTTGTCTGTTAGTTTTCTTTCTTATTTCTCTGAGTATCCTATATTGTTGACCTAAAATAAATAGACTGCCAGATATTTCTCCAACAAAGGTTGGTTTATTCAGGATCAACAGAGAACTGCAATTTGAGGTCTACAACCATGGTGAGCCACGAGCAAGTCCCCACAAGGCAAGGAAAGAAGAGTGCTTTTAGGGAGAGGAAAAGGATGCTGGGGATGCTATTGTAAACAAACAGTCAGTAGCTTTTCACTGACTGAGTGTTTCCCAGGAAAGAAGAAGAGTCTTTCTTCTTCCTGTTGGGCTCTAGTATCATAGCAGGGCATAAGAGTTCCCCCTTCTGGTCTCCCAAATCTATTTAATTGAGGTTTCTGTTTATTAATTTTTTTACATTTCCCCATTGAACACGATCTTTCTCCAAAAGCTTTATCAACTGGAATACTAAAGAATGCACTGCATAAATCAATCACAGTTAAAAATGTACTTTTGGTGGGAATGGATGTTAGTAACATATGATGAGAGTTAGGAACAACAGGGTGTTGAGGAATAACAGTGTTGTTTATTGCTCAGAGGTCGTGGACAACTTCAACCCTCAGCCCTTAGGTTTTCTCACCAGTAAATGAGAGTTTTACAGGGGCTAGTATAAGGGATAATGAGGCCTGGAGCCATGTAATCTTCTATTATGGGCTTTATGTCCTGAAGGACTTCTTTAGTTATAGGTTACTGATAATTTTAGGAAGAGATTTTGGGGGGGGGGGGGTCCTTTTTGAATTTTGATGGTAGATGCGCTATGCATTTTGCCAACATCAGTTGGAGATTTTGCCCATTAGGAAAGTGGTAGCTGATTCAATAAAGACAAATGGTCAGTGTTTCCAGAATCTGCTCTAGTAACATCAGAGATAGAACAAATAAAAGATGTCAAGGGGTACCTTAATTCACCTGGTGAGTTATTTTGATAATTACAGTCAATATCTAGAATTATTTTCCCTTTTGGAAGACATTTTAGCATGATGCTACTCTAAGAAGTCTCAGCCTGATAAATGGATAGGGGTAGAGGTATCAAAGAGAAAAGGGTGGGTATCTCTCAGAGGGCCGAAACAAAAGCGAAGAGGTTCAGAGGCAGGAACCTCTTGAGGTTCATGAGAAATCTCCACTATTTGAACTGTTTTAGTAAAAAGGCAGGAGACATTTTATAGTAGTGGGGTTAAGCACTGAGAGTGTGGCTCTAGTGTCAATAAGGACTTGAAGAGATTCATAGTAATAGAAGAAATTTTCACCTATTGAGGTATGGGGGAAGTCATTCTCACTTATACATGATTTGGAGTGAATTTTATGCAAACTAGAACAGCCTGTTTTGTTGTCTAATCAAATGTGCATTGTACATCTGCTTCAACCACTAAAGAAAATAATGCATTTAAAAGTCAAAGTGGAGTAACTGTGGTTCAGGTTTTCAAAAATGGAGCCTGGCAGCGATTGCAGATGTGGTTTCAGACACATTTATGCATCACGGAGAATCTGAGTTTTCTGAACTATATCAGACTCAAGGACAGCACAAGCCATTCTCTAAACAGTATCTGCTGCCAGCTGCCAGGGGCAACCTTATGGTCTCAAGGTCTCTTCTTATAACTATACAATCATTTCAGACCCCAAACAATCCTTGCTTAACAAGCAACCATACTTCTTCCCTGCTCAAATTATAATTCTTGACAAACGACTTAAATAATTTTACAGTGTTTGCTTATATAAGCCTCACCCATTTTGCAGTCCAACGGAATACAATACAAGTGCTTTTTGGATCTGTGAGTCTCCCAGGCTATATTCCTCAGTGTGGCTCTAATAAAACTCTCTTTCATTCCTACTATAGATTGTTTATTGATTATTTCCACTAACATCTCAAGAAATGCTTATCCAAGCTGATTAAGAAAGGTTTGGAAGAGCCCCTGTAATTCCTGGGAGCCTTGTCATTCAAAATTGGGAGGACACTGGCAAGGTTGCATATAAAGCTAAAGGTGAATAAAGTGCTTAAACTTTTAACAATCTCTCTTCCAGTGTGCTGGTTCTTTGCAATAATAGCAGAAAGTAGGAAGGTTTGGATTTTGTTTAGGAGCCTATTTGCTGAAGTTAAAGATTAGGAATCTTGGCAGTCTTCCTTGGAGGTGACTCATCTAGAGTAGGAGAGAGGTGGTTTGCCAAATGAACTAAATCTGGAGTGGAAATAGTTTCCCCTTCCATCCTGAACCTTTTTACTAGAAGGGAAAGGTCCCAGTTCAGCCCATTAATAAACAGAGAGTTTAAAGCTACCTGGGTGGAATCAAAATACGGAAGACCAGAATTTTCTTTAAAAATAATCTGAAGTCTATTGTAATAATCATGAACAGGTTTGTCAGATTTTGGGGTGCAAGCCTGAATTTTGTTCCAATCAAAAGCCTTTTGAAAAGCCCTAGGCATTGCTTGATAAAGTTGCCTAGTAATTGCCCAAGCCTGATCACATAATAAATTAGTGGGCTGGTCTCCCATTTGTAATTCTAGAGACCTTTCAGGCCTTTCTCAATTAGTGGTTTTCATCCAATGTAGGGCCTGATCTTCACTGACAAGTATGTGAACTAGCTGATATAAGTCAGAGAAACCAGACTGACAATTTGAATGACTACATTAAATTCGTCAGCAAATCTGTGAGGATCTTCAGTTACTTTGGGAAATTTTTGTCTATGGTTTGCAATTCAGCTTTAGTCCAAGGAAAATAAGAAATTAAAAGTGTAGCCTCTGGATCCTCAGAAGGCTTAATTTTAAAGGGGCCAGTTCTGACAAGTTCAAAGGAAAAGAGAGTGGGGAGAGCTTCAGAGAAAAGGGGAAGTGTGGTGGGAGAATTAGTATAGAGGATTTGAGAGTACGGTGGAGGCGTAAGCAGTATAGAAAGGAAGGAAGAAAATGGTGCTGGAGGTGGAGCCTGACATACAGAAGTCAAGGAAGAGCCTGGGGAGCCATTTTATCTTTTTTTTTTTGGCCGCACTGTGCAACTTGCAGGATCTTAGTTCCCCAACCGGGGATCAAACCCATGCCCCCTGCAGTGGAAGGGCAGAGTCCTAACCACTGGACCACTAGGGAATTCCCATTTTATCTTTCTTAATCATTTATTTACCTCAGTTAATCTTAAATCTTATTTTACAGAGAGGCAATTTTAGATTCCTGATAACATTAGGAAATCTCAAAATATCAATCAAAATATACCACCCAGTTCTAGAAATTTTTTAGCTATTGTAGTCCAATTCAGTTTTAAGAAAATTAAGTTTGGGGATTTCAAAAGTTCCCCATAATGGCCACTGATATTTTAAATTGCTTTTGGTCAGGTGGTACATTTATTTAGAAATGTTCATGAGGAAGGACTGTAGTTTTTAAACAAAATTGGCGAGAGTTCCGGCGGGGGTGGGGGGGGTGTCAAAATACTTAGATAACTGGGATCCTATTTCCTGCAGGTTTCTCCTCTAGAGAAAAGAACAATTTTCAAACAGCTTACAGCACAAATGACAAATGGTTCAATTCAAACAGTTTGCAAGCCAATCCCAGTCAATTCAAAGGAAACAGCTTGGTCCCAAAGGAGTCAGGCCAAAGGCTTTTTCAGCCAGTTTTCAGAGAATAGCTCTTCCAAAAGTATAGGCCAAAGGCTGAAAAATCCAGCACTGTTTCAGAGAAACAACCCATGTTTCCAAAGTAATAGACTTCAGGAGAAGCAGTACCTGTTCCAGCGAAAAGACTAAAGGCTAGCCAGTTTCAGTGAAAGTCTGATCTCAAAATCAGACTGAAGTGAGTACTTGCATACAGATCAAGGCCTTTACCAGAAAGACAAAACCTTTAAATAGAGAGATAAAACCTTTAAATGGAGAGCTTCAAAGCCAGATAGGGTGGAAACTCAGATCCAGAAGAAAAACATACCTTTAAACTCCAGGATTGGTGAGAAAAACAGTGAGCAACAATGGGATCTATTGTGGGTACCACTCCTGTTTGCTCACCAGCCCTAGAGCTATCATAAGTCTTCTCTGGTCCTCGTATGAGCCACAAAATGTTGACCTGAAACAACAGACTGCCAGATATTTCTCCAGCAAAGATGGGTTTATTTGGAATCAGTGGATAATTGCAATTGGAACCATGCAATTGCAACCACGACAAGCCCCCAGAAGGCAAGAGAAGAAAAACATTTTTATGGAGAGGAAAAGGAAGTTGGGAGGGTTAGAGCAAACAAAGAGCCCATGGCTTTTCACTGGCTGTGTCCTTGCCAGGAAAGAAGAGGAGTCTTTCTTCTTCCTGTTGGCCTCTGCTATCATTACAGGGCATAAGAGCTCCTTGTTCTGGTCTCCCAACTCTATTTAACTGAGGTTTGTGTTTATTAATTTTTTTTACAATATGGATTTACCACATTTTTTTTCTTTTTTTTATCTTGATGGACATACTTCCAGTTTTTTCCATTACTAATAAAACTGCTATGAATATTTTCATACACTAATTTCTCTTGGGTGTTAAGTGAAACAATCACAACCAAGTACAGACTGTTAAAATTTTTTAAATTAAAGTTAAAATTATTGAAAATGTTTCTTAACACAATAATATTGACAGGTATTGTGACTTTCTTAAAAATTTCTATACCTAGTTACATATCTTCCTGGGTTGAAAAGATGTTAGCACACTAAGGAAATAATTACGTTATTCCAAACATTTGGGCTTGATGGATATTGATTGAGGTTGCCTAAAAATCTATGCTGCTGCCTGCATTCCTTAGGCTATTCTGGTTGGATAACTGAACCCTATATTTTTTTCATTCCTTATCACTGACTTCATAACCTAAAGGAGATAATTCTATAGTCCAAAATCTTATATTCAAGTTATACCTTACCTAATTCTTCATTTGCCAAATGAAATCTGCAATAACCTAGTTTTCTATATTACCTAATTACATTTCTAATTCATTTGGTCCTTAGATATGTTAATAACCTTCCTTGTTTAATTCTAGAGGCCTCTGAATTTCATGTGAATCCCATTTCTTAGGACCATACAATTTTTAAAAAGAATACTATAATATCTGATAACTCTTTATTTCTCCCATTACTTCCATTGGTTTTTCTGACACAACTCCCTAGGTCTATTTACTCATACTTACAAATCATGTCTTTCTAAAACTAAAATAATGACTATCTAATGCTGGAAAATAAAATATTTTAGTTCGACTTAAAAAGCATTTAATTTGGAAATGATAAAGAATCATGGATTTTTTGGAACCATCTATATAAATAGAAATATATCATTTATTGCAAATAGTTCAATTGTTGAGTTTTCATTTTTTTAATTAAAATATATTTTATAATCTACTTCTAATAAAATGTATGGCCTGAATGCTCAAAGAATATATTTAGGTTCCTCTATAAAACACTTATATTAACGTATTTAAATAATACATTTTTTGTAAACAATAACACGAACCAATTACCATGCTGAAAATTAAAATATAAAGTGCCAGTGTCTGTATTTTAAATTTAATTACTTTTAATTTCTTCATGAAAGTATCTTTGACTTACTGGCCTATTTCCAAATATCTATAGTACAGGGTGTTGTAAAGATTAAATGAGAGCCTGTCTATGAACAGTTTAGTACAATGTTAGTACCTATTAGGGGTTTGTAAAATTAGCTGCTTTTATTTAAAATGCTATTTCTGAGGCCTTGAAAGACTGATTTTTTCTTTTAACATTCCAAAACTATAAGCCAAACTTCCTGAAGTAACTCTTTTTTAAGGAGCACATTCCTTCCAAGGAAGCAGGTTTCAAAAGATTTTATTTTCCTTCTGTAGGACTGACTTTACTTCCTTTTGGATATGTTGTTATTACTTACATTAGGATAGGCAGAGTAAAATTAAAAATAATCACACACAGAAAAGGAAACAACATAACTAAATACTAACATTCCATTAAAAACATTTAACTTCTGATCACTGACATGAGATGGAACATCCCTGAGGATTCTGGAAATGGTAATAGCTTCATGGATATAGTCACCTATTATAAAAGTCACATAATAAATATAACAAAAGGTTTTAAAACTAATAAATATCTATGCCACAGGGCCTATATGAGGCAAACTACAAATGATGAACTATGAAGACATTTTTTATTCCTTGATAATTTCAAAACAAATATAGTAATTTTACTTTAATTTTGTCATTAAAATGCACACATTTAACATACTTTTTATTTTAAAAGTTAAAACTAAAAAAGAAAAGAATAATTTCATCAAAAGTGATTTTCCAGAAAGCAATAGCAATAAAATACAGTAAATATAGTGAACCCTGCAAATTTTCATACTAAAAGTGTATTGAATATAAATAGAATAATTTATAAAGTAAAATGCAAAGCACAGCAATAATCACTTGTTATTATAATCATTAGCATGCCCAAGTTTGGTTCTCAGAACTCATCTCTTATAAACCTCCAGTAAGACCTCTTTCCTGGACTAGAGACTTGTATATTCCAATGCACATTCTATCTTTCTACCTGGGAGGGGTCTAATTAATATTCAGTGGTTGCTGCTATTTCCCTGGCATATGTAATTAATTTTGAAAACATTTCTTCTGATGTAGTGCTGAAATTTAAATCAACATAAACCACCCATATGAGACTGTGTATAAATATGTTCTGAATTTTGTAATAATGTATGTCATGGGACATCATATTAAGAAATCTGTAGTGATCCTGCCTTGGGTATTAAAATAAATGTTACCCTATGAAAATACCCTAACCCATCAACTTTGGTCCATGACATTAAGAAGGTGTATCAGTAAGTCAAAACTGTCCTTTTTTTCTTTTTCTTTTTGCTAATCCTGTCAAGACAGAAATACATTTATCAAATAACCAAATTTTCTTAAATGATGTTTATTACTAAGACAGGTAAATATTTCTAAAACAAGTACTCCCTCAGGTCACCATGTTTCATGGAAATATTTAGTATACCTTAATTTGTCTTAAGCTTAGCTCTTAGTATTTACAGGATTCTCTAATTACAGCACATCAAAATCCAATGAACAAATCTCTGGTAGTTATGGCCATATGTTATAATATTCTACATATACAGCAATTTCTTCTAGAGACTTAAGGCCATTAAGGTTTGACAAATATAGTGAAATAAAATGAGCTAGAAAGATGGGAAAATTCCCTCACCTATATGGGAAGATTAAAAAATCTGTTTATAATGGCCAATTTTGGTTAAGAATAACACATTAAATTTAATGAGGGGATCTCAAGGTCGCGGAGGAGTAGGAGGATGTGGCGTTCATCTGTCCCCACAAATGCATCAGGAATATATCTACAAATGGAACAATTCTCACAGAGCACCTGCTGAACACTACCAGAAGACCTCGGACATCTAAAAGGACAAGAAAGATCCCCACGTAACCGCATAGGACAGAAGAAAGAAGGGAAAAGGAAGAGAAGAGGAAGCGGGATAGGACCTCCTCCCCTGGCGGGAAGCTGAAGGTGAAGAGAGGTTCCCACATCTGGGGAAGACCCTCAATGGCAGGAAGATCAGCTGGGACAGAAGGGGAGCTTTGTGGGCTCAGAGGAGAGCACAGCAACTGGTATGTGGCAGGCAAGACAGAGTGAGACCTACAAAGATGGTCTGTGCCACAGCACTGCACACCCCAGCCTGAGATGGGTGACCACCGGTGCGCACAGGGGCTGGGTGTTGGAACGTAGGGTTTGGAGAGCAGACCCAGAGAGGGGACTGCTGTTGGCTGTGAGGAGACAGCCTGAAGGGATGGGAGTGAGGAGCTCCACAACCAGGAATGGTCCTGGAGGAAGCCTGAACCACCACAGAAGTGAAGCGTCACTGCTGAGTGAAGCTCAAAGGGCAGGCCGCCATTGCAGCCTCTCTCCTCACATACCAGCCCCTGCCTCCAAGGGCAATGGGGAGGGCTCCTGCCGAAGTCGGCTCACACACCCCCATAATTGCCCCCACCACACCCCTGTGACCCGCTGCTGCCTTGGCTCCCTCCTGCTTGACAGGCTCATGCATTCCAATTGCTACCCCGCACCCTCCCACCTGGGTGGCCCACTTGCCCCAATCACCACCTCAGCTCCTTCCCACCTGATGGGCTCACATATCCGGATAGTCACCCCGCGACCCTACCGCCTGGGCAGCCTGCTTGCTCTGACTGAAGCCTTAGCCTCCTCCCACCTGATGGGCTCGTGTGCTCCGGCAACCTCTGGAGCAGACTCCAGTAGGAGGTACACACACAGAGGTGGGGCTAAAACCAAAGCCGAGCCCCAGGGGCCATGTGACTAAGGAAGAAGAGCTGAAATCTCTCCTCATGGTCGTGTGAACCACAGAGTTACACATCCACTGACGGCTTCAGAACATCTGAACAGACTACAAGTGCACCTGCAGCTGAGATGGGTCTGACTTTAGCAGCTGTGAGCTTTGTGGTCATGTACACATGGGGGTTGGGACAGGGAGAGTCTGAGCTGCCTCCATAGCTCCCAGAGCAGGTCCAGGGATACAACTACTGCAGACCTGGGACCTGACTTCAGTGGATCTGTGCTGGTGGCCTGGTGAAAATAACGCCTAAGAGTCACCAGGGCCAACTGCCAGCATACTCACAGTTAAGATGGGACCAAGAGCAGTGCCAACAACAGTGTACTATGTGAGCCTGCACGATGGTGAAAGGGAACAAAAAGAGAACATTCACAAGTAACAGCTCCAGAGGAGGAATACTCAGTGGCTTCTCCACCAGTGGAAGTGCTCCATTCCCACCTACCCCACACCACAGATCAGAAACACACCTAAGAAAAGATCTGGGGACCTCTACTCCAGCAACTAGGGAGCAGACCCTGTCCCTGACAGGGCAGTGACAACCAGAGAGCAAAGGGAAGGCCCTGCTCAATATCCAGGGTAGGCTTTGGTCACCACACCACCAGTCAAACCACCTATCAAGGGGATAACAGAACAAGCCTCTGGACCAAACTCACCCACCAGGGGGCAGACACCAGAAGCAAGAGGAACTATGATCCCTCAGCCTACAGAAAGGAGACCACAAAAACAGTAAGCTAGACAAAATGAGAAAACAGAGAAATCAGCTGCAGACGAAGGAGCAAGATAAAATCCTACAAGAACAATTAAATGAAGAGGAGATAGGCAATCTATCTGAAAAAGAATTCACAGTAATGACAGTAAACACGATCCAAGATCTTGGAAAAAGAATGGAGGCGTGGTTCCAGAATAGATAAGAAATATTTAACAAAAACCTAGAAGAACTGAAGAACAAACAATGATGAACAGTATAATAACTGAAATGAAAAATACACTGGAAGGAATCAATAGCAGAATAACTGAGGCAGAAGAACAGATAAGTGAGCTGGAAAACAGAATAGTGGCAATCACTGCCATGGAACAGAATAAAGAAAAAAGAATGAAAAGAAATGAGGACAGTCTCAGAGACCTCTGGGACAACATTAAACACACCAACATTTGCATTATAGGAGTCCTAGAAGGAGAAGAGAGAGAGAAAGGGCCTGAAAAAATATTTGAAGGAATTATAGTTGAAAGCTTCCCTAACATGTAAAAGGAAATAGTCACCCAAGTCCAGAAAGTTCAGAGAGTCCCATACAGGAAAAACCCAAGGAGAAATATGCCAAAACACATATTAATCAAACTAACAAAAATTAAATACAAAGAAAAAATATTACAAGCAGGAAAGGAAAAGCAATGAATAACATACAAGGGAATCCCCATAAGGTGATCAGCTGATTTTTCAGCAGAAACTCTGCAGGCCAGAAGGGAGTGGCAGGATATGTTTAAAGGGATGAAAAGGGAATACCTACAACCAAAAATACTCTACCTAGCAAGGCTCTCATTCACATTCAGTGGAGAAATGAAAAGCTTTACAGACAAGCAAAAGCTCAGAGAATTCAGTACCACCAAACCAGCTTTACAGCAAATGCTAAAGGAACTTCTCTCGGTAGGGGGGGAAAATAAAAGAGAAGACACAATTAGAAACAAGAAAATCACAAATGGGAAAGCTTACTGTTAAAGGCAAACATACAGTAAAAGCAAGAAATCATTCATACACAAACATGATATTGAAACCAGCAACCATGAGAAGAGGAGAGTACAAATGCAGGAAATCGGAATTGTATTTGATATTAAGAGACCAGAAACTTAAAACAACCTTGTGTATATATAGACTGCTTTATCAAAAACTCATGGGAAATGCAAACCAAAAAACAGTAGATACACACACAGAAAATAAAAAGCAACCCACACAACACTAAAGATGATCATCAAAACGCAAGAGAAGACAACAAAAAAGGAAGGGAAGAAAAAAGACCTACAAAATAAACCCAAAACAATTAAGAAAATGGCAATAGAAACACATATCAATAATTACCTTAAATGTAAATGGACTAAATGCTCCAACCAAAAGACACAGATTGTCTGAATGTATACAAAGACAAGACCCATATATATGCTGTCTACAAGAGATCCATTTCAAACCTAGGGACACATACAGACTGAAAATGAGGGGATGGAAAAAGATATTCCATGCAAATGGAAATCAAAAGAAACCTGGAGTAGCAATACTCATATCAGACAATACAGACTTTAAAATAAAGACTGTTATAAGAGACAAGGAAGGACACTAAATAATGATCAAGGGATCAATCCAAGAAGATATAACAATTGTAAATATATATGCACCAACATAGGAGCACCTCAATACATAAGGCAAACGCTAACAGTCATAAAAAGGGAAATCAACAGTAACACAAAAGTGGGGGACTTAAACATGCCACTTAAATCAATGGAAAGATCATTCAGACAGAAAATTAATAAGGAAACACAAGCCTTAAGTGACACATTAGACCAGATGGACTTAATTGATATTTATAGGACATTCCAACTGAAAGCAGTGGAATACGCTTTCTTTTCAAGTGTACACAGAACATTCTCCATGATAGATCACATATTGGGACATAAATAAAACCTCGGTAAATTTAAGAAAACTGAAATCATATCAAGCACTTTTTCCAACCACAAAGCTACGAGATTAAAAATCAATTACAGGAAAAAACTAAAAAACACAAACACATGGAGGCTAAACAATACATTACTAAATAACCAATGGATCAGTAAAGAAATCAAAGAGGAAATCAAAAAATTCTTAGAGACAAATGACAATGAAAACATGACAATCCAAAACCTATGGGACACAGCAAAAGCAGTTCTAAGAGGGAGGTTTTATAGCAATAAAATCTTACCTCAAGAAACAAGAAAAATCTCAAATAAAAAACCTAACCTTACACCTAAAGCAATTAGAGAAAGAAGAACAAACAAAACCCAAAGTTAGTAGAAGAAAAGAAATCATAAAGATCAGGGCAGAAATAAATAAAATAGAGACGAACAAAACAATAGCGAAGATTAATGAAACTAACAGCTGGTTCTTTGAGAAGATAAATGAAATTGATAAACCTTTAGCCAGACTCATGAAGAAAAAAGGGAAAGGCTTCAAATCAAGAAAATGAGAAATGAAAAAGGAGAAGTTAGAATGGACACCACAGATATACAAAGGATCATAAGAGACTACTACAAGCAAATATACACTAATAAAGTGGACAACCTAGAAGAAGTGGACAAATTCTTAGAGAGGTACAAACTTGCAAGACTTAACCAGGAAGAAATAGAAAATATGAACAGACAAATCACAAGTACCAAAATTGAAACTGTGATTAAAAGTCTTCCAACAAACAAAAGTCCAGGACCACATGGCTTCAAAGGAAAATTCTATCAAACATTTAGAGAAGAAACTCTCCCTTCTGAAACTCTTCCAAAAAACTGCAGAGGAAGGAACACTTCCAAGCTCATTCTATGAGTCCACCATCATCCTGATACCAAAACCAGACAAAGGTAACACAAAAAAAGAAAATTACAGGCCACTATCACTGATGAACATAGACCCAAAAATCCTCAACAAAACACTATCAAACCAAATCCAACAACACATTAAAAGGGTCATACACCACAATCAAGTGGGATTTATCCCAGGGATGCAAGGATTCTTCAATATAGGCAAATCAATCAATGTGATACACGATATTAACAAATTGAAGAATAATCATATGATCATCATATGATCATATGATCATCTCAATAGATGCAGAAAACGTTTTTAACAAAATTCAGCACCCATTTATGATAAAAACTCTCCAGAAAGTGGGCACAGAGGGAATCTACCTCAAAATAATGAAGACCATATATGACAAACCCACAGCAAACATCATTCTCAATGATAAAGACCTGAAAGAATTTCCTCTAAGATAAGGAACAAAACAAGGATGTCCACTCTCACCACTATCATTCAACATAGTTTCAGAAGTCCTAGCCACAGCAATCAGAGAAGAAAAATAAATAAAAGAAATCCAAATTGGAAAAGAAGAAGTAAAACTGTCCGTTTGCAGATGACGTACTATACACAGAAAATCCTAAAGATGCAATGAGAAAACTACTAGAGCTCATCAATGAATTTGGTAAAGTTGCAGGATACAAAATGCACAGAAATCTCTTGCATTCCTATACACTAACAACAAAAGATCAGAAAGAGAAATTAAGGCAACAATCCCATTTACCACTGCATCAAAAAGAATAAAATACCTAGTAATAAACCTACCTAAGGAGGCAAAAGACCTGTGCTCAGAAAACTATAAAACACTAATGAAAGAAATCAAAGATGACACAAACAGATGGAGAGATATACCATGTTTTTGGATTGGAAAAATAAATACTGTGAAAATGACTACACTTCCCAAAGCAATCTACAGATTCAATGCAATCCCTATCAAATTGCCAATGGCATTATACAATGGAGAAAAGATAGTCTCTTCAATAAGTGGTGCTGGGAAAAGTGGACAGCTGCATGTAAAAGAATGAAATTAGAACATTCTCTAACACCATACACAAAAATAAACTCAAAATGGATTAAAGACCTATCGATAAATGTAAGGCTGGGTACTATAAAACTCTTAGAGGAAAACATAGGCAGAACACTCCTTGACATAAATTGCAGCAAGCTCTTTTTTAATCCACCTCCTAGAGTAATTAAAATAAAAACAAAAATAAACAAATGGGACCTAGTTAAACTTAAAAACTTTTGCACGGCAAAGGAAACCATAAACAAAATGAAAAGACAACCCTCAGAACAGGAGAAAATATTTGCACATGAAGCAACCAACAGGGGATTCATCTCCAAAATTTACAAACAGCTCATACAGCTCAGTATCAAAAAAATAAATAACCCAATTGAAAAATGGGTGGAAGATCTAAATAAACATTTCTCCAAAGAAGACATATGGATGGCCAAAAAGCACATGGAAAGATGCTCAACATCACTAATTATTAAAAAAATGCAAATCAAAACTAAAATGAGATATCACCTTACACTGGTCAGAATGGCCATCATCAGAAAAATCTACAAACAATAAATCCTGGAGAGGGTGTAGGAAAAAGGGAATCCTCCTACACTGTTGGTGGGAATGTAAATTGGTACAGCCACTATGGAGAACAGTATGGAAGTTCCTTAAAAAACTAAAAATAGAGCTACCAAATGACCCAGCATTTCCACTCCTGGGCATATATCTGGAGAAACCATAATTCAAAAAGATACATGCACCACAATGTTCACTGTAGCACTATTTACAATAGCCAGGACAGGGAAGCAACCTAAATGTCCATCAACAGAGGAATGGATAAAGAAGATGTGGTACATATATACCATGGAATATTATTCACCCATAAAAAAGAATGAAATAATGCCATTTGCAGCAACATGGATGGACATAGAGATTCTCATACTGAGTGAAGTAAGTCAGACAGAGAAAGACAAATATCATATGATATTGCTTACATGCGGAATATAAAAAAAGGGTACAAATGAACTCATCTACAAAACAGAAATAGAGTTACAGATGTAGAAAACAAACTTATGGTTGCCAGAGTGTAAGGGGAGGCAGGGGGATAAATTGGGAGATTGGAATTGACATATACACACTACTATGTATAAAATAGATAACTAATAAGGATCTACTGTATCAAACAGTGAACTGTACTCAATACTCTGTAATGACCTATATGGGGAAAGAATCTAAAAAGAAAAAGAATTGATATATGTATATGTATAATTGATTCACTTTGCTCTACAGCAGAAACTAACACAACATTGTAAATCAACTCATTCCAATAAAAAAAATTTTTTTTAATGAAATTTTCTTTTTCTACAAGCTTTCCTATTCTTTCACTTTTTCTTTTTTTTGATAAGCATCGTATTTATTATACATTTTTCCAGATTTATTGATATAATTGACCTGTAACACTGCTTAAGTTTGTGTACAAAGTGTTGATTTGATACCTTATGTATTGCAAAATGACTACTACCATACTGTTAGCTTACACCTCCATCTCATCACATAATTACCATTGTGCGTGTGTGTGTGTGTGGTAGGAACATATAAGTCTCTTAGCAACTTTCAGGTTCATAATACAGTCTTATTATATAACCACCATGGTGTATATTAAATCACCAGAACTTACTCATCTTATAACTAGATGTTTATATTCTTTAACCAACATCTCCCCATTACTCTAAACCCTAAGCCCCTAAAAACCAACATTCTAGTTTCCATTTCTACAATTTCAGCTTTTTCAGATACCACATATAAGGGATATCATATGGTATTTGTCTTTATCTGTCCAACCTATTTCACTGAGCATAATGCCTTCAAGGTCCACCCATGTTGATACAAACAGCAGGATGGTTTTCTTTCTCATGGCTGAATAATATTCCATCGTGTATTTATACCCATCTTCTCTATCCATTTATCTGTTAATGGACATTTAGGTTGTTTCCATATCTTGACTATTGCAAATAATGCTGCAATGAACATGGGAGTGTACCTATCTATTTGAGATCCTGTTTTCATTTCCTTTAGGTATATACCCAAAGTAGGTTTGGTAAAACATATGGTAGTTCTATTTTTATATTTTGAGGAAACTCCATACTGTTTTCAATAGTAGCTGTACCAATTTACATTCCCATAATGGTGCACAAAGATTTCCCCCTCCACATCCTTGCCAGCATTCGTTATCTCTTGTCTCTTTCATAATAGACAACATCACAAATTTTGAAGTTTTGTGGTTGTGATCTGAATTTCCCTGATGATTACTGATGTTGAGCATCTTTTCATGCACCTGTTGGCCCTCTGTATGTCTTACTTAGAAAAATGTCCATTCAGTTCCTATTATGCTCATTTTAAAAATTGGACTGTTTGTAATTTTTCCTAGTGAGTTGAGGTTTTTTTTAATACATTTTGAATGTTAACCCCTTATCAGATGTATGATTTGCAAATATTTTCTTCCATTCTTCAGTTAACTTTCATTTTGTTGCTTTTTTTCTTTTGCTGTGCAAAAGCTTTTTAGTTTGATGTAGTTTGACTTACTACTTTTTGGTTTTGTTGTTTAAGCTTAAAAATATTTGCAAATCATACATCTGATTTCCAAAAATCTTTGCCAAGACCAATGTCAAGGAACTATTTCCCTATGTTTTCTTCTAGTTTTATGTTTTCTTCTAGGAGTTTTATGTTTTCAGGCCTTATGTTTAAGTCTTTAATCCATTTTGAGTTAATTTATGTGAGTTGTATAAGGTAAGAGTCCAATTTCATTCTTCTCCATGTAGTTATCCAGTTTTCCAAACACAACTTTTTGAAGAGACTATCCTTTTCCATTGAGCATTCTTAGCTCCCTAGTGAAGTAACAGTTGACCATAAATGGGAGCATTTATTTCTGGGCTCTCAATTCTGTTCCATTGATCTATGCGCCTATTTTTAATAATAGTCCATACTGTTTTGATTACTATAGCTTTGTAGCATAGTTTGAAATCATAAATGTGATGCTTCTAGCTTTGTTTTCTTTCTCAAGATTGCTTTGGATATTCAAAAACTTTCATGGTTCCATATAAATTTTAGGGTTTTTTTTTTCTATTTCTGTGAAAAAGCTGTTAGATTTTCACAGGGATTGCACTGAATCCATTGATAGCTTTGGGCAGTGTGAACAGTTTAATAATATTCTACCAATCCATAAACATGGAATATCTTTCAATTTATTTGTGCCTTCCTCAATTTCTTTCATTAAATCTTGGTTTTCAGTGTACAGTTCTTTCACCTACTTGGTTAAAAATGTATTCCTAAGAATTTTACTGTTTTTGATTCTATTGCAAATGGGATTATTTTATTTATTTGTCAGATAGCTCATTGTTAGTGTATCAAAACACAAGTGACTGTTGGCTGATTTTGTATCTGACAACTTTACTGAATTTGTTGATTACTTTTAACAGTTTTTTTTTTAATGGAGCCTTTAGGATTTTAAATATATAAGATCATGCCATCTACAAACAAAGACAATTTTGTATCTTAATTTCTGATTTGGGCCTCTTATTTCTTTTCCTTACCTGATTACTCTGGCTAGGACTTTCAGTACCACAGTGAATAAGGAAAAGCTTTCTTTCACTACTGAGTATGATGTTAGCTGTGGGTTTGTCATACATGGCCTTATTATGTTGAGACATGTTCCTTCTATACCAGATTTTTGATCATTTTTATCATGAAACAATATTATATTTTGTCAAATGCTTTCTCTGCATATACTGAGATAATCATGATTTTTTACCTTATATCCTAGGAAGGTAGTGTGTCACATTTATTGATTTTGTATGTTGAACAACCCTTGAATGCCAGGGTTAAACCTTGCTTTATTATGGTATATGATCCTTTCAATGTGCTTTTGAATTTGGTTTGTTAATACCGTGTTGAGAAGTTTTATTGATACATCTATATTCATCTGAATATTGGTCTATACTTCTCATTTTTCTCTGTGTCATTATCTAGCTTTGGTGTCAACATAATTCTGGTCTCATAAAATGAATTTGGAAGTGCTCTTCAATTTTTTGGAAGAGGTTGAGAAAGACTGGCATTAATTTTTCTTTAATTGTTTGGTAGAATTCACCAGAGAACCATCTGGCCCTGGGATTTTCTTTGTTGATATAATTTTGACTACTGATTCAATCTCCCTACTAGTTACTGGTCTATTCAGATTTTCTTTTCCTTTACGATTCAATCTTGGTAGGTTCTATGTTTCTAGGAACTTATGCATTATTTTAGGTTATCTAAACTGTTGGCATATAACTGTTCTTAGTAGTCTCTTATGATCCTTTGTATTTCTATGGTATCATTTGTAATGTCTACTCTTTCATTTTTATTTGAGTCTTCTTTCTGTTTTTCTTAGTTAAAGGTTTGTCAATTTTGTTTATCTTTTCAAAACTGTTGAGCTTTTCTGATATCTATTTCATTTATTTCTGCTCTGATCTTTGTTATTTCCCTTTTCTGCTAATTTTGGGCTTAATTTGTTTCTCTTTTTCTAGTCCCTTGAGGTATAAAGTTAGGCTGTTTTAGTCTGTTTGAGATCTTCTTTCCTTTGTAATATAGGAATTTATCACTATAAAACTTCTTGTTCTAAGAATGCTGCTTTTGCAGCATCCCATAGGTGTTGGTATGTTACGTTTCCATTTTCATTTGTTTCAAGATATTTTTTGATTTCCCTTTTTGTTTTCTTTAACCCATTTTTTCTTCAGGTGTGTGTTGTTTAATTTTCATATAATTTTAAATATTCCAGCCTTCCACCTGTTTTGCTTTCTAATTTCATAACACTGTTATTGGTAAAGATACTTGGTATGATTTCAATCTTCTTAAATTTGCTTAGAGTTGTTTTGTGACCTACTGTCCTAAGATCTAGTCTACAGAATATTCCGAGTGCACTTGAGAAGAATGTGTATTATGCTGCTGTCAGATGGAATTTTCTGTATGTATCTGTTAGGTCCGTTTAGTCTAGCTCATTTCCAACATTTCCTTATTGATTTTCTGTCTGGATAATCTATCCATTGTTGAAAGTGGGATATTGAAGTTCCCTACTATTATTCTAGTGTTGTCTATTTCTCCCTTCATCATTGTATTCTTCAGCTCCACAATTTCTGTTTAGTTCTTTTTATTATGACTTCTCTTTCTTAAACTTCTCATTCCATTCATGTACTGTTTTCCTGACTTTGCTGAATTGTCTTTCTATGTTTTCTTGTAGTTCACTGATTTTCCTTAAAACAGCTGTTTTGAATTCTTTATTGGGTAAACTGAAGATCTCCATGTCTTTGGTTCAGTTACTGGAAGATTATTATAACCCTTTGGTGGTATCATGTTGAATTTTCACATGAACAAGATTTTTGTAATGCTGTCTTCACATCTGAAGTAGCAGATACCTTCCATCAGCCCTAGTAGATATTCTGAGGCTATCTCAGACCTTCTGTAGGTACACCTGCTCCACAATTCTCGCTCCTTCTTGTTGAAGAATTCTCAAGTTTTTATGACTTGTCTGGATCCTGCTATACATCATGCTGAGTGCTGACAGTATCTCTTTTGTTCCCAAAGATGATACTGATGCTCAAGTCTTTGGTCTTTCCCTGGCCTATAGATTTGGGTCAGTTTTCTGCTCATGCTCACTAGCCATGTGTCAAAGTTTGTTCTCATTTTCACTGTCTGGTGCATGCACAGGGAGCCAGTCAGAGGGTGGGTGTGTATGTGGGCGAGGCACATGGAGCACTGGACCAGTTGCAGTGATTTGCAGGTAAAGCATTCCTAGTGGTTTGTGTGCAGACTTCTTGATGGAGTTCACAACATAGTAGTATCCACATGTTTAATACCCTCTGAGAGTCCTATCTGTCGCTCCCCTAGCCTCTTCCTGACCCCACTCATGATGCTCATGATTCAATACTCTTAATGGATCAACAGAGAAATGAGCCCCTTTGGCAGTGTCCCACACAACTGGAGAAGCTGGGTGCTCACTCACATGCTCTTCCTTTCCCCTTTGAGAGAAATCACATGCTGAGGAGTATCTCTCATGGCCCTAAGTTGTGCTGCCTTGTGGGAGGGATAATGTTGGTAAAATCCACCTGTTTCTCTCACCCACTCCAATGCATCTAACTCATACTTTATTTTGGCCAGGGTACTGGCACTTCTTTGGAAACCTGGACATCCTCAAAGGCTCCCTCATCCATGGGTAATTATCTAAGACAGTGGTTTCCAGTGGCTCCTGGACTGCAGCTGAAAAGGCCCATAACTGTTTCAGACGCCACTACAGTTTCCACAGCCAGGATCAAGGTCTGTCTACCTATTACCTGAATCATGGGAAGACAAGACTTCTCCTGGTCCCGTGGTGTATCGAACTGATCACGTGGTTTCCTCAAAGGCACTTTTGTTCATGGAAGGATACTGATTTTTGTTGTTGAGGGGGGAACAAAATGAAGATAGTCTTATGCCACCATGATGCTGACATTATCGTCCCTGCTTTTCCTTTACTCTTGAAAAATCATGATCATTAAAACCTGCCATTCCATTATAAAATGCAAAATTTATATTCCTTAAACATTTTCCCTAAACATTGTAACAATAAACTCAATTATCTGGGTCTTTCTCCTAAATGATAGGGAAGCTTATTACAATCTGTTGGTTCATAATTTAGAAATTAATTTTGGTTCCACATGGCTAAGAACAATTGCGTCTTATAGTGAACACAATGATTATGTTTGTTAGAAATGTAGAATCATAGTTATCTCTGCTTCTATCAGGTCAGGGGAAATGTTCTTGTCAAGGCTGTGGTTTCCTACCTCTTGTTTTTACTTCCTTGGCAATTTGTAAACTGGTCTATTGTTAACCAGTCCATCTGGTTCAAGTCCTTTTCCCCTGCTTTGCATGTCCTTTTCACAGATCATCGAATAGACTGTTTCTAGTTTATGTGAATATTCAGACGGAATTACATAAACAGCAGTATCCACAAGGGATCATTTTATTCCTACTGCTACTCAGGACTATATATACATAAATTATCATAGCAAAACTGTTCTAAATATTTTTAAAAATTGAGAAACTACAATATGTACCTTTTAAATATTTGAGCTTAAGCTGCATTCTTTACATGCTCTACAGAAACTACTTTAATCCTTTTGTTATTTTATAACCTCAACTTCGAATTGGTCCATGTACCCAGCACTTGTGTCTTTTGTCTTGAATACTACTGCTACATAGCTTTACCTCTGATTTGTCCCGCTATAAGTATTCTTCTAATGTTCCCTGTACTATACTGTCTTCTGGTTAAAAATAAAACATCGATTCCCTGCTAATGCTGGTACTCAGTAAGCCACTCAGATAAGACAACTCACTCTATCCCACATCACCTGGTAACCTGTTTTATAGGAATAAGTGGTTTTATGGAAAATGACTTGACTATAAAAAGAAAAATACAAAAAGTTGAGATATTAAACTGGGTTATTATTGAATATTTTAAAAAATCAAGTAAAATAAAATTAATAGGAAAAAGTAATCTGAAATTATTTTTTTACTTGCTTAATTATGTATGTAACTGATTCATCTCTAGCTTCCTATTCATGTTTATTTATTTAATTTCAAGGTTTAATCCCAATAAATAATTCATATCCTTAACATTGCAGGATTATTCTTTTCTTATAAGAAAGGGAGATTTCCATTGGAGTTTTTAAAAACATATGCTCTGACCCTTACCAGTGTCAAACATATTTTTAACATTTAATATAACATGTTTTATAGAGTCTTTAAAAAAAAAAACTGTAAACTTGAAGCTTCTGCTTATACTATTTTGTTAAAAGGAGTCAATTATTAAGTAAAACCATGAGGTCTTACTATGTGACAGTGACTGTGATAATAAATTGACAATATATAATCTTTTTATTCCAGCTTTACTGAGTTACAAATGACAAGTAAAATTTTAAGATACTTAGTGTGCAACATGATGATTTATGTATGTACTGTGAAAGGATTCCCACCGCCAAGTTAATAAACACATCCATCACTTCATGTATTTGCCTCCTTTTTTAATGTGAGAACACTAAGTTCTATTCACATAGCAAGTTTGAATTATACAATACAGTATTATTAACTACACTCATAAGGTTATACATTAGATCGTCAGACCTTATTCATCTTACAACTGAAAGTCTGTACCCTTTTAACAGCCTCTACCTATTTCTCACATCTTCCAGACCTGTCAACCACCATTCCACTATGTTCATAGGAGTCTGACTTTTTTTGGTTCCATGTATAAGTAATACAATGAAAGTATTTGTCTTTACCTGTTTATCATATTTCACTTAGCATAATGCCTTCCAGGTTCATCTATGTCATCATAAATGGCAGGATTTCCTTCTTTTTAAGGCTTAATAATATATGGAATATGTGTGTGTATATATATATATTCACATATATACAAGATATATATGTGATATATCATATATTCTTATCCACTGATCCATTGATGGACACTTAGGCTGTTTCTTGAGACTGGCTATTGTGAATAATGATGCAATGCTGCAATAAACATGGGAGTGCAGATATATCTTTGATGTCCTATTTTTATTTCCTGTGGATATATTCCCAGAACTGGGATTACTGGATCATATGGTAGTTCTATTTTTAATTTCTTTAGGAAACACCAATGCTGCTTTCCAAAGTGGCTATACCAGTTTACATTCCCATCAACAGTGCTCAAGAGGTTCCTTTTCTCTACATTCTTGCCAGCACTTGCTTTCTCTTGTCTTTTTAATAGTAGACAACCTAACAAGTGGGAAGTGCTATCTCACTGTGGTTTTGATATGCCTTTTCATGACGATTAGAGACATCTAGCAACTTTTAATGTACATGTTGTCCATTTGTATGTGTTACTTGGAAAAATGTTTATTCAGGTTCTTTGCCTATTTTTAACTGGGTTATTTATTTCCTATGAAGTTACTTGTATATTTTGGATAATAACCTCTTATCAGACATGTGGTTTGCAAATGTTTTCCCCCATTCCATAGGTTGCCTTTTCTTTGTGTTGATGGTTACCTTTGATGCACAGAAACGTTTCAATTTGATATAGTCTCACTTGCTTATTTTTGTTGCCTTTGTTTTCATTGTCAAATCCAAAAATAACTGCTAAGACCATTGTCAAGAGGCTTACCCCTATATTTTCTTCTAAAAAATTATGGTTGTGGGTCATAGGTTCAAGTCTTCAAACCATTTTGAGTTGACTTTTGTGTACGGTGTAAGATTGGGATCCACTCTGATTGTTTTATACATAGCTGTTTTCCAAACACGATTTGTTAAAGAGCCTGTCTTTTCCATATTGTATTCTTTTGACTCCTTTGTTGAAAATTAATTGAACATATAGGCATGGATTTATTTTTGGGTTCTCTTCTGTTCCATCGATCTATATATGTGTTTTTAGGCCAAGTGTTTTTGATTACTGTAGCTTTACAATACAGTTTGAAATCAAGTGTGTGATGTTCACAGCTTTGTTGTTTTTTCTCAAAATTACTTTGGCTATTTGAGGTCTTTTGTGGACCTACATGAATTTTAAGACTTTTTTTCAAATTTCTGTTTAAAATGCCACTAGAATTTTGATATGCACTGCATTGAATCTGTAGATCACTTTGGGGAATACTGACATTTTATCAATATTAATACTTCCAATTCATGAACACAGAATGTCTTTCCATTTATTTTTGTCTTTTTCAATTTCTTTCATCAATATTTTATACTTTTCTGTCTACAGTTCTGTCACCTCAATGATTAAATTTACGCCTATGTATATTATTCTTTTTTGATGCTAAGTGGAAGTTTTTCTTATTTTCTCTTTATGATAGTTCATTGTTAGTGTATAGAAATACAAGTGATTTTGGTTTATTGATTTTTATATCCTGCAACTTTACTGAATTCTTTATTAGTTCTAACATTTTTTCATGGAGTTTTTAGGGACTTCTCTATATAATTGACATCTACAAACAGACATGTTTATTTCTTTTTGGTTTTGATGTCTTTTATACCTTTTCTTCTTGACTACTTGCTGTATTTAAAACTTTTAGTACTATGTTGAATAAAAATGTCAAGAATGGGCATCCTTGTCTTGTTCCTGATTTTAGAAGGAAAGTTTTCAGCTTTTTACCACTGACTATGATTTTAGCTGTGGATTTGTCATATTGTGCCTTTATTATGTTGATGTACTTTCTTTCTATACACAGTTTGCTGAGAAAATTTTTTGACAGATAGATGAATCAATTAATAAATTTATTTATTTATTTTTGTGGTTGAAAAGCTTTATCATGAAAAGATGTTGAATTTTGTCAAATGCTTTTTCTCCATCTACTGAGATGATTATAGGATTTTTATTCTTCACTTTGTTAATGCGGTTTATCATACTTACTGATTTGTTGATGTTGAACCATCTTTACATTCCTTGAATAAGTCCCACTTCATCATATCACATGATCCCTTCATTGTGCTGTCGAATATGGTTTGTTAATATTTTGTTGGGTATTTCTTCATTAGGGATATTGGCCTGAAATTTTCTTTTCATGTATTGTCCTTCTCTGACTTTGGAATGACAGTAATACTGGCCTTGTAAAATGAGTTTGGAAGCATTTCCTCTTCTTCAATTTTTTGAAGAGTTTGAGAAGAACTGGCAAATTCCTCTTTAAATGTTTGGTAGAATTCATCAATGAAGCCATCTGCTCTTGGACTTTTCTTTATTTGGAAGTTTTTGAGTTCTGATTCAATTAGCTTATTCATAATTCATATGCTGAGATTTTCTATTTCTTCATGATTCAGTCTTGTTAGGAATAGTTTTAGGAATTTATACCTTTATTCTGAGTTATTGAATTTGTTGGTGTATAACTGTTTATAGTACTTTGATATGCTTGTAAGTATTTCTGTGTTATTAGTTATAATGTCTCCTCTTCCATTTCTGATTTTATTTATTTGGATCACTCTCTTGTTTTATTAGTTAATCTAGCATAAGACTTGTCAATTTTGTTTATATTTTCAAAAAACTGTTAGTTTCACTGATCCTTTCGACTGTCCTTTTAGTTTTAAATTCATTTATTTCTACTCTGATCTTTGTTTATCACTGCAGGGAGGGTGCTCCTCTGCTCCTGTTTAAAAACTGCTCCTCTGTTTGCTATACCCACAGTGGTCTCATGAATGAAAGCTCTGTTGGCTATCAGAGCTTTGTAATATGGGGACCCATACCTTAGGTGGCAGCTATAAAAGTTAGGGCACTAGATATGAACCAGCTCCTTCCATAGAGATACTGGTGAGTTAGTTTTGTTTGGAGCAAGATGCAGTGAGAACACGAAGGAAGTGCTTATCCAGCTTCTCTGGGAAGGATCACAACCAACCCCTAGATGTGGACAATAAATAATCATGAAAGTATGAAATGTGGCGGTACTTTTCATTGTAATATAGGTATAAATTGAATTAATGAATAAAATAAGAAAATGAGAACTCTATTAAGAAACTGAGGCTAAGAAAGCAAGAGTATATTTTTTTAGGTCACAAGACTAATAAGTAGAAGTCAAAACTGTAAATATATATGTATATATGTATATATATACATATATATGTGTGTATGTATATTTATATTTGTGTGTGTGTTATTGTTCCAGCTTTGGGGAAGTTGGGAATACACCATTATTAAAATCTTATGTAATAGTATACAGAACTGATAAGCTGTAAGCTATTTGCAGAAAGTAAAAATAGCCTATAACTTTTTTATAGTTTTCTCCCCTTGTGGATTTCTGTAAAAATAAGATTTTAACTTTAATATGTAGAAATATCTTATGATATTTTCCATTTTTTTCATCTTATTTCTACTATCATCATTGTTTTGTTTGATGTTTCAAATACTGGTTAGATCACTTCTGTTTCACAAAATAAGAGAAAGAAAGAAAGAAATATTTCCGTAACACTGTGGTAGTCTTTCACAATGACACCTGTATTTTTAAGAAGCTATTGCACTTTCACTGGGTCTCCAGGAAGCGAATTAGTAAACTTTATGCCTAGTTTTGTAATTACTTATAAATAAGTTTTAATTCCTGATTCGTTAAGTAAGTTTTTGTTGGATTTATGCAATATTAATTGAGGATGATTTCAAATACTTTACCTTCTATACCAAATAGACTGTAAGCACAATAGACAATTCCTCTAAGAATATTTTATAAGAGTAAAGTATAATCCTCATTCCTCTTTTAGGCATGATTTTATAATTTATGTATTTCTTGGTCCATGCTTTCAAGAATATATTTTTAAAAAGGGATAAAACACTTCTAGAAGAAAACGTAGGCAGTAAGCTCTTTGGCATCAGTCTTAGAAATCTTTTATATAAATCTCTTCAGGCAAGGGAAAGAAAAGCAGAAATTACAAAATAGGCCTACATCAAAATAAAAAAGCTTTCACATGGTGAGGAAAACTATCAATAAAATGCAATGACACCTTTTGAATGGGAGAAGATATTTGTAAATGGTATAATCAACAAGGGGTTAATATCCAAAATATGCAAAGAACTCATACAACTCAACATCATAAAAAACAAACCACCTGATTAAAAAATGGGCAGAAGACCTTACCAGACATTTTTTTAAAGAAGACATATAAATGGCCAACAGGCATATGAAAAGGTGCTCAACATCACAAATCATCAGAGAAATACAAATCTAAACCATAATGAAATATCACCTCACACCTGTTATATATAATGGCTATTATTAAAAAGAAAATAAATAGCAAGTGTTGGTGAGCAAGAGGAGAAAACAGAACCCTCATGCGCTGCTGGTGGGAATGTAAATTGGTGCAGCCAAGTAAATGTAAATATATTATGAAGCATAATGTAAAATATTATGTAGATTCCTCAAAAATTTAAAACAGAACTACCATATAATCCAGCAATTTCAATCCTGGCTATTTATCTGAAGAAAATGAAAACCCTAATAAGAAAAGATAATGTATCCCTATGTTCACTGCAGCATTATTTACAATAGCCAAGATAAGGAAGCAATCTAGTAGATGAATGGCTAAAGATGAAAGGTGCGTGTGTATGTGTGTGTGTGTGTACCACACATATATACCAGAATATTACTCAGCCATAAAAAAGAATTAAATCTTCTCATTTGCTTCAACATGGAAAGACCTAGAGGGTATTATACTAAGTGAAATAATTCAGACAGAGAAAGACAAATATCATATGATATCGCTTACATGTGTAATCCAAAAAACTAAACAAATGAACGATATAATAAAACAGAAACTAAGTTATGGATATAGAGAACAAACAGGTGGTTTCCAGAGGGGAGGGGGTGGAGGGAGGAATGAAATAGTTCAGAGACATTAAGAGGTACAAACTTCTAGTCGCAAAAAAAAAATGAGTCACAGACACGAAAAGTACAGTGTGGGGAATATAGTCAATAACTACATAATATCTTTGTATGGTGACATATCATAACTAGACTTATTGTGGTGATCATTTTGAAATGTACAGAAATACTGAATCACTATGTTGCTGAACAGGAGCTAACAAAGTACTGTAGGTCAATTATACTTCAAAAACTAACAAACAGGACTTCCCTGGTGGCACGGTGATTAAGAATCCGCCTGCCAAGGCAGGGGTCACGGGTTCGATCCCTGGTCCAAGAAGATCCGACATGCCGTGGAGCAACTAAGCCCATGTGCCACAGCTACTGAGCCTGAGCTCTAGAGCCCACAAGCCACAACTACCGAGCCCACATGCTGCAACTACTGAAGCCCGCGTGCCTAGAGCCCGTGCTCCACAACAAGAGAAGCCACCACAATGAGAGGCCCACTCACTGTAACAAAGAGTAGCCCTCACTCGCCGCAACTAGAGAAAGCCCACATGCAGCAACAAAGACCCAACGCAACCGAAATTTTTAAATAAATAAATAAATCATCAATTTAAAAAAAAAACACTCATTAAAAAAGAAATAAGATTTTTGGTTGCCAGAGGCAGGGAGTGGGGGAAGGAATTCAACAAAGGCAGTCAAAAGGTACAAACTTCAAGTTATAAGTTAAATTAAGTACTAAGGATGTAATGTACCACATGATAAACATAATAAACACTGCTATATATTATACGTGGAAGTTGTTAACACAGAAAATCCTAAGAGCTCTCATCACAAGGAAAGAAATTTTCTTTGTATCTATATGAGATGACGGATAATCACTAAACTTATTGTGATAATCAATTCATGATGTATGTAGGTCAAATCATTATGCTGTATACCAATTATAGCTCAATAAAACTGGAAGAAAAAATTTTTAAGTAAAAGAGGGATAAACCATCCCTATCGTACTCTTTCATTTTCAAACCTTCTTTATGAAAATTTTCAATATATGGACAAATTGAAAGAATTTTTCAATGGGTACTCAAACACAGCTTAGATTCTATCATTAAAAGTTTTCCTTTATCCGCATTATCACGTCTATCACTAACCTACTTCTAGATCCTTCCAATTATCCATGTTAATTTTGATGTTTTTTAAATTACTGTAGCATTCATATTATTTAGAGGTGACTATTTCTTTAGATATTTTTATCTTTTGTGGTAAAATTTATATGAATGAAATTGAGTGAAATGTGACTAGGAATAAAGAAAATGTAAATAATTAATATTAATAAATTTGGTCATATGCCATTATGGTGATATGCTATTCTTGATATAAATACTGTATTCTTTTTTCCATCTTATATGTCCATTTTATATTCTGAAGTCTTTATCACTCATTTAAGAAACACTTTTGGAAAAAAAAGATATACTTTTGTCTATTTATTCCTACAAAAAATTTTTAAAAATCACTTAACATATGCTTGTGTTTCTATAAAAATGGACTATTGGTGATCAGTATCTCTAAAAATTGAGATCATGATTAACTGAAATATATGAATTAAAGAACTATTCCCCTCAACAGATAATAATGGCTTTATGTTTCCAGCATTACACAAAATCACTGAGGCTTAGAGTAGATGGTCAAAAGCTCTATTGACTAATCAGGTATAGACAAGCAGGTATAGCTAAGAATGGAAAATATATATATAAACTTTAGAAAATGATTTGATTTGCACTAAGAGCAGTGCTTTACTCATCAATTAATTAATTTGGATCGCAGATTACCCTGAAAAGTCTCCAGGTCCTCCAAATATCCATATACATATGATTTCTGGTATAGGTTCAACAGCTGTATATAGTCACCCAAGATTGCCCTTTTCTAGGTTAAATATCCATGCTAAGATTCTCCCAATTTCCTTTCCTTAATCTATGTGCTACACCCTGATGCTGCATACCCAGTGCTAACAGTTCTTTCCTTGGGTCATGCAGTAGTGAGAAAATAAAAAGATATCAGGATGAACATTTAGAAGAACACTGTACTGAAACCTGAAAAAAGGAGTCAAATACTGACCCTGCTATTTACTAACACGTGATCTTGGTTGAGATACATAACATTTCAGTTATTTTTTCCTAAATGGAAGTGAAAGAACTTTCCTCATATAATATTTTAAAGATTACATGAAACAATGCATGTGAAAGTCCCTAGGTCAAAAATAATGAAGAACACAGTAATTCTTTTCTCACTGATATTTCTATTACTTTAGACTTTTATTCTCTAGCTCAAATTTTGAAAGCCTTTCTATCACTGTCCCAGATAACCATTTATGTGAGCATTTTGCAACTTACCGAAACAAACTCTGCCACTGACACATATCATTTTCTGAGAAGTAGAGAAACAACCTTCCACAGCACAAGGGTGACACTAGTTAATTTATTTGTTCTTTGGCCTTTACAAATTCACTTTACTACAGAAATTCATGTAACTCTAATAACTTCAAAGAGTTAATGCTTCCCCCCAAAATGGTAAGACAGAGTCACTTAAAATCTGAAAAGCATGGACATTTTACTTATCTTTCCATTGCTCTTACTAAGTAAAAAAGCACTGAATATATGTCACCATAAATAAAAGGAGGAACTTATTGAAATATATATATATATAATCACTAGATTTCACTTTATGTGTTTATATACTCCAAAAAGGTCCTCTTCTATTATTTATATGTGTGTGTGTGTGTGTGTGTGTGTATATATATATATATATATATATATATATATATATATATATATATATATATATGCAAATGTAGAGATATTGGTATAAAATATACCCTGCAAAAAGAAAATGACATTTTAGGAAGTATGTCATATTATGATTTACGCTTATAACCTATAAATATTCCTGTGCATACAAATTGAACAATAAAAATGATACTCATGAATCGTCTCTTATATCCAGTGAAATTATTTAATATGTTGATATTTAGGGCAAAATGTTTATGATCCAAGTTTTCTAGTTTTAGAAAATGTTAATTCTAAAAAAAGTTTTTTTATATTGAGGAAAAAAAAGGGCAAATATTAGGCTTATATACCTTGTGGGTTTCAGTAAGATACTGTGATTGATACTTAGGCAAAATACTCATTTAGATCGAAATAATACGGTAAAATACTTCTTAAGGCAAAAATCATTTAACTTGATAGAAACAAGCACCCATAGTTCAATGTAGTGATTTATTACCCTTAAACACATTTGCTATAGTATTGGCATGACTCCAGTGTTATAATCTTGTGCATAGAATCCTTACCTCAGTTCCAAACAGATAGATATTATTTGTAATATTCCCTTAAATTGCATTGACTACCTTAACTTAATATAACATTAAAACAAACAGTAAACTTGTTTTTAGCAGATATGGTAGATCTATGGAAATGGGAGGGAAACACACTTTTGAAGGAAAGTTTACACTACAAGAGTAAAATTTTTTTTTAAAATACATGTAATATGTGGGAATAAGCAACTATGGAAAGAACACACCATAAAGAAACTGGTGACTCAGTATTTGTAAATTCTCCAGTTTGTATGAAGGTTACTAGAGTATAGGGAGGGAAATATGACAGTATTATAAATTTACAGCTAGAGAAGAATCAGGTGTATCATGCCATTATATCATAGATAATGCTCGGTTACGTTGTGATAAACTAATCCTCAAATCTCAGAAGCTTCAAAAAGTATAATTTTTTGTTTTAAAGTGCCTAAACCTAGTTTTATGTCAAGTACAATTTTTGAAAAATGATCTACCTTAATTCTAAGAAAGGACTCTAGTGAATTCTCAAAAAAGTAAAGAAGTATGTTTTTCTGCTAAAAAAACAACTTAAAAATTCTGCTAATAGATAAAAATAGAACAGTGCATACAAATAAACTACAGGTATTTATTTAATAATTCACTTAACTTTCAAATAATCAAATTATAGTATGGCTTTAGGAGACGCTGTGGGTAAAAAAATCTATTCTTCCTTTATTTTTTCCTTAAATATTGCTACAGGATTTTTTAAATTTAAAAATGTTCACTTTACTATTTGTATTTTGATTATTTTAAGATAAAAATGATTACAAAATAACCTTAAATATTAAAAAAAAAACTTTGAAGATGTGATATGTCAATAAAATAAATAAATATATAATCTCCTAATAGGCTTGAAAACAGTTTATGAAGCAATTTTTGGAAAAATAGTAAGTAAAATGGGTAAGTCTAGTATGAAAAAATATAAAACCTGCCTTTTACAAAATTAACTCTCCTTGGGTCTACTCTGATATCTCTGACTTAAGGCACTATCTTCTGAACATGCTGGATAATGGACCTGTGTTAAAAGAAATAAACTGCGTGTCCACCCACTATACTATCATGGAATAATTTAAAAGCAGAGTAATTTTAAAATCTTTAGTTAAGATTTTAAAGTCTATCATTTTAATAATATTTTTACCCATCCATGAACACCTTTCCCTCTATATTTTCATTGCATCCTAATCCTAACTATACCCAAAATGTATATGCTTTTGATGATTAAGCACCCTAGCAGTCAAGGGCTGCTATAGAAATACTCAAATATTAGAGTAGGTTGGTAATACTATAAGCTCATGAACACAATTAAAAATTAGCACACAGAAGGGCCCAGTAACATTGCTACATTTTATGCTCAGTTTAATCCCCATTCTCCACAGCAGTGATTCGCAAAGTGTGGTCCATGTACCATCAACAACTGTATCAACTTGGAACTTATTAAAAATGCACATTTTTGGCCTCACCCAGAGCTACACTAAATCACAAATTCTGGGCCTGGAGCCCAGCAATCTGCTTTAATCCCTCCATGTTTGCTTTCATTTTTATGCCCTTCTAACTCGCTCAGGAAATTTACACCTTTGAATATACCCCCTTGCCACTGTGTATTTGTAATTGGCTTTTGCATATTTTTTCTTTTCGTCTATTAAAAAAGTACTAAGTACTCTCCTATTACTATTATAATTTAGTTTTCTAAATTATCATGTCAATAGTTGCTTTTTCCCTCCCGAAATCATTCTGTCTTTCTTTTTATTTATTTATTTGTTATTTTTGGTGATTTTGAGACAGTTGAAAGCAAACATCAAGAAACAATTGGACATATTTAGGTCATTATCAACAGAGCAGTCCCAAGTTTAACTATAATTCTATGAGTCATTTGCAAGTTTGCGGTTATCGAGGCTATGTATGTGTGAGATTGTCTAAAGAAGAAATAAAGAATGAGACAGAAGACGATTAACTTGAACTATAAATCTGTGACTCATTTGCATGTTTGTGATAATTGCAACTATGTGTATATGAGATTGTACAGAAATTAAACAATGAGATGAAAAGAATCCTAAGGATCCCAAAGTGAAAAAACAAAAACAAAAACAAAAACAAAACACTCCTTAATTGAGTAGCTGGGTAGAGAAAAACGAATCTACAATTTTCTTTTGGGGGCTCTTTGTCCTAAACTCAGAGGCTCAATTTTGCAGCTGAACGAGGCAGTTCAAAATCAAAGCAAATTTGTAATCTTATAATCATTCCTTCCAAATTTAGCTCTTTTCTGTTTCATTTCTCTGTCTTAGAGCATGGCACTATTCATTCCTTTTCACAAGCCAGACACCTAGTTGTCATCACTTTACCTGGGTGTCCAACGCTCCCAAGAGACAATTCATTACTAACAGTTGAGCTGTATGATTGGAGTATCTCGAAAACCTATCTCCTTTCTCCATATCTACTGCCATCAGTCTGAGGCAAGCTAATGCCATCACTTATGTGGACAACAGCAAAGGCATTCTGTCTGGTTCCCTTTTAAAGACTCTCCAATTATTTCTCTGGAATGCAATGGGTCATGTCTTCCAAATGCATGTCTTATCATATTTGACTGAAACCATTTTAATGGCTTTCTGGTGCTCTTCAAATAAAAGCCAAAATCAATTAATATGATAAAGCCCTATTTCATTATGGTCTAGCTCCTATTTCCCTTTATAGTCCCCTTTTATTCTCTGCTTCTTCCATTCTTTGAATTTCAAAAATGCTTTCCCTATTTCAGCTCATGAACTCATCATTCTACCCCATTACCACAGTCTTCTTTCACAGTCATCTCTGGAACATAACAATACATCCTCTTCTTTAGCTAATCCCTGTATTTCCCTTAGGTCGCTGCTCAATCTCAAAATGTTAATGAGTCAAGTGCTAAGAAATATTTACGAAGTAAAATTTTTTCCTTACTGAGACCATTTGAATAATTTGTATATATTTTTAGCTAGTTTTTTTTTTTTTTTTTTTTGGTTCTTAGATTAGACCTGCATCCAACTGTTTTTATTTAGGAATGACACAGAAAATTATGAAGATAGATTATATTTTTACTCCATTTGCTTTATACATTATATAAAAGAAATTTATACGTATTGGATTTTATTAATATGGCTTTTATACATTTATTCACACTAGGGTTAGAATAACATTGCTTGTATTTTATTTTCATATATTTCTAGGCATAACTTTTATAAAGTAACTGCTGTAAAATTTTGTTTCTAACATATTGTTTGTCATAGATGAACACTTTTAACATCCTATAGCATTAGCAAATATATATTTGGCAAAGGATTCGCAAAATACAAGGTGCTAAATATTTGGTGTTTTGACTTTTCTTTTAACCACAAAATATCTGTATTCTAAGCTTAATAAAACAATATTTTTGAAGAGGTTTGTCCTTAAAAATAGGTAGCATTATCACACAATGGAATAATTTCCAAACAAAATCAAAATGCATCATTTAAAGTAAAATCATTTACTGAGTAACTCTTTAGAATATGGGAACTAGGAATATGTAACATTCAAGCAGAAAAAAATGGATGTCAGAGCTCTTGCAACAAAAAAGATGTATTCATCTACCTTGGAGACTACTGTTTTCACACAGAGTATGAATTAATATTGTTAATGTTGCTATATGGTCCTTTTATCTGCAAAGATCTTAATGTCTAGAAAAGATGTGAATTCCAACACATTGAGGTCACTCTTATGTGTCCATTGGTATGAGAAAAGATTTTTTTTAAAAAGAAAAGTTGTAAAGATCTTCCCAAATACCAGAAGGACAAAAGACAATGCTGTAAAAATCTGCTAGGCAACAGTAGATCTCATTTATCTCCATTCCATATACTTTCTCCAGATGATCTCCCGTATCTTTAAACACAACTGCTTAAGTTACAGATCTTGATTTCATGTTTCCTGTGCTTCTGATGCATATTTCCACTTACCCTTGAAGGTGGCCTCTAGGATATCTCACTACGCTCAAAATAGTACAACAAAAATGTTCCCTTCCTATTGAATATCTTACCTTATTCACTGTTATTGCTATTATTTAAGGTTGCCCTAGTATAATCTGGGCATCATACTTAAAGTTTTTCTCACCCTCTTTCAACATTTCATTGTTCATAAATCCTATAAATATTTATCCCAGACACGTGTAGAAAACCTCCACTCACCTCCAATACCATTACCGCCTTTTTAACTAAGCCCTACTTAATGTTCCTCCTGATATATTCCAATTTTTCAAATAAAATTTTTTTCTTCTAACCAATGGGGTCTTAGATCATCCATTATCCTTTTTATCATTAGCTTCTCAAAAGAAAAATTCATCACATTCTCTTACAAGGAACTTCTGCTAGCTTCTCATTTGTTAAATTCAAACTTATAGCATAATGTCAAAGAAAAGAAAAGCATAGAGGTATTTAATCTTTCCTAAACCACATAAGCTTGACTGAGAACACCACCCTGGAAACTTGCACCCATACATTTTATGCTCATTTGATGCTATAAATCTGAGAGAGTCTCACTGATTTAATAAACACTCTATTACCTTCATTAAACATGTGGGTATTTTTCTTTGTTCTAAATAATGAACAAGTTGGTTACCTATCCAATTCTCTCCCAATATTCCTTTCTTAAAAGCAAACCAAAACCAAAACCAAACCACACAATTTCACTTAACTGTTCATTCGTGACCCACCAGAGAAAGTGACTGCCATCAAAATTTTAGGTTATCTTCTCTGATTATCTCAATCAGTCTGGTGGTCCCATTCTTTTCTCTGGATTTACTAGTGGCATGTGATCAAATTATAGCCAATGAATTGGGAGACCTGCTAAGAAATCCTTGAGATGGATTCTCTACTGCTAAGAAAGATACTAAAGCAGAAAAGACCTCTTTATCTATGGATGTGACTGTGTTTTCACTTCAATTACTTTATATATTACATATTTATTTACTTATTTCATATACATATTTATTTATATATATATTCCCACAGTGGGGTTAGAATGATACTCTTTAGTTTCATTTTTATATACTTCTAGGTATATGCTTTATCTTTTAAATACATTTTATTCATTGTTTCCACATGTCAGCTATCTTAGAGGAATACCACAAATATTCTCTATTTTCCTCTCTATATACTCTGTTGTTGTGTCTGGAAGTGATGCTGCAAACCTCCTGGTGATGACACTGATGCTTGAAGACATGCTTTTATTTCTGAAACTGAATTTCTTTTATGTAGTACAAGAAATGTACTGGGGTTTTTGGGGGGTTTTTTGGGTTTTTTTTTTGTTTGTTTGTTTTTTATGGCTGTGTTGGGTCTTCGTTTCTGTGCGAGGGCTTTCTCTAGTTGTGGCAACCGGGGGCCACTCTTCATCGTGGTGCGCGGGCCTCTCATTATCGCGGCCTCTCTTGTTGCAGAGCACAGGCTCCAGACGCGCAGGCTCAGTAATTGTGGCTCACGGGCCTAGTTGCTCTGCGGCATGTGGGATCTTCCCAGACCAGGGCTCGAACCCGTGGTCCCCTGCATTGGCAGGCAGATTCTCAACCACTGCGCCACCAGGGAAGCCCAAATGTACCGTTTTTAAAGCAAGTTTGAATTGGGATTTTCTGTTATTTACAGCTGAATATTCGGTTATCTTCTCTCAATAAACAAAACTTTATTTAATCATATGTCCTGGTTTCCCTTCTCCCAAATGACACTATTGTCGAATTTTGCCCAGGGTTTCTCACTGGTCTGTAAGTCTTCTTTGAAATTTTACACATTGACCTTTTGCCCAGAATATGGTTTTCTCTTTATACACGTCATGATTCTCACTCACTTTTCAAGATTTATTTCAGATATTTCTTTATATACACCTATGACACTTTACCCACTTCTCAGGCAGTTAGTTTTCTTTCCTTTCACTGTGATTCAGCTGCAAATATTCTATACTTCTTTATTCACGTGTTCTATTTTCATTTCTTTGTATTTCTAGGACATTTATTTTAATCTGTCTCTATAATGCCAGCATCTAGCACTCTGAAGATATATCAGATATTCAAGCAATATTTGTAAAATTATTAATTACAAGGAAAGCAGCTATTTAAAATTATTAAACATCTACTAATGGGAGTGTTATGTGTAACAATTACTCTAAAAATATTTCTGCTCTATCTCAAACTAAATGCTCTAAAAGAATGACTGTAGCTTTAAAAATATCATCTCCACAAAACTGGGGAAAACTCCTAATAAAAAAATGCTTTCACAATTGCTGACTTTTTGAAAGAAGACAAGAACTACTATTTGAGAATAGGGCTATAAAGGGACGAGTTAATGTTCCAATGAAAATTCCTAGGAGGCCGATACAGTCCATTAAAACGAGGGGTATTTGGTCAATTTACTGAATTACTTTAGAGAAAACCTCAGGTCTTGAGGAGCTCCTTCTGAAAACTAGAAAATCTCAAGCCATACAATGCTGTTTAAGAATGACTTCAAACATTTTTTTATAAAGCTATATGTACTTTTTATTACATATAAGAGATTGTTGATATTCACATACTCATTCCTGTTACCTAAAAATCCCAAATAGAAAGAAAAGCCTCCTATGATGGGAAACCTTCCATAAAAAGGTAGCATGATGACAGGCTATATCATATTTGGTTTTGAGTTTTCTTTTTTATACTTTACTGTGAAGTCCAATAGTAATTATTATCTTTAATATTTTATACTTAAAATTCAGCCATCTTAATTCCAATAACTAAAAGCTTATACAATTTTAAATACCAAAAGACTGGTAGTGTATCCATTTCACTGCCAAAGAAATATACACAATAAGTGTAGGAAATGTACTGAATATGTCTAAAAAAAGTCACTACACCGAGTGCTACTACAGCAGGCAAATATTTATGAAACATACTCTCCATTATTACAAACATTTGACTGGGAAGATAAAATAAATACAAAGTTAATTTTATTCTAAACACTATGATAAATGTGAAACAACATATATAGAGTCAGAGTTTTAAAGTTGTAAATACCTTAGGGATTTTTTTTTTCCTTCAATCAATGTGGTTTTCTACACAAATCTGACTACAGTAAATGACACAATATTCTTATTATTTCAGACAGAAGTTGAGCTGATTAACTGTATTCTACAGTAACTGTCATGCAAGTGACAATACATCTCTGGTATTAAGTTAATTATATACCTTTTTTCAATTTAGTTTCTAAGTGTATGGATATTATTTAAGATAATTTTTATGGATTTTTTGTTTTATTTTATTCTTCTATCACCTTTATTTCCCCCCTTTCTCCCGTAGATAACAAATTACTCTGTAATTTGTTAATACAGGGCAAGGTTATAGCAGAGGTAAAAGTATACACACATACACTAATGTATGTAATGATATGTAATGTGCATATATATATACTATATAATGATTATATTACATATACATAATGTGTGCAGATAATGCATATGTATAATATATATGCAATGGTTGTGCTTTTTTGGTTAGAACTGTTCTTTCCAAATACAGTGTACAGTCCTTAAGGGAAGAATCTGTGGATTTTATTGTTTATATATATTGGATATCACACATCTTCGTGTTGAGTGCATCACAGATACTCAGTAAATATCCATTTAATTTGAACAAAGGACTATTCTACTACAGTTTCTTGTTATGATACTGAGCAATTCGTTATGATACTGAGCAAAAAAATCAACTAGTTTCATGTACAGCCCATGTCAATCTCAAGTGTGCTTTAGTTTTACCTTTTCATAGTTTTAAAGGGATTTTAAGATGTCCATTTATCGTAAGAATTTATATTGTCTTACTTCCAGCAAGGAATCATATCAAATGACTAGATCCACTCAAAGTTCAAAGTACAAAATATAAACATATTTAAAGAACCTGATTAGGGTGAAATTTTTTTTAAACAACATAATTCTGATAGCAAGAATAATCTAGGGAAAATGTAGAATACTTGAAAGATCTTGATTTAAGTTATATCTACAGGCAATGTTACCAGAATAAATATAAGTAAATAAACTTATTAGCCTACTAATAAATATTTATCTAGTAGGCTGCCATCTATTTCATTCCTATTGTTGCAATGATTAGACACTGGAAAATATCCTTCCAGCTGAGGCATTCTTATTACCAGTAAGTGCCTGTGGTAGATATGACCACCTTGATTTTGGCAATTAAGTGTTGCCACTTGGCCTCTGCTATTCTGGGAACTCATGATGACAACTAAAATCAGGAAACTCATATCTAGCCAGAATTCCAAATAGCCAGCACCCGAAATGGCCATATCTGTCCTATAAAGAAGAGCAACTAGAGGGCTTCTCAAGGATGTAGGTGTTCCTTTCATGAATGTTTAATGCTTTAGTGAAGGGACTGTGCTCTGTTTCTTCTTATAGAACATAGTGGGTATACAGGTCATGTATCATCACTCCCACGTTCTTATATGCCTAAGCCTTTGGATTCCCTGCTTCATATTATAATACCAAGTATACTACACTATCTCAATCTCATTAAATATAGAACACACTGAGTCCAAGTTCCAGTCAACCAAATAATAAGCCACTTGAGTCACCTCCAGTACACAAGTTAATGCATTAAATTCAGAATCCCTAGTAACTTCACTTACATAAATAGTATTTGTTTCCTTCTTCATTCATCTAATGTATTCCACAGGTTTCTGCAGATATAATAGCAAAGTCTTGAAATTCTCTTGGGGTTTAAGGTATTTCCTTCTGGGTTATAGTATGTATCTTTCCCCCTGAAACATTGTGAAACTTGACACTAGTTATGGGTCTAATGGTAAAAGGAAGTGATTGTGATATGCCTTGAGTAGAATTGGCATCCATCTTCCCTCATGGACAAAGGAAGTCCAGTCTCCCCAGACACAGGAGGGCAATCTACTTCCACTGAGAAGTGAGGCTTAGACTGACACAGGAGATGAAGATTGTTCGTTTCACCTAGGTCCAGCAGATGTTCCCATTTCAAGTTTTAGTCTTTCCCAATCTATGCCCTAACTTTAACATAGAAAATTGGTGAGACTGAATTCAACTAACATTGTTAACTCAGCATGTCTACACTTTTTGTCTTTCATTTCTCTCTTTACATTTTTCTTTGATTTTTCAACAGCATCAGACCTGTAGCCTCTCTAGGAATTGCTCTATGTTTCATACTGTGATTTGACCTGACAGTTAAGGGACCTGAGCTTTTCATTTGCTTTCTAGAAGTCCTGCAGTGGACACAGAAGAATCTGACATTATAGTTCTCATAGGTTCTTATAGTCATCACTAATGCCATAACGGTCAAGTTAACAGTCACTGGACTCCCAACTCACCTGCTTTAGTTGGTACTTCACCATAATCAAACACTGATGATAGCTTGATTACTTATGATGCCACTGAATATCCTGAATTATTAGCATTCCTTTTCCAATTAGCAAGGAACTTAGCAATGTTTTAAAGCCCAAGGATACAACATTCCAATCCCCAAATCCCATCTCTGTGGGTCCGTCTCCTGGGACCACTATTATCTGTATCAGCCAGGCTCTCATTGAGAGACAGAAACCACACAGTACATTTGAATAGGGAGAGTTTATAATGAAGATTTATTAACTAGTAACAGAGATTAACTAGTAAGATATAAACAGAACTCTAAAGAACAAAGAAATTTCAGATATAGGTATCAGCCACTAACAATCAATATGGCTGAGGCAGAATACCAAAGGAAGGAAAGTTTTTTAAAGAAGTTCCTCTGCACATGGCTTAGATTCAGATCTCATTGGAGGTGGTGTGGCTGTAGCCACTGGCTGGTAGAAAAGTTCACTGTGGTACTGCATGCAGAAGCAGGCAAGCAGGAAAAAATTCCTGCTGAAATGTCAATGAAATTCCCCAGGAAGTTGCCCATAGGGTTGCTGCTGAGCTAATAAGAAGAACTTACTGGGAAGCTGCCTGTGGTGTTACAGTGAAAGTCATTGTAGGTGAGCACCACTGGATTTCAGTATGCTGCCCAACCATCATGTCATCTAGCAAAAGAGAAATGTTTATAGATTCTAGCTCCCATATTGCAAGCAGGGCAATTAAGAGTGGATTTGGAGCTAACAGGCAATAAATTGATAACTGGCACAGAATCAGACTCAAAGTTGGTCCATATGTTGAAACTGACTAAAAGAAACTTCATAATAACTATGAAAAACACCTTAAAGAAAACAGTGAAAAAGTTACATACTACGTATGTAATGATGAAGAATTATAGAAGTAATGTAGAAAGCATTTTTGAAGACCTGTGGAAATTCTAAAAAACATTTTTAAATGTAATATCACTGATAAAGAATCTATTCAATGTACTTAATAGAGGCCTGGAGAAAGCAGAATAAAGTTTCAATGAACTTGAAGACAAGTCAATAAAAATTATCTATATTGAAATGAAAGAGTGGAGAAAGAATGCAAACAACTTCTGATATCTGTGGGAGCATATCAAATTGTCAAACATATGGATTATTTGATTTTTCAAAAGAAAGGGAATTTTGCAGAAGATACATTTGAAAATTTAATGGATAAGAATGTTTTCAGTACTTTTGAAATGCCAATTTCCTATAAATCAGTTGATAAACTTACTGTTACCCAATACAACCACAGTGGAGTGTTTATAGAAATTTTCACAGGATGAATTTAAAATTTATATGAAAACAAAAGAATTTATAATAGCCAAAACAATCTTTAAAAAAATTGGGAAAATTGTATGCTTAATTTCAAGACTTATAAACCTACAATAACCAAGAAAAATAGATAATTGGAATAGAACAGAGAATCCAGAAACATATATAAAATCAATTGTTTTATGATGAAGTAACTGCATCAATTCAACACGGATATAAAAATCTTTTAAACAATGGTGCTAAAAAAACTAGAAAACAGTATCGATTAAAATAAACCTCAATGTCTATCTCAGTATATGCACAGAAATTAATTTGAAATGAGTTGTACACATAAGTGAAAAAGCTAGAACTATAAAGCTTCTAGAAGAAAATACAGGAAGAAACTTTCTCGATTCTGAGTGAGGTAATAATTAAAAAACAAAACAAAAACTGCTAACATAAAGAAACACTTAATGCATGCGACTTGATAATAAAAAAGATTCTCTGCTCATCAAAAAAGAAATGAAATCATATGTCCATATAATGACTTATACAAGAATGTATTTAACTCTTATTCATAGTAGATGCAAATATGAAACAATGCAAATATTCATAAGCAGAAGAAAGGACACTGTTCTATGTTCAAACATATTGTTGTATGTTCAAATATCAACAGGAATGGGCTACTGATACGCAGAGAAATATAAATTAACTCCCCAAATATTATTTTGATCAAAAGAAGCCAGACACAAAGATTCTGCATGGTTTTATTCATATGAAGTTCAAGAACAAGTAAGTTAAATAACAGGGTGTGGTTGTCTCTGGGGACAGGGAGAAGAAATTGGTTAAAAAGTGACATGAGGGATTTTTTTTGGGGTAATAGAAGTGGTTTATATTATGTTTTGTATGGTGGTTACACAGATTTATATAGTTTTCAAAACTCATTGACTCATTAAATCAACTACTTAAGATCTCTGCATTTTATTTTATATAAATTTCACCGCAATGAAAAAGGAAAATAAAACACCTGCATAAAGCAATAGAAACATACTACTGAACCTCCAAACTTTATTCAAAGAAAATATTTCTTCTCTTCATTTCCTTGACTATAACCTGTGAACAAGCGGTTCTCCAGTTTAGGGGAATAAGACAGTCAGATTCCATTCTCTCTTTCCTTTCGCCTTTTGTCTTTTCCACATTTACTGATTAAGGTTCTAACATTTTCAAAATAGTGAAAGGAAGGAGCGGTAGGGGAATAAGAAATTTTTACTTAACTGCTCGACTTCTCACTCTCTCAATATGCAAAATGCTTCAGCTGAGGTATTTTTTTTTTTTCCTTTTCTCTCTCTCTCTCTTTTAAAAATCGTAGATATCTTGTTTACTCTCTCCAGCTACCTTGGCTTAGACAATATACTCTTAAGCCTCCATCTTGACATCTTACTTTATGTGGCCATCCTCTTTACCCACATACACAGTACTCTGGGCAGGATATAAATGGTTTCAGGCAGTCTTTGTCTCTCAAATGCTTCACATTTAGTCCATGAGAAACACTCATGCAAACTTTGTTTTCAAAGTATTTGAAAAGCTATTCTCAATCCAGCCACCTCTGTCCTGTCTTCATTTGCAGCTTTAGCTTTCCATGGCACAAGTCAAGAAAAAGACCTCTGTGTCCTTCAATCTCTCCTTCCTTCTCCATAAGAATCTCTATAAATCCTTACCACCTCCTTCTCTAACTCCATTCCATAAACTTGTTTATATTCTGGGTGAAACCAGCAATCAAATGCATTTGTTGTTAAATTTATCTATTCATCTGTGTCTATATCTATCTCAAAACTATAACCGTGTCTATAGATATAAATTTTTAAAAGGTCTAATATATTGAAATAGGTTATTCCAGGTGAGACAGGTCATGCCTCATGCCACAAACATAACAAAATTGAAATAATTATAAACATATGTCATGATAACCTACTATGTCACTTACCACTTTCTCGCATTTTTTGTGTTCTTAAATATATTTAAAATTATTTTCAATGTCTACAAAACAATATTCCCATTAGATTAACATATTACTTTTTCTATTTTTTTTTTTTTTTTGCTTTTGTATGTGTGGTAGTAATACTTATTATAATTATTTTAAGCATCCATGCTGATAAATATTTAGGTTATTTACTGTGATTTTGTGGTAGACTACTATCTTCTTTCTTTAAGATTCCACTGGCCTGAGTAGAGATCCAACCATGGAACTAAAACTACCAACCAGTGGTGAGGGAGAATCCGATACAGTTACGTTGGTGACAGATTTACAATGCTTTCACCATTGCTTCCCTCCCTACTTTTCTTAGTATTTTTCTCTCTCAATTAAAAAAAAAAAAATCTAATACCATTTTGATATCAGTCATTTACATCTATATTTTAAATCTAAATTTTGTTTGACTTTTTTTCATTAGAAGTCTTTCACCAGGAGATATGGTATCTAAGTAGCAACTGGATAGACATCACTCAATAACACAAGTTTACGTTTCAGGGGCACTACTTAGTGTTAGTTATTATGGACTGAATGTTTTTGTCCCCCAAAATTCATTTGTTGAATTCCCAACCCCCAATCGGACTATATTTGGAGATAGAACCTTTATGGAAGTAATTAAAGTTAAATGAGATGATAGGGGTGGGGGATCCTGATCTGATAGTATTACTATCAGAGATACCAGAGAGCTCCCTGGCTCTGTCTATATCTACATACAGAGAGGGAAGGCCTTGTGAGGTTTTAGTCAAACGGTGTATATCCACAAGCCAGGAAGACATCCCTTAACCAGAAACTGAATCAGTGGGGACCTTGATCTGAGACTTCTAGCCTCTAGAAGTGGGAGAAAATAAATTTCTGTTTTTCATAGCAGAGGTACAGTTTAGCTACATTATGCATTAAGTATTTCAAATATATGCATTAAATATTTTTAAATATAATTTGCTTCCTACCAATTTTAACATTTCTCCCCTTATGGAAAATGTGTTCTGAGTTCAAACAATGGATTTGAAATATACTTTTGAAATGCATTCCAGTCGTATGTTGGAGACTATCCACTACATTATCATTTCTCTAAAGCTGTAACTGACATAGCAGAGTTCTCAATTTATATGAATGAAAGAAATAATAGCAGATGGCAAATGGAAACTGTGGACATGATAAGCTGATAATAAACCTATGAAGAAAACATTTAAGTATTTAGGCCTGTATCTTTTTGTACTAAAACTGATACTATTCACTTAGATGACTGACTTCAATATAAATATAAATATGTTAATGTAAAGATTTTATATGTATATTCATTATTTTTCAAATAAATTATAAGTTTACAGAAGTGGTAAAATATTTGAAATTAGGACTGTCTGGAAAACTCTATGTATCACTCTTTTCTCCTGTCCTTGTAAAAGAGTACTCTACTCACCATTAGACAACTTCTTATACAAGAAATATGACTTTTAGTAAATATACACCTATTAATCCATGGATACACTCTTTCAGTTCCCTGCTGTCTCCATAAAGTCACACTGAGAATTTCCTTCTAGAGTGCAAGCTAAATGGGACAGGGATTTTTGGCTGTTTTGTTTACTGTGATATTCTTAGCTTCTAATAAGTCCTGGGTCATTAAGTATTTGTTGAATACGTAAAAATTTACAAACAAAACAAAACTAACTAACCAAAGGCACAAATATGTTTCTTTCCTCAAGTATTTTAATATCTTCTGGAGCAAATAAAGTTTCAAATCCTTTTATTGCCTGTAGAAGACTCACTGTTAAGGAGTTAGGTTTTTCTCTTATAGTAGACTTATTCCCTTGCCCTCTATTTCCTGTGGACAAACATTCTTGTCAGTTAAACAAGAGAAGATTTATTACTTTTAATTAAAAGAACACATGTTACAAGATAACCAATAGGTAAAGCAAAGATAAGATACCAGTGGGCTTGATAGATTACCAGGGTCTCACCCAGCAACCCCTCTTCTTATCTCACTTGCACATTTATCAAGGGTTTAGCATCTAGCCTTGAAGTATGGCCATGAGGGAATCTCATAGGCTGGTTAGATGACATACAGATCTTGACCCTGAAAACACCAATAGTTTTCCTGGCTTGTGTAAATTTTGTAGTTCTTGAAGAATTTGAAATATGCCATTCAAAATTACTCCTACTTTTAATTTTTTCAGTCAAAACAAAGGATATAATGACTTTGATAAATACATTGTATCAAACTTGTTTTCAGCTAGAATTGTAGGCAACAGGCCAAGTGTGGGTTTGGCTGATTCCATTTTAACATTGTTTGGGTTACAAGAATAAAGAGAGATAACAGGGAATTTAATGAGCCACCCAGAGAAAAGCAAGCAATCCTGAAAACTTTACATTCTTATTCATTACTTTTTACTCAGCAGTCTCTCCTCAATTTCTTTGGGCTATAAAGAGCCATTTCCTTGACATAATGGCCTACTTGCTAGTAGGAAACCCTGATTGGACAGGGTGTATCAGATATATAAAATGTCAAATGGCAAGCATTTTGTGAGAAGAAGGGTATGTTTCTGCAGTTTTTGAAACAGACCATTTAAAAAATAGTAAACAAATAATGTATTATGAAGCAATAATCTTCAAATTAGGGTACATGCAACTTGGGGTTACATAAATATTTCCTGAGGGAACAAAACAATCGTCAGACCCTTGATTCTCATATGTGTACTTTCATAAGCTTAACCTTCCTGAGAACAAGTCAATGTTTCTTCTTTCCCTTCTCCCCTTGAGGAGTCTCCCTCACCCATTTTTCTAAATAAATATTAACCCTTATTCTTAATATTACAATTGCAAATTGCCCTATTGTATACAGTTTATTGAGAGCAGAAATAAAGGGATGATTCAAAATTTCAGTTTAGTGTCCAGAAAGTGAATGACAGTAATGACTGGTAACAAATATTTTTATATATCATGTGATTTCCAGATGGTTTGCTTTCAACAAATTGAAAGAGTACCTCATAGGCTTTCCAATTGATAGATTATTCAAAATATGTGATAATATGTCACAATGTGATTTTTTGACATATAACTCAGGTGTCCAAGAATTAGGGACGTTGCTTTTTAACAACATTCTTCCCACCCTCAACTATATTTTTGTTAAATTGGCTTATAATTATAAATATATATAAACATATATACACAATGCAAAAATAGGAATTATATTGATGCTGAATTGTCTCAATTGAACAAAAAGTGATATTAACACAGAGATAATTTTTAAAAGGAAAATAACCCCAAGCATCTGAGACATTGTGAAACCTTTTTTATAACTAATAATTATAGAAATGTATAACTTTATTATACACTTATAATAATAACCAGGATACAACAGGAAAAAATTAAACTTCAAACCATATAAGCACAGAATATTCAAATTTTGTATATAGTTTTTTTTCATAATAAACTCTAAATGATGATTATTAACAGGCTTGAAAATATATATTATAATACAATTCTGTGGTAAAAGTAGAATAGAAATACAAATACAAAGAGAAAAAATATTACATATTTGATTGTTAAGGGATAATTTTTTAGTGTATTTCTTTTTCCAGTTCTTAAATTTTATTAGTGCATCATATACTGTATTTGTAGACAACCATGAAAATGATCAAATATCACAAGTGTTTTATGTCCATTTTGTATATTAGGTAGATTTTTAACATGAGAAAACATTTAGCTAAATTTTTGTGCATTTTTATCAGAAAAGCAGTCATTCTACATTGAGTATTGTGAAAGTCATCTAGATCTAACAAGAGCTACTGGTAAACTTAATACGTTTTAATTTAAATTATTCTTGAAAAGCATATTGCCCCCCCATACCTGCCATGCTTATACTTTGTGCTTGTTGTTCCTCTACCTGAATGCCCTTTCTCTTCCCAAGTCCTTCTTTCTCTTTAATTGTTCAAAGCGTATCAGTTCTTAAAGAACTATCCAAATCTCTCTTTTTGTAGGAAGCTTTTCTAGACTATTTGAAGATTCACTATTATGTTTGTTCCCTGTTTTTCTTTGCTTCATAATTTACATTGTAAATTCTACTATTTTATTCTATGCTTTCAGACAGGCATTATACATATACAGACTAGCCAGCAAGACAATGCCCCAGTGATTTTAGGATTTCAAAACGTCTCCTTCTTTGCAAGTGGTTGCCTATGGTGTCTGAAGTTCCACCAGGAACAATTATTCCATTGGTGTAAACAGTGTTTTCTCTGGTTGGTTCAGCTGAACCTCATATATACTGTTAGAAAGTGTAGCATATTAAACGTTCCACTGTATTAATTCATTTCCTCTCTCACAATGAGAAAGACGGAGAGTTTTGATCAGCATTGTTATTTGGTAGTCTGAAGATTATTATGCATAGTGAAGAGAGAGAAAATAATTTGAGGAAATTGGGAAATAGTACCCAAAGGAAATTTAAAGATATTAATGATGAGCTTTATCAATTTCAAAATTTCCTAATGCCAAACCTATCTAACTTTTATGTATAGTTCTACAATGTGTTGTTGTTTTTTTTCTTTTCTCTGTATAAACTGGAACACTCCTTATGGAAAGAAATATATCCAAAGATTATACCTAGTATGGTATCTCATATAGTTTTTTTTTTAATTTTAACATCTTTATTGGAGTATAATTGCTTAACAATGTTGTTAGTTTCTGCTGTATAACAAAGTGAATCAGCTATACGTATACATATATCCCCATATCCCCTCTCTCGTGTCTCCCTCCCACCCTCCCTATCCCACCCCTCTAGGTGGTCACAAAGCACCGAGCTGATCTCCCTGTGCTACGCGGCTGCTTCCCACTAGCTATCTATTTTACATTTGGTAGCGTATATATGTCAGTGCTACTCTCTCACTTTGTCCCAGCTTACCCTTCTCCCGCCCCGTGTCCTCAAGTCCATTCTCTACGTCTGCATCTTTATTCCTGTCCTGCCCCTAGGTTCTTCAGAACCATTTTTTTTTTGATTCCATATACATGTGTTACTATATGGTTTTTGTTTTTCTCTTTCTTACTTCACTCTGTATGACAGACTCTAGGTCCATCCACCTCACTACAAGTAACTCAATTTCATTTCTTTCTATGGCTGAGTAATATTCCATTGTATACATGTGCCACATCTTCTTTATCCATTCATCTGTCAATGGACACTTGTTTCCATGTCCTGGCTATTGTAAATAGAGCTGCAATGAACATTGTGGTACATGACTCTTTTTGAATTATGGTTTTCTCAGGGTATATGCCCAATAGTGGGATTACTGGGTCATATGGTAGTTCTGTTTTTAGTTTTTTAAGGAAACTCCACACTGTTCTCCATAGTGGCTGTATCAATTTACATTCCCACCAACAATGCAAGAGGGATCCCTTTTCGCCACTCCCTCTCCAGCATTTACTGTTTGTAGACTTTTTGATGATGGCTATTCTGACCTGTGTGAGGTGATACCTCATTGTAGTTTTGATTTGCATTTCTCTAATGATTAGTGATGTTGAGCATCCTTTCATGTGTTTGTTAGCAATCTGTATATCTTCTTTGGAGAAATGTCTATTTAGGTCTTCCATCAATTTTTGGATTGGGTTGCTTGATTTTTGATACTGAGCTGCATGAGCTGCTTGTATATTTTGGAGATTAATCCTGTCAGTTGCTTCGTTTGCAAATATTTTCTCCCATTCTGAGTGTTGTCTTTTCATCTTCTTTATGGTTTCCTTTGCTGTGCAAAAGCTTTTAACTTTCATTAGGTCCCATTTGTTTATTTTTGTTTTTATTTCCATTTCTCTAGGAAGTGGGTCAAAACGGATCTTGCTGTGATTTATGTCATACAGTGTTCTATGTTTTCCTCTCAGAGTTTTATAGTGTTTGGCCTTACATTTAGGTCTTTAATCCATTTTGAGTTTTTTTGTGTGTATGGTGTTAGGAAGTGTTCCAATTTCATTCTTTTACATGTAGCTGTCCAGTTTTCCCAGCACCGCTTATTGAAGAGGCTGTCTTTCCTCCATTGTATATCCTTGCCTCCTTTATCAAAGATAAGGTGACCATATGTGGGTGGGTTTATCTCTGGGCTTTCTATCCTGTTCCATTGATCTATATTTCTGTTTTTGTGCCAGTACCATACTCTCTGGATTACTGTAGCTTTGTAGTATAGTCTGAAGTCAGGGAGCCTGATTCCTCCAGCTCCATTTTTCTTTCTCAAAATTGCTTGGCTATTCAGGGTCTTTGGTGTTTCCATACAAATTGTGAATTTTTTGTTCTGCTTCTGTGAAAAATGCCATTGGTAGTTTGATAGGGATTGCACTGAATCTGTAGATTGCTTTGGGTAGTATAGTCATTTTCACAATGTTGATTCTTCCAATCAAAGAACATGGTATATCTCTCCATCTGTTTCTATCATCTTTAATTTCTTTCATCAGTGTCTTACAGTTTTCTGCATAGAGGTCTTTCGTCTCCTTGGGTAGGTTTATTCCTAGGTATTTTATTCTTTTTGTTTCAATGGTAAATGGGAGTGTTTCCTTAATTTCTCTTTCAGAGTTTTCATCATTAGTGTATAGAAATGCAAGAGATTTCTGTGCATTAATTTTTTATCTTGCTACTTTACCACATTCACTGACTAGCTCTAGTAGTTTTGATAGCATCTTTAGGATTCTCTACGTATAGTATCATGTCATCTGCAAACAATGACAGTTTTACCTCTTTTTATTTTATTTTTAAATAGACGATACTGGATATCAAAACATAATTTAAAATATCAATATATGTAATGTGCTGGGATTTATAACCTTTGTAACTATGTAAATTTATGATGTAATTTTCTATGTTAACAGCGATATGACAAAGGAACTTTTTTTCAAGATTCTTTAGGGTTTGCCAGAAAAACAGATGGTAGGTCCTCATATAAAGTATTCTGTGACAGACACCACAAATTATTTGTCACTTTGCATTCTTCACTTCGTTCATGATATAATTCCTGATTTTATGAAGAATCAATCACCCAGCTGGAGATTCTACTTGTCCCTTCTCATGCTTCTAGCTGTGACCATGAAACCAACAGAATATGTGACAAAGTGATGTGTGCAACTTGTGCATGGTCACCCTAAAGGAAATTGCTTTCTTGTCACTCATCTTCACCCTTTCACACTCTTTGGGCTATGGCAAAGGCTGAACAGTCATCTTGGACTCCAAAATGGAAACCATATATGAGGGAGGATGGGGGCATCAGCCAACAAGTGCCAGAAAGCTCAACTCTGATTTGAAACATGAGTGAAATAAATAGCTCTTATTTAAGTCACCATTTGGAGCATTTCTTATTTACAACATCAAATTCTGTATTCTAAATAATGTACATGGCTAAGTAGAAAAATAAATAGAAAAACAAATGGCTATATTATTTCAGAAGATGTAAAAAATGTCAATATAGTGTAGTGAGTGAATACTGAATTGTAAGGGAACATGAACTTCTATCCCAGTCCTAGCTTTGACATGATATGGCTGTTTTCCTTTAGACAAGTAATATTATTACTTCTCTAACTACTTCCTAAATAAAGGGAATGGATTATATATCTTGAAGGCCTTATTACTTAAATTACCATGTTTTTCTTTTTTTTGCAGAGAAGACCAGGGGAGGTTTGAAGAGAAGTTGTTATTTAAATTGTGCCTTGAAAGATAATTTAATGGATGTCTCTGTGAGATATGAATCATAGAATAAAAGTGCAAATCTCCTGGTGTCCTCTAATAACCTACATAGGGTAAAATAAATTGAGTTCATAGGACAATAATATTCTTATTACAGAAATATGTTTATTGAATACAGCAGCTCAGATGTAAATGCAATGGTTGCTTAACACATTACTAACAATATCTAACCCTTTCTTATATTTATGATCTTATAATTCCAATTCTTAGCAGTCTCCAATATATGAGACAAATAGTACAAGGCACTGGAACTGATCATGGCAGTGACCAAGGTGGCTAAGCACATTTCATTCTTTTAGAAACAATTAAGATCTTGGCAGTTGAATATGAGGAAATCAGGAACAAGATTGCTAGAAGATGAGAGGAATGATTTGCAAGCTCATTTAAACACAGATAAAATGTTGGTAGGGTTTATAATGAAAGTACGTAAGCCCTTTTAATTTTTAAATGATTTAAATTATGTAAAACTATAAATTATTAAGCAAATTGATATCTGAAATCGTTCACAATTTGTGTCAACAACCCAATTAAAAAAAAAAAAAGAAGGCAAGTTTCACAAAAATGTTATAACAACCTATAATGTACATGATTTTTTGTTAGGCATTTTAACGTGTTTTTATTTAAACATCAAAACAACACTTGTCAGAATATTTTTCTGTGTTATTAGAGATGATTAAGCTGAAAATCAGAGAGTTAAATAAGTCCTCTACAATTTCAAAGCTAGTAAGTTCTAGTGACAAGTTTTGTACCCAGGCCTGCTGGATTCTAAAGTTCATGCTTTTCAAACTACAGCAAATTCTTTTGCCCAGAATTACAACCATATACCATCAAGATACAGACTTTTCCATCTTCTTCAAAAGATTCTTCATAGTCCTTTGAAGTTCATAATTCCCTCCTCACTCCAGCAGCAAGAAATATTGATCTGTTTCTATCACTATATATTAGTTTTTTTTATATAAATGGAATCTTACAATATGTACTTCTGTGTTTCTGTGTCTTCTTTCAGTCGGCATAATGATTTTGAGATTCATCCATGTTGTTGTATCATAGCTGTTTCCTTTTTATTGCTGAGGAGTATTCAGTTGCATGAATTTATCATTTTTTATTTGTCCATTGAATTGTTGATAGACATTCGGATTGTTTTCCGTTTTGTCTTTATGAATAAAGGTTCTGTACACATTTTTTTGTACAACTATTTGTGTAGATATATGTTATTTCTCTTGGGGAAATATCTAGAAAGGGAAATGGCTGGGTCCTATGGTAGGTACAAGTTTATCTTTTTTAGAAACTGACAAAGGGTTTTCCAAAGTAGTTGTACCATTTTACATTTTCACCAGCAGTGTATTAGAGTCCAGCTCCACTACATCTCATCAACACTTGCCATGGTCACTCTCGTTAATGTAAGCCATCCTAATAGATGTGAGTAGTATGTAATTGTAGCTTTAATTTTTAACTCCATGAAAGTTAAATGAGGTTGAGCATATTTTTTGTGTAAGTACTGGCCATATTATATGTCTTTTGATCAAATATTTTACTATTTTAATTGGCTTTTGATTTATTAAGTATTTATCTTATATCATTTGTCAGGTATATATATTGTAAATATGTTCTACCAATCTGAGACTTACCTTGTTGATTTCTTAATGGTGACTACCAAAGAGAAAACATTTCTAATTTGGATAAATTTGAATTTTGTTATTTTTTTTGTCCTTTTATGTTTCATGTTTTTGTTGTGTTCTATGAAATCTTTGCCTATCCAAATATGTAAAGATTTTCCTTTATGCCTTCTTCTAAGAGTTTTCACCTTTTTTTATTTTATATTTAATTCTCTGATACATTTCAAATTAACTTTTTTGTATATGGTTGCATTAATTTTCTATTGCTGTCATAATAAAATATCACATACACTGTGGCTTGAACAACACAAATTCATTATCTTAAAGTTCTGGATGTCAGAAATCTGACATGGATCTCACTGGGTAGAAATCAAGGTTTTGGAGGACTGCATTCCTTTTTGGAGGCTCTAGGGGAGAATCTATTTCCTGACTCACCTCAGTTGTTGGCAAAATTCAGTTTCTTGGAGTTACAGGATGGAAGTCCCTGTTTCCTTGCTGGTTGTCAGCTGAGGACCACCCAGGACTTCTAGAGGTTGTCAGCTGAGGACCACCCAGGACTTCTAGAGGATTCCTTGGCTTGTGGCCCTTTATCCCCAACTTTCAATGCCAGCAATAGCTAGTAGAGTCCCTTTCATGTGACACCTTTTTCTGACTCAGGCAGGAAAAATTCTTCACTTTTGAAGATTCATGTGATTAGCCTGAGCCACTTGGATAATTCAGAATTATTTTCTCATTTCAAAATCCTTAACCTAGATCACACCTATAAAGTCTCTTTTGCCATAGGTAACATACTGACAGGTACAGGGGATTAGTATTTGGACATCTTTGGGAGACCATAATTCTGCCTACAACAATGAGCAATAATATATTTTTTTCTATAATGAGTGTCATTATTTTAACATTATATGTTTAAAAATATTTTCTTTCCCCATGGAATTGCCTTAGCAACATTGTCAAGAATCACTTGACCACACGTTTGCATTTATTTCTGAAATATTCATTTTGCTTTGTTTATCTACATGCTTATTCTTTCATCAACACTACACTGTATTGATTACTATATATTTACAGTAGGTCTTAAAATTAGGTAAAATAAATCTTTCAATTTTTTTTTTTTTTTGAAAATTGATTTGGCTATGCTAATTTACACACACATTTTTCACATTATTTCTTAGGTTTCTGACAACTTATCTCAGTACTGTTCTGTAATTTTTAGTATAAAGGTCCTAAAAACTTTATCAAATTTATTCCTAATTATTTTATGTTTTTTGATAATATTGCAAATATTTTAAAATTATGTTTTCTCACTAAAAATAAAATTACCATATGATCCAGCAATCCCACTCCTGGGTATATTTCCAGACAAAGCTATAATTCAAAAAGATACATGCACCCCTATGTTCACAGCAGCACTAGTCACAATAGCCAAGACATGGAAACAACTTAAATGTCCATCGACAGATGAATGGATAAAGAAGATGTGGTACATGTATACAATGGAATACTACTCTGCCATAAAAAAGAACAAAATAATGTCATTTGCAGCAACATGGATGCAACTAGAGATTATCATACTAAGTAAAGTAAGTCAGAGAGAGAAAGACAAATACCATATGATATCACTAATATGCGGACTCTAAAATATGACACAAATGAACCTATCTACGAAACAGAAACAGAATCACAGACATAGACAACAGACTGGTGGTTGCCAAGGGGGAGGGAGGAAGGGAGAGGGATGGACTGGGAATTTGGGGTTGGTAGATGCAAACTATTACATTTAGAATGGATAAACAACAAGGTCCTACTGTATAGCACAGGGAACTATGTTTAATATCCTATGATAAACCATAATGAAAAAGAACAGTAAAAAAAGAAAGTATATATATGTATAACTGAATCACTTTGCTGTACAGTGGAAATTAACACAATATTGTTAATCACCTATACGTCAATAAAAAAATAAAAGTATGTTTTCTAATGGTTTGCTGATAGTATATAAAAACACAATTGATCTATTTTATATTAACCTTGTATCCTTTGACTTGCTAAATTCATATATTAGTTCTAGTTCTAGTTTTGTACATTCCTAAGGATATTCTATGCAAACAATCATGCCAATAATTATAAAGACAGTGTTGATTATTCTTTTTTGATTTTAATCCTTTTCTTTCTTTCTTTATTACAATGACTAGGATCTCTACTACAATGTTGAATAGAAGTAGTGAGAGTAGATATCCTTGTCTTATTCCTAATCAAAGGGGGAAGTGTTCAATATTTCACCATTAAATAAGATGCCAACTGTTAAGTTTTTACAGCTGCTCTTTTTCAGGTTAAAGTTGTTTCTTTAAAATCCTAATTTGCTGACAGTTTTTCTCACAAATGTGTGTTGAATTTTTAAGTTGTTGTTGTTTTTCACCTAATGTGGCAATCACACGGTTTTAGTGTTAGTCCAGGTTTTCTGAGAAGCAAATGATAAGATAGGATCAAGTATGCAAAGACTTATTAGGAGACCCAACCGTGAGAGAAAATTTAGAGAGGGCTTTGATCTAGGGAGCCATCAGGCAACACATGTCTGACACTGTGTGCAGAAGAGATGGATAGAAGATTGAATAGAAGTATCTTAGAATGTAGTGGAGTTTACAGAAAGTTGAGTTAGGCCATCAGGGAATTCTCAGAACAAAATTTCCCATTAGAAGAGTCCCATATCTCCTATAAACAAGCCTGCTTAGTATTCCCCTACCATGACCAGTCACTGTCTGGGAGCAAATGAGCAATGGATTTCAGGGCGCATAAGCTGGGGCCCATGGTCAACTCTGCTCCCTGAAGATGGAAGAATTCAAGACACATCTTAAAACTGACACAGTTCAGTCTTGGCTCTGCACAGATCTACTTTTTTCTTTTAAACAAACTTAATTTTTAGAATAGTTTTGCATTTACAGAAAAATTAAGAAGATAGGGTACCACAGAAAGAGTTCCCATATACCCCACACTTAGTTTCCTCTACTGTTAACATCGTACATTAGTATGGCACATTGGTTACAATTAATAGACCAGTATTGATACATTAGTATTACAGAAAGTCCGTATTTTATTTAGATTTCCTTAGTTTTCACCTAATGTCCTTTTCTGTTCCAGGATCCCATATAGGATAGCATATTATATTTACTCATTTTCTTATCCACCTCTTCTCATATCTGTGTTTCAAAACTAAATCAGAGAAGCTCCTCCATGGTTCCTATGGTAAATTACTCTCCCCTGCCTCCATTCTTGGCTTTCTGGACCCATGCACAACTAAAAGTTTAATATTTAAGGCATTCTTCCTGATGCTGGCCTTTATAAGGTCAGGAAATAATAGGAAAGAATAATATTCTAACACTCGAAAATCCATAGCACCAGTGTAGGTGCTGCATACATACTTCACCAAGTTTGTATAAGGATCCAGTGAGGTGGTATGTATGAAGCCTTCCAAAGCCCCTGTCTCTTGTGTTTTCATTGGTGATAGAAGCGGGGATGCTCCCTCGCTGTCCTGGTCTTCCAATTTTCTTTTACAACTATGACTGGCTTTGTACTCAAGTTTAGCCAATATGATATAAGAGAAAGATATTAGGTAAGGTAACCAGGAAAGTTTATATAATGCACAACTAACCTAGCATCTCATTTCGCCCTTTATCCTTTGACCTACTCCATGATTCCTATGTAGATTATCAAAAAGTGATTTTGATTAACAGAAGTGCAGCAGTTATCATCCTGTGATGGAAGCCAAAAGCTAAATTGGAATAAGAAGACAGAAGGAACAATGTCCCCTTTGAAACTTTTTTGCAGTTTACACAAGCCCCAAACAGCCTATCTCCAGAATTTTTGTGTTGAACAATTTTCTTATTTATGTCAGTACTACTCAATTATTTGCTTGTTGCCATTAAATACAATCCCAGTTGATAGTGTAGGTCAAATATTTAACACACAGCCTGGTACAGGTACTCTGATTATTTTTTAATAGATATTATTATGAACATATATACCAGTTCAGAAAATTAAAACTACCAAACAAAATATAAATACCTAGAATATGTTAAAATTTAGTTTTCCTTAATGACACATATTTATGTTAAATATTTTTGTACAAAATGAATGAAGTGGGTCCTTAGCTCTTTCCCAATACACACCACCAAAAGAGAAAAGCTGCTATACAGGAGAATAGGAGCTCACAGGCCAGAATACAAAATAACTGAAGAATAGAAAAATTTCAAAAGAAAAACAGAAACTGAACAGTATATATCATCTGAAGAATTATTGAAGCAGTGAACAACTAATTAAAATAAGCATGGTAAGTATATTTAACCAAGAAAAGGAAACTATTACCATGTTGGATGCTAATGAGATAAATAACACAACAGAACGGAAAACTATGGAATGTAAATAGCTGAAAATGAATTTGTGAGGTGAATGATCATATGGGGTAAATTTCACAGATGTTGGGAGAAAGTAAAGAGATATAGAAAACAAAATAAAACTTAAGAAATAAAGAGAAAAGAAGTATGAATATCCAAATAATATGGATATAATAAAGAGAAAAATAAAAAGAGAAAGAAGGAAAGAGTAAAAGTTTCCCAGATTCAGATACATTTGCAAGACCTCAGACTAAATGGTTCATTGAGTCTCTGTGATGTGAGAGAAGGAAATTGATTCTGGAACTTAAAATGCACTAAGCAAGCAGATGTCAAATGTTCTTAGGCAAAACTCTACAAGAGAGAAAGCTATCTCCTCAACATGCCTCACACTCCCTTTGGGAATTTCCTTCTCCTGCTGCATCTATACATATCTACACATATCATTCTCTTTCTAAAGCCAGCCCTAACTTGACACAGTATTTTTTAAAATAATGTTCTCAAAGTGTAATCCTAAAAAATCTTGATTTGTTAAAAAATGCAGATCCTGATCTCCATAAGAGACCTTATAATAAATCTTAATCCCATTCTGTATGAGCTGAATTCATTTTTAAAAAACATCTCAGTTGATATTATATAGACTACATTGAGACTCTGCTCTAAGCAGTTAGGGCTTGTGACTGTGAAATTTCCTCAATTCCATGAAGATCCCAAGGCACAAAGGAACAAAATGCACCCAACTTTAAAAGTTAATTGGAAGAACTTAAAGAGTCACCATATTACTATTAAAGAACAAAAGCTAATACTGTCTACTGAAGAATAAAACTAACAATCATGAAAGGTTAAACATAGTTAACATACTGTCAGAGTACCTGAATTTACACTTGTTCAACTGAAGATAAACTTAATTGAGCAGTTAATAATAAGTTTACTCTATCCCCAACAGCAAAGGAATCTTGCCCTCAGCAAGAATAAAGCGGTCCCGTACAGAATCCATGTATAAAATGAATCTCTATCTCAAAATAAAATCTATCCTCCTAGACGATGACTGAGTAAATAAGTACTCAGAGAAGCAGGAACTACATTCCTGGACTTTCTATGGAAGAGAGCTGAAAGTGGGATATTCTTGGGTACATTTTATCTTAATTGGTAGAGAGAAGGAAGCTGCCTCAGATTTACAAAGATCAGAAATTTCAACTTTTAATGAATTTTTTGTTAACTTTGAATTTTGTTTATAATAAATCCATTATAAGTTGTGATTTTATGTCAACTGACCACTTGTTCTGACTACCTCATTTCAATTTGACAAGCTGTCTTCTCCACCACCTTTTACTCATAAAATCTGTCCTGAATCTTACTAAACTTCTGGGTGAAAATAAGCAAATTGTAAAACAAAATAATACAACAGACACTATGAGTTAGTCAAATAAAACTCAAATATGTGGTATATGCCCACCTGTGTGTGTGGAATACTATTATAATGTATCAACTTGGCTAGGATGAACTACATTTCCCAGAATTCACTTTCTTTTATGTTTCTGGTAAGGGGAGGCTGCAAGGAGGATTCTTGGGAGATTTGGAAGCAGCAGCCATTTCTTACCAAAAGTGCACATTGTTGCTGCTCAGCTGATTCACCTCACTGATGTGAAGCAGCAGCTCAGCCTGCAATTGCTCTCCCTCCTCAGGATCACCCATCAGCTGCTCGCACTGCTGGACCAGGTGTGTGTGTTTATCTCTGTGACAAAGGGCCCCAGCATATGCAGGATACACATGCCACTAAGACCAGGAGCAATAAGACCAGACTCAGGCCCCCAGTGGTGCTGCACCCAGCTCAAGCTTATAGGTTCCAGCCTGCCCTTGATCTTTCCCACCTTGCATCTATCTTCCTTTCCTGACTGCCTGTCCTGTGGATTCTGAGCTCTGGCGTCAGATCTGGAAACAACAGTCTTATGGGGACTGCTTAATTAATTCCTACAATTATATAAGACCAATTCCCTGTAACAAATGCATTTAATATATATGTATGCTTTTATCTCCTACTGGTTCTGCTTCTCTGATTGAGGCCTAAGTGATAAAATGTATGTGTTGTATGTTCTCATAATGGTCTTATGAAATAACTTTCTGTATTATCCCCATTTTGGAGATGAGGAAATGGAATTGGTGGTTAAAAACTTGCCCAAGGTCACATGGCAAGCAAGTAATATAATCAGGATCAGAACCAGTCAGATAAGCCTTATTAAAAAAAAAAAAAAGGAAGAAAGAATTGATATAACTGATGTTTGGCACAGTAACCCATATAAGTATATAAAGCTGCTGATACATAGTAGGTACTCTCAAGATGTCATTTTTCTTGTCTGGGTGCTTTAACATGCCAAACATCCCAGCTGACAATGAAAGAATCCTTATGAACTGTATAGTGCATGCATCTGCTGAACTTGCACAGAATGAACTGGAAACACAGGCAATGTTTTGTTTTTCTTATCATTGTACTGTTCTCTCAAGGTGAACCAGAAATGAATGATTACTCACCTACTTACATTTGGCTTTATTTATGAAATCTCACACAATCAATAATTGATTGCTCTCTGGAAGAAGCAACACACAGGCACTGAAAATGGCATGTTCCTTCCTTCCAGAAAAGAAGAGGACATGTGCTTGATTTTTTTTGGAGATAACGGGGTGGGACTGGGAGTGGGGGAGGGGAGTTGACACTGACTATGGAGACCACCTGATTTTAAGCGGCAGGACAGCAGTGACTTTCTGGGCGTTTTTGGTTTTTTCCCCAAAGACAAAATTTTCATTTCTGGCTAACATATGAAATAATTTTCAATGGAACAAAACGACATTCATTAACTAGCAGTGACAGTACTATTTTTTGTTTGTTCTGCTTTTCTTTTTCATTTTTTTTTCAAATTAGAATTTAACTTCAGCCAGAGTTGCCTGGAAACACTGGATATGAAGAATATGGAATTTTTAATATGGTCATTTGACTCCAGTTGCTTTCATGTTCCACCATGTTAATTTTTTTTCTTTGGCCAATTTTGAGCATTTTTCACTCATTTCTTTTTTGTTTCTTTTGTTACAGAAGCTCCTAAAATAAGGGAGAAATGGGTATTTTCCCCTGATGAGGGCAAGTGAGTAGTGTCATACTTAGCATGAGTACAAAAGGAAAGCTGAGAGATTACACAGAATGCAAGGAATATAATCTAAATTTCTAATAACAATAGGCAGTACCAAAAGGTTTCAGACACTGGGACAGTTAAGTTAAATAGGGTTCCATGATCTCTGTCCAGGGAACCTCTGCCAGGGGCAAGATACTGCTGGTCATGCTATATTTTCCCAGAAATTTCTCCCCATGTGCTAATGACAGAGAGTCCCAGGGAAGAGGGGTTAGACAAAGAAGGAAAAGGATGGCAGTGGGGGATAGTGAAAAGGGCAGGTTTTTGGAGCCTTAGCCTCTATGCAGGCCCTTTATTTTTGTGTCAGACTGCTAGCCATAGTGAGACCTAAACCCAACACTGAAGTTAACTATAGAGCAAGACCAGGACAATGGACCCTTATAAGATACTGTATCCCCAGGGCCTGGCACATGGAAGGAATAATTATTTATTTAATGAATAAATTCATTAGTTGATCAAAGGAACAAGAAGAGAGTTTATCTTATTTTGTTTATTTTGTTGCTTGTTTGTTTTATAAAGGGTTGACCTACATTTAACTTTGCATGTGACTTCATTTTTTTCAAGTTAAATGCCTGGTTTCACATTTTCATGATAATCCTAAAAAGAGACATCTTAAAATTTGTTTACATCTGGTGATAACCACTGTGGTTAACACTAAGCAGTGGCAAAAGTCCAAACAGCTACATCAAAATGATGTGTAAAGGTGGAACAAAATGTGGTCTATTTTAGTACTAGTGATGGTATACTCTAACCTTATAAAGGGAAAAAAAAAAGAGAACATCACTGCATTAACAAATATGCTGGATTTCACATTAAACTATTTAATAGTGCAACAATAATGTGGGTAGAAAGAATAGTGATTTCTTTCCAATGATTTTGGGAGGTGAAGGTGGTCTTAAATATACACTATTTTCCATTTTGTGCCTTGTGAGCTTTGGATATTTTGACTGTAATCTTTCCAAGTTAACTTTTGTTCCCAGATTTGTGTCGGCAAGTCTGTGACAATGATGCAGTAATGACGATATATCTCAGAATAGCACTGCCTAAACGCCACCTGTAAAAACAGCAGGAAAGCAATATAGCGAGGAACAGAACAGCAGGTAAGATGATGTCTGTGTAAGTGCCAGCTACGTATTTGTTAAAGCTAATGAAGTGTAAAAGGAAATGCAACTTATCCTCATCTTGTCCAGAATTTGGAGGCATTCTGAGGAGTAAATCCCAAAAGAGAAGGATGGAAAATTGCCTAGATTGAGTAAAATCAATGGCCAACAGGAAAGAATGACATTTATTTCTTGAGTCTACAATAACAAGATGCCAAGTTAGTAAAAGAGAATGTGTTGGTTTATAGGTCCTCGGAAATGTCAATTGCCATATGATAAGGGGGCAGTTTATTCTTTTAATTTTTATTTTAGCGCCCACCAATTCTGAAGAGAGATCTAGATGATTGTGTAAAGTTTCTCTTTGAAGCTGAGTGGTGAGGAATGCATCTTGATGAGTCCCATTTTCAGGCATTAAAGTGCCAAAGTAAAATGAGGTCTCTATTTCATTTCTTACCATCAGCTAAATCAGGATGTCAAGTCATAAATATATTTATCCTCTGTTGGTAACATTAGAAATTATCCCTTCTCCTGCACCAATAAGATGCATCTCTGCTTATTCATCATTACATCAAACTCTATTAATATGTATTAAAGTAATAGAGATTTAATATTGAAACAGAACAGTGTGAACCCTGTATGCAAGTCTATAATTCCCTAAACGACACCTAGTCATTATTGGGGATTTAATAAAAGTTATCTTAAAGGCAAAATGGTTTGAAAATTCAAACCTCTGTCAAAAGACATTCTTAAAAATTCTTCTTTTCTAGCTCATGATTCTTAAATTTCAACATGCACTTAAATTATGTATACAAAATCATTTATACTTTGTACTATTTGAAAATGCTTGACTTTGGCCAGTATGCAGACTTTTTAGCCTAACTCTATCTAAAACACAGTCTAGACTTTGTGAACCTGGAAACAAAAATGTAAGAATTTTATAAAATCTCTAAAGCTTTATAATGATTCCTCACTTTTTCAATCCTAGAAATTATGGAATTGGATTATGGAATTGTAAGAGATGGCTAGGAAACTCCAAAATCCACATGGCGGGCCATCTAGAAGTGCACCTGGAATTCTGTGGCATGAGTTGAAGGAGCACACAGGCAGAATTTCTCTCTTTGAGGGAAGCCTCAGTTCTGCCTTTAAGGTTTTTCAACTGATAGAATCAACTCTCCTCCGCAGATTATCTAATGTAATCTTGTTTATTAAGTAAAATAATTATAGACATTAATCACATCTACAAAATACCTTCACAAAAACATCTAGGTAAGTGTTTTACTGAGGACTATAGCCTAGCCAAGGTGACACATAAACATCCCAACTGTTATTTCCTTCAACAATAGAACAGATTATATTTTTTCTAAGGAGCAAACTAAATGATTTGGATAACTTTTACAGATAGGGTGAAAAACACAGTTTTGTTTTTCCCCAGGTTTTTTGTAATAATCATTTATTCTTTGGAGGATCATGTAAGTGTACATACATTTTTAAGTTTTAATTTGTATATGGAAAACTTCAAACATATATGATGATAATGCAGAGAATAATACAATGAAGGTCAATGTACCCAACATCCAGCATCAACAATCATCAACATTTTGCCAACCTAAAATATGCATATATATATATATATATATATATATATATATATATATATATATATATATATATATATATATATATATATCTTTAATCACTAGGATGCACTTCTGCCTGGATTTGAATCTCAGTCTCTGAAAGGCATAAGGGAACATAGCTAAAGGAGTAACAGAATTATGTTTTCATTTCAACCTAGAAGATAAACCTAGTAAGTAAAAACTTGGCCAGAATACTCTGCACTACTGTTTTCTTTCTCCTTTAATTTTTTCCCCTAGTGAATATAGTTGAATTTTATGAAACCATCATTTATTGAATTATGTAACTTTGCTACTGATAATAATATATTAAGGAAATGCTAGAGAAGGATAATAGTGAGTAATAAAAATCATGGATAGATAGTAGAATAAAGATATAGCTTAATATTTTTAGAAAATAATATAATTTAAAAGGATATGGGAATAATCATTTTAACAGTATAACAAAAACAAGGTTAGCATTCGACTTGGGATTGGAAAGTAAGGTGAGAGAAAAGACAAGGAATTTACTTATTTATCCTTTAAAGTTTCCAGGCTACAGCACAGTTGATGAAATGGTGGAATGCCACATTGCTTTTAGTCAGTGCAACATTGCTTTAATGTAAAACTCATGCTCAATTTCCATTTTCCCTCTGAAGGTTTAAATGAGCCGATGGATTCTGAAAAATGCACTGGCAGCAGAATTCTAACAGAGTTATGGTGTTAACAGCAGTCTAGATCTCTCTACTTTGTACCAGAAATAGGTATGTTAGAGTCCATGGGGAGGGGAGGGAAGGCTTCTTAAAATTATTTAGTAACATAAGTGAATGCCACATGATTATTACCCTTGTCTTAGGGAAATATGCATGATAATGTATTCATTATTGATTCTTTCTCTGTAGGACTCCTGCTTTGGCTCATTGCTCATTTTAAATGGCTCAGTAAGTCACAAGAGTTGTCAGTGTTTCCTCACTTAGCTTTACATCATTTGTTTACAACATCTGCTCAACAACAGCCTGCTTTATGGATGAGCTCCTATAGATTGTGACGATTTAATGCATAATGCAGGTGTATATTAAATCCGTTACACATACATCATGAACACAATGGAATTGTTTGGAGACAACTGTGGATAAGTGTGCATTATTTTATTCTGTACCCCAAAGGCTTAGCATGATGCCTGGAACCTGGTATGCACTCTATGAATGCTTGTTGAATAGATGGGTGTGTAAATGAATGAATGAAATTAAAAAATTTTTTAAATCACCTGACTTTCATATAAAACTCTGCACAGTGGCATACAATGTTGTCTTCTGCCTGAAATTCTAAATAATTCTTTCTTTGCCTATCTAAACCCTCCTCTTCAAGGACTACCTTCATCCTCATATTCTCCATAAGCTTACTTGATCACCTCATCAAATGTTGTTTTATCCCTTGACTAATCAGTTGGCACTTTACAATTACTTAGTTGGAGAAAGAAGATAAACAAATGATGCATTAAATAATCACATATAAATGGAAAAATAAGATCAATATAATAACAGATATGTACTGTGTTTTCTTAAAAAAGACAATATTAATGTTTGAATTCAGGTTCTGTGCATTAAAAGTAAATAAATCACTACTCACCAGAAGTCCTGCCCTAAGGATACACAGCAGATTCTCATCATGATGCAAATCTGTTTGAGATATATTTTAGTGTTAAAAGACCCCACTTAATTTTTTTTTCTGTTTTAGAAAGACTCTTATTTCAATTAATTATTTTTCTATATAATAAACATACACTTGAAAGGGGATAAATACTTAGCAGAAGGAAACTGTCGCTTTATCACTCAATATCTTCTAGCACAGTCTGAGGTACTAATAACTTTTTTCATTAGAAAGCTAACATTGGAATAATAGCAGGTTTTGCAAGAACAAAACGAAAGTTATAAGAAAGTCATATCAATATAAATATTTAAATTTCTTCTTTTAAATAAATTGTAGCAATTATTAGTTCTCTCACTATTCCTCTAACCTTATGTACATTTAAGGACTGTCTACTTCTCTGATAAGCCTAAAACACGTCGTGTGAATTAATCCAAGAAATTCTTGGTGGAAGTGTAAACAATGCAACATTCATCCATTTACCCATTCAATCCACAAATATTTATTGCCACGCTAGTTTTTCTGGGGGGGTGTGGGGCGGAGAGTAGCTTTTCTTTCTTGTCCGCCCCTGCACCGCCTTTGGGCCAGAGCCCTTTTCCCAACCTTACCTGGCCTTTCCTGGGGCAAAAACGGCTGCTCTGCGACTCTAAGTGGGGGAGGGGGTAGTGAGGCCTCTACAAACATCGGGGTTTGCTTGACAGGTGGCACGAGCTAGACCCCCCTTAGGGACAGGTCTGAGACCTACACCCCTGGCATCCACGGCACCCTATGTTTCTCACCCCAGGATTCCCCCGTCAGCCTCGCGGAACTCCCGAAATCGCGCGAGATCAGGTTTCCTCGCGGCAAGCTTGGGCTGCAGCGGTAGCGTCTCGGGTAGGATTTCGCTGTTTTCGGATCTGACCCTGATCCTCAGCTCATCCTAGTCTATCGGCTTACTCCCCTCCATCAGGACCTACTCTTACTCTTCCCCCCGCCCCCGCCACCTCCAACACACACCTGAAGCCCCATAAGCCTAACTTGCGGGCTCCAACTGTGCCCTGTTTGCCTTCCTTGGAAATCCCACACTCCACCTGGGCCACACCCAGGCCAAGCAGAAGGCTTCCTCATGGTGTTTAAAAAAAAGAGAGAGAGTGAGAGAAAGAAAAAGGACAGGGTTAAGCCCGAGACAGGGTCCCAGACAGGGCAAGAAATCAGAACGCTGTCGTGTGGTGATAGTGGGCCTTCATGCTGGGGCAAGGCTGGCAGCTCTAGGCCTGGGTCTAAGGCATCATCCTTCACCATTTGAAGGCCAAGGGTGCTCGGTGGATGTTGGCACAGATGCAGAAGTTTCCGATGTTGGTTAGTAGACTTATGTCACTGAGTAATTAATGAAGGTGCATTTGAAGCCCACGGTCTCCAGCAAGTGGCAGATCTTTTCTTCCAGGCAGCAGGTACCCTTAATGTTTCCACTGGTAAATAAGGTAAACCATTCGGAATTATAGGTTGTATAGTAAAATCTTAGAGTGATTTCCATGATTGCACTAAACAAAGTTGCAAGTTTAAAAATATTCATTTAATGAGATGACTTAAAAGAGGAATCACTAGTGAGGCTTTCATGAGATCACAGCTGAGGTGCTGGAGATTTCCAAAGAGATGCTTTAAATTATCATGAGTTTGAATTGGATTGTTCACTGAGCAATCACAAATGTATCTGATTTGTGAAAGCAATGAGATCGTAAAAATACAAGGCTTCTAAAAGTGTTCCATCTCTAACTCCTCCCTTTAAGATTCACCCTCATCACCACGGTTTCCGTTTTTTTTTTTTTTTTTTCGTTTTTTATTTGACTCATGATTCTGACTCACCTTCCTTTTAGCCACTTGTTCTAGCTTTCAGGCAATTGTTTAATTCATATTCTCAACTACCTGGATCTGGTCATAGGGATGTGGGAGTGAGATGAAAATGTAGCTTTTCCTGCAATATAGACCCTGTAGTCTTTAGGAGGAAGAAAAGCAACATGAGAGAATGAAAGTCTCCAGGACTAACACACTCTTCTCTTGTTAATTCTGGCATTGTCCATCCTTCGTAACACCCATTGTTATGACTACAGAACCTCTGACATTTTGCTTTGCTTTCCCAAACTTGGTATTGACCAGGGCTAAGGAGGTGGAATGCTAAGCTTTCCTTCCTAAGGAAGGAAATGGAAGAAGAGGCAGAGGAAAAAAAAAAAAAAAAATCCCAACCTGCTAAAGATAGAGGAAAGCTTTCAAAGTTATTTTCAGAAGAGACCTCTGGGATAGTTGGTAGCTAATTTCAGTGAACTTATTATACTCTTTAAAAGAGTAGATGGACTGAGGAAGTTGCAAGTAGTCCACTATAATCTGTTTCCATCCTTCAGTTATAGAAGTATGTTTTGAAGGAAGTGCCTAATCTCTACAGAGGAGCAATGCAGTTGAGCCATTGTAAAAGTGTCTATGCTTTTATACAGGTTGGTGATCTGGTTGGGAATCATTGGCTGAATCTACAGGGTAGCTCTCTCAGGCCCACTTGCAGGGCTCAGGGAGTCAAAGATTCAGAGATTAGATCATGCTATGCAAATAGTCTCCAGCTAAATGTTTCCACTGGGCTTGGTGTCAGATTGGGCTTTATGACTTCCTAAAGGATCATGGCCCTATCATAATGAACAATTTAAATAAGGAAACTTGGTTTTCCTTATATACAGAGAAACAATTGACAATTTATTTTTGTTATGATAACTGTGCTCAGCTTCTAGGTGAGTTTTATAAGGACTTCTGAAGCATAGCAAGATAGCCTACAAGTGGATAATATTGAGAAAAAGTAAATATGCTTTTCCCCTTTTTTGCTGAATGCTTATGTAAGTCAGGTGGAATAAAGTAAGGTTGGGGTGGGGTGTGGAGATTAGTGAAGTCCCTAATACCAGTAGTAAGCCTTTTAGACCATATAGAAAATTTTGCATTCTCCTTATTGACTAAATGACCCAGACTTTGGGGGTAAAACAGAAGTTTGAGAGAGAGAAAGTCTAGATGTTGATTAATAAGAAAGCTGTCTGAAATGGATAACAGATTTCATTTGGAAGTGAGTTTTATCTTTATCTGTTAGAATTAATTGCAGAATGTCTTGCAAGAAATATAAAGAGGTATTAGTTATAGTGAATTTACATCCTATCTCTTAATCAAGGGAATTTAAACAAAAGGAGTAGATAAAATAGGTTGACTTTTTTCTGCTAGATTGCAGATAGAGTTGAGTGAAAGGAAAAGAAACAGGTGAAAGCACAAGCAAAAGAAATACATCGTGTCATATCTAATTAATGTAAGTAACTAATTGAAAATTGAACAAGTGCTAGAATAAATTAAATCCAGCACCTTTTTTGTATATTGGTAAAACACTATAATAAAAATAGCTCTTGGGAGAATTAATAATTAAAAATTTAATGGCATATAGTATTTAAAATATCTCCATTTGGAAAAGTCATCTTTACAGTAATCAGCAAGGATCAAAAGATGTTTATTTCTAATTATTAACACTGTGTTAGTTCTGAGAATAATGATAAATTCACATATTAACAGAGACAGAGGTGACTTTTGTAGATAAGAATTTAGGTTGACACCAAAATTCAAAAGATATAAAATTTTAGTATTCAACTTCATGGAATAGGAAGAATCATCATTATGAATTTCTTTCAATAATTTGATTATTTCTCTTAATGGTATGCAAGGTAAAGACACATTATTGTTGTTGTTTTATTAGAAATCATGTTGGATAATACTTAAAAAAATTAAGATTGCCTCTGGACTGCAAATCCTGGGATTGGTCCAATTTTTCAATTTTCACTTAAACTGAAAAACACCCAAACAACATTTCACAGTGCTGACTGTGAGACATGTGTTCTCTTTCTTTTATCACTTTGAAACAGAAATTATAGAATAGCTGTATTTGGAATAGAAATTATAAAAATCAAACCTAAAAATTATGTTTATATAAATTACAGTTTATGTCAGCATCTTTTGAGCAGTCACAAAAGTGGTCTTTTACAATGATTTTTATTGTTTATTTTTCATAGTGTGATACAGAGTTTTATTTGCTAAATATTTTTCCAAGTTTGCTTCTAGGGAATAACGAAACTTTTGTTTAGAAGTAAGCTAGGAACAGATGTTTGTTCTTCTTTCTTTATTGTAGTTGTGTTGCAGGAGTTTTTTGTAAAGGTGAGATTTGCAGTACCTACAAACATGAAAATGATTTTACTCTCTTTCTGTGTGTTCTCAGAGAAAATAAGAGGCTCTTTTAATTGTGCCAATAGCAAGAAAACAAGGATAAAAAAGGAAAATAATTAGAAAGGCTGAATCAACAAGAAAATAAAAACAGAAAGCAAAAACTAAAGAAAATCAACATGATTATAATAAAAGTTAGTTTCTTGGAAAAAATCCTTGTTTAATGAAATCTTCATAGGATGTTTAGGATGAATGAGAACTATTTGGTAAGTCTAACTCAACCCATTTGTTTTTCAAATAAGCTTTAAATGATACAATAGACCAGATAGATTTAATTGATATTTATAGGACATTCCATCCAAAAACAGCAGATTACACGTTCTTCTCAAGTGCACATGGAACATTCTCCAGGATAGATCACATCCTGGGTCACAAATCAAGCCTCAGTAAATTTAAGAAAATTGAAATCATATAAAGCATCTTTTCTGACCACAACTCTATGAGATTAGTAATCAATTACAGGGAAAAAACTGTAAACAAACATGTGGAGACTAAACAATATGCTACTAAATAACCAAGAGATTAGTGAGGAAATCAGAGTAAATGAAAAAATACATAGAAACAAATGACAATGAAAACACAATGATCCAAAACCTATGGGATGCATCCAAAGCAGTTCTAAGAGGGAAGTTTATAGCAATTCAATCTCACCTCAAGAAAAGAGAAAAGTCTCAAATAAACATTCTAACCTTGGGACTTCCCTGGTGGTCCAGAGGTTAAGAATCTGTCTGCAATGCAGGGGATGCCATTTCAATCCCTGGTAGGGGAACAAAGATCCCACATGCTGTGGGGCAACTAAGCCGACATGCCTCAACTACTGAACCCCTGTGCCAAAACTAGAGAGCCCATGTGCTACAACTAATAAGCCTGAATGATCTGGAGCCCGCATGCCACAACTAGAGAGAAGCCTACACAGTGCAACAAAGAGCCCACATGCTGAAATGAAAGATCCTGCATGCTGCAACTGAGACCCGACACAGCCAATAAATAAATAAATAAATGAATAAATAAATAAATAAAATCTAACTTTACACCTAAAGCAACTAGAGAAAGAATAAAAAAAAACAAAAAACAAAATAAGTAGAAGGAAAGAAATCATAAAGATCAGAACAGAAATAAATGAAATAGAAATAAAGAAAACAATAGCAAAGATCAATTAAACTAAAAGTTGGTGCTTTAAGGAGATAAACAAAACTGATATACCTTTAGCTGGACTCATCAAGAAAAATAGAGAGAGGATTCAAATCAATAAAATTAGAAATGAAAGTGGAGAAATTACAAATGACACCACAGATATACAAAGGATCATAAGAGACTACTACAAGCAACTATATGTCAATAAAATGGACAACCTGGAAGAAATGGACAAATTCTTAGAAAGGTACAACCTTCCAAGACTGAACCAGGAAGAAATAGAAAATATAAACAGACCAATCACAAGTACTGAAATTGAAACTGTGATTAAAAATCTTCCAACAAACAAAAGTCCAGGACCAGATGGCTTCACAGGTGAATTCTATCAAACATTTAGAGAAGAGCTAACACCTATCCTTCTCAAACTCTTCCCAAAAACTGCATAGGGACGAACACTCCCAAACTCATTCTATGAGGCCACCATCACCCTGATACCAAAACCAGACAAAGATATCACAAAAAAAGAAAATTTACAGACCAATATCACTGATGAAAATAGACGCAAAAATCCTCAACAAAATACTAGCACAAAAAGTCCAACAGCACATTAGAAGGATCATGAACCACGATCAAGTGGGATTTATCCCAGGGATGCAAGGATTATTCAATATACACAAATAAATCAGTGTGATACACCATATTAACAAATTAAAGAATAAAAACCATATGATCATCTTAATAGATGCAGAAAAAGCTTTTAACAAAATTCAACACCCATTTATGATAAAAACTCTCCAGAAAGTGGGCATAGAGGGAACCTACCTCAACATAATAAAGGCCATACACAACAAACCCATAGCAAACATCATTCTCAATGGTGAAAAGCTGAAAGCATTTCCCCTAAGATCAGGAAAAAGACAAGGGTGTCCACTCTCGCCACTATTATTCAACATAGTCTTGGAAGTCCAACCACAGCAATCAGAGAAGACAAAGAAATAAAAGGAATCCAAATTGGAATCCAAAAGTATTCCTTGGAAAAGGAATCATTTGCAGATGACATGATACTACACATAGAAAACCCTAAAAATACCACAAGAAAACTACTAGAGCTCATCAATGAATCTGGTAAAGTTGCAGGATACAAAATTAAGGCACAGAAAATCTCTTTCATTCCTATACACTAATGAAAGTTTAATTAAGAGAAATTAAGGAAACAATCCCATTTACCACTGCAGCAATTAGAATAAAACCTAGCTAAGTAGGCAAAAGACCTGTACTCAGAAAACACTGATTTAAGAAATCAAGATGACACAAACAGATGGAGAGATATACCATGTTCTTGGACTAGAAGAATCAATAATGTAAAAATGACTATACTACCCAAAGCAATCTCCAGATTCAATGTAATCTGTAATCTGTAATCTGTTTTTGTAAAAAAACTTTACAATTTGTATGGAAACACAAAAGACCCTGAATAGCAAAAGCCACCTTGAGAAAAAAAAAAAAAAAAATGGAGTTGGAGGAATCAGGCTCCTTGACATCAGACTATACTACAGGCTACAGTAATCAACACAGTATGGTACTGGAACAAAAACAGAAATATAGATCAATGGAACAGGATAGAAAGCCCAGAGATAAACCCACACACCTATGGTCACCTAATCTACGACAAAGGAAGCAAGAATATACAAGAGAGAAAAGAAAGTCTCTTCAACAAGTGGTGCTGGGAAAACTGGACAGCTACATGCAAAAGAATGAAATTAGAGCATTCCCTAACACCATACACAAACATAAACTCAAAATGGATTAAGGACCTTAATGTAAGACTGGACACTATAAAACTTTAGAGGAAAACATAGGAAAAACACTCTTTGACATAAATCACAGCAAGATCTTTTTTGACCCACCTCCTAGAGTAGTGAAAATGAAAACAAAAATTAAAAAATGGGACCTAATGAAACTTAAAAGCTTTTGCACAGCAAAGGAAACCATAAACAAGACGAAAAGACAACTCTCAGAATGGGAGAAAATATTTGCACATAAAGCAACTGACATGGGATTAATCTCCAAAATATACAAAGAGCTCATACAACTCAATATCAAAACAACAAAAAAACCAATCAAAAAATGGGCAGAAGACCTAAATAGACATTTCTCCAAAGAAGACATACAGGTGGCCAAGAGGCACATGAAAAATGCTCAACATCACTAATTATTAGAGAAATGCAAATCAAAACTACAACGAGTTATCACCTCACACCAGTCAGAATGGCCATCATTAAAAAATCTACAAACAATATATGCTGGAGAGGGTGTGGAGAAAAGGGAACCCTCTTGCACTGCTGGTGGGAATGTAAATTGATACAGCGACTATGGAGAACAGTATGGAGGTTCCTTAAAAAAAGTAAAAATAGAACTACCATATGACCCAGCTATCCCACTACAGGGCATATACCCTGAGAAAACCATAATTCAAAAAGAGTCATGTACCCCAATATTCATTGCAGCACTATTTACAATAGCCAGGTCATGTAGGCAACCTAAATGTCCATCATCAGATGAATGGATAAAGAAGATGTGGTACATACATACAATGGAATATTACTCAGACATAAAAAGGAATGAAACTGGGTTATTTGTAGAGATGTGGATGGACGTAGAGTCTGTCATACAGAGTGAAGTAAGTCAGAAGAAGAAAAACAAATATCATATATTAATGCATATATGTTGAATCCAGAAAAATGGTACAGATGAACCTATATGCAGGGCAGGAATAGAGATGCAGATGTAGAGAACAGATGTGTGGACACAGGGTGGGGGAAGGGAGGGTTAAATTGGGAGATTAGGATTGACATATTTATACTACCATGTGTAAAATAGATAGCTAGTGGGAACCTCCTGTATAGCACAGGTATATCAGCTCGGTGCTCTGTGATGACCTAGATGGGTGGGATATGGGGGGGTGGGAGGGAGGTCCAAGAGGGAGGAGATATATGTATACAAATAGCTGATTCACTTCGTTGTACAGCAGAAACTAACACAACATTGTAAAGCAATTATATTCCAATTAAATAAAAAGAATAAATAGAAAACATAGCACTAGAATAAAAGGTAGGCTGGAAAGACAAGTTTAATCTGTAGCAATGAGGCCTTGAATACAAAGAATGAGGAGATTGGGTTGACGAGAGGATGAGGCTGCAGACCCAACCAGCACTCAGATGCAGCTGTGAGCAACAGTGTGGGAATTTTCCCCAAGAGCAGTTTGGTGAAGCCCTGGTTGGTATCTGGTAAAATCTGGGTGGTTTAACTTTACTAGCAAAAAAGAGCAGCTGAAAGTGTGGTGGTTTTAAAATATGTTGAGAATCTTTTATGACACTCCTCCCTTCTAAAAATGAAATCCCTCCTCCCCTCCGCTCATGTGGGGCCAGACTTAGTGACTTGCTTCTAACAACAAAAGTGTGACAGAAGTGACAGTGTGACTTCTGATACTAGGCCATAAAGGACCCTGCAGTTTCCTCCTTGCTCTCCCTTGGATCACTCACTCTGGCGACAGCCATGCTGTGAGTACACTAAAGTGGTCCTATGGGGAGGACCACAAGCAAGGAATGAGGTATGTGAGTGCACCATCTTGGAAGTGGCTCCTCCACCCACAGTCAGGCCTTCAGGTGATGCAGCCCCGGCATGAATGACAATCTTGGCTGCAGCCTCATAAGCGACCTGGAACCAAAACCATCCAGTTAAGCCACTCCTGAGTTCCTGACCCACAGAAAGTGTATGAGATAATAAACCTGTATAAGCTGAAAAAAAAAAGAAAGAAAGAAAGAAAGGAAGGAAGGAAGGGAGGGAAGGAGGGAGGGAGGGAGGGAGGGAGGAAGGAAGGAAGAAAGAAAGAAGGAAAGAAAGACAAGCAGAAACTGTCATAACCAACTTTTTCAGTACTCTAAAAAATAGTCAAAGATACAGCAACCAAGCAAACGCTAAACAAGAAAAAGGCAATATAAAAATGTTAAAACAAACAAACAAACAAAAACTTTGAGGCACTTTTACTTGTCTTTGCCCCACCACTCCCCAGACTCAAAGGTGGTCTTGAAGATAGTGGCTTGTCCCTTCAAAGGAAGCAGAGCAGATCTTATTCACAAAGCATTATGTTACTTTGTTCTAAGTTGTCTGACGGCTCTCTGAAGACTTGATGCCAGGTGCTCATTTCTGTTTTACCGAACTCAGAACTTGTTAAAGACAGAAGAGTGATGGGCATTGTTACAAACATTGTAACATTGTAAAGTGAATGAAAAACCTCTAGCTAACGGGGACAAAAGATTACAGTTGGAACATAAAATACACTGCCTAAATATGGTAGGAAAAGCCAGAAAGAGAATTTCTTTGAGAAATTAGGACATTCAAAACTGCCCATGTCCTGGGTGCCCATGTCCTGCACCCAGGATAGGTTGCATTAGCTCAGAGAAGACTTGAGAACATTCTAAACTTACACCTCTGCCTGATCTCTAGACTCAGTGCAAGAAGTGTATAGTAACTGAAAGGAAAAATTCATAGAGGGACTCAACAGCAGAACTGAGCAGGTGAAAGAATTAGTGAACTCAAAGATAGCACAATTGAAATTAACTAAAGTTTTATAATGAATATCCTCACCTGTCACATTTCCTTAATAAATATATTTAAATAAAATTTTTAATGTTTTAAAAGAATAAATTAAGGATGACATGAATATTTCAATGTAATTGAGACTAATTAATTGTCTAAACATTTTTAATTTGCCTACTTTGATTGCCTCTATGAAGTTCTGGAGATTCCTCAAACCACTCTCACTTCTCACACCAAATGCAAATCTGGGAGTCCTCAAGACCACAGTCAGATTCAATCATTTGCTACAAGTACTTGTAGAACTCAGAAAAGCCATTATACTCATGGTTATGGTTGATTACAACAAAATAAGTTAATATCAGAGAGGAAATATGTACATAGGGCACAGTCCTGGGGATACCAAGACTTGGAGCTTCCAGTTGTCCTCTCCCAGTGGAACTGTGCAGGCAGCACCTGTTTTTACCAGCAGTGATGTGTAACAATATGCATAGAGTATTGCCAATCAGGGATGCTCACCTAAGCCTTGGTGTCCACAGTTTTATTGGAACTGGGTCACATAGAAATGTTTCACCCCCTATTGGCTAAAGTTAGACTCCATTCCCTCCAGATGTTGAGCTGATTCATTGTGGCCAAAGACCCCCAACCATAAATCATACCATTAGCATAGACTACCTGGCATGGCCAAAGCCTCCAGGTAAACAAGGACTCACTTTCAGGCAGAGCATTCCAAGGGCTTAGAGGTTACCTCCCAAGAGCTGAAGCCAAAGCCCAAACCTCTTTTGAGTAAGTTACGCACCCTTTGTGTATTTATGCAGAAGAAACATTGGGTGATACCATTTATTGTTTTCTGCTCTTCTGGTATGTGATTGCTTACAAAAGTATTGCAGATTGAACTATAGAATCCTTTGTGCAACTGACATTAAAGAAGGTTAATATACAATAAATTAATTAGAACATAAAGTATATAAATACAAATATATGTGTAATTAAATGTTATATATATCAAAACAAAGTAAACAGCATATAATTAAAATTTTGAACTCTCAAATTGAAAATAATCTAAATTCTCAATAAATAAATATAAATTTGAATATCAGGGGAAGTTTTTCACCTCTATGGACATTTTTTTTCAAAAAGTAATAAATGAAAGCTGAAAAAAAAATCTAGTTTCATGCTTGTCTGCCTTCCGTAGAATAGGGCCTCTTATAATAGTAGCATTTTGCAGACAGTAGTTCAACTTAGATTTTACTGGAGAATGTTAAGAACCTCATTTAACTTGTGTGTATTGGTATATTGGAAAATGAAGAAATGTGGTTACAACTTCACAGTCCATTGCTCAATTTTTCTGGGACTGTGGAATTGGAAAAACAAAACTGACTTCTAGAATATTTTGCAAAAGTAAGGATGATTAAAGCAAACTTGTAATTTTTTTTTTCAAAACAGTTTGATAAATCCTAATGCTGTGCTACTTGTTAGAGATTTCAATTGTCACACCTCGTACTACTCTCTTAATATAGGTAAAAACAATATTACCCTTCAATCTTATGGGAATAAGCATAAAAATAAAAGAATGGAAACTATACTCATAAACAAACAAACAAACAAAAAACCCTTTGGACTTTAAATTATTCCAAATAGAAAAATAATTCAAAATATATTTTGTCAGTCTCTTTTATAACACAATCTAAATAGTCACATGATTTTACTATTTTTTATTTATAAAAATAAACTCACTGGTGAGTACATTAGAAATGTCTATTAGGGGAAATTGATCAAGATGGTAAAGTAAGAGGACATGCAGCTCACCTCTCCCCATGAACACATCAAAAATACATCTGCTTGTGGTACAATTCTCACTGAAAGCTAAACTGGAAACTAGCAGAAGGACTTCTGCACAGCCAAAGCTGTAAGAAAGATACGCACATAATTGGGTAGGAAGGAAAGAAAAGCAATAGGGTCAGGACTTGTGTTACTGGGAGGGGACACAGAGGAAAAGGGAGACTATATGAGGGGACACCCACCCTGGGGAGTGAGCAATGAGAGCCACAGACTGGGCACCACAGTTCTGGGGTCCTATGCTGGGGAGATGAGCCTCCATGGCTGTTTGGAGAAACTCTGGGACTAACAGGAGGGTGGTAGGAAGCCTGGCTTGCCCCTGAGCAAGGTGAAGAGAGGTCTGATCTACGGGCTGCCGGATCTCCCGAGACCTTGCGACAACCCCAGCTGGAGCCAAGCAAACACTCCTGCCCCATTCACTCCGCGTCACAGTGTAGCACTGGATCTGGGGTGGACACAGCCTGGGAGAAGATTAGACTGTGGGACACAGAGGCAACCCCGACCAAGGGCAGAGCCTGGATGGGGTGGCAGCAACCATTGCTGGCCTTTACTAAAGCAGCCCACACCTCTGATGGTGGCTGCTCCACCACAGCTCACCCCTCAGTACCCACCAAGAGTCTGCGTGCGCCCCACCTGCCCCACAGTGTGGCTCCATAACAGGGTGGAAGTGGTGGGGGCTGGGGGCAATGATCAGCTGTGAGGGACAAAAGGGACTTGGCACCCGGGGCTGCATCTAAAAGAAGCAAGGAAAACAAATGTGGGTGCCTGCGCAGGCAGCACCTCTGAGACAGCTCAGATATTTGTCTACAGTGGACATGAGCCAAGAGCTCGCATGGGCCTCACTTGCTTCAGCATTCCCCTTCTCTGGGGCAAGGGTCCTGGTGCAGGGAGAAGGGAAAACACACACTTAAAGGGAACAGAGCCAGCTCAGGTCCAACCCTCAAGGCTTCTGCTCTAGCAACTTGGGATCAGACCCACAAGTCTACAGATAAAAAATGTTGGAGAGGATATGGAGAAAAGGGAACACTTGTACCCTGTTGGTGGGAATGTAAACTGGTGCAGCCACTATGGTAAACTGTATGGAGATCCCTCAGCTCGGTGCTTTGTGACCATCTAGAGGGGTGGGATAGGGAGGGTGGGAGGGAGGGAGATGCAAGAGGGAAGAGATATGGGAACATATGTATACGTATAGCTGATTCACTTTGTTATCAAGCAGAAACTAACACACCACTGTAAAGCAATTATACTCCAATAAAGATGTTAAAAAAAAAATACATGGTCCATCCACACAACGGAATATTATGCAGCCTCAAAAAGGAAGGACACTGACACCTGCTATGACATGGATGAACCTCGAGGTCGTTATGCTCAGTGACGTAAGCCAGTCACAGAAGGACAAATACTATCTGATCCACTTACATGAGGTCCCTGGAGGAGCCAGATTCATAGGGACAGAAAGCAGGATGGTGGGGGCCAGGGGCTGGGGGAGGGGATGGGAAGTGAGTGTTTCATGGGGACGTTTCAGTTTGAGGAGATGGAAATTCTGGAGATGGATGGTGGTGATAGTTGCACAATAATGTGAATCTAGCTAGTGACCCTGAGCTGTGCACTTAAAAATGGTTAAAATGGTACATTTCATGTTATGCATATTCTACCACAATAAAAAAGTAATAATAATAATAAAAAAAAAGGAACTACCATATGATCCAGCAATTCTACTCCTGGGAATATATCAAAAAAAAAAAAGAAAACACTAATTTGAAAAGATACGTGCACCCCAATGTTCATAGCAGCATTATTTACAATAGCCAAGATATGGAAGCAACCCAAGAGTCCATCAACAGACAAATGGTTAAAGAAGATACGGTATGTGTAGGCAACGGAATAATATTCAGCCATAAAAAAGAATGGAATTCTGCCACTTGCAGCAATGTAGATGGACCTAGAGAATATTATGCTTGGTGAAATGTCAGATAGAGAAAGACAAATACTGTATGATATCATTTTTATGTGGAATCTAAAAAATAAATGAATGTATAAAGCAAAACAGAAACATACTCACAGATACAGATAACTAGTGGTTACCAGTGAGGAGACAGGCGTTGGGGGGAGGTGCAAGATAGGGGTATGGGATTAAGAGATACAAATTACTAGGTATAAAATAGATAAGCAACAAGAATATATTTTATAGCACAGGGAATTATAGCCACTATTTTATAATAAATTTTAATGGAGTATAATCTGTAAAAATAATTACTATGCTGTATAAGTGAATTTAATATTGTAAATCAACTATACTTCGCTGTTTTAAAACGTCTATTAGAACAGAATGGAGATGCTGTGCATCATGGAATAGGAGAAAGAGAGAGAGAGAGACTGTCCCTGGGTGTTGTTCATCGGTAGTAATAATAGAAGTCATTTTCTCTAAGAACAACTTTGCTGCTTAAAAAAACCCCAAATCATCAAGGTTTTAAACAGCCATTCCCCAGATAAATAAGAAAATATAAAACCTACAACAAATAGTTTCTTCTAATTTGCCCTTCTTTGGGAAAATAATAAATAAAATAAACAAACTTATTTTCTATCAAGCTACAGAAATTTAGCCAAATTACAAAGACTAGAACTTTTTTCTCCTAAACAGTATCGTTTTAAAAGAAAACCACTTTATTTTTCATGTATTAATTTATGAGTGAAGGGGACAGATTGAGCCAGCACTCATCAAATAAAATAAATTCATTAATGAGTCAAATTCACTTGAAAAAAACTGAAAAGTGATACTCAACTTACATGTCATTTCGTTGTAAAAAAAAGGAAGAGAGAATATACTTTTAAAAAATATTTAGACACAAGTGCTTGTGATGATTTATACCTTTGATTTCAGCAGGGGTTAGGATCTCAACAGCAACACTGCAATTATTTTTAAAGTTTTGAACATGGCCTTTAGCACATGATTAAAATAAGACACTTCACAAGTGGGATCTTAGGGATCTCTAGCAGCCAAAGGGAAAAAAAATGGGGGTTAATTTTGTTTTCTTTGAAATAAAAGTAATTGTATTAATAAAATCTGTGTAATAGCTATCAGCTCAGAAGTTTTACGATTGGGCGAAAACAAAGGGAGAAAAATATAGAACATACAAAGATTAGGAATAGCAATAATATAGATATGGAAAACTAACATTCACTTAAAACTTTTGATTTTACAAGGTGCTTTAACATATACCAGCCACTTTGTTCTCCACAGCAAACTTCTTATTAAGTTCTACCAAAATTCATTAGGTAAGAAAGTGTTTTCAATATCCATATTTTACTGCTGTTTATACTGAGGCTCAGAGAGTAAATGACCAGTCCAAGGTCATTACCAAGTAAGCATCATACCAGGACTTAAACACACATTCCTCTCAAAATACATCTTTTTCTATTAAACAAAACTGCCTTTATCATACTTTAGTATCACCAAACTACATACCATTCATCAAGAGAAAAAATTGAGACTGGTCTGTGTTAGATATTACTAGTCTTCAGGTCTCTAACTCCTTGGGCCAGGCAAATATTTATTTCAACATTATCCAATTTATTCCAACATATTATTTATCATGACAAAGAAACCAATAGAAAAATGAATGCCAACTGAAATTTTAAATTATAAATGGTATATTCTATGCATTAAAACTTTGATATATGGTTATAGAAAATTTTAAAATAAATTTTATAGAACCTAAAATACGGAAACAGAAGTTTCCCTTTATCTTTCAAATCCAAAAAGGTTTCTTGAATTACTTTTATTTTCTCCTTATCGTGAGAAACAGAATATATTCTTAAATAATGTTAAGGAGCATCTCTATCTTTTCATGATAGCTAAAGTAATGTAAATTTTGTATTCCTACATGACAAAACAAACTTAATCATTCCTAATTTTCAAGAAGCTGCCATGTGCCAGAGGATTTCCTTATCATAGTTACTCATAACTCTTGAAGAGACATTCAGGATGCTACTTATCAGCCTTTTCAATTTTCCCGGATTCTAACATTTCATTTTAATTTAATATGAATGACAGTTTCTCAGCTTGGTCAGCAAAAGAAGTATAATCAGTTAGCAATGCAGGGATGGATAATGACACTAGGTTAGTCATTCATTTTTACTGATGGCATAAGTCTATCAGACATTAACCAATCTTGTTAATAGAAACCAATCTAAAGATTGGTTTTGGATATAGAAAAAGTATAGAGTTAACACAGTTGGAATTTGATAGCATTTAATAATCTGTTCAATTAATCATCACTTGGAGCAGGGCTAGGAAACTAATACTAGTCTAAGCATTAAAGAAATATAATCATCTGATGAAAAGGTGTCTTAATTATAGAAAAATTAGAAAAATCCTTAAAAATATACAATCTCATTATTATTATTATTAATATTTTGGTTATTCCTCCCACAACCATTACTTCTAAATATCCACTTATTTCATGTGTAAAGTGATAAAAAATAATTGACATATATGTTGTTATGTTTGGGAGTCAAATGATTTAAGTGATTCAAGGTAAAATTTCCAATTTTCCTATTTATGGTTCTGGGACCAGGATATTTATGGTTCGTTATCCCAGGATAATGTCATTGCAAACTGTCACATGCTGGTACGGAACTGAGAAGCTGAATAATCATATTCAATCATTATAGAGTGATGTTTATATAGGTCATCCATTGAATCCTTATTAATTTTTCAATTTTTCAATTCAAGTTGTTAAGGTTATGCGTTGGATTTTCTTCATTGGGCTTGTTATAATAACGACTATTACCACAATGAAAGTAAAAAACCAAGACTCCAAAGAGACACAAATTTTGTCTGTCCATGAAGGGATGAAAGGATCATAGTGCAACTTCTTTAAGCTAAGATTTTATTATTGGTGAAGTGTTTGATATTTTTAGTTTCTTGATTAAATTAGAAAACACACCGTACTCTTGCATTTTAAAAATTTGAAGACACCTGCATTTAACATTTACTGAATTACTAATTCACAAAGAAATATCTTGTGTCATAAAACAATGTAGGTATTGTACTTGTTCCCTGATATTAAATCTAGCAGAAAATATAATACAAGGTCAGTTACAAAGTGTTCTAGAAATTCAAACCCTAAGGGATTAGTTCTAATGGGCAGATGTTATAGATTGTATGTCAGATGGCTGCAATTATTTTTTTCTCTCTATCCATGTCCCTTTACAATGTGATTTTGTAGCTTTTCCCATAAACAGGTAGTTTATTTTTCTACCCCTCAAATATGTACTGGCTTAGTGATTTCTTTGGCCAGTAGAACGTGGCAGAAGTGATGTGCCAGTTTGAGCCTGACCACGCAACCATGAGAACAAGACTAGTTTAGCCTTCTGAAAAGTAGGATTACACAGGAGAAAAATCAAAGCAGCCAAAACCAACCTGACTTCCAGAGCAGAGCCATTTAGCTGATCCTCAGCAGATTATGAGGGAGCCCAAGCATGACCAAAAGAACCACACAGCTGGAATATAGATTCAAGAATAATAATAAATGGTCATTGTTTTAAGCCACTAAATTTTGGAGTGGATTGTTAGGAAACAACAGGAAACTAATACAGCAGATAAGTAGGTGGCAGAATGTAAGTTGTTAGAAATTGTAAGTCTGATGTGTAGAGATGAAGAAGATGTGGTAGGCGGTGGACTTAATTTTTCATTAATACTATGGAGTAGACACTCTGAAAAAATAGTCTTCATTTTTAATTTCCTGTTGATATTTTTAACAGATTCCTTTTTTAAAAGAGTTTTAGATTTACATTGAAAAGATAGTACAGGGAGTTCCCATATATTCTGCATCTAACTCCCCCCTTTTAAAAAATCTTCTATTATTATGGCATATTTGTTATAATTAATGAAACAATACTGGCCCATTATTATTAACTAAAGTCCATACTTTATTCAGATTCCCTTAGTTTAGCCTAATGTCCTTTTGCTTTTTCTCTATCATATCTAGGATACCACATTACATTTAGTCATCTGATCTTAGGTTCCTCCTTGTTGTGGCAGTATCTCAGATTCTCTTGTTTCTGATGACTTTGACAGTGTTGAGGAGTCCTGGTCATGTATTTTCTACATCTATTGTGCCTATCTATTAGACTTTTTCTGGTGTTTTTTCACAGATTACTAAAGTTATGGGTTTAAGGGAGGGATACCACAGAGATAAAGTGTTACTTACATCATATCATATCCAGTGTACAAGTACGATACCAGGTTATCAACATGATTTTTCATTGTTGATATTGATCTTGATCACCTGGATGAGGTAGTGTTTGTCAGGTTTTTCTACTATAAAGTATAATAATTCTCCCCCTTTCCATTCTGTACTCAATAGAAGGCAGTCATTAAGCACAGCCCACACTAAGGAGGAGGGAATTGTGTTCCCCCTTCTTTAGGGCACTGTATCTACATAAATTATTTGGAATTCTTCTGCATGGGAAACTTGCCACTTCTCCAATTAATTTATTTATTCAGTAATTTATTTATAGCACTATAGACTCATGGCTATTTATTCTATATTTAGGGTTATAATCCAATGCTACGTTATTTTGTGGCTCACGTTTTTCCTGTCTTACCCATTAGAAGATATTTCATTTTGGCTCCTGTTTCCCTTTGCCATATCCTCTTCAATGTAGGGTTTTCTGCAGGGTGGAGGAGGTGGGGGGAGTTGGAATTTCCTTACTTTCTGGAACAACAAGATGATCCGGACTCATCTTGTGTATTTTCTGCCTCAGTTTTAGAATCAGCCATTTTCCCATACAGAGTGTTATAAAAACAAAGATCTGGGGATAAGATATGTTTGTTGCTACTTGAGTGTCTTTGCCTCTAGGACCTATCAGTCCTCAGAGCAAGGAAATATATGTGTACCTTTAAATGAGTGGAATGCAAACATATCTATAAAGAGTTGTACATGTAACCATCTGTATCTACATTAAGCCAAACATGAGTTCATACCAATGTCTCCAGGCCTACTGTAGTACCACACAGATCATTCTAGATCCCTCTTCTTTTTCCTTTTTTTAAATAGGAGTGTAATCGCTTTACAATGTTGTATTAGTTTCTGCTGTACAACGAAGTGAATCAGCCATATGTATACATAAATCCCCTCCCTCATGGACATCCCTCCCACCCACCCCCCCATCCCACCCATCTAGGTAATCACAGAGCACTGAGCTGAGCTCCCTGTGCTATACTATTATAGCTCCCACTAGCTATCTATTTTACACGTGGTAATGTATATATGTCAATCCTAATCTCCAGATTCGTCCGACCCTCCTCTTCCACCCCATGTCCACATGTCCATTCTCTATGTCTGTGTCTCTATTCCTGCCCTGCAAATAGGTTCATCTGTACCATTTTTCTGGATTCCACATATATGCATTAATATACAATATTTTTCTCTTTCTGACTTATTTCACTCTGTATGCCAGACTCTAGGTCCATTCACATCTCTACAGATGACCCAATTTCATTCCTTTTTATGGCTGAGTAATATTTCATTGTATATATGTACCACATCTTCTTTATCCATTCATCTGATGGTGGACATTCCATGACATGGCTATTGTAAATACTGTTGCAATGAACATTGGGGTACATGTGTCTTTTTGAATTATGGTTTTCTCAGGGTATATGCCCAGTAGTGGGATTGCTGGGTCATATGGTAGTTCTATTTTTAGTTTTTTAAGGAACCTCCATAATGTTCTCCATAGTGGCTGTACCACTTTACATTCCCCCCAACAGTGTAGGAGGGTTCCCTTTTCTCCACACCATCTCCAGCATTTATTATTTGTAGATTTTTTAATGATGGCCATTCTGACCAGCGTGAGGTGATACCTCATTGTATTTCTGATTTGCATTTCTCTAATAATTAGTGATGTTGAGCACTTTTTCATGTGCCTCTTGTCCACCTTTGTCTTCTTTGGAGAAATGTTTATTTAGGTCTTCCGCCCATTTTTTGATTGGGCTGTCTGTTGTTTTGATATTGACTTGCATGAGCTGTTTGTATATTTTGGAGATTAATTCCTTGTCAGTTGTTTCGTTTGCAAATATTTTCTCCCATTCTGAGGGCTGTCTTTTCATCCTGTTTATGGTTTCTTTTGCTGTGCAGAAGGTTTTAAGCTTAATTAGGTCCCATTTGTTTATTTTTGTTTTTATTTTCATTACTCTAGGAGGTGGGTCAAAAAAGATCTTGCTGCGATTCACGTCAAAGAGTGCTCTGCCTATGTTTTTCTCTAAGAGTTTTATAGTGTCCAGCCTTACATTTAGGTCTTTAATCCATTTTGAGCTTATGTTTGTGTATGGTGTTAGGGAGTGTTCTAATTTCATTCTTTTGCATGTAGCTGTCCAGTTTTCCCAGCACCACTTATTGAAAAGACTGTCTTTTCTCCATTGTATATTCTTGCTTCCTTTGTCATAGATTAGGTTAGCATAGGTGTGTGGGTTTATCTCTGGGCATTCTATCCCGTACCATTGATCTACATTTCTGTTTTTGTGCCGGTACCATACTGTTTTGATTACTGTAGCTTTGTAGTATAGTCTGAAGTCAGGCAGCCTGATTCGTCCAGCTCTGTTTTTCTTTCTCAAGATTGGTTTGGCTATTTGGGGTCTTTTGTGTTTCCATACAAATTGTAAAATTTGTTGTTCTAATTCTGTGAAAAATGCCATGGTAGTTTGATAGGGATTGCATTGAATCTGTAGATTGCTTTGGGTAGTAGAGTCATTTTCACAATATTGCTTCTTCCAATCCAAGAACATGGTGTATCTCTCCATCTGTTTGTGTCATCTTTGATTTATTTCATTCATTAGTGTTCTATAGTTTTCTGAGTACAGTTCTTTTGCCTCCTGAGGTAAGTTTATTCCTAGGTATTTTATTCTTTTTGTTGCAATAGTAAATGGGATTGTTTCCTTAATTTCTCTTAATTGATCTTTTGTTGTTAGTATATAGGAATGCAAGAGATTTCTGTGCAGTAATTTTCTATACTTCAACTTTACCAAATTCACTGATTAGCTCTAGTAGTTTTCTGGTGGCATCTTTAGGATTTTCTAAGTATAGTATCATGTCATCTGCAAAGAGTGACAGTTTTACTTCCTTTTTTCCAATTTGTATTCCTTTTATTTCTTTCTCTTCTCTGATTGCTGTGGCTAGGACTTCCAGAACTATGTTGAATAATAGTGGTGAGAATGGATACTCTTGTCTTCTTCCTGATCTTAGAGGAAATGCTTTCAGTTTTTCACCATTGAGAATGATATATGCTATGGGTTTGTCATATATGGCCTTTATTATGTTGAGGTAGGTTCCCTCTATGCCCACTTTCTGGAGAGTTTTTATCATAAATGGGTGTTGAATTTTGTCAAAAGCTTTTTCTGCATCTATTGAGATGACCATATAGTTTTTATTCTTTAATTTGTTAATATGGTGTATCACACTGATTATTTGTGTATATTGAATAATACTTGCATCCCTGGGATAAATCCCACTTGATCGTGGTTCATGATCCTTTTAATGTGTTGTTGGACTTTTTGTGCTAGTATTTTGTTGAGGATTTTTTGTCTATGTTCATCAGTGATAATTGGTCTGTAAATTTTCTTTTTTTTGTGATATCTTTGTCTGGTTTTGGTATCAGGGTGATGGTGGCCTCATAGAACGAGTTTGGGTGTGTTCCTCCCTATGCAGTTTTTGGGAAGAGTTTGAGAAGGATAGGTGTTAGCTCTTCTCTAAATGTTTGGTAGAATTCACCTGTGAAGCCATCTGGTCCTGGACTTTTGTTTGTTGGAAGATTTTTAATCACAGTTTCAATTTCAGTACTTGTGATTGGTCGGTTTATATTTTCTATTTCTTGTTGGTTCAGTCTTGGAAGGTTGTACCTTTCTAAGAATTTGTCCATTTCTTCCACGTTGTCCATTTTATTGACTTATAGTTGCTTGCAGTAGTCTCTTATGATCCTTTGTATATCTGTGGTGTCTGTTGTAATTTCTCCATTTTCATGTCTAATTTTATTGATTTGAATCCTCTCTCTTTTTTTTCTTGATGAGTCTGGCTAAGGGTTTCTTATTTACATGTTAACTCTAACTCCAAAAGAAACTTGTTTCCAACAATCTTCCCTTTATTTAATTGTTCAATTCCAGTAATACATGTACAGCAGTAACAGAATTGCTTAGCCACTAAATATTATGCTTTTATCAGAAGCCTAATATCTCAGTTTTTTTTTTCAACAAGAAAATGATTTTTCTACTCTATGGTCCAGGTTTATATAGCCAAGTTATATATCATATTCTCCCAGACCCCTCCTAGTCCTCTGTAACAGGAATTAATATGAATTGTTAAGCAACCTTGGTCCATTTGAACCTCCTGGAAAAACTAAGCCTTGTTTTGTACAATTCAGAGGCTTTTAAATGACACTATCACGATCTGCTATCATTAAGAGCAATTCTTTTAATTATCTCCATGCTTTTAAATAACATCTAGAAATCAACAACCCAAATTTAGAAAGCTATGTGTGTGGTCTTTCACAAAATCTTAAGTAATATATCCAATACTTCAGCTTCAGTAAAGTTAACTAAGACCTACCTCTATCCAAACACTTGACCTTCATCTCCACTGCCAACACCTCTGTGCAAGCAGTCATGTCACCTTACATGAGCAAACTGCTACAATGACCTCTGAAATGATCCTTCCATTTTCCATCTTAACTGTCGTAAACTATATTCCACACACCAGAAAGAGCAGATATTTAAAAGCATAATTGAGATCACATGTTTCTACTATGTTAAAACCCTTTCGGTTGTTTCTCATGTTTAGACCAAAATCCAGATTTTTAACCATCACTTAAAATGGTCCTACATTATCTCTCTCCAGCTTTTTCCCTGTGTGGCAGTAACATTTCAAGAAATAGAACTTCATTGTGTTTTTTGAAAATGCTCTTATTGTTGTTGTTTGTTTGTTTTTCCCTGCTTTAAGATCTTTTCATTTGTTTTTCTTCTGCCCATAATACCTTTTCCCAAATCTGTACTTGACTCACTCCTTGCCATTCTTTAACTCAAGCCTTAAGTCTCTGGGTGAACTTCTGTGAGTGCTGACACCATCTCTCCCATCCCCTCTCTTTCAAATTATCCCTGTTATTTCCAATATACATTCAAATTTCAGCTTAAAGTGATCTTGTTTACTAAATAGTGTATTCTAACTTGTTTTCTGTCTCTTCCTATTAGGATGTAACCCCCATGTGAGGTTCTAATCATCATTGTGTATGTAATATCTATATCAGGGACTATTTAAGATATGTTATTGAATAAGTGAATTAATGAATAAAATAAATATAATAACATTATTCTAAAACCATAGATTTGGGGCTAATACCAAAAACAAGCATATTTTTTTGCCAGTTTTCAACCTTTTTTAGATTTTCCTGTGGACTTAAGTTTTGTGACAGCTGAAATTAATCAAGGATTACTTATGTTGGGCAGAGAGGTTTGGAAATTGATCTATCTATCACATAACATTCTTCATCTTGTCAAAGTGGTAGTATAGTGCACTAGAAACTGACAGATGAAGTCATTCTCATCTGGGAAATAATTCAGCAACTTTGCTAAAATCATAAAGGTCTTTACTTTAATGGAGGAAAATGAAAGTATTACTTAAAAAAAAAATTAACAATCCAGGATACAGGAGGTTATTTATTTAATGACACTAAACCTTAATAAATCTGACACACAGGAAAGCTACTTATTTTTGAATACATAAAATGAAGCTTAATTTTAAAAATTTGGCTTCACTTCATGAGAGTACACAGGCCAACTCTACAAAATGATTTACATTTGTGTAGTTCGTTTCATGTGTTTTTGTTCTTGTTACAATTAAATCCTAGGAAAATATCCTTTAGAATTGTTATTTTTGAATTGAGGTCTTTCCTTGTTCATTTGTTTGTGAGGTTTCCTATGTTGTTGTTGTTCTTGTTTTTTAATGTCAATAGGTAAAGATATTTAAATTCAGGTATACAAATCAGTGAGTTTTAAGAAATTCTTACAGTAATATAATCACCATTGCAATCAAGATGCAGAATATTTCCAAAGCCTCAAAAAGTTTCTTCATGTTCTTTGTAGGTAATATTTTCTCCCCAAATCCAGGCCCTGGAAATCAGTGATTTGGTGTCTTTTCCCATGGTTTTGCCTTTTATAGAAAGTTATTTAAATGGAATTATAGTTTCAGCCTTTTCTACCTGGTTTTGTTCAAATCATCTGCTGTTTTGGGGATTCATCCATATGGTTGCATTTAGTGTGTTCTTTCTATTTTTGAGTAGTATCCCATTGGATGGATGCATTGCAATTTATGTATTGAGTCACCAGTTGATAGATATTTGAATTGCCTCCAATTTCGGTAATTTTGAATTAATCTGCTATATACATCAATGCAGAGGTGCTTTTGTGGACATATGTTTTATTTGTTTAGAAGCCCAATTGCTACTATATTAGTGTTTAGCTTTATAAGATACTGGGTCCTAGGTGTTCTTATACTGGAAGAGTTAGAACTTCTCTCACATGCCTCCTTCAATATCATCTACTACCAACATATTTACCATTCCTCTTTTCTTTTAGGCTCAGGGTAAAAGCTGGTCACCAGTGACACATGTCTAAAAATCTATTTAAGTATAAATGATTTCTTTAGTTCATTAAATACACCTCTAAAGTTTATGTTCACTTGCATAATATAGTCAGGAACTGATTTATTCATAATAAAGATAATTGGATATAGAAAACAAAAATTTAATTCACCTTGTGATTTAATTTGTTCTTTCATATATGCAGATAGTTTTACATATACCTTTGTTTAATTCTTGTTTGAGATTTCAAGTCTATAACTTTCGTTCCTAAGAAGAGATGGTAGAGTCTCCTGGGATAACAGTATTTAAATAGGAACAGATTTTACTTCTTTCATCAGTAAATATACCAGCGACATCAAACTAAATAGGAAATTATCTACAACACAGGAATTTTCTTGTCATTCCATCTCCTGCATAAAGAAATAACTCTGGAGAATATAATACATATGAATATTGTGTGATTAATGTTGATAGAGTAGGAAACTCTATTTTACCATAAAATCAAAGAGAAAAAGCTAAATATTAATGCAAAGACATGGAACTAAGAGAGGGTCTCTAGTACAATTATTCTTTATTATTTTCACTTTGACATTATAGAATTATCTTCCCAAAATACTAGATGCCACTAATAATTACATTTAAGCCATTCAATTAAAAATCTGGAATAAAATGTCAATTCTTTATAATGCTATGAGCTCTTCCAATCTACTTTTCACTATAATGACTCATCACTACTTGCATATATCTTGCAGTCCACGCAAAGTTTGACTTACTATTTCTGAACAAGCCATATTATTTCTCTGTTTCATCAGTATGGAATGACCTTAGTTTTATTTCCATTTTATATCCATGCAAATCCATGCAAAAGAAAAACTTAAATGTCAGTTCCTTTTCATTCTTTCTCTTACCTATTCCTTACTTTTTCCATTGCAACCCATAACCTGTGGTTTGTAATTTCAGAGTATATTTAACTGACTTCTAGTAAAATTAGCTGTTTACACATTGTCCTTCATCTCCCCAACTGGAGTATAATATAATTGAGGGCCATTCCTGGATGAATGCTTTGGAAAGGGCTGTACTAAAGAATGAATACAAAAGTAACTATCTTTTAATTTAATAAGTGCAGGCAATGAGGGAGATGTCCAGGTAAACAGGGGTAATTTAATGCTACTTTGACACAATGCTAACTTTAGGATGCACAGTGCATTGTTAAATACAATTCACACTAGAATATAATATACTTAGTAATAGGGAAATGTATAGTATTGAGCAGTTTAAAACTTCTCAGAATAGGTAGCTGAGCAGGGTCGTGCAAAGGAGTAAAAATATGACAGGTGAATGAGGAAGAGAATGCTAATTTTAGTCTGATTGTACAAGCCTGACTTGTTTTTCATTAGTGTGATAATAAGCTGAATAAGGAAGGGGCAGGGCAAGAGCAAGCCAGTTACTTCCTGAAATGCAGATTCAATGGCATAAGTTCTTCCTCGACAAACTTGTTCTATGTCACCTCAGCGCTCCTTGTGGCTAGAAAATAAATTAATTTGTGGCATGCAAATTAAGGCAACTAAGGTATACTTTTTTATACTCACTATACTGGCAGAAATTAAAAAGTCTAATAATTCTAATTATAGGCAAAAAATTGGAACATTGATAATTCTTATTTATCAAAAATGAGAGTGTAAATTGGTACAAACTCCTTAAAAATAATTTGGAATTACCTTGTCAAGGTGAACATTTATAAACTTTTTACACAGTTATTTTATTTTTAAGTATACGGCTTAGAAAAAAATTATTCTATACGCACAAAGAGACAGGTACAAAATATATTTGCTTGTACTTTTCATAATAGCAAAAAAAAAAAAAAAATTGAAAAAGAAAAACTAAAAACAAGGCAAATATCCATTGACTTGAAATGGTTAAGTGAATTATAGTGTTTGCACACAATGGAATATTTAAGGCAGTGAAAATGAATGCATAGTCTACTACAAAAACAACATGGATAAGTTATAGAAACAATGTTGAGTGAAAGAAATAATTACAGAATGTTACATAGAATATGACAATATGATGCCATTTCTTAAAGTGTAAAGCCAAGAAACACTAAATGATATATTTAGGGATACCAGGTATATGGACATATATATTTTTTAAATGCAATTGAGTAATGGAAGCAAAATTCCAGGTATTGGCTTATCTCTGTAGGAAGGCAAGGAAGATATTGGAAATGAGGTCTCAGCTCAAGAACACTGAAAATGATCTTTTTAAAAATTTAATTTTCTGCTTCATATCGGCTTCATAATTTATTTTAATGCTGCAAATGTTTTTAAAGTGAATATCTAAAGTAAAGGGTAGCCTCTTTATAGATATTTGGCATTTGTGTGAATCAGGCAACAAAAATGAAAGACCAAAGGTGTTGTTCAAAAGAAAATTGAAATAAAAAGTAAATAGAAATTAATATTTATTTTTACATATGTACTTGGAATGAAACCATGCCTTGAGTTTTTTGTATTCTTACTGCAATTAAGTGACTAACTTTTAACAAAATACAAATTAACAAATATAAATACTATAAAAATAACACATTTCACAGGAAAGGTATTGTTTATAGGTAGTAAAAATAGAGTATGAAAAAATTGACCAAAAACACACACTAAGTAATGTCTACTTGTTCAGCTGCAGTGGTTGTTCTGATGATAGTTTCTTCAGCTTGTGTTTGGCCTATCAATCATATTAGTAATGAAAATTCAATCAATAATGTAAATATACAGCAATTTTACAGTAGATTTAGAGATATAAATGGATTGTGCTACTAAGTAGAAATGGATATTTTAAACATATTTTTGAGAAACAGAAAACATATTGATCTAAAAAACATATAGTTCCCGTGTCTTGATTAATAAGTAAATGTCTTACAATTTTACTAAATATATTTATAGTATTCAGGACCTCAGATGCTTCTCAAATATGTGATAATTCTGATGGTTTAAAAGATTTATCAGAAAATGTTTAATACTTAAAACTCCTAATCATGAGGGCAACTATTTGAAAAGAAAATACCACAGAAGGAAATTTTTTGTTATACCACGGTAGATAAAAAGAAATTTCATCTTCAAAATTCAAAGCTTGTAAATATGCTTCAAGATAGCTAAAATTTAAAGAAGTGTCAGTCTGCTGAAAGAGGAAAGATCCTGTAAAACCATCATAGGGAAAAGGGAGGGAGGGAGAGAGAGAGAGAGAGGGAGGGAGAGAGAGAGAGAGAGAAAGGAAGAGAGGGAGGAGGGAGAGAGAGAGCAGGAGAAGGAAAAAAAAGTCGTGAATGTTTTGCTTTGACATCAGGTTACTCATGATGTAATCTGCATTAAAACATAAAAATGTCATTACATAAGTATTTACAACTCTTAGGATTTGAATGAAATTTAAAGTTTCCACATCAAATGATCAAAGATGTAAGAACCAACACACAGAGAAACAAATAAAATGACTGTTTATATGCACCAAGCCTTAATTTTTCCATTGAAGGAATTGAAATAGTCACTCATTAGCTAGCATACGTCTGTACATGCTTAGTGGCTCCAGAAGTTTTTCTCTAATTTTTGTACCCCCATATAATGAGACAATATACACATACACACACAATCACCATTGGATGAGACAGTTGCACCATGACACAGCTTTTATTTGGGCAGTCATGTAATGCTCCTTTGAAACCAGCAAGTACTTGGGAGAGACCACACATACTGTTGTTGCATGGAAAAAGTACAATACTCTGCTGAATCTGAAAACAAAATTATTATATTATAGAAATGTAGACATGAAGCCTAGATATGAAAAAACTCCAAGTCACACAGCTAACCAATGAACAGAGTGGAGATTTGAACAAGTTCCATATAACTTAAAAAAAAAAAAAAAAAAAAAAAGGGGGTTCTCACCACTCTTGTCTATTTTCTTAGAACAGTGAACCTCTATGGGATGCCCTCAAGCCAACAGTCTCAGGGTCACCTGGCAACTTGCTGAAAATGTAAATTCTCAGGCCCCACTTAATTCATCCCTGAATTAGAAACTATGAAAGAGAGGCCCAGGAACCTATGATTTTAACAAGCCCTGCAGGTAATTCTGATATGCATTAAAGTAGGAGAACCCTGGCTTAGCCTTTGGCACCTGACAAAAATAAATTCTGGGCTCCCACATTAATTCATGTAGTCCCTGTGTCAAGCAGAGTAACAGGCACCTGATACCAATCCAAGGGGAGGACTCCAAACACTTCTGCCCACTGTTTTTGGTATCTGAGTTGCCAAGGAAAACAATACAGTCAAGCACTGGATGGAACAAGGCTTTACTCACATAAAGAAGAGACCTAGCAAGATCTACTTCAATAGTTAGGGTCGTTCCCCAAGGTCAGCAGGCCCCTTGGCAGTGGGAGGCCAGTGCAAGGCAACAAGGCCCACACTCACCCTTCTCAGGGCTACAGTGGAAGGAAAGTTCTTCTGCTCCTTACAGGAGACAGATTTAACAGTGGGGTTGGCCAGGTGCCATGTGACACACACGCTTTAAGCAAAGACCAAAGAACACTGAAATATAGAAAGATACTCCCATAGGAGATGATAAACCCAGCACAGTCTGGTTGGGGGTCTTTATCTCTTGGTAAGAAAGTATTCCAGGCCCAAGGCTCATTTCTATGTAGCTGAATGTGAGTCTCAAAACTGCACTCATGGGCTTCCCTGGTGGCGCAGTGGTTGAGAGTCTGCCTGCCAATGCAGGGGACACGGGTTCGAGCCCTGGTCTGTCAAGATCCCACATGCCGCGGAGCAACTAGGCCCGTGAGCCACAATTACTGAGCCTGCGCGTCTGGAGCCCGTGCTCCGCAACAAGAGAGGCCGCGATAGTGACAGGCCCGCGCACCGCGATGAAGAATGGCACCCGCTTGCCGCAACTGGAGAAAGCCCTCGCACAGAAACGAAGACCCAACACAGCCATAAGTAAATAAATAAATAAATAAAATTAAAAAAAAAAAAAAACTGCACTCATGAGACTGCCTTTCCCGAACACGAATTGTCTCTAAGAGGTATTGTCTCTAAGAGAAAAGGTATTCTCTTCGGGGGAACAGAACCAATCAACATATCCTTTTAAATTATAGCCATAGTGAAGAAGACATGAGAAAAGGAGAGACTCTCATTATAGGACCTAAGCCTAATTTTGTATTCTTTACCTCCCCTTGTAAATACATTGTGTTCACCACACAGATTTCTTTTTGCTATCTTTCTATATATTCCTGTAAGTATGCCCCTTCCATTTGAGTATCTTATATAAAAAATGTACTTTGTTAAAATGGCAAATAAATTTATTTTGTTTTATTTGATACTTGCAACAAAAAAACCAAGGCTATACAACACACCAAAGAGATTTATGAATGAAATAAAAATAGACCAGACAATATCTAGTTGGTGAGAAGGTAGAGCAACAGGAACCTCATAAACTTCATATGTTAAAAAACTATTTGATTATATTTGGTAAACATCACTATACATATATCATATGTATATATATATAAAATAGGTAGATACACAATCCTAGGAATATATTCAAAAGAAATCTATACATATATTCACCAAAAGACAAATAAAATAATGTTCATAGGAGTGATTTTTAATTCCAAGCCCTGAAACTATAAAAAACCAAATGCCCATCGAAGGAATAATGGATAAATAAATTGTGGTGTATTTATACAATGTGCTACTACACAACAAAGATAATGATTGAACTATACCTACATCAAAAACATGGGTAAATCTTACATACCTAATGTTTAGGCAAAGAAGCCCAAAACACAAGAGTTCGTTCTGCATGATTTCTTCATGTAATGTTTTAAAACAGGCAAAAGTACTCCTAGATGTTAGAAGTCAGAATAGTGGTTACCCTTACTGAGGCATGTAGTGGCTAGGAGAGAGTGTGCTGGTTATATTCTGCTTGTTTTGATCTGTGTGCTGGTTACATGTCTGTATTTACTTTATGGATATCATTGAGCTGAACACTTATGATTCAGCCTTGTTTATTGTACTTCAATTAAATATATATAAAGCAAAAATAAAATGGGCTTGCTATGGCCCATATATTACGAACAATATGAAAAAGTGAATTGATAAATAACTTTTGTTATTTATCAGTTTATTTTCATTTATGTATTTACTAGCCAGATTGTGTCATGTGATACCTGCCTTTGGGATGCAAATTCATCATTTAACTGAGAAATAAATATTTGAACTGAAGCTAAGCAAATGTGAATATACCAATACACCTAAGTTCAAAAGATAGTATGTACTTGGAAACTGTGAACCTCTCCAGACATAATATGTACTTCTACTCAGAACAGTTCAGAAATCTTAATAGGGTGCCCATATCATTTAAACAACCAGGTATGGAAGCGATAGAGGTAGAATAACATTACTTGAACTTTAATTATTTTTTAAATTTTATTAGTAAATGTAGATATCCCTACAGTTCTTGGATTTTGCTATTTTACATTATTTTCTTTTGAATAGCGATAGTCAGGGTCTTTAAAATGAGAGCAAGTTGGACTAAGTTTGACTTAAGTTCAACAAGATTTCAAGATCAGGCGTTTGCAAGGTCACTGCTAAAAGTGAAGTCATCTTTGACTGAATTATTTTTAATGGGCTTTGCAGCTGTAGATTGCTACTTTATAACCAAAGCTAAATGTTGCCAAAATGATTCTCCCTAGCTCTAATAAAATATAACATATTCTCTAAGCTAGGAATTTTAAATGAATTTCTGCTAGACGTGTGGAATGAAAGCTTTGAAGAGATTATCTGGTACCTCAGGAAGTTTTTCTGGTCTAGTAAATGGTTCAGAGATTGATTGTTTATTGCTGCCTGCTAGTAGAGAGTTTATGGACTGTTTACTTATTTCAAGATGGTATAAACTTTGCCAGCAAGAAAGTTTCCTGCAGAATGTCTCCTCAAGGAAAAATGCATCAGTATCTTAACTGTGAAGGCCAAACAAGATTCAGCTTTTCATACAAACTAGATTTTGAGACTATTGCAGAAGCTATCTAGTTTATTTATTTATTTTATTTAAAAAAAAATAGTTGGTACATATTACATGCCTGCTCAGGAATATACAGACAGGAGAGTTCTCTGATATTATTTCTACTTATATGAGCTCCAGTTTTCAATGTTAATTTTTGTTACTTTTAAGTTAAACATTCTACATAGTTCCTAAAGGTTGATTGGAATAAGAATTCTTCCAAATATATTTTCCACAATTAAATAAAAATTTTCATGCAAACATTTAATAAAGTATATATTGAATGCTTTATTGTGTGCTTGTCATTGTTATGGATGCTAGAAATATACAAATATATGACAGACACAAATCTTAAACCCTAGAGGAATGTCTTGATAAGAGGAAAAGAATGAACCACTGAATTAAAAACAGCATGTAATGATTTTTACAAGTTTCAGATTATTTTTGTATTTGCCACAAATATCCCCAACTGGATTTCAATCCCAACCTAACTCTCAACTCCCTCTATTCCCTGTTTCATGGGGCTCTTCAAAGCATATTTGCATATTAAAACCTAGTGCTTTGGTAAACAAACACGTCAAAATTTCTCAAACTCACATGGTTAGACACTCCCTTTTTATCAAGAAACTAATGTTATGGGATATAATTGGTATTACATTAATCTCAATGTTACCTACAAGAAAACTGATAAAATAGTGGAAGGATTCATTAATCTTCTCACTGTTTTCCTTATTAATTCTCTCTCTAATCTAACCCTAACCTTAACTACATTTAACTACTGGAGACTGAAATTGTCAAGTACTGGCTATAGGAAATTTATATGAATTCCAGTGCATCTAATTATAATTGAAGACTCTTTCTCTAAAGATTAAAAATGAAAATAATTTGTATATTGTTTTTACATTTTAATATACAGCATGAATATTGACATGATACATACTCAACACATTTAATTTTCCATATCCACAGGAAGAGTCATTTATGTATTCGGCCAAAAAATATCAACCATGTATGGTCACCAAATATGTGTTGGTATCATAAAATGTAAAGGAATAAAATACAAATTAAATTGTTTTCATAATATTTCATGTCACAAGAAAGAAGAGAACTCTTCCACATGATGGTGTGCCAAATAGAAGGATACATGGACGTAAAGCTATGAAATTCATTTATTTCAACTCAATAAAGTGTCTTTCTTTCTAACATAAAACATTCCTGCTAGTCATTTTGTGGATTTTCAACTGGTATGTAAAATTTTGAAAATTCAAGTGTTTTAGAAAGTTAGAGATTTTACATGCATTTAAAAATATCTGCTGTCTTTGATACCTGAAAATAGTTACAAAAGTTGTCAAGATCTGTTTCTTATCACTTAGTTAAATCATAAATAGCTTTCAGTCAGTTATCATGCAGTCTGATTATTCTCAGTACTAATCAGTATGAATATATTCACAGGCCCTGAATTTACTTTATTGGTAAGAGTGTAGCTACAGGGATTGTCAGGAGGACAGCAGAGAGTTATATTACTTGACTACTCTGATGTAGCAATCATTGTTCACGTCTAATGAAATTACTTATATAGACCCTATTACATTATTGTCACTTAAATGTATGTGGATATTTTCCACTCTGATTAAAACCATTAAAGACTAAGAAGCATTTGCTTGACACAAATGAACACTTCGTGCCCAGTGGGCCACTTATTGCTACTATTTTAAGTAGAGAATTCACTTGAAAAATATCTAAAATTCTAAAATTGTTTCCACCAAGGGCTACTTGAGGATTTTAGGCCACGAAGTTCTTGAGGTATTCATTGAGTTATGAGAAATAATGTAGGGTGAGCTACGTATATCATGAGAGGTGCTTTTAAGGTTCACTTAAAAACTTTTTTTCCAAGTACAGAATTATCTTGTGAGAAAAATGAATAAGCTAAGGATTATTATTATAGTAAATAATCTGAGGCAACATGACCCTCCTATTAGAGCTTGGGACAGTAGAGTCAGAATGTTTCTAAATGAGAAGAAAAAACAGTTACTTTTCCTCTGTGCTTGAATTCTCAAATTTAATTTTTCTAATATGAAACACAGTAATACTGTTAGGCAAACTTAGTCCCTTCACTGTTCTGGGTTTGAGAGAACTAAAGAGAATGAAAGTGTAGATATATGCTTATAATTATATTAAAAATTACATTTTTATCTGCATTGCCATCTACTGTTTACTTATAAAATAAACGTGTAAGTAGGAGTATACATTTTGGTCACAGGAGAATTGAGATTTGAGAAATAGTTTCTCTTTTCTATTTTTGCTTATATAATCATTAACAATAAAATGATTATGAAACAATAAAATGCAAAGAAAATATATTTTCTTTATGAAAAAGAGGTTGTTCTTAGTGGATTGAGCACAAATGAGAAAGTACCATGTAGACAGTATAAACTCAATGAGCACCATTTTATAGATATATAAATGTACATCGTCTTCTAAGGCACACATTTCATACTGAATCAGTAGTTAAATAAATAGTACCTCATGTCTTGAAAAATTCCTAATATATGCAATTTATAATAAGCATTAGTTTGGTCCCCAAAACATCTCAGTTAATGACTATTCCCCTTTTAATACCATGTCAGTATGTCCATTTGTTATCTTCACTTTGTGGCCACTCTGGTATAAATCTGCTCACGTTTAGTCATGTAATACACAGTTATCACTATTTAGTCAAATTATCTGTGTACTCTTCAATAATATTTTAGGTAGTTTTCCAGTAACTTTTCATGTTGCTTTTTGTCAAACCCTCAGGGAAAGACTGCACAAACAAGGCAACAAAGTTCATGGCTTGGCAGATGTTTTCCAATTACAGACAAACAATTCAGTCAACTCAAGTTTCCTGCAGAAAGGGACGATATTGATTCATAAAAGTTTTAGTGCCTCACATTGGTATGATTTCGAGATGTTTTAATTACATATTGCTTTGCATCTCTTGACAATGAATGTATTGCACTGAACAGAAAAGTTACAACCAGTTGGTTTTCTGTCAGGTTGAATAAGTTACGTTCCTTGTATCTCCAGCTATTTACTTTTATAGCTGTCAGGCCTCAATACCTCCAAGATTAGGAAGGATAGTCAATAGCATACCGCTTAGTAAACCCCAGGTATTGATGAAAATTACATCATTCTATTCATTTATTTTTCAGTGACTAATAAATTAATTTTAAAAGAAATATCTTCCTAATAAACTGATTGTTTGGCAATAATTGATATCACATAGTGGTGAAAGACTTGTTTAATTGCAAAATCACATTTTAATGCTTTTGTGTTTCTTCCGTATTCTTGCTTTACACTGTACATTTTACTTCCTTTCCATTTGCTTTCATTTATCATTGAGACATAAAGATTTCCTATTTCCCTTAAAATTTTACTGTCTTTACTTTATCCATTAATTACCCTTCCCAATAATTTTCCCCTATTTATATGATTGGGAATTTTGATAAAATACAGTATTTATGTCTAGTTCCCTATCACCTACTTCAAGAATGTCTATAAATAGTGCTGTAAATGAAAGAAGTAGAGGATACCTAGGTTAACTTAAAATGTCAGAGAGAATCCAAAGATGAGTAGGGCATGATCCTTGCTCTTAAGGAGCTTCTGAAATCTTGGTATTAATCTAAACAGAAACATAATCTAATATTTGCTTTTTTTTAAATATCAATGAGATGATTGATGTACATAGAGCCAAGAAATAGAGGGCACAAGACAATAATTCAGGACCAGTCATTCTGCTGTCGAAGCCGGGTAGAGCAGAAATATCAGAAAGTGTGGGCACTTGCTTGCCTTTTAACGTACCTGTGCAAAACTACTGGAGGTTCCCTCAATCAGTTTATAGGTACTTAGAGGAGTAAATAACCACAGTTTCTATAATTTAGCAAGTAGTGTGTACAAATGAGAAATATTGTTTAGTTACTGCTTTTGTGATATTATTATTTACCTAGGCTAAAAAATATAAAGCTGCTTGGTCCATGAAGAGTTTTTGTTGATTTATTTGTTTTGTCTTGTTTTGATTTTGATTTTCTTCTTTCCCTTTTGAAATTTTCTTATTCAAAATATAAATTAGCTTTTATATCTCAGGATATATGTAGAAATACATATTAAATAAAAGTCCTTTTATATCTTGATACTTTTATTGTTGTTCAATAAATATTTCCATAGTACTATCCTTGTTTTCAAATACTTGATATATAATCTGATATGAAGGTTGTGACAAACATTGTTCCTTATTATTACTATAATGGTTGTTATCAAAATATTTTCCAGGTATTATATTTTTAAGACTCAAGGTGTAATATATCAGCTAGACACCAGGGAGTTGTTCTCCATTTTCATAGAATCTACTTCCTACTCATTAGTAATAATTTTCATGTATATGAAATTGAAAACATTTCTGTTTAAATTTTAAAAGGAAGCTGGATGCTACTTTAGTAAGAATATTTTATCCATTGAATAAAAGAAAATTTAATTTGCATATATAATACAAATATAGTTCATTACACTACACAGAATTATTTAGAGAGCCAAAGATTATGTTTGATCAAAGAAGTTTCCAGTTAATCCAAAATAAGATGCCAAATGCTTTTTTCCCATAAAGCAAAGGAATTGAACAAGCCCAATGTTATTGAAATTTACCTCCATTCATAAATACATGTGACTTGATTAATTAATTTTGGATAGTATGTATTCAATTAACTAATCTAATAATAAAATGAACCATTACTTTTATAATTTTGAGTACATGAGCAATTGGGTAGAGTTTAAGGGAAAATGTATAAAATTAAAATAAAGTTTGAGAATATTAATTACCAGATATAGATTATGTCAAGATGGGGGAGGGAGAATGGCACACTGCATTTAGATATCATCTATTTTAGAGAGTTCTGGGTAAAGACAGCTGCCCAACACTTGGGATCTACAGAGATCCTATGCAAATTTGGAATTCTTTCCACTTTGGAAAGAACACCCTTGGTTCTATGGGAAATTGAGTTTGAGGGCAGCCTTTCCCAGGAGTTTCATGAAAAAACTTAATTCCCAGCAGCTCATTGTCATGCAAAACAGAGAGAGTGCCTTGGGTTATTTTAGACAGTCTCATTTATCCCTCCAAAGATGAAGGGTAACCTACAAAGATTAGAGTAAATAAAAAATGTGAGTTTTATAGGAAATTATAAATGCAAATCTTATCAGTTGCATTTGTTGGTTTAACATGTGTGATTCATTTTTAAATTGCCTGTTGAACAAAATAACAGATTTTTTTTGCATTTACATGAAATATATCCTATAAAAGTTTTACAATTGCAACATATTGCTTTAAGTATTTTAGCTTTTAAATGTGATCAAACTTATTATTTAAAAATATTTTAAATGAGTTTCCATTCTCAATATTTTTAGCAATGTAAACTGTATAATAATTTAAGAAAGTGAAATGAAAAAGGTAAAAGAACAGTTTCTTTTATGTTCTCTTATATAAGAGTTTGATGCTCAATGATTTCATTATTAATTCTTTTAGAAGGAAAATAAATATTTTCTTTTTTTACTTGTTTTTAAGTTGTATTTCTAGCTCCTCTGTATTATTTTCATAAAGATATTTAACCATAAAGCTTTTCATTTATATATACACATTTTGCTTAGATTATCCTTTATTAGCTATGTGCTCTGAAAACTAGTAAAAATGCTGTCTTTTTCCTCGTATTGTGAAAATGCATCTCAAAATTTATTCTTGACGTTTACCAGCTTTCTTTTAATCTACTTGACAGTTCCTTTAAGACGCTTATACTGACTTTCACGATTAGAGCTAAAACCTCTGGAAAGTTTTGGTTACAAATGAAAGTATGAATAATTACTTGAACATACTTAAGCAATACTGAGAAATTTATCTACTTTAAGGAAAAATATTGTTTAGATTCTCAATGTTACTGTATATGATATTAAATATTATCATGACACGAGAGGAAAAGAATAAAATACTAATTTCAAAAAATAACAAACATTCAGAAATTCTTTCCCAAGCTATAAGTTTAGCTAGTCTCTGGCACTAAGTAAGTTATCATTTAAAGTCAAATTGTCAAAGTACACTCAAAGTATATTCGTTTTTTATAACCACACTGCTTTTTTTCCCTAAGGATAATTGAGGTGTACTTAGATAATCCTGCATATGACTTCAACAGGCTCCAAAATTGTCGTCTAAGTAGAAACAGAAAAAGTGTCAGCCATAACTGGATTAGGTTTAATTTTTTTATGTGATACAGCTCAAAGGCAATTTAATTTCAAACAAAAAATAGTAGCTATTCCCACATGTTATGAACGTGTTTTGTTTGTAGTATACAGACAGGCAGAGAAAGGTATAATGGTTCTCAAGGAAGTGTTTTTCAACACTAGAATGTCAGACAAAGCATTCTACATCTATCTATCTACCTATCTATCTATCTGTCTGTCTGTCTGTCTGTCTGTCTGTCTGTCTGTCTGTCTATCCATCCATCTATCATCTATCCATGTACATATCTATTCATCCCTCTCAATCAGGGTGGTGGAAACATTAATAAACTCACTACCAGAACAACTGTGATCCTCTGTCTTGGAAAGACTTTTTTTTTCTTTTTTTCTGATAAATGCTTGAAAGATAACGACTTATTCTTTATCTTACCCAGTCTCTGGGTGAATTGGCCCAAGGTCTGTTATTTTTATATTTGTATTATACAGGAGATAAATGAGAGGGCAACAATTTAGAATTCAGGAAGGGAGAGGAAAAGGGAAAGCCAAAGGGGTATGATAAGAGGAGGCATTTAAAATTGTCTGACTGTTGGTTTATTGGGAATCCAGAGAGGAAGCTGGCATTTGTTTGTTCACATGGGGTAAAATAGATTCATATGGATGTAAGATCACATGGAGTAAAATAGATACATGTGGATGTAAGATCATGAAAATGTAAGAAAAATCATGCCATTTTAGAAATGTTGAAGAGATAGGATTTTTTCACTTAGCCATTCAAACAAGGTTTTTGCCTAGGTCTCTAGGCAAAGGAATCCCAAGTGGTAAATTCTGTATACCTATTTTGGTATCACTCTACCTTGGCATCCTTCTTCACAATTACATAATAACCTGAAACAAAATTTATTAAAGAATAAAATTCACCATGGTTTGGCAATTTATAACCCACTGCCAAATTCAGCCTTCTGCTTATTTTAGTAAATAAAATTTTACTTGAACACAGTAATAGTCATTTGTTTATTACTGTCCATGGCGGCTTTGGAGTTACTAGGACAGGTTTTAGTAGTTACAAAAGAGACCATCTGATCCACATAGCTTAAATATTTACTGTCTGACCCATTACAGAAAGATAATTGCTGACCCCTGGTCTACACTACCAAAACTTGTGTTTGATAAGATTTACTTTGAAAATTTGTGAACTTACTAAGAAAAAAAGTATTAAAATAAATAATATATCCATTTTTGTTTTATTTTTATTTGAGGTATAGTTAATTTACAATATTATATTAGTTTCAGATGTACAGCATAGTGATTTGGTATTTTTACAGATTATACTCCATTAAAAATTATTACAAGATAATGGCTATAATTCACTCTGCTATACATATATCCTTGTTGCTTATCTATTTTATACATAATAGTCTGTATCTCTTAATCCCATACCCCTAATTTGCTCTTCCCCCTCCCGTCTCACCTTTGGTAACCACTAGTTTGCTTTCTCTGTGAGTCTGTTTCTGTTTTGCATATACGTTCATTGTACTATTTTGCATATATATTTGTTGTTCTGTTTTTTAGATTACACATATAAATTATATCATACAGTAATTGTCTTTCTCTGACTTATTTCAATAAGAATAATATTCTCTAGGTCCATCCACATTGCTGCAAATGGTAAAATTTCATTCTTTTTTAGGGCTGAGTAAAATTCCATTGTATATATGTACCACATCATCTTTGTCCAGTTGTCTGTTGATGGGCACTTGAGTTGCTTCCATATCTTGGCTTTTGTAAATTGTGCTGCTGTGAACATTGGGGTGCATGTATCTTTTTGAATTAGTATTTTCATTTTTTCTGGATATATACCCAGGAGTAGAATTGCTGAATCATATGGTAGTTCTATGTTTAATTTGTTGAAGAACCTCCATACTATTTACCATAGTGGCTGCACCAATTTACGTTCCCACCAATAGTGTGCAACAGTTCTCTTTCTCCACATCCTTGCCAATGTTTATTTGTAAACTTTTTGATGATAGCCATTCTGACAAATGTGAGGTGATCTCATTGTTTTGATTTGCATTTCTTTAACAGTTAGTGATGTTGAACATCTTTTCATGTGCTTATTAGCCATCTGTATGTCTTAATAGAGAGCCCAGAAATAAACCCACACACCTATGGCTACTTAATCTATGACAAAGGAGGAAAGAATATATAATGGAGAAAAAAGAGTCTCTTCAGTAAGTGGTGCTGGGAAACTGGACAGATATGTAAAACAATGAGATTAGAACATTTCCTAACACCATATGCAAAAATAAACTCAAAATAAATTAAAGACCAGAGTGTAAGACCAGAAACCATAAAACTCCTAGAAGAGAACATAGGCAGAACACTCTTTGACATAAATTGTAGCAATATTTTTTTGGATCTATCTCCTAAGGCAAAAGAATTAAAAGCAAAAATAAACAAATGCAACCTAATTAAACTTAAAAGCTTTTGCACAGCAAAGGAAACCATCACAAAACTAAAAGACAATCTATGGAAAGGGAAACAAATATTTGCAAATGATGTGACAGACAAGGGGTTAATATCAAAATATATAAACAGCTCATACAATTCAGTATCAAAAAAAACCCCCAAACAATCCAATCAAAAAATGGCCAGACCTTAATTTGTCTATTTTTAATTTAATACAATTTATGTCATTTTAAAGCCACAGCTTCTACATTTGAAATCCTAAAGTCCCATCAAATTAGATCAAATCATGCTCACCATGAATTTACCAAGTGCAAATGACTCTCTTATAGAATTTTTTCAAGTTACTAGTTCAGAACAGAGAAAGAATATAAATAAAATTTTCACCTTTTCATCCGTTCTTCATTCTTTTGCTCCAAAATTTCATGGAGATCATTTAAATTCATAAAATAAACATTATTTAATACATTGTATAGTATTTTGGTCATATTTATCAAGACCAGTTAATTCAGTCTTTCTATAAATTGATTTTTTTGGTCACAAGTTTGCTTCTTTTAGATTTTCTTTTTACTTTTTGTGACATGTTTCTAGGCATTTAATTTTAAGTTATTCTGACATCAATAGATTCATTGTTTTGCTTTTATCATTGCTATTCTATTTCTTTCTTCTGTACTTTTTTAGTTTATAAAATTGAAGGTTATTCTTTACTTTTTTCTTTGTTATTATTGAGTATTTTAGGTTATTTTTTAGAATGCTTTTTTTTCATGACTTGCATATTCATGTTTAGGTCCTAATTAATCTTGTATTGTATTTTGTATTTCTTTCACCCCTTAAATTATTTGGTAGTATTTTTGAAATTTTTCTTACTGCAGTTAGATTTTTGCCATTTTACTTCCTCACTAGTGAGTTTTATTTGAAGATTTTATGTGTATTTAACATACATGTTTCTTATATACTGTTATTACTTATTCCATTTTAAAATGTTTGTGATTTCTCATTACTTATTCTGAGCTACAATACTTTTAAATATTTGGTAGTCTTTATTAGCATCTAATTTTTGCTGATCTCAGAATTTTTATATTTGCGATTGCATATTACATAATTCAAAATGTTATCAATGTGTCAAATTTTGTTGACAACAGAAATTAGATATTCTCTATATAATATCATGATTCTTACAATGTATTTATTCCTCAGTCCTCAGGATGGCTGCCATCTCTTGAAATGTAGTTTGTATATTATGTTTATTTCTGTAGTCCTTCAAAATTAAAAGTTGTTATGGGTTCCACGCTCAAATTTTGCAAAGAAAAATTCCTAAGTTCAAATCAAAGAAAGGAGGAACAAACAAACCCCCAATGTTAAATACTTGATTCAGAGATCTCAGAGTTGAAAAGGAAGTAGGAGGGAACCGATTAGAGCAAAAACAAGGTGTATATGGATTGCTGTGTATGTAGATAAATTGCCAGAACAGAAGCCATTCTCCATTCACTCTTTAGTGGGCCCATAATTCCAGAAGCAAAACAACTTTTCTTGATTTAACTATCCACATTATGAAGGTAACCTTGGAGCTCTTCCATTTTCAAGCAGAGATATAAACTCTGCTGGTCCACAAGTTAAAATAAGTAAGGTTGAGATCTTTCCTTGTACTTCTCAATGCTGCAAGCCGAGTCAGGTTGTGACAGTGGAATGAGCAAGAGTTTTCATTTTAGTTACATCTTGCTTCCCTCTCTTTAAGAATAGGCCATGGAGAGCAGGCACACAAGTGTCGTTAAGTTTTTACTTTTATTCTTCAAAAAAACCCACTTCTATTGGGTTTTCAAAAATTCCTTGAAATGTTTAACGTGGTAAGATACTATTTTCAGCGTTGACACAGCTCTTTCCTCATTCACATGCCGTTTTGGTTATTATAATGACATTTGGTAGTACAGAAATTTAATAGGTGGTCACATTTGCATGATTGTGATTCCAGTTTCAATAATTGGTAAGGGAAAATTTATATTAGGAACTAATTAATTGCCATAGGTTGTTCTCCACATATTTGGTAGCAAAATAATAGCTAGTGTTGAATAGAAACTACTTTACTCATAAAACAAACAAACCAAGAAACTCTATCTATCATCTCTGAATATACAAGTGGAGTTAAGAATAGGGCAAGTTGGCCTTGCCTGGTGGTGCAGTGGTTGAGAATCCGCCTGCCAGTGCAGGGCACACGGGTTCGAGCCCTGGTCTGGGAAGATCCCACATGCCTCGGAGCAGCTGGGCCCGTGAGCCACAATTACTGAGCCTGCGCGTCTGGAGCCTGTGCTCCGCAACAAGAGAGGCCGCGATAGTGAGAGGCCCGCACACCGCGATGAAGAGTGACCCCCGCTTGCCACAACTAGAGGAAGCCCTCGCACAGAAACGAAGACCCAACATAGCCATAAATAAATAAATTAATTAATTAAAAAAAAAAAAGAATAGGGCAAGTTAATTTACTTTCTCTTATGGAAAGATATTTTTTCCCTTATGATGGTATCCTTGACAGATCATTGCTATACTTAATGAAAGTCTAAAAATTTTAACATTTTGGTGCATAAGCATAATAAATTTTAGATGCTCAGTTTCTTTTAAGTTGCATCAAATATTATCAAAGTTGTTTTTAAAAATGATTTTGCCTCATATTATATTTAAATATGTAGTGGGTAGGGCATGAAATTGGTTTAGACTGGCTCAGTTCAACACCACCTACCCACTTACATACAGCAAAGTGAGATTTGAGCACACATTAATTTCTATGATTCTCATCATCCTTAAGAGTTGTAAGAATGAATAAAACCAATATATGACAGGCACTTATCATAGCTCTTGATATTTCACTAAATAAATCCTTTTCTCTTTACAAATTTTGTGTTGAAAAATTTTTCTACAGAATGTAACTGAGCCTCAGAAATGAAAATAAAGTTTCAATTCAATAATTTAGAAAATATATACTAATATATTCTGTACTTTATTGTTCATATTTTGTAAAATTTTTGTGTTTTTTGAGATTTCTTTGGGAAGAAGTTTGTATCCAACATACTTCTACTAGAATCAACTTGAGTTTATTCTGAATTACAGCATGTTTTAAAGATTTTTCTTTAAGAAAGAAGATTTTTATTTTCTAAATAACATTATTTTTAATATAAAAAACTCAAAAATCACTTATAATAGTTTAATAGATGTTTAACCACTGAAATATACCAATCTTCCTTAATATGTTGCCCAGTTTATATTACTACATTTATCTATAGTATTTATGTGAATTTATATTCAATATTACCAAATTATGTATTGACAATATGATTCCAAGGCAGGATGTTTAAGACCTACAACAGCCTGTGCAATTCACACGATTTCAAACATATGGTTAAAAATTCTATAGTAAAGGACAACTAATCTAACTATAACAAGGAATTTATAATATCTCTGATTTTTCAGATTCATTTAGGAAAGTTAATGCATCACTTATGTTAAATCTTAATGATTTTCTGTTCCTTTTCTAAATCTATCAGCTAGTTTTGGTCTTTTTTTTTTTTTTTTTTTTTTTTTGACTGGGGGAGATTAGAAGATCAATGTGTAGTGAGATTTATTAGGGGATACATGATATTAATGAAAAGGAGAGGGGTATTACATCAGTGGACATTTAAGTTGCTTTCTTTGTTTTAGAACATCGGAGCTGAGATTTTCCTTTATTTAAAAGAGAAGTTTTCAGAGCTATGTTGTTTTAATTCCTATAAAACTCACTTCATGGATAGTGTTATTAATGGGCATTAATATAATAATTTTAAACTTTAATGCAGTTTTTATATGATTAGCAATGTCTTTGGAGCATTCTTCAAATATACTTTACAAAGTACTTATTCTGAAGGCTAATGATACTACTTATTAGCTGGGACAAATTGGAAATCATATTATCAGTGTTCATAGACATTCTCTGCACATAGGACAAGAGAGGGAGGGATAGTTTAGTGAAGTGTGGCACTGGCATCATTAAAAGTGTCAAGCTTGTGTCATAAAGATATTGCTGAAGCAGTATTCTCTGGAAATTCCATGAAAGAGCTAAAACAAAACTTATAAGAAGGAGAAATGTTCCATCAAAATTGATAACAAGAAATATGAAAATTAAGCTTCGGCCTAGTCTAGAGAAGAATACTGTCAAAGAAAAATTAAAGGAAGATGTTAGTTATATAAAGGGCAAAATCAAATAAAATAAGATGCATAAACAAAGATAAATGAATTGATTTTATTTTTCTGAAATAGTGAACATATAGAAAAGCATAATGGGAAATCAACATGGTATATTTTTAAGAAAGAAGGTCAATAGATGTCATATGGCCATATTAGGGTAGGTTATATGGATAGCAGGCTCAATCGCACCATATTTGTCAAAGATCCTAAGAAGCTGTAAAGATGGATGAACTAATCAAATCAACAAGGACTATAAAACAACATTCAAACAAGTTACTTGAGACCAGTTCTGTTATAAGGAGGAGAAAATACTATTTCTCTGGTTTCCATTTAGCTATAAAGGGACAAGAGAACTGTGGCCCCAAAGGTTGGTGACTTGTTGCTCTGGAATTTCTGAAAGTTCAGGCCTGCTCATTTCGATCCTATTCAAGAGGGACTCAGTGAAAATAGAAGGTTAGGAAATACATTCAGGACACAATAAATGAAACAGATAGAAATCTTTCCTGAGTCCACATTAAAATATATAATCTGAGTCGACCAAATAAGATATGACCCCTTGCTCTAAAGTCAGGGCTAGCATATATTGTACATTTAGTTAACAAAGCACTTTTCCCCTTTATTTCTCACACTACAACTTAGATGTGAACAGAAAATGTAATTTTTTTCTATAACTAATCTGTCTTCTTCCTGAGCACACAATCATTAGTTATGGGGGTGGTACCAAAAGCTAAGTCTCTAATTCTATGTAAAGATTAGTTTTGATAATATAAGCTATATCAATTTTTAATATATTGCCTCTCAGCTCCAAATTCATCCTTCACTGCCTTCTCTATACTACCGAAGCTAGACTCAGTTAGTATTTCTCCCCTCTCAGATGGCACGATGTTCAGCTTTGACAGTGGAAGGCACTACCAGGACTCCAGAGCAGGAAGGGGCTTCTCTTCCCCATTGACTTCAGTGATGTCCTCCCTCCATGCTAATGCACAGCTGCTCTAGAGCCTGGCCCCTGCAGCACAGGGGAATTCTCCAGGGCCAGGCTCTTGTGGTACATACAACTTCTGCTGCATGAGCAGCTTCTTGAGCATCCGGCTCCTACAGCATGGACACATTTCTAGCAAGTTCTGTTTGTACAGAACCTTCATAGCTTTTCCACATCCCGTGAACCACAGCCTCTCTCTCTCCTGTGACAGTTGGGCTTCACACCTGAAGGGAGATCTTCTTCTTTGGGATACTCTAACTCAGTCCAAGTGGGTGTGGCAACTATCTATACCTGCCTTCCTATTATTATAGTTCTCCATTCTTATTAACCAATCCTTATTAGCCATTCTTATTAGCCAATCCCACACTATTACTATTCCCTACTATATTTAATAATTGTTTATAATAAACTTTCCCTGTTTAAATTATTTAGTAGTTTCTTTCTCCTGAATGAACCATACGTGATTCTGCAATAATATCAGGAGTGGTTCCAGGAAACAAATTAGGGGATTTGGGAATTGTTTGGACTGTGCCTTTGAGACTAGCGTTTCTTTGCTTGAAAACCCTGTGAAAACCTCATCTAGGTTAGCTTACTGAATAGGGGATGATGATTTTCCTCAAGGACCACCATAAGCCTCATTTTCCTTTTGCCATTAGCTTATAACTAGGGTAACATAGAGGTGTACACTATGATGCGGGAAGATAAAACACAGTAAAAGAATCACAAGGCTTTGCTAATATGGGGGACATATGTGGGAGTGGATTCTAAGGATCAAATGAGGCAGAATATAACACTATATTGCGTTATATTTACATATATGAGTAAAACTAATTTAACTCTTGCAGTGGAGATGACTCAAACAGCTAGAGGTAGCTCTAATATTAGCAGATTGAATAAAACTTAACTAAGTGGTAGCCTACATTTCATGGGCTGAGATGCTAGAATTCCATAGTGTGATAAGAAGGAGGGGATCAAAAGGTTTGAGGGTACAGGAAAGTTGGAGTGGATTTATCATGCATCACCTGCATACCCACTACTTAGCTATTTTTCATGAGAAGGCCCAGAAGACACTCTCTTCTCTAAGCTTTCATAAGTGAGGGAAACAACTAGCTCTTTTAAGCTATATGGCTGCTCTCCTATGTAGCCCAGGTGTAAACATAAGGGATGCTGTCATTGAGTATGGACTTCCTGATTTCAGTGGAGATAAAGGGATCTTAGAGTATCAGAAGTCAAATGGCATCCCATAATGTCAAAGACAAGGCAGGCACATCTACTGTAAAGGGAAGAAGGGAGTACCAGAAATCAGCAACACGCCTAAATGGCTCTCAGATGAGTGGATGTCTTAGATGTACTAGAGTTTTTTTTAAAAGTGCTCTAGAAAGCAAAATAGAAAGCACACACCAATGTTTGCCATTGTTTTGTGATAGCTTCCTATGCCTCTGATATTCTTTCCCTATCCATATTCAAATCACAGCAAGACAATCCAGAAATACATCATTTTTCCATTCATATCTAGGGATATTCATATCTAGGGATATTATATGCACTGGAACATATGATATAATAATATAATTTAACTCCTAATACAAGGTTTGAGAATTCCCTATCTCTACACTCATTTTAAAAACGTAAGATATAAAACTAAGCTTAATACACTCATATTTTGTGGAAATGGAAGTAACAAAAAAGAAATCCAATAAATGGACATAATTCTCATTATCTTAGATTACCCCAGGCAAGCTCTCTTATTTACTTTATTTGTTTTTAAGAATTAGAGGTGAATGAAGAAAGTAGTAAAAAACAGAAAAAGTTTTCCTATAGCAAAATACATTTGCAGTGTAAGTGTGAGGTGTATCATAAAACCCAACTCTCCTTATCACAATATAGATATGGAGATTAAAGAAGCACAGCCTTGTTTGATGAATAATGATAGGTCTCTCTATTCTTATAATTTTCTTTCTATTACGATAAAAATAAAACTATTTTTACTGCTGCAAAACTGGGACCTTGGCTGGTTAACCTTAGACTTGGGCAGGCAGAATATGTGTCTCTAACCCTTCTCCCTGTCCCCCATTCCTGCTCTTCCATACCCACCAGTAGAGGAATAGTATTTCACGGAGTATCATCTTCAGCATAAGATCACACACTGAAATACAAGATCTAAAGTTGATTCACTCTTCCCTCTGCTACCACACACTAAAGATGTACCATTTTGACTCCAGGAAAGATAAATGTAACTGTCTGGGATGAATCTGAGAAAAAATGTTTGTTACTCCAGAACGTGATCTCTACACTAAACACTGTTCTTCTGTGTCGGATTTCCCTACTTTATACCATTACCTTTCATATATTAATAAATAGGATATCCAGTGACACCCCAACTCCCTGCTCATATATTTTTGAAAATTTCTTTGTTTAATAGTCTACCTAATCATTTCTATCTTATTCCTTCTTTCTCTTTTTCTGTCACTCATCAATGGTCAAGTCTATAAATATCTGAACATTGCATATTTGGGAGAAGCCATATTATTTTCCTCTTTGGTACATTTGACTGTCCACTCCTTATCCAATCAGACTGCTTGCCCAAGACAGACTCCCACTGTGGAATAAAGGGAGCTGCTTTTTTTTTTTTTAATTTACTCTTTTCAGGGGATATTCATGAAGTATTTTAGCAGCTATACTTCCCTCAGCAAATAGAACTCTAGTAAATTAGAAAATGAATATTTTAAAATTATCTTATGAAGAAGTTTCTGACAATAATGAACAAGTACCTTGTACACTCCTATCCTTCAGCAATTATCAACTATAGATATCAGCTAAATATCTTATTTTTAACTCTTATTCTTAACTATATTTTTAAGAATATTATTAATCAATCAATCAAAACTGCAGATCAATAGAAAATAGTAATTTCTGTGATATAAAGTTCAGGGATGTTATGACCCATCTAGATATAGCTAGGTAAAGTAGATCAATATATCCTCCAACATCTTATATGGAAAGCATACAGTTATTCAATGAAAAACATGATAGAGTTTAGGACATCATCTTCATAGTGTAAAATAATAATTTTTATATCTATCCAAAAGATTGGAGGACCTAATCATTAATATCAAGCATGGTGCTATGCTCTCAAGTTGACTCTAGGTCTGGAAACTGGCTAGTAGTCTTAAGCCAAGTAATGCATTTCAACAAGTCCTAAAATTATAGCACCAAATTAAATTTTACCTTCAGAACCATTTTCTAGTGTTTCTACAGTCAGCTTTCTTCTTTCATAACAGTTCAGAGACAATAAAACAAGAACTATTTTATTTTATTCCTCTTGAAGACTCAACTCTCAGATCAACTCAACTCCTATAACCAACTGCAAGCAGATGGAGAATTAGACATAGGGAATTTTTCTTATGAGTAGGTTTTTCCTTTACCGGCATCTAATTCTTTATTAGGACCTTACCTCTTAAAACTTAACTCTACTAAGTTCCAGCAATGCAATGCTTACTTTCAGTGTACAACTTACTTCACGGTCTTAACATCATGTCATTGTAATTATTCAGCATAAGCTTCTTGTCCCAGGAGCTGGAGAAATTATGCAAGCATCTCTTCTCTAGAATAGCTTTGAACAGGCTTTCTACTTCATTCTCTTTCTGTGTGGATATTTTGTGTAACCTCTGAATTGTTCTTACTGTACTATGAAGGATTCCTTTCCCCCCCAAACTATCTAGCTTATTCATAATTCCTTAGTTTATATATCTATATATCTATAAATATGTGCACATATATTCATACTTTATAGACAGAGTCAACTGTATCCAAGCATGTGACACCAGTAACCAACATACAGCCTTTAAAATGTTTCCATATGTTGTAAAGTTTCATCATAAATCTTCAATTATTCTGAGAATAAACTGCCAACAATTGCCATTCTTTAGCTATGGTAAGCAATCTTCACTTTTTCTTTCTTTGATTTTTTTAGTTGGGCTGACTGAAGGTGAATTAGAAAATTTTATTCCTTATCCTGTTTGACTTTTATGACCTACCTTTCTTTCATTTTCTTTAGCTGTTTCTCTATATAAACCATATTTTAGTAGAAACTTCAACTAAGTGACAAGTACAGTGTTCTTGATATTACAGTTATCACATTGTCCATGACACTGGTGAACTTTTGAGCTGCTATAAAATTGGTGCTACCTCTTCTTATTGCATAAAATCACAGAATTACCTTTGAAGGTACAAAAAGGCATTGTTTCATTGCATGGATATCAATCAAAATATATCTTAAAATAATATTTTTCCCTTTCATTCTCTATAGATAAATTGTCAATAAAGATTGTCCATCATTCAACAGAAAATAATTATATTTTCAATTCTTTCTCAGAATTCAATCATGTAATATTCTTACTCTCATTTACTGACTACTTGTAAATGTTTAACAAAAGTCTTATCTTTAATCCTTTTACTCCAATATTCCTCATTTTATTTCAATTTTCATAAAATAATATTATCATTTGCTTTGACATGGTCTAGAAGTCTCTCCCCTAATTATTTCATCAACTTAATCTCCTCATCATACTTTCCTTAGACCTCCACAGTTTGACCTCTCTGTGCATTTTAATCTCAGTACACCATAGCCAGACTTATCTTCCTGGCTGTCCCCAATATTTCATGCTAACTCCCATCTCTCTATGCTAATGTTTTGATACTTCCTCATCCATAATGCACTTAACTCCTCAAAAGCATAACTTTGTAACATTATTATCTTCATTTTGTACCACAACCAATTATCTCCAATGACTGTTTCTATTCATCTGTAAAATAGCACAATAATAATAACCACCTCACTAGTTTTGGGAGAAGTCAAGTGATAACACTTGCAAAGGATGTGGCACAGCAAAAATACCTGGTATACCATAACTTCTTAATACAAGTGGGTTATTGTATTTTCTCCCAAAGTCTAAATCATAGTTATTCTCTGCCAAGAAAAATGTATGTTACTTACGTTATTGCTTTGAGGATATTTTTCCTCTTCAAGTAGACCACACATTTAACTTTTAAGAAGGAAGGAATCTAGGTTGTTTTGGAAAGCATTCAAAATACCAGATTCAGAAGTTATTGTTTCTAGTCAAGTCTTTGCTTGGATATTCTTATGATAAGACTTCAACCACCTTCTTAGATGAGTCAGTTCAGTTTCAAATAATTCTACTGATTTGAAATACATTTTTAAAAATTTCAAGACAAATGTCTCTTCCTGCAATATTTATTCAGTGGTCCACCTAATGCTTGTTGAGATTATAAGAGAAGAGAAACAATAAAAGATCGGCTGTAGGTCCTTTTTGCATCCTTTTATATTCTCTGGGATAAATATCCCAGGTTATATAACTGTTGTCCAATTTCTTATAAATACTAAAGAATAATCTTGCTAATCTACTTTTACAGAAATCATGAAAAGTTAAACCTACATTGTGTTCTTTATCTCAGTTGATTTCAATTTTGTGCCAGAGAGGGGAACTACTTTTTGTTTTTGGTCAAATCTCAGTGTTATAACTTATGAATTTATGGTTTGTAAGAATTTGATTATAAGACCTTCTTTTGGTTATGAAGGTGTCCCCTAAACCCGGATTTTTTTTTTTTTTTCATGAATGTTTATTATTGCCTATAGGTTAAATAACAGCTGGGCAGAGTGGAAATAATGACATTTATGACTGCAGCAATAATAAAGATAATGAGAAGTATAAAAATGAAAATGAGAAAGAGAACATAAAGTATAAAGTAATAGATAATGGTTAACATTTATAAAAGATTTCTCATGTGCCAGGAACTATAACTAATGTTTATGCTGATTTTAATAAATCCTCATAATAACGTATAGATAAATGTAATTTAAAAAATAGGAGTCTAAGATTTTAAGAGTTTAAGTGGTTCATTCATTGTTATGTATCTGTTAACAGGAATGAGACTTGATTCTGACATGGATATGAATCAAAAAATAACCATAACCATATATTTTGAGTCCTTTCCCAATAAAGTTATTTTGTACATAATTGTTACCCAGTGACTAAAAGAATAAATATAATTATGTTCTCTCACATTATCATTACTCATAAATACTGATGATTTAATGACAGTCTCTCATACCATCAAACATATATTTAACAAACTTATAATATATATATTATATCCACACATATGATGAATGGGGTAATTTTGCTATAAAATGCACAGAATATAAACATATATGATAATTTTTGTGGCATTGGTGACAAATATTCTTTATAATCTATAGGAACTTTTATTTAATGAAATAGTTTCAATTTCATCACCAGTTGAAAACACAAATGATGATTTCTTACAGAAATTTTCAAAAACAGATATTTTTCTTTGTGATTTGAACACAGTTTTAATTCAAGCTCCTTAAAACTAAAAATGGTATATGCATAAATTTGTTTTATTCCTTAACAGGACATAATATGAATTATATAAAATTATAATTGAGACTTTGACTATGTTGTATAATCTACTGACAAGAAGAGAAACAAACACATGGATAAAAGATATCTCTTGTAAGAGTAATGTTGCTTTCTAAAAATGGCTTTTATTTCCCTAAGGTTTATGCTGCAATACTTACATGATAAAATTAAAAATACAATTCCATAGATGAACAAATTGTTAATCTACAGTATGTTATAAAGTTAGCCAGACTATGACAGTTATATCAGAATCATTTTGACAGCATAAAAAAGAATAAAATTATAAATACAAAATAGTATGGCACACACTACATTTCCTAAAGATGATCAATTTATTTTTCTTTTACCAGAAGCAAGTATATATAGTAGAGATGATGATCATGTAATTAGCTTTTCTAATAGTATTTTTAGTGAAAGATGCAATTTAAAAAAAAATTCTGTGAAAATTCTACTATAATTATATTGCAGAATATGTGCTATTCAGTATATTTTTATTGCCGTAGAGAATGGATGTAAGACAAATACTGCTAATTCTTTAGCCAACATTCAAGCACTCTTGATAATGTACCCAACTAAGGATGTGTCACCTTCTTTAGAAGTCAAGTGCTTTGCCTTGTAACACAGTCTGAGTCAATGAGATATAGGCAGAAATGTTCTTTTAAAAGGCAAAGTCTTACTGGTACATTTCATTTTCCTTTGACTTCATTCCCTTTCCTCCTATGTGGAATGCAGTTCTAAAGGTGGTAAATTAGAACAAGGATAGCATCTCCCATAAGGCAGAACAGAAATGTTAAGGAACATGAGTCTGAAAATATAACTTCTTAACCTGAACTTGACAGCTTAATATCCAGCTTCTTGTTACATGAGAGAGAAAAAAAAAAAAAAAAAATATATATATATATATATATATATATTTAAGTGATTATTTATAGCCTAATATCTATGTTCTCATCCCCTTTGTATCCTGCTAGAAAACATTTCCCAAGCCTCTTACTTCCAGTTGGACCGTGTAACTAGTTTTTGTTATTGGAACATGGTCTAGGTGGTTGAGAATATGTGTGTATTCCTTATGTACTCTTTTTCTTTGTCTAACATTATGTGCAGCAGGTCAATTAGAATGGCAGTTTCTAAAGTTCTTGAGGCATCACAATGAACTCAGTTACTATGAGATATTAACATTTTTGAGGCAAACAAAATGATAATGAACACTTATCAGACACAGTACAAACTACTACCTCCAGATATTTCACAGTTTCAATATTAGACCATGCCACAAATTTTATGATGTAACATATTGAGAAAATTGTTTTTCTAGTTGCTGTGATAAAAAATAGGTATGAATATCAGGTTTTAGCTACAACACGTAAAGAGATTGGAAATATCACTCTCACACTTACAAAAATAAAAAAAAGCCAAACAAACTGAAAATCAATGTCTTATTTTTCTTGGACCCATCGGAAAACTTAAGTTGTGTACAAACAACCAGATAGTTTAATCCAGAGAATACAACATGAAATCTGCTAACCTGGAGCATAAGCTGCTATAGCCGTAACTTGGTAGGACTTCTTAATGGTAATTTTGATGAACTGATGCAGGCTGAGTGTGGACTGGCATATGTGGGAAGCTGCTGGAGTTTGCAGTATTGGGGGTTCCGCACCCCCACTTTGATCAGTTTACATACAGGAATCTCATCAAACCTTACCAAGTTCTTACAATGAAAGTGTGAGAAATATCCCCTCATGGTTTTGACAGGGTGGGAGGAAGATTAATTATTGTCAAATATGCCCAGAGTGTGCTCCATAACAAAGGCCTTTTCACCAGGGGAAAATAGTTGGGTTTTTGTTTGTTTGTTTGTTTCTATCTTTATTGGACTATAATTGCTTTACAATGTCGTGTTAGTTTCTGCTGTACAAAAAAGTGAATCAGCTATATGTATACATATATCCCCACATCCCCTCCCTCTTGAGCCTCCCTCCCACCCTCCCTATCCCACCCCTCTAGGTGGTCACAAAGCACCGAGCTGATCTCCCTGAGCTATACAGCTGCTTCCCACTAGCTATTTATTTTACATTTGGTAGTGTATATATGTTCATGACACTCACTCACTTCATCCCAGCTTCCCCTTCCCGCACTGTGTCCTCAAGTCCATTCTCTACGTCTGCATCTTTATTCCTGCCCTGCCACTAGGTTCATCAGTACCGTTTTTTTTTTTAGATTTCATATATGTGAGTTAGCATATGGTATTTGTTTTTCTCTTTCTGACTTACTTCACTCTGTATGACAGACTCTAGGTCCATCCACCTCATTACAAATAACTCAATTTCATTCCTTTTTGATGGCTGAGTAATATTCCATTGTATATATGTGCCACATCTTCTTTACCCATTCATCTGTTGATGGACATTTAGGTTGCTTCCATGTTCATTGCAGCACTACTTACAATAGCCAGGGAAGATAGTTTTTAAAGCCTTATTCCAGATTGGGAAGGAAAGTCATTCTTCCCACTCCATTCCTCTCTATACTTCCTATCTCAGCTAATGGAGCAGAGGGAGCAGAGCTATACCATGATAGAAACCCTGATAAATGTCACAGCCAAGAGACAGGCACTAAAAGACACTGAAATTTGTTGTAAAATTATAGAAATCTTCATCTACTTCACACATTACTACCAGACCTACAAGGCTCCAGTATAATAACAGTAGATTACTGCTGAAGGGCTGCAAGATGCAGAGTCTCTAAGAAAAAGAATATTAATGTAGCTCAGAGTCAAGAGGAAAGAAAAAAATAATAATAATAGAGAAATTTTAAGCCTATGGCACCTATAGCTACAGAAAATATTAAACATTTTCCAACTTCTAGCAGGATCATTATGAATATACACATTGAAGGCCTACTCAGCACATCTCCCACCACTTAATACAAATATCTAGCTTTCAACAAAAATTACAGTGCATGCCATAAAAGAAAATAAAACACAGACTAAAGAGACAAAGCAAGTATCAGAACCAGACTCGGATATCACACATATATTAGGATTATCAGACAAGGGATGTAAAATAACTATGACTAATATGTTAGAGACTGTAATGGAAAAAGTGGACAACATGTAAGAACAGATGGGTAATGAAAGTAGACAAAAGGAAACTTTAAGAAAGAATCAAAAGAAAATTCAAGAAATTAAAAGTCTTGTAACAGAAATGAAGAAAGCCTTTCATAGACTCATCAATAAAATGGACATGGCCAAGAAAAGAAGCTGTGAGCCTGAAGACAGATCAATAGAAACTTCTACAACTGAAGTAGGAGCTGAAAAAAAAAAAAAGAAAAATATTAATAAAAATGAAAAGAAAATCCAAGAATTTTAAGGCAAATACCGAAGTTGAAACATGCCTATATCTGGAATACTAGACAGAGAAGAGAGAAAGGAGCAGAAGAATTATTTAAAGTAATAATGGGTCAGCACTTTCCAAATTAATTAAAGACACCAAACAGAATTTGAAGAAGTTCAGAGAACAGCAAACAGAATAATTATATATATAAAAAAAAATTTTAAAAATCTTCTACTAAGCATATTATAATCAAACTGCAGAAAACCAATGACAAAGAGAAAATCTTGAAAGATGCTGGGGATAATGATTACAGCAGACTTCTCACTAGAAACTATGAAAGAAAGAAGTGAATGGAGACAATATTTAAAGTATTGAAAGAAAATTTAAAACCCACCAAACTAGACTTCTATGTCCAGCACAATCCTTTTTAAGTGTAGGAGAAATAAAAGGTTTCTCAGACAAAAAAGTCTGAGGAAATTCATTGCCAGCAGGACTTCCATGCAAGAAATGTTAAAAGACATTTTCCAAGGCAAATGAAAATGATATCAATCAGAGACGGCAATAACTTTAAAGAAAGAAAGATCGCCAAGTAAAGAATAAACAAAGGTGAAATAAAATATTTTATTTTTATTATTTTAATTCATCTAAAAGTAACTTTAAAATAATAATAGTAACAATTATTGGATGTTATGTGGAAGTAAAATGAATAATAACAATGTCATAAGGGATAAGAGTGGTAGAAAAGAATTGTGAGTGCTCTATTATGAGGTTCCTGAACTACCTACGCATGAAGTAATAGAGTGTTACTTGAAGGTGTACTTAAATTAGTTAAACATGTACATTACAAACTCTAGGGCAATCAAAATACAAAATTTTTAAAAGGAGGGTATTGGTATTGATATGCTAAGAGAGGAGATAAAGTAAAATAACATAAAATGCTGAATTAAACCAGACAAGGCAGAAAAATGGGAGGAAAGAAACAAAGAACAAAGGCATCAAATAGAAAACAGTTGCAAACAAGGTGATATTAATTCAACTATGTAAATAATAATTTTAAACATGAAAATCTAAAGATACCAATTAAAATACAAAGACTGTTTAATACAGATACATTAAAAAATCAAGACCCAACTATGTGTTGTATTATAGAGTCCACATTCAATATGAAGACTCAAGGATAAAAGTAAAATGTTTAAAATATACAATATTAACAGTAATCATTATAAGGCTGGAATAACTTTGCTAATTTCAGACAAAGCAGGTTTAAGAGCAAGGAAATTTAACAGGGATAAGAGAGATATTAAACAATAATAAAGGGAGTCAATTTTACAAAAAGACATAAAAACTCTAAATGTGTATGCATTCGACAACAAAGCATCAAGTCACCTGAGGCAACAAATGATAGACCTGAAAGTAGAAATAGACAAATACACTATTGTAGTTGGAGACGCCAGCACCCCTTTTGTAGCAAGTGATAGGTCAAGCAAGCAGAAGATCAGTAAGCATATTGTTGACAGAAATCAATAAATGAGCTATAATAGGAAAAAGAGTTTTATTCCATCAGAACTGAGGACTATAGACTGGGAGACACAGATTCAAGAAACACTTGAATTATGTTCTGTTGGACTACAAAATGGGAAAGGCTTATGCAAAGTTACATAAGTCGTTTGTCAAGAATTATAGCTAAAGCTGGCAAGAAGTAAGGGTGCTTGTTAAGCAAGGAGTGGTTGGGGTCTGAAATTGTTGCACAGTTAGAAAAGACCTTGAGACCATGAGTTTGTAGCTGGCAGCTGCTAGCAGATACTGTTTTGAGAATGACTGGTGGTATCCTTGAGTCTGATACAGTTTAGAAAATTCAAGTTCAAGATACAGAAATGTGCCTGAAATCATGTCTACAATAGCAACCCAGCTTCATGTTGGATGCCTGAACCACGGTTAATTTTGATTTTTAAATGCATTACTTTCTTCAATATTTCAAGCAAATGTACAATGCATGTTTGACAGGACATAAGACAGGCTGCTCTAGTTAGCATAAATCTCAAGCCAAATCAGGTATAAGCCAGAATGACTTCCCCATACTTTAAAATGTGAACATTTCCTCCATCAATATAAATGACCTGAAAAAGTACAGTCAATCAACATAATCTAACTGACATTCATAGTATACTTTATCCAATAACAGCAGAACACATTCTTCCCAAACTTACATGGAAGATTCACAAAGAAAGTCTATATTCTGGGCCACAAAACAAATCATAACAAATTTAAAATGATAGAAATCACATATTATTCTCAGAACACCATGGATTTAAATAAAAATCAATAATAGAAAAATAGCTGGAAAGCCATCAAATATTTGGACATTTTAAAACACAATGCTAAAAAACACATGGGTCTAAGAAGAATCTCTAGAGAAGTTTAAAAATATTTGAACTAAATAAAAACGAAATATAATGTCATATTAAAATTTGTGTGATGCTGTGAAAATAATATTTAGAGGAAATTTTATAGAATTAATTAAACATAAAGGCCTGAAGTTAATAACCTAAGTTTCCACCTTAAGAAACTAAAATAAGAAGAGCAATTTATGTCTAAAGCAAGCACAAGAAAAGAAATAATAAAAATTAGAAGAGAAATCAATAAGTTCGAAACAGAACAACAATTGAGAAAATCAACAAAACCAAAAGCTGGTTCTTTGAAATGATCATCGACATTAAAAACCTGCCCCAATGCTGACCAAAATATGTGGAGACTAAGCAACCCATTTCTAGATAGTACATGCATGAAAGAAGAAATTGAAAGAGGAATTTAAAAATATTTTGAACTAAATGAAAATGAAAACACAATTTATGAAAATTTATGGATTGCAGCAAAAGCAGCTTTTAGGAGGAAATTTATCACATTGAGTACATATATATGAAAGTGAGAAAGATCTAAAATCAATAACCTAATCTTCCACCTTAGGAAACTGGAAAAAGAAGTGTATTTAAATCTAAAGTAAACAGAAGAAAAGAAATAGTAAGAATTTGAATGAAAATCAGTTAAATTAAAAACAGAAAACAAATAGAAAAAAATCAGTGAAACCAAAAGCTGATTATTTGGAAATCAATAAAATCAATAATCCTCTAGCCAGACTAACTAAGAAAGAGAGGATACAAATTATTGATATCAGAAATCCCCTCATTCAGGGGACATCACTATAGATCCCATGGACATTAAAAAGAATATTATGAACAACTCTACACCCACATATTTTACAACCTAAGTGAAATAGACCAATTTACTGAAAGACACAATCTGCCAAAACCCTCACAAGAAGTAGACAATCTGAATAAGTCTTTATCTATAAAAGAAATGGAATCAACAATTAATTGCCTCCCAAAACAGAAAGCACTAGGCCCAGATGGGTTCACTTGTGATTCTACCAAACATTTAATGGGAGAAATATACCAATTTTCTACAAAATGGTATAGCCACTTTGAAAGGCATTTGCCAGTTTGTTACAAAATTAAACATACTCTTACCATAAGATCTAGCAATTGAGCTTCTTGGTATTTATCCAAAGGAACTGCAAACTTATGTCCACCCAAAAATCTGCACAGGGATGTTTTTAGAACCTTTATTCATAACTGCCAAAACTTGGAAGCAGCCAATATGTCTTTCAGTAGGTGAATGGATAAAAAACTCTGTTTTCTTTGCTGTGAAAATATATTTTCCATAATATTATTTACTATGTACTGGATTTATTGCTGTTATTTTTAATTAAATTAAATTAATACCTCAAATTTTATCTGTCTTAATTTCTAATGTGGCAAATATCAATAGATACAAATCACAGAAATTAAAGATCTTTAGTATCCTGAATAATTTTCAAGAGTATAAAAGGTTCCTGAGGCTAAAACTTTTGAAGACCCTGCTCTTGGACAATGGTAGAGCATTAGATGAAAGGTGCTGGAGTCCCTGGGTAACAGCTCTCAGCAGAGATGCAGCTGCTGCTATGCAAACTGCATAGCAGTTTGAGCAAGTTTTGCCACTTGAGCAAGTTTTGCCTTTAAAATGGCTCTATAAATGTGACAGAGGAGTAATGTAACTTATATTCAGTATAACAAAACCCTTTTTGAATTTTTTTCTCCCCTCTATCTTTTATTACATTTCACCAAGCTCAGCATCTATCCCAGCGTTGAATGTGAAAGATCTTTACAGCAGTTTTCATGTAAAAAATACTTGTGTTCTAAGGCATATTAATTTAATTAATTTTCATCAGCTTCTAATAAATGAATCATTTTCTCTGAAAACAGTCATTAATTTATAATAAGTTCTACTATTTTGACCAATAATCGAAAGTACAGTATTCAGAGATCCTTTTTTATGAGATTTAAAAAAATTTAATATGAACACTCCTATTGTGTATGGACATTATGTAGATGGTCATGACAAACTAGTTCTGAAATCACTTGTACTTCATAAAGTCTGTCTGTGAAGAACAAGAATAAAAAGATTCCTTTTTTTTCTATTTAGAGTCAAGGTTTGCTATAGAAATTTGGCTTTTTATTTTGATTTCTAAATATACAAATATATGGTGTTGTGAAACATCTTAGGCTTATCATTCTTAAACCATGCACAGTTGATCATTTTGATTTTACATGTTTGAATATAAAACTTTCAGAGAATATACCTTATTTCAAAATTTCCCTAGAGTACTTATAAAATAAATGTCACACCACAAGTAAACCTTAATAAATTAAAAAACTAAATCAGACATTGTGCAGCCATGTTCTATGAAATCCCACACCAAAAATAAAATCTTTGTTGTGCATCTTTTTCTGAGCCTTACACTATGTTCATCTGTAGGAGTAGGAAGGTGATTAACATATTATCTTTGCTCTTGAGGTACTTGTAGACTAATGGGTCTAATAGGAGCTAGATAAGAAATTGCATTTCAAATTAGTTGTTTCTTGATAAAGTTAGCTTCCCCTCTCTCCCTTCCCCCAACCCCGGCCCCACTGCCCCCAGCTTGATCTTTTGAAGTATGAACCATAACCATGTTTTTTGTTTTAAAGGACCATGCCTTGGTATCTTTGTATTAACATGGGTCACGACCTCTTAATTTGAACCTGTAAAAAATGTTCCTATTTGGAGTGTTAGAGTATAGAACTATAAAAATTACTCAAGCACAGATAGAGACACTAGCAGCTAGAAGTTACCTACAAATGAGTAAGAGGGCTGTTGAGACATCTCTTGATAGTAATCTGCTTAGGAGCTGAACCCCTATCTATGATTGGGAAATTCCAATCCTATCACTACGGAAGTCAAATATTCAAATGCTATACTCACTTTGGCCGCTGTCCTCAGTCAGGTCATGTATACATGGACTTGGACTTGTCAGTCAGTCATACATATTTGGGCTTCTGAATCTGGGCTACTGAGCAGTGAAGCAGGGAAAGGGTGGCATTACAGGGTCAAGTGAGATGTCAGCAACTTCTGATTTTCAGGGACCAGAGTAACTATCAATGTCCCAGCCCAATGTCCAGTTTTAGTGGCTGCACAGGTGCTAATATCAACTGTTCACTAACTATGGCAGCAGGACTAAGTCATGCTATGATCATGGCTGTAATCCATCTGCCTGGATTCCATTTTTTTCTGCCTATTTTCTGACTCTGTCTCCAGATTTCCACCATTTCTGTAAGCTAGAAAATATGTATTCATTAATTTCTTTCTGTGCAAAATTAGTCCAGATAGATTCTATATTTTGAAACTAGGGAACTTGCACTCTATAAATAAATGGATTGCAGCAGGATTTTGCAATTGCTCTCTTAGACGTCTATATTGTTCATTAATCCAGTCTAGAAACTTACATCTGCCTTAGTGCATTAACAGTGGATCATATTCTCTTATGCTATAATTGAAACTTTCATATATAACTGTATCTCCATAATATATTATGTAAGTTCTTTGGACAAGGACATCTTTCCCTCATCCCTGTTTTTATATCTCTCATGGTGCCAAACTAAAAAAAAATCATATGACAGTTATTGAGCATCTGATGTGAGCAAGGTATTGTGCTGGTAATTTCAAAAACATACAGTTCTATAAGATATGTCCTGACTTCAAAGAGCTTTTATTTACTGGTGAGATAAATGCACAATAGGATAATATAACACTAGACATCCACAAGGCAGATAGCTTTTGCAAATACTTTTTCTAATTATAGTAGTCTAGAAAAAATAGGATTTTTATGATCATGCCATCAAGCTATAATCACTAAGAATTATACAAAATATACACATACACAAAGCATATAGATAACACTATAAGTTAGGGAAGTTCTGGCATAATTATGAACTCCCTGTGCTTTTCTTCTTTCCTCCAAATGTAAAACTTCAACACTTATTTGAGCTAAAGTTGCATGGAATAACTTATTTTCTGCATGCCTCCACACTTGTACAAAATTTTTGCCTAGCTATAGTTTTCTCATGGGCAGGAACTCCCACACTAATATATTTTCCAGGTGATATTTCAAGGCAAAAAAATCAATAAGAATTTATAGCAAATGATCATGGATAGCTACACCTATATATTTAACACATTTTTTAAAAATCTGAGATAAATATATACAAATAAAATAAAATAAAAGTAAAATACATTATATATGGCTGATAAGAAATCATATTTAAAACATATTGATGTTAATGTTAAATAATGAAGCAAATATAATCATCATATAGTTCCATAATAGTATACATATATTTATATGCATTATCTTAATACTGTAAGTGGGTTATAAACAGGGTCTTGAACTCTTGGAGGGGAGTAAGTAGTTTCCATCACTTTACCTAAATAGATAATAGATACCATAGATAATAGGTTACTATGGATAACTGTTATAATAGATTACTGTAATAATAGGTTACTATAATAAAGCTACCATGTTAACCAAAAAAACTATATCCTTAGCTACAGAGAGAAAGACCTAGTTAATTGGGTCTATTTCTTTATAACTTACATTAAAAAGCAGAATTTCACATTTTAAGTTTTTATAAAAATTTTTTGTAAAAATAAATATCAGACTTGCATTTTATTGGAATATTTATGCACATTGATTTCAAGGGAACTAATATGATAATTTATTGCCAGAAAATATCCTTTTTTCTTTAATAGTCAGGGTATTGTAAATGATTTGGCCATTGTTTAAAGAATTATTAAAATAAAATGTTCATAGTTAGTTAAATAGAAAATAGCCCTAAAGTACTGAAAGTAGCTAAAGAAATGTCTTACAAATATGAAAAAATATGCTGTACACATTAGTGGAATGTTTTATTTAAAGAGAATATTTTGCTTTTCTCCATCTGACACATATTTCTTTTCACTAGAGTTATGTTAATTTTAGACATAATGTACTTTGGAAAGTAAAGGTATGAAAAAATTTCACTTATTACATCAGTTTTACTAAATTAATATTGTTTAAATATATTGTTAAGCATACAAAACATGGAGCTCAGTTCATGGACAATTGATAACAAAGAATAAAATTCAATCCGCATGATTAGAGTTATACTTCCTTGTAACTAACTACTGGGAAGACACCACAGATTATTTTAACATTAATAAAGTAGGCGTAAAAGGAATGGACAACATTTCTGTTAACCCATCCATTCTGGACAGTTTGTCATATTGGACAGAATGTAGAACACAATGAAACATCACATTGGATGCGTGATGAGTTCTCTAAATTTTGCAATTATTCCTTTCTAGTACAAAGTTTATTCTAACAAGTAAATTTTCTCAATTCCAGTATATTAACAAAAAGATTCTAGGTTTCAGGACATTTGGCTAGATGACCCCTAAAAATACCATGCTTATTTAAAAATATTAATTAGTAATTTAAGTTCGAGTAGAATGGACAAAAAACAAGGCTAATATCAGTTGGATTTATTAGTTTCTCTAAACTGCTCATTTTGCCTAATAGGCTGAATCAGATATGCCAACTCATTTCAATTTACTCTGAAGCCTGAATAAAAATGGCCATAAAAGATTAAGAGGAGGATCATTTTACATCAGGCAGTTGTACTTGAAAAAATCTTTAGAAGAGAGAGGAGGGAAGGTCAGTCACATTAAATATGTTACTATGAACTTCATATTCTCTGGTACCTTTATTTCCTTATTATTTTTTCAGGTATTTTATTATTAGTATTTTTTTATGTAACAGATGTTTTCCAATAACTTTGCTTTTGATTTCACCTTGTGTTATAGCTACTCCTTTTCAACCTTGGAAAATATTTGTCAGATTTTAAAAGCATTGACCTGAATTCTAGAGGAAAATATTTTTGCCAACATTTCTACAGAAAATTTTTTGAGCAGAAATCAAATATATCTACCAGACATTGTGTTTGCTCTATCCACAGCTGAATTCCAGATGATGTAGGCAATTAAATAGTAGTGGAACAAAAAAAAAAAAATTGAATTTTGAGTGAGAGTTGGGGAATATTTTCATTGTATCTCTATCTTGAAGTTGTAAAGGCAAAGTATTGCTGCCAATTAATCTTTAGCTTTGCTGAAATATCGTTTTCTGGAAAGATTTATTTTAATAGGAATACGCTCTTATGTGTTACAATTTCATACACTGGTGTTCAACTCAAAAATTTAGTGTGTCTTTTTGCTTTTCTCTATAGATAATAAAGTGAATCTTACAGGATTATGACTGCATTGTTTCAAGTTTAGGGATTTCATTTATCTGATTCTGTGGCTTTTCTAGCTAAGCCGTACATAGAGATAATGATACTATGTATGTTATATTATGAACCATCTAATCTCCCATTGCAAGAAAAAATAGAGCCATGGCACATACATGGATAAATGTAACCGTGGGTAAATTCTTGACTGAAAAGGAAAGAGCCAATAAGAGTATTGTAGCTATTAGAGAGTTAAATGAACAATCCAGTGAGTTTAATTCAGATGCTGAATGGAGAACAAATGAATAGAACTCAGAGTGTTCCAGGGTCCTTACTGATATCTTACATTCATATCTTACTAGAGTTTGGAGGATGGGAAAATATGTGGTAAGGCCTAACTAGATATATCATTTCTTTACAGATAAATTGCGACTTTTTTCATATAAATATATAGTGTTGTTGTAGTCTTTGATTTACATCAGCTGCATCCATTACAGTATGATGGAATAACATCACACACATTTAATTTGCTGGTTTGCAATGATATGGCTGAGAGAGAAGAGATTAAGATAGAGGTAGATGTAGGAGTAAAGGGACAGATTGAAGAGAACAGAAAGGAGAGGCAGAGAGTTTTTTTTTTAAAGTAAGAGATAGAATAATTTTTGGTTCAAACAAATCCTTGACCTCCATTATTTCAGGGCAAGGAGGAAGTATTTATATGCATAAATAAAATACAAGTTCTTTTCAGAATCTGAGGTCCTGGGTTTTGTAAATTAAAGGACGATTTACGGGATTCTCAAGAGTAACTCTGACTACATTGTGATTTTTCTTCTGGCAGTATGACTTCAGAATCTAACCCATGAATAAGAGGAGAACACATTGTATACAAATTATAAAAGAGAGATAGTCAAAAGCATTTTGTATTTTTTAAAAGTCAATTGAGGAAATGTCATATGCCTAATCTCCTACCACATTTCACATGGTAGATTAATGTCCGTCTAAATTAAAGTAAAAATTCAGAAATTTCTAGAGATTTTTCTTGCTTACATTTGAATTTATGGTCCATTCCTTCATCAGTGTCCATTTTTCTTAGTCGACAAGCATTTTTCTCAAAGATCAGACTGTTCCTTCTTAAGTTCAAAAGGCTCTAAGGTTCAGAAAAGCTTTACCGAGAGTAGCATGAGATTCAACTCTAAATGTGATTAGAAATGATCCTTAAATGTCGACTTGACTGAATATTATCAGCTTATACCACTGAAAAATGTGTGTTCTCTCCTGTCATCCTTCTCGTATTTGACAAGGTCTATAATATCAAAGCTGCAGAGTCAAGATAGCTTTTTTTTTTCTTTCCTAAACTACATACCAGACCAGTAGGGGGAAAAAGGTAATATTAGATTGATTTGGCAAAAGTAAATAAATCCCATTTTAGAATTAAATTTAAGAATTTTTCAAAAACTCAAAACTTTATTTTAACCAGAATGTATAATATTGAAAGAAAGGAAAATAACATCACGTGAGAAACAATATTACTCTGCATAGGCATATATATATTAAGGCATCTTGATCAGGCCATATTAGCTTTGTCTTGTTTGTAATAATTTTATATAGTTCAAATATTTAATTCTTTAGTTACTGGATTTTCTAATGCCTTACTTCTCTATCATGTGTGTCAGTTCTGGCTTACGTTTTGCAGTGTTCTCCCATTCTTATACAAAACATAGTATCAGAAAAGGGTCACAGCAACATGTTAGAAAATAGACTGCTTGTATAAAATATGGAAAAATTTATTTAAAAAATGACTTAATTTACTTTTCTGCTGTTTATTTATTAAAGTTTTGATACATGGCTATGACCACAAAATACCAATGGCTTTATGAAAATCATGTGATTTTTAAAAAAAATGTTTATTGGAGTATAGTTGATTTACAATGTTGTGTTAGTTTCAGGTGTACAACAAAGTGAATCAGTTATGCATATACATATATCCACTTTTTTTTAAGATTCTTTACCCATATAGGCCATTAAAGATTATTGAGTAGATTTCCCTGTGCTACACAGCAGGTTCTTATTAGTTATCCATTTATATATAGTAGTGTGTATATGTCAATGAACATTTCAGTCTCAAATGTATCCACCGTAACTCAAAAATAAGGTTACATACTTCCAGTCCAGAAGTAAGGCAGTCATAAACACTTATCTTTTCATTTCTTCATTACACTGGACACTGAGCAAAAATAATGATGTAGATCAGGAATCAGCAGAGAGAGCTGAAGAGTGTGTTTGGGCAGCAGGCTGGTGACTGAGTGCCAATTTCCATAAGTAAAATAAACTGCATGCTAAGTTTCAAAAATTTGGTGGGGAGGAAGAGGAAAGGAAAAACTTGAAACTTAGAATCTCTTTTAGGGTACAGACTGGCAAATGAAAAGGAATGTTAGCCTCATAGTGACAATAACAGCCAGCATGATGTGTATATAGATATTTAACCAAAGTCATTAGCGAATTATTTGCAGTGGTTCAGTGATTCCCAGTGTTCTTGTCTACTAAATGGTAAGTGCATTAAGAAGTATAAGAATGGTTGTCAAAATTAGTTTCACCTTCAGATAAATAATTAAAGAAGAGATATATAAACTTTTGAGCAAATGAAAAGTTGGAATTCTAAAACCTAGGGAAGCCATCTCTGCATGAACCTCATTTTCTTTGAGTATTGTACCCATTCTCTTAACGCTGGAACTTTGAACATATTTCTACATAGGCTAATCTTTCTCCTCTTTTACCTCTTTAACTTATCTTTAGATATTACTTTTATTATCACTTTGTCAAGCCATACTACAAAGTTCCTTAGACTAGGTGAGGTCCCATTTCTTTTCTTTTCTTTTTTTTTTTTAATAAATTTATTTATTTATTTATTTTTGGCTGTGTTGGGTCTTTGTTGCTGTGCACAGGCTTTCTCTAGTTGCGGCGAGCGGGGGCTACTCTTCGTTGCAGTGCGCGGGCTTCTCATTTTGGTGGCTTCTCTTGTTTGAGCATGGCTCTAGGTTCGTGGGATTCAGTAGTCGTGGCACGTGGGCTCGGTAGTTGTGGCCTGCAGGCTCTAGAGCGCAGACTCAGTAGTTGTGGTGCACGGGCTCAGTAGTTGTGGCGCAAGGGCCTAGTTGCTCCGCGGCATGCAGGATCTTCCCGGACCAGGGACCGGACCCATGTCCCCTGCATTGGCAGGCAGATTCTTAACCACTGCACCACCAGGGAAGTCCCCCATTTCTATATCAAGTCTCTGCTATAACTTCTATTCCTATCTTAAAATGGCTACAGTAACTTTCTTATCTCTTTTTAGTAGACATTCCAAGGTCTATTTATTAACATCTTTAAAAGCCCTAGGAGAATTTTTGAATACTGAGAGCATATCTTGATATAAATTTTTATAGGCTTGAGGTATGTCTTTAAACAAGAGAGGAGCACTCCACAAGGTTTTGTTTGTTTCCTAGCTACAATTTTGCCATGAATTTTCCAGGATCTTCCAAAAGATTATCTTCTCCAGTCGCCTTGACAACTCATACAACAAAAGGAGCCAAAGTTTTCACATCTTTCCTTATTTCAAAATACCATGTAAACTACATTTTATATAATAGGAAGTCTGATTATTCTGAAACACATGCAAGATCATAAAAATTTATAGAGCCATGTATTAAAAATTATGAAAATGATAGAAAATATATTATGCAAATGTATGTACATGCTATAATCCATTCCAGGTAACAGGTGAGAGCACACTCACATTATTCTCACCCTAAGGGTACACTGCAATTATGTATTGAAATTAAGCCTCTGAGATTGCTTATATTTTTAGCAGTAACATTAAAAAATGTCCTTAGATAGACCTGAGCAAAGAGAGACCCTTGTCCTTAGCTGCATGCTTTAGACGATTCTGCCTACCACAAACATTGAAACATTTTTTTTTTTCTTTTTGTCCCTGTAAGACATGTTTTCTGAATTTTTAGCAATTTGTTGAGTACACAATAAATACAGGAAAGGATGTGGGAGATAAACCAGGTTCTCCTGTTGAAAAAATGTGGGTCTGAGAGTGCACCAGTGTGTGCATGAGTTGGGTGTATTTGTGTAGTGTGTGTTGATGGCAGGTAAGTAGAAAAGTATAACCTTGGCCTTGGGAAATTCGACTGTTTTTGTTTTAAGCTGGCCACCCAAATCAATAAAAAAATGTGTAACCAAATAGATAACTATGTTTCCCTTCTTCCCTCTGCTTAGATGGTCTTAATTTGAAAGACCTTACTAATTGCCTGGAAATGCAGAACAGGTAAGGTTATTTGTAGGGACAGGAAAGCAGTCCATTCAGCTCTCTGGGGAGTGTGACCCAGTCAGTCCCTATCCTAGTTCGGGAGTCATCCACACAGTTCCAGCTCTGCCCCCTTCAGTCTCAGCTGAACCCATGTCACTCCTCTGGCTTCCAGCCCTAGGACTGCCCTAGGGTGAAAGGTGCCCTGAAAGTCTCTGGCTTGTACAGGTAAGGTGTATGGGGAGACCTGGTGTCAGGGTCCAAGGCGGGGAAAGAGGTTGAACAATAGCTGTATCTTGGTTTAAAACTTTAAAATGTTTAGACCTATAGTATATGGTACTCCATCTATATTGCATCAGCATATATATAGTAGTTGTACGTAAAAAAATATATATAAATGTAAACAGGGGAATTTCCATATGTCAGTGCAGTCAGACATTACAAGAAAAGAAACTGATGTTTCCAAAGAGTTTGGATTAATATTGGAAAACTCTTACAATGATTGGTGTAAGGGTATGATAGATAGATAGATAGATAGATAGATAGATAGATAGATAGATAGATAGATAGATAGATAGACAGACAGATAGATGGATAGATAGATAGGTAGCTGGCTGGCTGAGTTATGGATAATTCACTATTTGCCTTTATATTTGTCTTTAATTTTATTTAACGTAGGCATTGGAAAATACATTTTAATTTTTAAAATTCTTCCAAATATTTTAAAATGTCTGCTTGTCTGATTACAAAACCTGGAATAAAATACTTGGTGACACGTAATTAGAAACTTGAAAACATATTTCTTCTTTCAAAACTGAGGGTAAACAAAGATTGTAATTACCAATTATAATGGTATAGTGTGAATTCTAAATTAATTTGCCTCTCCTCTCTATTCACTTAGCCAAATCAGGATGGCGTTAGAGGTTAAAAAAATGTCATTTGACATTAGGCATTTTTTCCAATACTCAGAAAATTCAGGATCTTGCCTACATTATTTTTTTAGCATTTTTTAACAGTCTTTATTGAATTTGTTACAATATTGCTTCTGTTTTATGTTTTGGTTCCTTGGCCGCGAGGCATGTGGGATCTTTAGCTTCGCAACCGGGTATCGAACCCACACCCCCTGCATTGGAAGGTGAAGTCTTAACCACTGGACCGCCAGGGAAGTCCCTTGACTACATTATATTGCTATTTCTTGACAAGTATTAGGAATTTCTGAATCTTCAAAACAGTTCAATGAATTCAAATGGCAAGTATACTTGTAAACATTATCTATATTGTGGGCATGTAGAACTATGAATTAAAAAAAAACTTGGATTTCTTATTCAATATTAAATCATTAAAGACCACAACATTTTGACTCTGTCTTTAGAAGGATGACATTTCTTAATGTTTTCTATAATGTAACTAAAATTGAAGAAAATAAAGTAAAATGTGAACCAATCCTCAATGTAAAAATGTCATTAAACCTTGCACTAAAGTATTATTCTATGGAGTTTTAAATTTTAAATTAATAAATTAACTTGGTGCTCTCAGATACAGCACTGGGCTTCTGCTCAGATAGAAAAATAATAGGTTTAGAATTTTGAAAACAAATGCTTTGCATTCAACTGTTCACTTGGTGGGCATTTTCAGTTACTGAAATTGTTTTCTGACTCATCATATTTATGACTATCAGGCACTTCTGAAAGAATGATTGGGCTGAATATAAGTATTAGTTCTATTAATTCACTGTTTAACCACTTCATTTCTCCAGGTAAAGATTCAAAACAAATATGTGATCAAGATAGCTTGGCATAGGGTAGCACTGACTTTGATATTTTCCTAAAGAGTCATTTACTATCTGTCTGTCCAAATCTCTGTTTCATAGCAATTATGTCTGAGGGACATCCAGGTTTTCACAAAAGAGAGACACAAATAAGATCTCTATTACACATGAGAAATATTTAATTTTAAGGCCTCTTGTTACTTCAATGTTGTGTTAGGCCTTAGAGAGCCTTACTTTGAACACATGCTGTTCAAGATTCTTCAGTGACCCAGATTGCTAGTACTTCTTGACCAACCATCTCTCATTACTCAGTTCTTTAAATTTCAGTCTTCTGCACCATTCTAAAATTCAATCTATTTTCCTTTACCCAGTGAGACTGTCGCTCTCTGTTTTGGCTCCGTTTACCTACAATATTTTGGAAATATTCTCAAGCTGGAAGCTGCAGTGATTGAGGTGCTTGCCTCATGGGCTTCCTTGTTCTCAAGAATCACATCTCTGGGGCTTCCCTGGTGGTGCAGTGGCTGAGAATCCGTCTGCCAATGCATGGGACACGTGTTCAAGCCCTGGTCCAGGAGGATCCCACATGCCGCGGAGCAACTAAGCCCATGCGGCACAACTACTGAGCCTGCGCTCTAGAGCCCGTGAGCCACAACTACTGAGCCCATGCGCCACAACTACTGAGCCCCTGTGCCACAAATACTGAAGCCCGCACGCCTAGAGCCTGTGCTCAGCAACAGAAGAAGCCACTGCAATGAGAAGCCCACGCACCGCAACAGAAGAGTGGCCCCCGCTCGCCGCAACTAGAGAGAGCTCATGCGCAGCAACAAAGACCCAATGCAGCCCAAAATAAATAAATTTATTAAAAAAAAAAAAAAAGACTCACATCTCTGTGCTGAAACACTTCTTTTATATATTTTCCCCAATTTTCCATTTCTTTATTGCAGGAGAATAAGTCAAATTCCAAATAGTCCAGAATAACTAGGACCAAAAATTGCAATATTTTCTTTTAAAGAATTTTAAATGTGTAAGAAGAAATTATTTATTTTGTGGAAATGTATCAGTCATTTCAATTTAACATCATCAAACCACTCTAAAATATACATATTTGGGGGGAGGAGAGAAGATGGCGGAAGAGTAAGACGCGGAGATCACCTTCCTTCCCACAGATACAGTAGAAATACATCTACACGTGGAACTGCTCCTACAGAACACCTACTGAACGCTGGCAGAAAATGTCGGACCTCCAAAAAGGCAAGAAACTCCCCCCGTACTTGGGTAGGGCAAAAGAAAAAAGAAATAACAGAGACAAAAGAATAGGGACGGCACCTGCACCAGTGGGAGGGAGCTGTGAAGGAGGAAAGATTTCCACGCACTAGGAAGCCCCTTCGCGGGCAGAAACTGCGGGTGGCAGAGGGGGGAAGCTTCGGAGCCACGGAGGAGAGCGCAGCCACAGGGGTGCGGAGGGCAAAGCGGAGAGGTTCCCGCATGGAGGATTGGCGCCGACCAGCACTCACCAGCCCGAGAGGCTTGTCTGCTCCCCAGCCGGGGCGGGCGGGGCTGGGAGCTGAGGCTCGGCTTCGGTCGGATCGCAGGGAGAGGACTGGGGTTGGCAGCGTGAACACAGCCTGAAGGGGTTAGTGCACCACAGCTAGCCGGGAGGGAGTCCGGGAAAAAGTCTGCAGCTGCCGAAGAGGCAAGAGACTTTTTCTTCCCTCTTTGTTTCCTGGTGCGCGAGGAGAGAGGATTCAGAGAGCTGCCTAAACGAGCTCCAGAGACGGGCGCGAGCTGCGGCAATCAGCGCGGACCCCAGAGACGGGTGTGAGACGCTGGGGCTGCTGCTGCCGCCTCCAAAAAGCCTGTGTGTGAGCACAGGTCACTCTCCACACCGCCCCTCCCGGTAGCTTGTGCAGCCCGCCACTGCCAGGGTCCCGTGATCCGGGGACAACTTCCCCGGGAGAACGCACTGCGCGCCTCAGGCTGGGGCAACGTCACGCTGGCCTCTGACGCCGCAGGCTCGCCCCGCCTCCTCTGTACCCCTCCCTCCCCCGGCCTGAGTGAGCCAGAGCCCCCGAAGCAGCTGCTCCTTTAACCCCGTCCTGTCTGGGCGGGGAACAGACGCTCTCAGGCGACCTACATGCAGAGGCGGGTCCAAATCCAAAGCTGAACCCCAGGAGCTGTGCGAACAGGGAAGAGAAGGGGAAATCTCTCCCAGCAGCCTCAGAAGCAGCGGATTAAAACTCCACAAACAACTTGATGTGCCTGCATCTGTTGAATACCTGAATAGACAACAAATCATACCAAAATCAGGAGGTGGACTTTGGGAGCAGGATATATTAATTTTTCCCCTTTTCCTTTTTTTTGTGAGTGTATATGTATATGCTTCTGGGTGAGATTTTGTCTGTATAGCTTTGCTTTATAATAGCTTTATTTTACTTCACTATATTATAGCCTCTTTCTTTCTTTCTTTCTATTTTTTCTCCCTTTTACTCTGAGCCGTGTGGACGAAGGGCTCTTGGTGCTCCAGCCAGGCATCAGGGCCGTGCCTCTGAGGTGGGAGAGGCAACTTCAGGACACTGGTCCACAAGAGACCTCCCAGCTCCACGTAATACCAAATGGCGAAAATCTCTCAGAGATCTCCATCTCAACATCAAGACCCAGCTTCACTCAACGACCAGCAAGCTACAGTGCTGGACACCCTATGCCAAACAACTAGCAAGACAGGAACACAGCCCCATCCATTAGTAGAGAGGCTGCCTAAAATCATAATAAGGCCACAGACACCCCAAAATACACCACCAGATGTGGGCGTGCCCACCAGAAAGACAAGATCCAGCCTCATCCACCAGAACACAGGCACTAGTCCCCTCCACCAGGAAGCCTACACAACCCACTGAACCAACCTTAGCCACTGGGGACAGATACCAAAAACAACGGGAACTACGAACCTGCAGCCTGTGAAAAGGAGACCCCAAACACAGTAAGATAAGCAAAATGAGACGACAGAAAAGCACACAGCAGATGAAGGAGCAGGGTCAAAACACACCAGACTTAACAAATGAAGAGGAAATAGGTAGTCTACCTGAAAAAGAATTCAGAATAATGATAGTAAGGATGATCCAAAATCTTGGAAATAGAATAGACAAAATGCAAGAAACATTTAACAAGGACGTAGAAGAACTAAAGAGGAACCAAGCAATGATGAAAAACACAATAAATGAAATTAAAAATACTCTAGATGGGATCAATAGCAGAATAACTGAGGCAGAAGAAAGGATAAGTGACCTGGAAGATAAAATGGTGGAAATAACTACTACAGAGCAGGATAAAGAAAAAAGAATGAAAAGAGCTGAGGACAGTCTCAGAGACCTCTGGGACAACATTAAACGCACCAACATCCGAATTATAGGGGTCCCAGAAGAAGAAGAGAAAAAGAAAGGGACTGAGAAAATATTTGAAGAGATTATAGTTCAAAACTTCCCTAATATGGGAAAGGAAATAGTTAATCAAGTCCTGGAAGCACAGAGAGTCCCATACAGGATAAGTCCAAGGAGAAACACGCCAAGACACATATTAATCAAACTGTCAAAAATTAAACATAAGGAAAACATATTAAAGGCAGCAAGGGAAAAACAACAAATAACACACAAGGGAATCCCCATAAGGTTAACATCTGATCTTTCAGCAGAAACTCTGCAAGCCAGAAGGGAGTGGCAGGATATACTTAAAGTGATGAAGGAGAAAAACCTACAACCAAGGTTACTCTACCCAGCAAGGATCTCATTCAGATTCGATGGAGAAATTAAAACCTTTACAGACAAGCAAAAGCTGAGAGAATTCAGCACCACCAAAGCATCTTTACAACAAATGCTAAAGGAACTTCTCTAGGCAAGAAACACAAGAGAAGGAAAACACCTACAATAACAAACCCAAAACAGTTAAGAAAATGGGAATAGGAACATACATATCGATAATTACCTTGAAGGTAAATGGACTAAATGCTCCCACCAAAAGACACAGGCTGGCTGAATGGATACAAAAACAAGACCCATATATATGCTGTCTACAAGAGACCCACTTCAGACCTAGAGACACATACAGACTGAAAGTGAGGGGATGGAAAAAGATATTCCATGCAAATGGAAATCAAAAGAAAGCTGGAGTAGCAATTCTCATATCAGACAAAATAGACTTTAAAATAAAGACTATTACAAGAGACAAAGAAGGACACTATATAATGATCAAGGGATCGATCCAAGAGGAAGGTATAACAATTGTAAATATTTATGCACCCAACATAGGAGCACTTCAATACATAAGGCAAATACTAACAGCCATAAAAGGGGAAATCGACAGCAACACAATCATAGTAGGGGACTTTAACACCCCACTTTCACCAATGGACAGATCATCCAAAATGAAAACAAATAAGGAAACACAAGCTTTAAATGATACATTAAACAAGATGGACTTAATTGATATTTATAGGACATTCCACCCAAAAACAACAGAATACACATTTTTCTCAAGTGCTCATGGAACATTCTCCAGGATAGATCATATCTTGGGTCACAAATCAAGCCTTGGTAAATTTAAGAAAATTGAAATCGTATCAAGTATCTTTTCCGACCACAACGCTATTAGACTAGATATCAATTACAGGAAAAGATCTGTAAAAACTACAAACACATGGAGGCGACACAATACACTACTTAATAACGAAGTGATCACTGAAGAAATCAAAGGGGAAATCAAAAAATACCTAGAAACAAATGACAATGGAGATACGACGACCCAAAACCTATGGGACGCAGCAAAAGCAGTGCTAAGAGGGAAGTTTATAGCAATACAAGCCTACCTCAAGAAACAGGAAACATGAAGAATAAACAACCTAACCTTGCACCTAAAGCAATTAGAGAAAGAAGAACAAAAAAACCCCAAAGCCAGCAGAAGGAAAGAAATTATAAAGATCAGGTCAGAAATAAATGAAAAAGAAATGAAGGAAACAATAGCAAAAATCAATGAAACTAAAAGCTGGTTCTTTGAGAAGATAAACAAAATTGATAAACCATTAGCCAGACTCATCAAGAGAAAAAGGGAGAAGACTCAGATCAATAGAATTAGAAATGAAAAAGGAGAAGTAACCACTGACACTGCAGAAATACAAAAGATCATGAGAGATTACTACAAGCAACTCTATGCCAATAAAATGGACAAACTGGAAGAAATGGACAGATTCTTAGAAATGCACAAACTGCCGAGACTGAACCAGGAAGAAATAGAAAATATGAACAGACCAATCACAAGCACTGAAATTGAAACTGTGATTAAAAACCTTCCAACAAACAAAAGCCCAGGACCAGATGGCTTCACAGGTGAATTCTATCAAACATTTAGAGAAGAGCTAACACCTATCCTTCTCAAACTCTTCCAAAATATAGCAGAGGGAGGAACACTCCCAAACTCATTCTACAAGGCCACCATCACCCTGATACCAAAACCAGACAAAGATGTCACAAAGAAAGAAAACTACAGGCCAATATCACTGATGAACATAGATGCAAATATCCTCAACAAAATACTAGCAAACAGAATCCAACAGCACATTAAAAGGATCATACACCATGATCAAGTGGGGTTTATCCCAGGAAATGCAAGGATTCTTCAATATACGCAAATCAATCAATGTGATACACCATATTAACAAATTGAAGGAGAAAAACCATATGATCATCTCAATAGATGCAGAGAAACCTTTCGACAAAATTCAACACCCATTTATGATAAAAGCCCTGCAGAAAGTAGGCATAGAGGGAACTTTCCTCAACATAATAAAGGCCATATATGACAAACCCACAGCCAACATTGTCCTCAATGGTGAAAAACTGAAACCATTTCCACTAAGATCAGGAACAAGACAAGGTTGCCCACTCTCACCACTATTATTCAACATAGTTTTGGAAGTGTTAGCCATAGCAATCAGAGAAGACAAAGAAAGAAAAGGAATCCAAATTGGAAAAGAAGAAGTAAAGCTGTCATTATTTGCAGATGACATGATACTATACATAGAGAATCCTAAAGATGCTACCAGAAAACTCCTAGAGCTAATCAATGAATTTGGTAAAGTAGCAGGATACAAAATTAATGCACAGAAATCTCTTGCATTTCTATACACTAATGACGAAAAATCTGAAAGTGAAATTAAGAAAACACTCCCATTTACCATTGCAACAAAAAGAATAAAATATCTAGGAATAAACCTACCTAAGGAGACAAAAGACCTGTATGCAGAAAATTATAAGACACTGATGAAAGAAATTAAAGATGATACAAATAGATGGAGAGATATACCATGTTCCTGTATTGGAAGAATCAACATTGTGAAAGTGACTCTACTACCCAAAGCAATCTACAGATTCAATGCAATCCCTATCAAACTACCACTGGCATTTTTCTCAGAACTAGAACAAAAAATTTCACAATTTGTATGGAAACACAAAAGACCCCGAATAGCCAAAGCAATCTTGAGAACGAAAAATGGAGCTGGGGGAATCAGGCTCCCTGACTTCAGACTATATTACAAAGCTACAGTAATCAAGACAGTTTGGTACTGGCACAAAAACAGAAATATAGATCAATGGAACAGGATAGAAAGCCCAGAGATAAACCCACACACATATGGTCACCTTATCTTTGATAAAGGAGGCAAGCATATACAGTGGAGAAAAGACAGCCTCTTCAATAAGTGGTGCTGGGAAAATTGGACAGGTACATGTAAAAGTATGAAATTAGAACACTCCCTGACACCATGCACAAAAATAAACTCAAAATGGATTAAAGACCTAAGTGTAAGGCCAGACACTATCAAACTCTTAGAGGAAAACATAGGCAGAACACTCTATGACATACATCACAGCAAGATTGTTTTTGACCCAGCTCCCAGAGAAATGGAAATAAGAACACAAATAAACAAATGGGACCTAATGAAACTGAAAAGCTTTTGCACAGCAAAGGAAACCATAAACAAGACCAAAAGACAACCCTCAGAATGGGAGAAAATATTTGCAAATGAAGCAACTGACAAAGGATTAATCTCCAAGATTTACAAGAAGCTCATGCAGCTCAATAACAAAAAAACGAACAACCCAATCCAAAAATGGGCAGAAGACCTAAATAGACATTTCTCCAAAGAAGATATACAGATTGCCAACAGACACATGAAAGAATGCTCAACATCATTAATCATTAGAGAAATGCAAATCAAAACTACAATGAGATATCATCTCACACCGATCAGAATGGCCATCATCAAAAAATCTAGAAACAATAAATGCTGGGGAGGGTGTGGAGGAAAGAGAACACTCTTGCACTGTTGGTGGGAATGTAAATTGATACAGCCACTATGGAGAACAGTATGGAGGTTCCTGAAAAAACTACAAATAGAACTACCATACGACCCAGCAATCCCACTACTGTGCATATACCCTGAGAAAACCATAGTTCAAAAAGAGTCATGTACCAAAATGTTCATTGCAGCTCTATTTACAATAGCCAGGACATGGAAGCAACCTAAATGTCCATCGACAGATGAATGGATAAAGAAGATGTGGCACATATATACAATGGAATATTACTCAGCCATAAAAAGAAATGAAATGGAGGTATTTGTAATGAGGTGGATGGAGTTAGAGTTTGTCATACAGAGTGAAGTAAGTCAGAAAGAGAAAAACAAATACAGTATGCTAACACATATATACGGAATCTAAGGAAAAAAAAAAAAAAAAAGGCCATGAAGAACCTAGTGGCAAGACGGGAATAAAGACACAGACCTACTAGAGAATGGACTTGAGGATAGGGGGAGGGGGTGGGGTGAGATGTGACAGGGTAAGAGATTGTCATGGACATATATACACTACCAAACGTAAAATAGATAGCTAGTGGGAAGCAGCCACATAGCACAGGGAGATCAGCTCCGTGCTTTGTGACCACCTAGAGGGGTGGGATGGGGAGGGTGGGAGGGAGGGAGATGCAAGAGGGAAGAGATATGGGAACATATTGTATGTGTATAACTGATTCACTTTGTTATAAAGAAGAAGCTAACACACCATTGTAAGGCAATTATACTTCAATAAAGATGTTTAAAAAATAAATAAATAAAAAATAAAAAATAAAATATACATATTTTAAAAAATAACAGCAGGTCCATTCTTCAACTCTGTAAAAAAATGTAACCCACACATCTCTCTGTACTTGTTTTTCAGAATCAAAGAAATAATTTCATCATCTCTATTAATGGGTATAAAATAATAATTAATGAATGAAAGACTCCACCCTCATTTCCTTTTTTGTCTTACCTCTAGATATTCAAATATACTTAATATTTTCCTTGCATATGTATATACCCTTGAAATATATGAAGTTATCCATCCCCAGACACTTAAGTATGCCTAATATATTCCCTTGAACATATATATATATCTTTGAAAGGTACAAAAAATTCCTTATAAATATTAAAGAACTGATATTAATCCTTCTAATATTCACCTTTTTAATCCCAAACTGATAATTACTCATGTGCATTAACATCATTTTTTGTATAGAGTTTCCATATGACAAATTATTTTAACAGTTGAAAAATACATAAATGGAATAAAGTTTTTATTAGCAGTCATAATTTTGTTTACATTTGCAATATTAATGTCAAAACATGTGAAATGCTGTATGCACGCTAAGCCAAGCTATCTGCTTTTGTCACATATACACCTGATGATAGAGTCAGGATAAAAACTTTATTTCAACTATGTAGAGACATATGTGGATTTAAAAGACTTTCTTTCATTGAGAGTTTTAAAAAGGAATTGATATTTTCAAAAGACATCTTGCAGTTTACTTGGAAATTTGGATTGTGAGGTTAGGGACATAAATATGTTCATGTTTTATAACCAAACATTTTGTGAGTTTTTGTATTAGCTTCATTAAAAATTCATAAGCATGTCTCCCAAGAAGATTTCATAATAATAGGTTTTCTTTTTCTTCCAGTGAGAAAAATGATTTTTTTCCTTCCATGTATACCCATAAGTTCTGAACCCTGTCATCATTTGAAAACATATCATATTTTCTTAGTTGTTGGACAGTATTTTTCTCAAGTACATTATACAATATCAGATAATGGTGATAGAGTAACATTAAAACAGTCTCAAACCGCAAACATCAAATATTTCTGCTGGAATATGGTACCATATTTCTACTCCAATGCATGACTATCATTGACAATAATAGAATTATGTGTTTCTAATGGTATGTAATATCATTGTAACTCTATTGAGAAATACTGGTGTTATCATAAGCTGTACATCATATAAAAGCCAAAGGGCAGAGAAGGAAAACAGATCAGCACCAGGGATGGAAAATAAAATAATTTGTGCAATATATTTTAAAAATACATACAAAAATACAGTCTTACTCCTTGCCATTTCTTCTTTCTATCCTGGTCTTAGTGATCTTACTCACTTCCTTTATAGCATATAAGAGAGGACTATACTAGTTACAGTGCTCTCATTTAACCCCGAAACGTTAATGCTTCTTTAACAGAGCATCACAGATGATATCAATATATGGAAAATAGCAATGGCAGGTTTGGAAATCATAAAGTGAAGAATGGATAAATTTTAATTCAGAAAATGGGGAAATAGGTAGCAGTGCAAAAGGACAAGGGGTAAGTAACTATTACCAAAGTGAATTATGGCAGAGTAACCTTGTAACTTGAAATTAAATTTAACATAAATAATCCATAATAAAAAAATGCTCACAGGGCAATCAATACATGTTGAGTTTAGAAATATTAGTATCTAAAAATCATCTTATGGATTTGAAGTCAGAATCTTAGATTTTATTTCTATCATCACAGTTTTCCATTAAAAGGCAAAGTTTCATTTTCATATTCCTTTCCATTTCACTGGCATATTATTTCCCCTGTCTCTGTCTTCCAAATACACATACATTCCTATTTCTCTCCCAACCAGTTTAATCTCAAAATTGACCCTAATTGGACCCATAAGTTTACTTCAGACTCATTCTTACTATTCAGTATAGGCATATTCTGTTAGTAAGGTGGGAGGTATCTAAATAGAAATATAAGATTATATAAATTATGAAAATACCCTTCTGCTATTTTCAAATCTTCCAAAGGAATGCTATTTCCCCATCCATACTTCCTTCTACCTTCCATTTGCACAGCTATTGGTCATTTCTCCCAAGTTGTATTCAATGTTTCTAATGTATTTTATGTCAAAGAGCTTCCCTGAAACTCCAATCGCTTGCTGAACTTTACCTCTTTTTCTCTACCACATCCCCGAAGATTCTTGTGATACTAAAATCTGCATTTTAACACCAAGTCTCTAGTATCACGTGGTTACAATTTATCAGCCGATATAAGTTACAAATTTTCTCAAGAGAATGGCATGAATGGTGAAGAGGAAGGGCCATAGCACACCACATATTACCAAAGAATACTTAACGCAGGATGGTGGGTGTGAGTTCTCACTGGCTGAGCGGGTCATAGCATGGTGCTTGAGGGCTTACTGCCTGAGAATATCCAATTAATGTGTTGTACAAATTTTCACTGCTGAGACTTTAAATCTGCTATCAGAAAATGGGAAAACTATATACTACCAGGTTACTATAATGGCATATATTTTTAGGACAATATTTTACAGAAAACAGTCCTATGACCAGCTGGCACTGGGTATTATATACTGGATGATTTAGGTATACTTATACCTGACTAAGAATGAATAGATATCTTCATACTTTTGATTATAACCAAACTCTCTAAAAGTGTGCATTAATATATGTATAGAGATAATATACTAGTTGGTAAGAATATGGACTCAGGGTCAGACTGTTTGTCTGTGAAAACTGACTCTTTCACCCTTTTCCTGTGAAACTTTGGACAAGTTACTTAACCTATCTACTTATCATTTTCTTTTCTGTAATCTGGATTTCTTGCTGCTACCCACTTCACCGAATTATTTAAAGATTGAATAACTGTTAAATGCTTGAAAAAGCAACTTGCACATACCTGTACTATAAGTACTTGAAATTACAGGAAAGTAAGTTTTGCTACATTATTTATTTTAAATAATGCAGTATAAAGTGAGGAGGCATTGCTATCATCTGTGACATGTCTAAATCTGGCACATAACCATGACTTGACTCCACTAAAATTCCTGTTCTTAATGGCATATTCACAAGTTCATTTGCAAACACAACGTATGGAGTTTTCACTTCAGTGCTTTTCACAGAAAATTTTTACATGGAATAGAATAGAAGAGTTCAGAGACACAAATTCCTCAATCTGATTGCCCATCTACTTAACAAGTCTAGCTCATTTATTTTAAACTCATATGGCTGAAAACCATAGCTACAAAAACGACAAAGAAGGATATTATGCACTGCCACTTAACTTGAAGCTGCTGCGCTAAATGGGCTACAATTCTGATTCATGAGAGAAATTTTAAGAGAAGAGTTTCTGGAGATAAAAAAAAATATGTTAAAAGCTCTTTCCACAAGTCATTCAGAGGATAAACAGTCCGTGGTGTACTACTTTTAATGATTGTAACACAGGTGTTTATTAGCAAACTGGGCTTTAACGCCCATTAGAGGTGATAGATTAATGGCTCTGTAACATCACATCATCTGTATATTCATGAAAGAGGTAATGAAGGTAATGGCTTTTATCTATTCAGTATAATACATCTCATGTACAGGAATCCCTGAGCTCTTTATGTACTATGTTACACCTTATTTTCTTGATTTATTGATTTTTAGAGAAACTACTGTGTTTTACTTTTCCTGGTTATAATTCTCAACAGCTGATACCAAAGCATTTCCAAGTTATTACCACTTATCATTCCCCCTTTTGCCAAAATACATTCAACAATTACCTGTGAAATATTTATTAAATGAGGCCTATCTATTAAATATGTTAATATTTCTTCCTAATTTTGATAATGTATTTTTATTTCATATAATTTGCCATTGGTTGTGATTCATGCCATTATTTTATTGTGTATACATTAAGAATAAAAGGAACAAATACCCTCACCAAACCAAAACAAGCTGTAGAATATAGGACACATCCAAATTTCTAAATTTCTGATATAATAAAATGTGAAAATATTTGATTTTCAAAATTGATAAACTATATTATTTGGTCCTTCTGGATCGTAGTTAAAACGATTATCTTTAAATTATGTTTTTTTGGCTTTGTTTGTTTATTTTTCCAGTTTCATGAGATGTAATTGACATATAATATCGTGTAAGTTTATGCTATACATGCTGCTTTGAAAAATATATTGCAAATGATTACCACCATAGTCTTAATACCTCCCTCTCATAATTACCATTTTTTGTGATAAGAATATTTAAGATCTACTGTCTTAGTGATTTTCAAGTATATAATACAGTATTATTAACTATAATCACCATGCTGTTCATTAGATCCCCCAGCACTTATTCATCTTATAACTGGGAGTTTATACTCTTTGACCACATCTCCCCATTTACCCCAAACTTCAGCCCCTCGTAACCACTACTCTATTCTCTGTTCTATGAGTTTGGCTTTTTTAGATGCCACATATAAGGGATTCATACAGTATTTGTCTTTCTCTGTGTGACTTATTTCACTCAGCATAATGCTTACAAGTTTCATCCATGTTGTCACAAACAACAGGATTTTTTTTCATGGCTGAAAAATAGTCCCTTGTGTATACATACTACATCTTCTTTATCCATTCATCTGTTGACAGACACGTAGATTGTTTCCTTATGTTGGCTATTGTGAATAATACTGCAATGAACATGGAGTACAGATGACTCTACAAGATGCTGTTTTTCATTTCCTCTGGATATGCAGTACTCAGAAGTGGGATTGCTGGATCATATGATATGTTAATTTTTTGATAGTGTCTAATGAAATTAAATCTGGCTTGTTCTCAGAGATACTAAAATTAGGTTGAAGTTACCTTATTCTGCAGAAGATAAACAAGTGAATATTTGTGTGGTGTGGGGAGCAGGTATGGGAGATCAGGAAAATAGGCACAATATCAAACATTGTTTAGTCCAGACAACTGAATAACAGTAAGCATTTGGAGAATGCTTGGACTTATAAATTCTAGACTAAAAGTTATGTCTCAAATGAAAAAAAACCACAACAATTCAGCAAATATGTAGTCACCATTATCTCGTTTGGCCTCAAAGTAAAGTATTTTAGGAAGATGTACCATGTGATGACAATTAACAAAGCCTTCCTTCTGAGTCTTTTCAATTTTCCATTTTCTCAGAAAGGGACAAAATTTAAAATAATTTATCCTAAATCCCACACTCCTTTTGATGCAGTTAATTGGGTGTGTATATATATATACATATATATAATTGCAAAAATGTTTATGCATGTATATATCTATCTTTGCAAACAAGTATATGGGAAGAGAGAGAGGAAAACTTTCAAATACAATCTTGGTCCATGCTTTTAATGTAATGTGGGTGTGAGTGGCCCAGAAGTTAGGTAACAAACATTTGCGGAGGTGAGAGTAGAGCAAGATATTTTATGCCAGTTATAGTTAGATGATGGAAAAATAAGAGAAGAAAATGTTTAGTCTTTTTCTGCCATCTTTAGTACATTAAAGGAAAAATCCTATTACCCTGAAGAACAAAACTAAGCCAGAAATCTTTCCCTTGCCCCCCAATCAAGTAGAATTCATAGAACCCCATCTCATAGTGTAAAGAGCTATGAGACATTTGGCACAAGACTATTAGACAGTGATTACTGGCATGATGTGATTGGCTCTGTCTAAAAGAGGTATAAACTAGTCATGCTGGTTCTTGTTGGATTTTATGCTAAGGAATACAGAGGGTGAGAATATTAGTTGAGAGAAGAATAGTGAATCAGATATATCTTGATAAAATATTTTTTAAACTATCTGAAAAAGATAAAAACATCTTGAGTCAGTAGCATTACCTCTAGTCCTAAAAGCTTAGTTTTTCGGAGGCTGTATATATTGATAAATTACATCAGTTTATGAAAAGTTAATCAGAATGAGTTTCTTGAACCTCCAAGCTCAATATAGTACAGTACAACATCATTTTTTTATAGCAACACACAATATATTTTCAGAACTTCGCTGGATGGTATAGATAAATATAAATAATGAAATATAAGGTATGATATGTATCTTCCTAGAATTTTACGTTTTCATTGGCAAAGAAAAACTAAAAAACATGAGGTATCAAATATTTTTTTTAATTTAAAAGTTCAGAATAATGTGATATACTTTTTATTGGATAGAAGGAATGGGCTCAATAGAGATTACAGCATTTTTAAAAGTTTTTGTAGAAGGAAAATATTCACGGAGAGAAACTAGACGTAGGTGATCTTTGAATAGTGACTGAAACAACAGGAAGAAAAGCACAGGAAGAAAAACATTCCAGGTAATGGCTGTCATGATTATTGAATGTGGCAGTTTGTGGGACAATATGAAGACTCTTCTGACTAAACATATTAGAGATTAGGGAAAAATGCAGACAGTGAGATCAGGGGGTATTTTATTTGAATGCCAAGCAATGTGATTTTAAGTTAGTAAATTAGGAACTAAACGTTTATTTGTTCATTTGTGTATGTATGGCTTTAAAAGAAATATTCCCATGATGAATGACATGTTTAGGAAAGTTTACCGCTGATAACTGGGCTTCTATCTTATTATCAAGCCAGGGTTACAAGCATGAAGATTTTACTGCTGACAATGGCATTTTAATTTTATTATCAAGATCAGTCCTTATTATGTTTCCAATTAGATAACCAAGTTGTTGCCTCAGTAATTCATTCCATGCCCTATTGTTTTAAGAGACTTGAGCACATATTCATTCTGCCAGCCCTCCTTTTTTCCCGGTTTTAAGTTTTTCCCCTAATCTTCACATGGTAAGAAGTCTTCTTCATGGTCTTAGATTTTGATAATACTACAGGCTGGACTTTGAAACCCCTAAGCTTTGATTGTTGAGATTAGTCAATATCTCCAGTTGGTTTCCTTTGACCAAACTCTTGCCTATAATATTTCTTATAGAGTTATCTCACAGACACTCTAAACTTTCTTTGGAAAATTAGAACTGAACCTTTCCAGCTTCAGCACCTCCTTAACACTGCCCTTTCCCACTGAAATAATTTGAAAGTACCAACTTTGCCATCAGATATGCTCACTTCGCAATACAAACATGTAAATAATTTTTGGAGAAAAGTTTTAAACTCTTCTTTAAAGGACAAAAAAAAAAAAAAAGAGCTATTTGGATGAAGAAAATAATTGTAGCTAAAAAGCAAAGCACTTGGCAAATTCAACTGTAATAACAGAATTCGTTAAACACAGGGCCTAGACCCAATTTGTTGTCCAGATGTGTCAATAACGGGACAAATATGTATGTAATGATAATTTTATTTTGCTAATCAATGTCTCCCTTGTGATAATATTGCAGGCATAAAGTGAATATACTATATAAATCCATATTAAAGGATGTAAAGAAAGCTGCAGTCAGAATGCTGCAACTGGGGAAAGATGGGAGCACCAATAAGACACTGCTGCTGGGTATATACAGCTCTGTATAGCTTGTCTCAGCCAGACAAGACCAAATAGGCAATACATTCCAATCTTTTGATTTGTAAAATGGCTGTATCTCAGAACAGTTTTGCTTACTTAAGGAAATGTGGCTATTTTGATAGAAAGGCAAAATATATAATTATTCTAGGACATCAGGCATAGTAGTCCAGGACAGTCCTCATAGAATTGGGGTATCTTGTCACACTAGTTGTATTGCATCTGAACGGCTAATTTAAAGAAAATTCAGATGATGGTCACTACTGGAATGGCATTATATTCACTAGGGGAAATGAGGGATCGCCAACTTATTGGCAGGTGGCATAGAAGTCTGGTCCCCACTTGGTCTCATTGATACCTAAAGGAGTCATCTTGCTACTTCTGGGCAGGAGTGGGACTTATGGCTCATCACTATGCTCTTGCTGATTCCACTGTTACTGAAAGGGTAGAAGTGCCTTGTTACTGTTTTCCATGTGACCTCTACTGAAACCACAGTAGAGTTTCTACTGAAACTTACAGTGGTAAGGCCTTGGTAGTGCTGGGGGGATGGTGAAAGTCCAACTCTAGACTAGGCCTTCTCTGATACCTCCCAGCAGGGATGCACAAGATGCCTCTTTACTTCCAGGTGCCAATGGAAGTCCAGGCTCTTCATGTGGTCTCTACTGACACATAGGGGAAGGAAGGATCATTAATGCTTGGCAAGGATGAAAGTCCTGGCTCCCTTCTTGGCCTTCTCTCACGTCACCCAGTGTAAGGGTTGAAGTCTTTCATTAAAACATGATGGAGTGCAAGTCTGGGCTCCCTACTCAGCTTTGGTGTAAGCTGGGTAAGGACACAGTTTTTTCCAGTGTCTTTTGTTGGAGTAGAGTGATTATTATCTATTATCTAGATTTTTCTGTCTCTTTAGGTTCTCCCTTTCACAGTTCTAGAGAAAACTGGCTTCTGTTTTGTGTGTATCTATCGGCATTTCCATTACTCTCTTATACAGCAATTAGTCTGGGATATACAAAGCAGGAAAAAAACAAAACAAAGGGAATTCCCCAGCGATCCAGTGATTAGGACTCTGTGCTCTCACTGCTGAGGGCCTGGGTTCAATCCCTGGTCATGGAACTAAAATCCTACAAGCCGCAGGGCGCGGCCACAAAGAAAAAAACAAAACAAAACAAAACAAAACAACCAGAGAACTTGCATCACTGAGTTGTTCCTTGGGTCCCAAGATCCCTAGCCAATTCACCTTTTTCCATCTACTTTTCAGAGTCTTCTTATGTTTAATTGCTGTTATTTATATATTTTTAAATTGAATGTCCAGAGTTTTTATTTGTACTCTGGAAAAAAAAAAAAAAAAAAGGTAAAAGTACATCTATTCCATCTTCCTGGAAGCAAAAGTCTCAATTACTTTATTTTAAAAAAACAAAAAAATTGGTTTAATCTTTGAGGAAATCACACTTGTCTGACATGATCTCAAGTTCACTTGACAGTTTCTTTGAAAAAAAAAGTGCCAAATAAATGTATTAATTCATTAATTATTAATTTGATAAAGTTTGGTTAGTTTATTAATCCTTAGTTATTCTTCTGGTAAAATACTGACTGCCTTTGTAAATAGGCCCTTACAAGTCACTTTAAAATCAATTTGGTAAGTAGTTGACACTGTTGATAGAGAGCATACATATAAAACTACAGTTTAACAAATCAAAGCAAACAACAGTAGGAAAACAAGTGTCTTAAATTTGTGGGAATAGCTATTTAAGTAGTAGGATACAACTTTTAGTAATAATGTCATAGATGATTCACCTTATAAATTAATATGACATTCTCTGGAAAACTCTGCTAAATTACTGAAGAAGTTCAAATCTGACAAAGAGAGTGATGTCAAAGCTCTATTGAGGAGATTGAACGAAGTTATTTCATAAAAAATACATGGGGAAATAGAGGTTTAAATTAAATATAATTTAGTATTATATGTGATTTTTAGTATGACTATTACTTTATCCATATATCTAAAATTTTATATTTGTAGGTTGGCCAACAAGTTTCTGGAGTGATCTTTCATTGGGAAAACAGTGCTCATTTTATATTCATTGTCAATTTATAGTTAGATATGTACAATAATATGAAATGCTGAATTTTGTTTCAAATATTTTCCTAAGCCAACAGTATATTAATCTGGTCCATGGTCTCTGGAATTTATTAATTTTGTTAATTAAAAAAATTTTTTTATTGGGGTATAGTTGCTTTACAATGTTGTGTTAGTTTCTGCTGTACTGAGAAGTGAATCAGCTATGTGTGTACATATATCTCTTATTTTTTGGATTTCCTTCCCATTTAGGTCACCACAGAGCATTAAGTAGAGTTCCCTGTGCTATACAGCAGGTTCTCATTAGTTATCTATTTTATACATATTACCGTATATATGTCAATCCCAGTCTCCCAATTCATCCCACTCCCCTTTCCCTCCTTGGTGTCCACATGTTTCTTCTCTATGTCTGTGTCTCTATTTCTGCCTTGCAAACATGTTCATCTGTGCATTTTTCTAGATTCCTTATATACGTTAATATACAATATTTGTTTTTCTATTTCTAACTTACTTCACTCTGTATGACAGTCTCCAAGTCCATCCATGTCTCCACAAATGACCCAAGTTCGTTATTTTATATGGCTGTGTAATATTCCATTGTATATATGTACCACATTTTCTTTATCCATTCATCTCTCAAAGGACATTCAGGTTGCTTTCATGACCTGGCTATTGTAAATAGTACTGCAGTGAACACTGGGGTGCATGTGTCTTTTGGAATTAATTAATTGTAAAAGTTGTTAGTTTTAAAAAGTAGCAATACAATAAGACAATGGAATCTTTTAATTATCTTGTTTAACTTTTCTTTTCTGAAAGAAAATCTACTTGTTTGAAAACTATTTCTATTTCAATGTGCAGATGGAAATTTTCACATACTCTTTCAATAATACAGTTTTCTTCAGCAACCTCCATTCAATTCCAGAGATTTGTTAATAGACTTTTTCTCTGATAACTTTTTTCCCCATGTGCCTATATATATTTATTTATAAAAATATGCAGGGAGTATTCTATAGATATTTTATATGCATGTGTGGATATTTATTTCTCATGGCCTTCACAAATATTAACTTCACACTGTTCAGAACGTTGGCATTTTATTTTAGACCTACAGAAATCTATTCTAAACAATGGGATTGATTGATAGATGAAAGTAAGAACTATTATTTTGTTATGGGCAAGACTTTGCATGACTTATCTCATTCACTTCTCACAGTAACTCTAAGAAATGAAAACTATGTTTATGTCCCTTTTCTAGATGAGACAACTGAGGCACACACACACAAAAAAATGAGGTAACGTGTCCAATGACACACGGCTGTATGTTTCTAGGCTAAAGGCAAATAAACTTCTTTTATTCAATTTTGAAAGAAGTTTAGGACAGTATGTAATAGAAAGACATGATTAAAGAGTTGTCTTTTGAACCACTAATCATTGATGAGTATAACTAATTTTTACATTAATATCTCAATATTCAGTAATGTGTATTCAAGTTGGGGTATATAAAGACAGAGAGGAAATGTATGCAAGAGAGATAATGATCCTTACTGATGTTATATGAACTGACTTTAAGGCCATATTTACATTTCTTGGAGGCAGTGATTTTAATGAACAGGTCTATACATGATAGGACTGATCATAATAAATAAACTATATTAGAAATAAATTGCTCAATCTTCAAAAGAATAATCAATAATCAATTCCTACCAATTGAGTTAGGTATTATTATTATTCCCATTTTAGAGATGAGGAAATTAAGGTACAGGGGTGTTCAGTAAGCTGGTCAAGGTTACACAACAGAAGGAGTTTAATTTTGAACTATGACTCTTTGGCTCCAGGTTCTGTGCTTGCAGCCACTGTACTCCTCTCTACATGGTTATTTGCTTTAAAAAGAAAAAAAAAAAAAAGGTCGGATTTGCCCTGATTCCCCTTGTTCTTTAGCTATGAGGATGATAAATAATAGGACACTTAAAAATGCTGTTTTTCCCCATTGGGTCTTGAAAGTCTGAATGACTTTATAACAACAATAGTGTCAGTTTTAGGAACTGAAATCATTAAAGGGGTGTTATGAAAATATCAAAATTGAGCCTCACTTCCCTAAGAATTAAGGGTCAGAACCACACACTCTACCCTTCTGGGAATCTTTTGATAGGGCTTTACTCAAACTCAGGGTAAATATTTATAGCAGCTCTGAGTCCTCTGGGATTGTCCTATTTTTGCCCAATTTGATGGAAGTTTAAATGAATTTTTAGCACTCAGATAAAAAAAGCCATGGACAAAATTTGTCAGAATATATTTCTCTATGCATATCATAAATCTATTTCACATCACCTCTCAGTGCTTGTAGCAGGCAGAGTGTGTTTTGAATTTGGCTTTGATTTGAATGTGGACTGTGATCTTCTGCATAAAAATTAGTGACTGAGGGGCTTCCCTGGTGGTGCAGTGGTTGAGAGTCCGCCTGCCAATGCAGGGGACATGGGTTCGAGCCCTAGTCTGGGAAGATCCCACATGCCGCGGAGCAACTGGGCCCGTGAGCCACAATTACTGAGCCTGCATGTCTGGAGCCTGTGCTCCGCAACAAGAGAGGCCGAGATAGTGAGAGGCCTGCGCACCGTGATGAAGAGTGACCCCCGCTTGCCACAACTAGAGGAAGCCCTCGCACAGAAACGAAGACCCAACACAGCCATAAATAAATAAATTAATTAATTAATTTAAAAAAATATAGTGACTGGTGGGTACTTTATATTAATTAACGTATTTGCCTCTAATAAATTTGTTTCCAACAATTCTCTGGTGCTAGAATATTAAAAGAAATTAGAATTATCAAAGTATTAATCTGATGGTTGCTTTCTGATAACCCCTATTTTCTGATTGGAGGCTGAGATGTGATTAATGAAGATAGTGGTTTAATGCTTCTTCTTTTCTTTAATAGCTGGAACTAATGGCAATTTCATGTCCCTGCTGCTTTGACCAGCAGAATGTATCAGAAATAGAAAAACTTCCAGAAGTCAGATTTATAAGACATATTTTTGAGGGGATCTGAAGCTACTTTTCAAAAGCATAATTTATGAACATTCTTCATTTTATTTTGGTCTAACTTATTTGGTAGAAGAGAAAAATCATTTCATGTAAACATATAGTTTTGTTTCTCTTGTGTTCTTTTGTTTCACTAATTGTGTAGACTGTTTTGAATCTACTGAAAAGAGTGCTATAGGTTATATATTTTATATTGTTCTTCACACAATGAGAATTTTGTCCTATTAAATGCTGTTATAATTATTTAAAACAGTTCTCTGTTAGCACTATCTTTGTTCCCCATCATTTCTTAATCCTATAATTATCAAGTTTTAACCAATTGTATTATCACAGTTTTTCTGACTGTAGCTTGTTGCTATCATAGCATATCACGCTTTTGAAGAATATTTAGTGTCCATGCCATGTTCTAAGGGACTTTTTACAATCTGGCATTAATTAATAATCCTGTCCATTTTTGTTGGAATGACAACAAGGGCTTCAGAACCTGTCTCCAATGGAAGCCTCAGACAGACGATTTGAATGGACAAGACATGGCATGAAGGCCGTAGGTGACTTGTTTTGAAGTTTTCTATGTATGGCCGCACATTGTAAGTTACTAGAGGTTATCTGAATGGCTTGGGTGTGTTAAAGATAATTTATACGAATACTTCCTCAGTGTCCCTTGTCTCTTCCAGTGCATACTAATTATTTTGTCCCCTGCTTTCACAATATCCAATGCATATTCTGTGCCTGAGTCCTCACAGTGGCTTTAGGAGAAGCTGTTATTATTTGAATTTCGGGGACATTTTGCTGATAGTAGAAATTAGTCTAAATTGAGATAAAACACTAATGGTTAAAATGTTTATCATTAATTTTCCTTTTATAAAACAATTGTATTTTAACAGAAACCTCTAGTACATTTTCAGAAAGTACTCCTGGTATAAATTCTAGTCACTGTATTAAGGCCATATTAGTAATAATAAACAGCAACTTCTACTTAGCTATCACTCTGTGCTAGAATTTTATTTGTATTATACAATTATCCCTCACCATATCCCTATCATGGAATATTACTTCTAAAAAAAAGAAAGTCCCCAATACAAATTTACAATATATTAGAGATAGCATTCAATAAAGATCTAATCATGCTCTTACATAAAATATAGGAACAAGATTTTGCTGTTAAGGTCAAAAGATGTATTTCATCTCTATTTCAATGTTCTAATCATTAAAGTACCTTTTATTTTTCAGAAATCATGGTTTCTCTTTATCATTTCAGCTTGAGACTGCATCCTAAAAAGGTTTTGTTTAAACTTCAAGTTTGTATAACATGGTCTATAAACTTAATAACATTATGCCTTATTATACTGACAATGCAATTACCAGCCTATTATGCATTTCCTTGGGGCATGTGTATTTTTTGTTAAATAATAAGGCTATTTGAGAGGTTTGCAACATTGACTAATTTTTAAACTATGGCATACCCGGTGGGAACAGCACGTGTGTTTTTGGAAAGACTCAGGATGCCATATCAGAAGCAAGTGAGGTAGGCCCAGGGCTCACAGGAGCAAGACAGCCCTAAGGTGCAATAAGTTCAGCTGAGCATATATGCATAATAGATGCCATGTTGTATTGGATCGGAGTTCCACCTGGCCCAGTAGCCAATCATAGTAGTATCTCCCTATAGTGGGCAGAATAATGGCTCCTTAAAGGTGTCCTAATCCTTGGAACTTGTGAATATGTTACATTACATGGCAAAAGGACATTAAGTTTGCAGGTGCAATCAAGTTTGCTAATTATCAACATTTGCGATGGGGAGATTATCCTGGGTTATTCAGCTGTATCTAAACTAATCACTGGTGTCCTTAGAATATGAAGGAGTCAGGGGGATCATCAAAGAGATGAGATATAAAAAATGCAAGAAGGGAGCCATGAGCCAAAGAATACAGGTGATCGCTAGAAGCTAGAGAAGACAAGGAAACAAAGTCTCTAGAAAATAATGAAGCCCAGCTGATACTTTACTCAGCCCAGTGAGACCCATATCAGACTTCTTACTTAGATAATAAACTTGGGTTCAAGCCAATAAGTTTGTGGTAATTAGTTACAGAAGCAATATAAAACTAATACACTCCTGTGGTAATTTTATAGTGTTTTCCAGTGTGAGTGGCCCCAGTATTACTGGTTGTGATGTCCTCATTTTAATAACAAAAGTTTTTATGGACCCCCACTTAATATATTAATTGTATATTTAACATGTGTTGTTGAAACACTTTATAATGATCAAAAAATATCTAAATCTGTATGTATTTTATTATTAACCCTATCATATATAAAGCTTTAAAATGGAGAGGCACTTATTTGGTTGATACCAATGCTTGATGTGCAGATTGACTTGCAGTTTGACTCCTGTTAATAACTTAATGAGACATCAGTGATGAAAGCGCATAAAATGTGAAAAGATGGCTCAATGATGTGGAATTTAGGATTTCAGAAGACTGAAGATATCAGGAAAATATCACTTTCACTATTCTGTGAATTTATCATTCATAATAGGCTCTAAAAAGGCTGCAGCAGTGAATTCAAGGTAGAGAGACTGATCATGAGACCATTACAACTGTCAAAGAATTAGTGGTAGATTGGATAAGGAAAGACTATTCCTGCACTTATTGATTCAAGTTGATGACAGATTGAAATCATAACAGAGTAATCATAGTTGAGACACAAAAAATGGAGTTGGGTGGCCATTGAGGATCTGGTTTCAGACACATCCTTGCATCACTGAGAACTTGAACTTTCTGAACTGTACCAAACCCAAGGACGGCACCAGACGTTTTAAGAAGAACATCTGCTAACTGCAAACCTGTGGTCTCAAGGTTCCCCTTTACAACTATGTAACCATTTTGGATCCCAGCTAATCGTTGCTTAACAAGCACCCTTACTTCTTGCCAGCTCCCGTCATAATTCTTGACAAACGATTTATGTAAGTAACTGTGGCCTTGCAGTTTTTGCCTTTATAATCTTCCTCCATTTTTTAGTCCAGTGGAACACAATTCAAGTGCTCCTTGAATCTGTTTCTCCTGCGCTGCAGTCCGAAAAAAACCTTCAAATATTTATCTCTTTATTTCAATCAGGTCTTTGTTCCTGAAAATTTTGGTTAACAAACTATTTATTGAGCTATATTGTTTGCCAGTCACTTGACATAGCCCTGAATGTTTTTATGTTAATTATAGCCTACAACATTTACATAGTTTTCATTCATCGCCCAAATTTTTCCACATTACTCCATTTCTTTTTAAATTTATTTATTTATTTATTTTTGGCTGTGTTGGGTCTTCGTTTCTGTGTGAGGGCTTTCTCTAGTTGCGGCAAGCGGGGGCCACTCTTCACCGCGGCGCGCAGGCCTCTCACTATTGCGGCCTCTCTTGTTGCGGAGCATAGGCTCCAGACGTGCAGGCTCAGTAGTTGTGGCTCACAGGCCCAGTTGCTCCGTGGCATGTGGGGTCTTCCCAGACCAGGGCCCGAACCTGTGTCCCCTGCATTGGCAGGCGGATTCTCAACCACTGCACCACCAGGGAAGCCCTCCATTTCTTTTTGATCTGCAGCTCCAACTCAATATCCACAAAAAGAAACTACTGTGAATAGAATTCCATATTAGGCATTCTAAGGTATTGAATTTTGGATTCCACTGGGAGTAGGTACTGTTAACAAAAGTTATTTGGGAGTGTTCTTGGGATCAGCACTAGGGAAGAGCAGGGAAGGAAGAAGGCTTGGTCAAAGAGAAGCTGAATTGTGATACACCCCAAAAGAAGGCTTTCACTCATTCAGTGGGGAACTCTGGAGCTGGAATGACCTTCAGAGTCGTTTCACATTGGGGTAAGGAGCTCTGGATTTTAAACTCCACACTGATCAATTTTTAGACGTAGGCTGCCCATGGAAGGAGGCATGACCTTGGGCAAGCCCTACTCTTTTAGCCAATCTCTAAAGAGGGCAGGAAGCTAAGGGCCATCTTCTGGCAGTTCTCCCAATAGCTGGGGAAATAATTCCCTCACTCATTAAAGGGGATCTGGGTAGTACATCACGGTATACATCCCTATAGGGTAAAGCTGAAGTAGAGTGCCACCAAAACATGACATTTTAAAACAGCTAACCTTTCTGGGCCTGTAAAATAAGAAGCCCAGATTTCACAATATCTAAATACACCTTTATGCTCTCATATTTGTTGATTCTTTTCCTTGATTTTTGACTATAAACAAAGTATTAGGAGACTGTAAACTCTACACCTACCCACCAAACCTTATATTTTTAAATTTCACTTTGGTAAAGTTGTCAATAAAATTAAACAAATTTGATTTTACTTTCCTCTGAATACTAAAATCACATTTTTATAACCACAGTTTAATCTGATAGTCAATGATTACTTAATGAAACAAATTGTTTAATAGAAATTCCCCACAAATGATTTCAAATATAGAATGCAGTACATTTAAAAACTATTTAAGGTGAAAACTTTTCATATTTCTGAAAAATAATTAAATTAACAGATTACATGAATGCAACTGACACCATACCTCCTGTGTACTCCAAAGTAAACATACTCTTTTGCAAGTTGGTGTATGAATGATCCTCAAGAAGCCCAGGAAAAATCAGAATATCTCTTGCAGTTTCCTTTCCTTGCTTCCTTACTCATGTTTGACTGAAAGTAAATTTGCAGGCTTTTAATTATCCTGCAGCTTGAATTCAACCAGTGATAAGTAGTTATTTAATGTGCTGTCAGCTTTAACTAACCTCAACTGTGACAAAGCAATACGGCCTTATCTTCAGCAGCATTACTGAATCAGAGTAGCTTCTAGTGGCAGAAACGGTGCTTTTTTTATTGTGCTAGAGATGACCCACACTTAAGTGAACATGTGATATTTCAATAGCTGACACAAATAAGACTAAGATATTTATATACTGAAGACTGTTAGTTGGCCAGGAGGTTTTTAGACCAATAATGTTCATATTCATTAATGTAGTAATTCATTCAGTAAATACTTACTAAATCCTTCCCCTCATGGGAGGCTATTGTAATAACATATAAAAATTATGGTGGCTTGACTTGACTGGTACTCAAAGGTAAAGGTGTCAGAATTTATGGATTAGATTTTGGGTGTGAGAGAAATAGAAGATACCAAGTTTCTGGCCTATGCAACTAAAAGAATGTAATTGTATCTATCGAAGATGGGGAAGGTTGTGAAATGGGTAGGTTTGGGGACATATCAGTAATTCAATTTTAGACAAATTGATCTAAACTAGTACATTTGTCATTATCACTCACAGGAAAGAGATTTGCAAATTAATTCTTTTAAGATATACACCTAGTACTAGTCATTCAAATATATTAAATTTGCATTTTTTAAGAACTGAGCGAGAAGAGAAAATGTATTTTTAACATGGCTAGATATATTTTATTTACACTGCCAAGCTTATAAAAATTGGAAAATGCTTCCAAAATATGAAATTCTAACATTAAAAACATTAAAACATAACACTAACTTAAATACACCATAATTTAAATTTTTCTAGATTTCTTCAACCAGTTTGAGATTATCTTTGTTTATGCAAAAATATACACCAACTCTTCAGTATGAAAATTTAAAAGCAAGGTGATAGAAAAGGTGAAACTATCTTGGGCTATCAGGGGAAGTATTTACTTTTCTGACTTTGTCATAGCCTCACATCTGTATTTTAGAATGTAGCTTACATTATTTTCAATGTGATGTTCTCTGTTTACTGATAACATGGGCATTTTGAAAGAAACTTATTTACTTCTCTGATATCTCAGTATTTGTATAATATTCTATAACTCTAATGTTCTCTTTCCTTGTTCATTTTCATTTCCTCTCCATATCTCACTATTTTTGGTTTTGTAAGCTGTTATATTTTTTACTGCACTCCTAGTTGCTTAATCTTTTTATCATGCACATTTGTCTACTTTCCCCTTAAGGGAAATACATCAAGGCAAAGATATGAAGACATTTTTGAATTGGCAAAAGCTGACGAGATACAAAGATTACAGCATGCAGATTTACATAATTTAAAATACAGCAATTCATTGTAAAACATTGGGGGAATTCATTATAATTTTTCATACATATACGTTTTTAATTATATTAGAGTTAGTCATTTTTCCAGCCTAAAATTCTTTGAAATACATAAAATAGTAGTTAGAAGTTGAAGTGCTCTAAGGGCATTGAGGAACAGACATGGTATTTGGGCATGTGCATCTGCTGTGCCAGGTTTCTTGATTGCCTGTGAATAGCATTGTATCTCAATATTGTGTGTGCATGCTACATTTAAGAGAAAAGCTTTACTGTGCCAAGATGTGGTAGGCAAAATACACAAGGAGATGTAACTGACCATACAGAAGGTGGGGTTGGAGGCTGCTTCCAAATATTTTACAAGCATCAAATAGTATCTGCAAAATGACCACAGAGAATGTCTTCATTTGGCTAAAATGATCTATTCATGCTGAAAATTCTTGGAAACCTATAGTAAGTAATGTTTTAGTAGGTGAGTGAAAGTTATAAACTAGCTGTACATGTGCACATGAAGAATCCAGTTGGATGTAAAGACTTCATAAAGTGGCAAATGACAGAACTAGAGCTCTTCTATATTCTGTCCTAGCTATAGACAAGAGGTTGTTTTGCTAGGAAATCAAGAACTGGGTATAGAGCATGTCAGTATGATAGTGTAAATTTCATAAATAAGCCCAATGATTAGACTTTTGTGCAAGTCCCTCTGCATATTGTTTGTGTTCTTCTAAATATCATCTTATCACTTCGAGAGAAATTTGATCAAGCAGTTGTTCATTAATAATATCCATGCTTATATGTATAAACACAACTTTTTTTTATTCCAGGTATAATGGACACTAATGCATGAGGATGTTAGCTGTCAAAATACTTTCCATTTCAAAAATTATATATTAAAGTTGAAGTGAGATACTGAGGCTCTATTTCCTTATATTAATTGATTCCTGTTTTAACAGATAAGAAAAACTCAGCACATCTATTTGATGATTAACTTTACTATTCACAGCCTACAGTATCAAAAATTAAACAGGTGAAACAAGAAAAGCAATTTTTCTTAATACTGAGATAGAGGAGCTTTAAACAAGGGAAATTAGATCATGTGCCCACTCAACTCTCAGAAATGGATTTATAAGCTGTATTATTAATTTGTGTAATTTAAAAGTATACTTAGGAGTTTCAGAGTATAAAATCATCAGACAATCAAATTGTTGAATCCTACCTTACTCTTATGTCCCCTATTTCCAATGACTCAAAATTCATCTTTTTATAAGTTGGCATCATGCTATATCTAACTGCATATCTGGTTGTTGTACTTCCTGATAAACTCCTTCTGCAACTCCATACTGAGGAGTAATCTCTTAAATATGTCAAAGATAGTCCTCATGCTGACCCGAGTCAGTGCTTTGCAACTTAACTCCTCAAAACCCTGAGTTGCAAGTGCTTCTCCACATACATAGTACTGTTTCACAGGTCTACTTTGTCTATCCTCAGAATTCATGGAAACCACTGTCCAGGATGGGTTATTAGTGTTCTTCCTACAGACTCCTATAATTGGCTCAGATTTGTAAAGGCTTATGTTATGCTGGGCACAATTCACATAGTCACTTAATCTTCACAACACCCCTATACAATAGGTAATATTATTCCATTCATAGATAACTGAGGCACAGAAGAGTTTGGCAAAGTCATTAGTCCTATAAGTGGTAAAACTAGGTTGAATTCAGAGAGCCTGGGGTCACGATCTCTGCATTTGACCACTACACTACAGAGGATCTTAACTTACACTGGTATCATTCCATTAACCCTAATGTATTAGAATTATTTACTCATTGTCTTTCTGTCAGTTTCTTGAAGAAACTGACATCACCTTTGTGCAAATAAGTACCTACCATAGTAGTTATTTCCTAACAGTACAATATAAAAATATGTTGAATTAAATTTTAAACAAATGTTAATTATCTCTTGTCTTTTGTGCAGTTCCTGACATGTACACTCAATTTTTTGAAGGGTTAAAGGAAGGGAACAAAGGTAAGAAGTAAGGAAGATGTAAGAAGAAGAGAAAGATAGGCTAATTCTAGTGTATTGGGGAAGTATAATTAAAAACATAATCTTCTGGACTTCCCTGGTGGCTCAGTGGTTAAGAATCCTCCTGCCAGTGCAGGGGACACGGGTTTGAGCCCTGGTCCGGGAAGATCCACATGCTGCAGAGCAACTAAGCCCTAGCGCCACAACTACTGAGCCTGCACTCTAGAGCCCACGAGCCACAACTACTGAGCGTGAGCCACAACTACTGAGCACGTGCCACGACTACTGAAGCCCGCACGCCTAGAGCCCGTGCTCCGCAACTAGAGAAGCCACCTCAATGAGAAGCCCACACACCGCAACAAAGAGTAGCCCCACCTCGCTGCAACTAGAGAAAGCCCTCACACAGCAACGAAGACCCAACGCAGCCAAAAATATATAAATAAATTAATTAATTAAAAAAAAACCCATAATCTTCTCCCAACCAAGAAACCCTCCACAAAGGTAGTAGATAAAGAAAATATTTTTATTATTTAATTAGCATTAAACTAGAATGTGATGCCCATCACAGGCAATCTGCTGAGATTGTAAAGACAGAAATCATATCCGTTTATATAGCCAACAGCTACAATCCATGACAGACATATTTTTAAGGTAAACAATAACTAGTTCTCAAGTAAGAAGACGTGGCAGCACCATTTGTCACAAGTAGTTTATCTGAACTTTACCTTTACCTGGTAATTGGGTTATGTTAGCTAATTGGCTTTATCCAGAGGAAAAACAAATTTCTCATATCTTTATAACAGGAAGTAGTTTAGCAACTTGGAGCAAGGTGCTGTCCACCAAAGTCGGGCTCCTACCCTCCCACAGAAACAAGGAGATAGGGGTGTTATCTCCCTTGATGTTACATTTCATAGAGATAGCTCCCAGGTTTTTGAGAAAGACATTCCTAGGTCATAAAGCTGACTAAATGCCAATCTAGTCTTCAAAATTATTTATGTACATTTCAAAGAGAGGAGAAAGTACTTACAACAACTCTAAAATAAGTGCTCAAAAAAAATGAGTGAAGGGAAATCTCTTATCTTCAACAGGGAGAATTAAGTCTCTCATTTTTAATTTGTATATGTCCTTATAGGAATAGTGACTAAAAATAATGTCAGAGGGAGTGTGGTATATTGGGAAGAATATTGAAAGGTACTAGGACCAGATTTGCTACTTACAAGCCTTTTCCTTGGAGGGAGTATCTCTGTGGGGCTCTGCTTTCCATCTATAACTTGAGTTGCACTGGATATTATCTAAGGTCACTTTTGGATTTATTGTTCTATTTCAAAATAATGAAAGAATTGAGGATTCAGTGAGAATGAGAGGTGGTGTTATTTTTCACACCCACACTTGTTTGAACTTTAATTACTCTGATCTCTCTAACACACAACCAGTGACCTACCTTGAACACCTATAGACCTCTAAATCACAAGGAAATGGAATTACTGTGTCTCTGTCACACACTTAACACACATGTTTAAAAAGTATTGCCAACCTGAGTAAGTGTGTATTGAAGGAAAGGACAACTCTCTTTCATATTATTAAATAGTTTAACAATGAGTAATGGACAAAAAAGGAAGATTTTTCTTACTAATATTTTTTCTTTAAATTATTTGTAGAGATTAACACTAGAACTGTGGCCTTGCACTGTTACTCTCAAAGTCATGGGGACTTACAATTTCCTTCGTCTATGGAGATGTATAAGGTGTTTTTTTCTCTTCTGTTCCTCAACAAAGAAAATTATATAGGAACAATGGATACTAAAAACAAAATTTTTTTTTTTTAATCTGAGAACTGTTTTCTTACACAGTTTACTTTGTAAAGAAAATCCTGATAGTCAACCTAAGTTAAAACCTTTAACATTTCTGCTAAATAAATATTTACAAGAAAAAAGCAAAAAACACCGTTGTTTACAAGGTGATTATCTCTGAGAAATAAAAATTGTTTAATTAATTGCCTACCCCCCAGTGTTTGAGAAGCTTTTCTCCTGAGTTTAATTCTCAAATGTGTAGAAAGGGTCCCAAAGAAGTAATCTACGTGAAACTGTGTGAATAGTAAATCTATACACTCCCTTGGGAGGAAGTATATTATCGTGCATTGTTTCTGTAAGTGTTTTGGTGCTACAGACATCATAAGGGCAGAGGATGTAGCTACATATATTTGGAGTGCATTGAGCACCTCCGAAAAATATTTTAAATACTTGGTCCCACTCAATTCCTTAAGGAGTAAATGAGAAATGATAGTAATGATTGAAAAAAAAAGAATCTTTCCTGCAAAGCTATTTTGAACCCTTTCCCAAAAGAATGGCTACAGTTTTTTTCATTTTGTTTTTAATGGATCATGATGAAAAATTAACTTTGCTTCCCATTTAGCACAATCAAGCTGTTCTGCTTTTGCATGAGCCGTACTAAATAAAGTTGTACCATGCCATATTTTTCTACATGTTATGTTTTTATTACATGGATTGCTATTTTAATCTGCCTTTCTTAACTCACTGAACTCAATTTTTGCCTCACTTCCCTCATTCTACTTTAACCATATGGGCTTCTAGGAGCCCACAGAGTAGGCCTCTATTTTAGGGACACAATGCCACCAGATAACTCGGCATGGATAATACCTCCAAATAGTCCATGTCTCTGTCAACTATCATCCTCTCAGTGAGGCTTAGTAACCAATTTATTATAATTTCAAACCCCTCTTCCATCATAAAAGAATCATTATTTCATTTTATGTGGTAAAATATATATATACATAAAACATAAAATTTGCCATTTTTAAGTGTACAATTCAGTAATGTTAATTATATTCATAACATTGTACAACATATTACCACTATTTCTAAAACTTTTTCATCAGCCCAAGCAGAAACCTTATGACTATTAAGCAATAAATTCCCATTCCCCTCTCCCCCCAGCTCTTAGTAACTTCTAATCTACTCTCTAGGTCTATGAATTTTCCTATTCTATATATTCATATAAATGGAATCATATAATATTTCTCCTTTAGTGTCTGGCTTATTTCACTTAGCACGTTTTCAGAGTTCATCCATGTTGTAACATGTATCAGAACACCTCTTTATGGCTGAAGAATATCCCATTGTATGGAATTTTTGTTTATCCATTATCTGATAAACACTTAGGTTGTTTTCATCTTTTGGCTATTGTGAATAATGCTGTAGTGAACATTAGCATACAAGTATTTGAGTCCCCACATCCAATTATTTTGGGTACATACCCAAGAATGGAATTGTTGGGTCACATAGTAATTCTATGTTTAGAGGAACTGCCAAACTGTTTCCCACAGTGGATGTACCATCGTACATTCCCACCAGTAATTTACAAGGGTTTCAAATTTTGCACATCCTTTCTGACGCTTTTTGTTTTGTTTTGTTTTTGTTTTAAATCATTGTCGTTCTAGTTGTTGTGAAGTAGTACCTAATAGTGGTTTTGATTTGAATTTCCTTAATGAATAATGATGTTAAGCATCTTTTCACTTGCTTATTGGCCATTTGAATATCTTATTTGGATAAATGTCTATTCAAGTCATTTGCCCATTTTTAAACTAGTTTGTCTTTTTGTTGTTGAGTTATAGGAGTCCTTTACATATTCTGGATATTAAACTCTTATCAGATACATGATTTGCAAGTATTTTCTCCCATTCTGTGGGTTGTCTTTCACTTTCTTGATAATGTCCTTTGATACTATATTAGGGTTTTCCAGAGAACAGAATCAATATCATATATATGATATATATGATATCCTATTAACTTACACATAAAAAGGCTGTTGGAATTTTGGTAGCAATTGTGTTGAATCTGTAGATCTTAACAACCTTAACAATATTAAGTTTTCCTATCCATGAACACGAAATGTCTTTCCATTTATTTAGGTCCTTAATTTCTTTCAGCAATGTTTTGAAGACCTCAGTGTATAAGTCTCTCATCTTCTTGGCTTAACTTATTCCTAGGTATTTTATTATTTTATATTTTCTTATAAATGCTATTGCTTTCTTAATTTCCTTTTTGGATTGTTTATTGCTGGTATATAGAAACAGCTGATTTTTGAATCATTTTTAAGAGTTAAAAATATTCAAGGGAAATGCAAAAAATCTCCTTTAGAAAACTATATATTCCTTATTTTTGGAAAAAATTCTGAAGAAATTATGTATTTATCTGCTAGCTATGAATCAGAGACTCTTCCTACATTGGATGGGGAGATAGGGAAAGAGATTAAAATTGAGATTTACATTCAGACTGTGAAAATGAAGGAGAGATAGAAATAGGTTTAAAGCAATTACTGGCACTTTGTGTTGTGGATTAGTTGAAATGGGATGAAGACAGTTTATTATCTAAATACTTGGGCTTGTGCAAATATTGAAGTCTCTATGTCCATCTTGATAAATATTTGATGTAGGGACTAGGTAGAAACAGAATACCATCTTGAAATAACATAGACTCTTCATATGGTCATAAATGTGAAATATTTTAGTGGATAGATATTAAAAGTACAAAAACTAAAGTTTCTGAATAATCGAATGTCAAAAACAAGTATTATTTGTGTATGTGGGAGGGAATGATGTATGACATGGTAAGCTCTTCCCTCTCCTCTTCAATATTTACTCAGTTTTAAAGTCTCTGTAATAAGCTTCTCTTCTTTGAAAGATTAAATCCTGTCCTGCTCATTTTTTCCCACACCTAACACAATTTCCTGTGTATAATAAGCATTTAATATTTATTGGTTGAATTAATATGCCATATATCCTATGTTTCCCTTCCAGATCTACTCTCTGCTCTTCGCCACCATCCTCTCTATCTCAGAAGACTTATCTGATTTATATCACTTAATAAATTTATGTCCTTTGTCCTCTGGATTTCCATAGAGTTTTATCAACAGGCAGTCCTGGCAGGATGTTAGAGGGTGAAGTCAGCATATTTATTCTCCTGCCTGCCTCTTGCCTGGACTATCAGTCTAGCATTGTTCCTCACTGGAAAGTGATAGTCATGTCAAGGTAAAACAAAACAAAACTAAACAAAAACAGAAGTCTCTTCTTCAGCATTCAGTAACTATCCTCAGGGCTTGGTACTATCTCTTTTGGTTTTGTTACATCCTGCCACACATTTTTACATAGGTCCTTGTAACACTGTTCTAATTTGAATGTGCACACCACTTATACTGGGACTCTGATGGATAATCAAATGGCCATTTATAAGGCTGAATTATTTATAAAAGTTAATCCTACAAATAAGCAGCATATAAATATTAGCTAAATACAGTTTATCCTGTTAACATAACTTCTCCAGTTGATTTTCTTTTCCTTCCTGTTAATCTATGTGATACATAGAACAAGAAGATAGTAGAGAGCTCATGGTGTTTCTTTTCCCTTTAGACCTGTAAGGAAGTTATCAAAACATAAAATAAAATAGACACATTTTTGCACTCTTTCCTCCTCACAATCAGTAAACCCTCTGAAGCAGACAAGGTTAAAGAGTAGCAACTTCTTCACAAGTCACTGCATTTAAAGTGTAACTCCCACCAGGAAACTGCCTTTTTAAAGTATTCTCTTAAATACTCTTCAAATTGTCTTGGACTGCAATCTGTAATACTGTTTTTATAGTTCAGTAGTCCTTGGTCTAGTCTGTTAAAATGTGTCTGTATATCCTGTGGTACAGTAAGTATAAATGGTGGAGCTGCTCCCAGTATGCAGCATACTCAAGCAATACATGGATTATATAAGAGCAACATTTTTTTTTTTAAAGATTGAAAACTTTAGTGAGATAATGATTATTCTTTTGGCTTCCTTCCCACTCTTTTACTTTCCTTTTTAGACAGTGACATTAAGAAACTATTACCATACACAGCTGCTATTATTCACTTGTTTTCTTCCCATTCTCCACAGCAATTAAACAGTATCTGCATCTAGAAGAGATAAACTCTGATCCTTCCAAAGTCAGTGGTAAAGGGCAGTGGGAGCAATGTTCATTAGTAGCTTTGGTCCAAGAATGATAGTCAATGCTTGACATTTCACCTTAACAAGCTTCTTTCATCCATTCCTATCTCAATCTTAACTCCTCTAGTGAAGAATTATACTTAGGATTACCTGATAATCCAGTTTTCCAGGCATAGATCTTGTTTACGTCTGTTGACATGATGTAATCATAGATACAAACACTTTTACTTTCAAAAGTGTTCTGATTTATACAATAAATTATATGATTAGCCGAATTGTACAATCATATTTCTTGCATTTCATGTCAGACCAAAGGTAGGATTGCCAGATCTAGCAAACTGTATATCTTATGCAATGTTTGGCAGATATTTATACTTAAAAAAATTCATTGTTTATCTAAAATTCAAAGTTACCTGGGTATAATGTATTTCTGTATTTTATATGGTAATTTTACCAAAGGGAAACTGAAACACTGAAGTAAGGTAGCAGCAGTTTACAGCCTGTCTACCAGGGTTCATTGAATAAGACCCCAAAGTCAAAATTTTTTTAAAAAGAAGGAAATTCATAATTTCCCTAAAATATTTGTTTTTAAATTATGAAAATAGCACATGTACATGATAAAATATAAATATTTTAACAAAGAATAAATGTGATGCTAATTTTATTTTCTCCCAACGTATTCAATTTTCCCCAGAGGCAAACATAATTCGCAACCTCTTGTGTGGCTTTTGAATGTCTTTTATAAACACTTTAATTTTGCATATACATATAAATATATATATTTTAAATATTGTAAACGGTAGAGAGAAAGGGAAGTAGAAGGATAAGGAGAAAGAGAGATAGGTATCATATCTGTGGATGTCTGTCATCTGTCATCTCTCAATTTAACTGTTTATCTATCTAAACTTTATTCTATACAAATGTTATCATCCCACAAACAGTCTCCTTATCTACATTTTGGAAACTAACACTGCGTATATAGATCTATCTTCTTCTTTTTCAAAGATCTGGCATACTTTATTTATTCAGTTCCTTCTTCAAGGCAATTTAAACTGTTCCTAGTATTTTATTATCATAAATTTCCCTTCAGTAAACATTTATATAAATCACTGTATTCATCCAAGAGTTTATCACTAGGATGATTTCCTATTAGTAGGATTACTAAATCAAAGGGTATGTGCACTTTTAAAAAGTGTTGAATGTCTAAAGAGATCATATTAATTTACAGTTCCACCAAAAGTGTATGAGTGCCTGTTTTTCCTCACTTGCCTCCCACACTATATACTGTATAAATTTTTGATCTTTGTCAAGTTCTGAGGTCAACGTATTTTAACTGGCTTTCATATTTGTATACCAGTGGGCTTATATATGTTTGAAATATTTTTAGAAAGGAAATTTACCTTTCTCTGAGAATTGCCTTTTTATGTCCTTTTTTTTTTTGCTTTTCTATCATGCTTTATTATCTACAATATCCTTTTTATATATTAATAAAATAGTTATTACATTACAACTGTGGCATCCCGGTATGACTATGACCGTAGTAGATTTTTAAAGATAAAAAATTTAGTTGATTTATAGTCCAATTTTTTCCTTTTTAATTTTTATGTTACTTAATAAATCTTAACACATAATAAAATTATTTAATTTTTTTTCTTATTCATTCTGCTAAACTTATACATTCATTAATATTTTGATTCAATTATATTTCTATTTTTTATCTATGATATATTCAGTCACCGGGAAAAAGTTAAGAATGAAAACTTTTCTATATATACCATGTTTTTTGCCAAGTGTCCAAACTGTTGAATAACCAAGCTTTTCTCTATTGACTTTAAAGTCATACATTGTCACATCATGAGATTCATGGTTCAAAGTCCATTTTTGAAATTTTTTCTATTTTTTTGATCTATTTTTTCATGCTCAGAACTAAGGTAATTTTCTTTAATGATTGTGTTTTATAATATATTTTTGTATTTATTAATCTTGTTTTGTGGGAATTTCTTTGCTTTCCTGTGCATATTATGCTGTAGTCTGCATAAAATGTTTCCAAAAGAAAAGAAAAGAAAAAAAAAGAAACAACTTATTGGAATATTGGGATTTTACTGGAAATACCTTAACTTTATCGGTCACTTTAGAATAAAATGGTATCTTCATATTTGCTCCTTACTTTGGAACCAGTTAGCTTGTGCTTATAACAAAGCACCCTAAAGTTAGTAGTTTAGTATGCTAATCAAATGTGTGAGTCGGCAACATGACCTGAGTTCAGCCAGGTGGTGCTTTTGCTCTCAGCTGGGCTTACCAGGTGTCTATATAGCGAGCTGCCAAGTCATCCAAAGGCCTGCTGGCCTAGGACTGTGTGATGGTTAATTTTATGTGTCAACATGGCTAGACTATGTTGCCCAGTAGTTTGATCAAACAGTAGTCTAGGTGTTGCTGTAAAGGTAATTTTAAATGTGATGAACATTTATAATCAGTTTACTTTAAGTAAACCAGATTACCCTCCACACTATAAATGGTCCTCTTCCCATCAATTGAAGGCTTTAAAGGCAAAGACTGAAGTTTCCTAAAGAAAAAGGACTTACACTTCCAGGCAACAACATAGAAAATTTTACTGAGTTTCCAGCCCTTGTACTTAAAACTTCAGTATCAGTCCTTACCTGAATTTCCAGCCCACCAGTTTACCTTACAGACTTGTTTTAACAGACTTATTTAACTCTTTATATTTTTAATTTCATGAAATTTTAATTTTTATATATTACATGATTTTCTTGAAGTCCTTGATTTTGAGAGTTAAGATTATCCACTCTATAGAGTTTTGAAAAATCTCTTGAATTTTTCTCTTTGCTTGACTATCTTTCTGGTGTTTAATTTAATTCATATTTATCACTATCTTTATATTTACTAATACTTTCTTCAGCTTAGGTTTATTTTGTTGTCATTTTCTCAAATTATTTTTCCCAAAGTTTAAAATAGCTTATTTTTACGTTTTTAGTATTTTATATTCTATTAATATATTCAAGACTAGAATTTGAGTTCTATTTTACTTGTATTGCATAAGATCATACCAATAATTATTTTATTATTATTACTATTTTGCAATTTTTTAAGTGCTTGATGTGGTTTGATTTCCTCCTTGACCAAAGATTTTTTTAAGAAGGTGTGCTCCTCAAACTGCCCCCTCCTCCAATTTCTTCCCCCCCTCCCCAACCCCGGGGTAAAGATTCAGAGGAATTGTTTTCATCTACTTGTACAGAAATAAATATGGATAGTTATTTCTACTTTGGCAATATTCACTGAGGTTTTCTTTGTTGACTATAGTTTTGTAAGTGCACTTAAAAATACATAAGTACTCAAGCACTTAACAGATTATTTTTCTATTTTAAACAGTTATTTAACATATCAATTAGATTGTCAATAATAATTGTTTTTTGATGTACCCTATATTTGAGTTTCTTATTTGCTTAACCTGAAATGAACTGTAAATACTAATTAATATCACCTACTGTTATTACTGATTTTGGCTCATTTTCTTTTTTATAGAAATTGATTCTTTGTTATTTGAGGTGCTGTAATTTATGGCAGAATTTTAAGGTATTCAACATTTGTTTTCTTTGAATGACTTTGCATGATATTAGTAGTCAAACCTGCTTTGGGCATGTATACGCATGGTATGTCTTCTCCATACTTTTCCATTAGAATACAATGTTTATTTTAAATGAATAGTTTCTATTAAAAATTGATATGATTTTTTTGTCAAGAATGAGAAATTTTACTTTTACTAGGTGAGTGTGCCCCTTTTTACACTTATGAATACGAAATATCCATTTGATTTTATAATTTATATTTTAACGTTTGATCATTCTTAACTTTAGATGGATTTTCTTTTTGTTACATGTGGTGATTAATTGGATTACAATTTGGCTAGGCCATAGTACCCAGATATTTGGTCAAACATTCTTCTAACTGTATCTGTGAAGGTATTTTTAGATGAGATTAACATTTAAATCAGTAGATTTTGTGTAAAGTGGATTATCCTCTATAATGTAGGTGGTTCTCATCAATCAGTTGAAGGTCTTTGCAGAAAAAGACTGACTTCCTCAAAATTTTGCCAGCATATGGCCTTTGGACTTGAATTGTAACACTGGCCTTTCCATGAGTCTCTGGCCTGCCAGTCTACCTTGCAAATTTTTGATTTGCCAGTCTCTGTGAGTCAATTCCTTAAAATATCTATCTATCTATCTATCTATCTATCTATCTATCTATCTATCATCTACTTACCTATTTACACACATACACACACACACACACACACACACACACCCTTTTGGTTCTATTTTTCTGGAGAACTTTGACTAATATACTACATTTATTATATATATATATATATTTTTTCCTTCTAAAAATATAGATGATTAATGATTTATTTTATTCATTTTAGTGGCTTTCTTTTAAACTTTGTGAACAGCAACTATTGCATGACTCCTACAATTCCTGCCAAAAATAATGAAGAAGTCAATAAGGTAACACTATTCTGCATTCTTGCTGTGTATTCCTCTTCCAATTTTTGTTGGTTATATGATATTTCTTTTATATTTCTGTATGTATTATTATTTTACCAAGTATTTGCATATATACTTCACAGAGTCATTTACCTTTTATATTTACATGAAATCATACTTATCCAACATTCCTCATCTGGCGATATATTATTACAGCCCCAGGGCTATTTGTAGCTACAGTTTTCCTCCCAAACATACCCATTAAGTAAACGTTTCTTTTGTACATGGCACGTTTGCATATTTCCCTGTTGGGGCCTCCCTCCTGTGCCACTCCATAGTGGCAACACTGCAGACTCAATGTTGTTGCTCCAAGTAAGGGCTCTTGTTTTTATCACTTCCACATTTGTGTACCTAGTCTTCTGTTTAAAATGCTTAAGGTCTGGAAAATATATTTTCTTTCAGCATCATTTCTTGTACTAGTTCAGTTGTCTATGCATTTTGAAGGCATCCTTCATATACTGAAGTTGGAAATTTCTACATTCCTACTTTCATTGAAGATGGAGTTTTCTATTTGTCAGCTAATTTCATAGGAGAAAGAGGTAGGGAAATAACTAGTTTAACATCTTTAGATGAGGGGAAAGGAATCCTAAAACACCCTTTGCTTCTTAATATTTGAAATGCTTAACAGAAAGGGAAAATATAATGAAATTTAAATTCTAACAATTTTTCTATGATCATTGTTTACGACTGGGTGAATATATCACCCAGAGATGAGAATATCAACATGAATGATGATTGTTTAGATAGTGATAGTGACAATTGTGCTAAAATAGTCTCCCACATCAATACCTTAAAAAAAAGAAACTTAACAAAATCAAAGTTTAAAAATTGGAGAGATTTTGAAGAAAAATATGATTTAAGATTTGTAATTGGTGTTATCAATTTTATAATGTTAAAAAGATACTTAAGCACCTTTACCTGGTATGTTTTCAAAAGATAAATTAGCATTTATGAAGTTTTGAAATTTAAGAAATTGCCAAACAATTAAAATAGAGACCATTTCCTTTACTTTGCTATATTGGCTATGAAACAAACCTATAGTTTCTATAATTTTTCCCATTGCTAAAATATAGATATTATATACCCCTTTCTTTATATAGATATGCATAGCATTGTTCAGTTTCAAAATCTATTACAAAAGTGTTAGTAGGTTTTTTTTTCTGCTTTTTAAGATATTTAATTTTGTCTTACTGGAGAACATCAGCCATTTTCTTTTGAAAACTTGGCTTGGGAAGAAATAATTAGTCTTTATTGTGAAAGTAATGATAAAAATTACATGTAGATAATAAGAAAATATGACACATGGGTAAGATATATATAATTAGGAAATTTGGCTAGAAAACAGGGGAACTAAAATCCATACATAATTTATGTAATTGATGAGATCCTGACACTTATTTGCCCTTAAATAAGCAGCGACTTCCTCTAATTTAAAAATAACCACCACACTCAGAATTTTCTTAGGCAAAGAGCTTTTTACTTTTTTTAAATACATACTCTGCATTGAAAATATTTATCTGAATTAATTATCTGAGTTCTAATTTCAGGGTTTCCAGAGAGAGTTTTTTTTCTTTTCAATATCTAGGATTATGCCTTATTCATCTCTAATTTGATATTTTAACAAAATGAATTAATAGATGTTAAAGAAGTTGCTCTGTCAGTATTTAATACAGAATAAAATTGACTATAAAGTGATACATATTTTTAAAATTTCATATGGTTACATATTTCTTTATTGATTTTCTGTTCTTATCAGAAAGTGGAGGTTGGAGTAAGTACAGAGGTAATTGCAACCTTAGAATATTGATTTTCTAAAAATTAATATATTTTTAGTTCCTCACAGTTTTACTAAATGGAAAATTTATTCTATTTATACTATCACCTATTGGTACTCCAAAAACTTTACTCAATTTTTTATAATGTAACTCAAATCCCAAGTGGTTGACAATGAGCACTAAGGGAAGTGCATTGGTGTTGTACTAATACCAGCCAGGAAAAATGTAGAGGAATTTTGCTCATATGAAAGAGCACATGTAGAAATTAGCCAATGCTATCATTACTCTGCAGGATGTACTTCAACAGGCATTTAAATATGGTTGGGATCTTAGAAAAAAATGTGATGCCCCCATTTACGGGGTAGTAACATGTGTAAGGCAGAGATCATGTTCTGAAGATCACATCAAGGGTCATAAAATATAGGATATTGGTGTGGTCCTTTGGCAGTTGCCTTGGCATTATCTGTTTTTTTTTTTTTCCTATGAATGGTCAATTTGCATTATAGAAAACTCAAGAAAATGAATGTAACCAGAGTGTTTAATAAACAGAAAATGAAGCAAATTATTATTTTGCCATCACTGCTTTTATAGTATTTCTGTTGGATCTCTCCCCCTTATCCTTGATTGTAATCCTAGGGATAACTCTTAGTTTCCCTTGTCACTTCCAACTCTTAATGAACAATTTCATTTTCAGGCAATAAAAGAATCTAGTCTTGTCAATGTTAAAATACTGATTTTTTATCCAATTAAAACTCCTGTGTTCCTGAGCACAGACCTGATCTTTTGGAAATCTTTAGGGAGGAAAGAGATTAGAACATGTCTGACTTCTACCCTCTTCTTTGTTATTGCCTGACATGTTTGCTCTGTTGTTTTCTGTTCTTCTAGGGTCAAGGTCCAGGGGATTTAAAATCATTCTTATTTTCTTGAGAAGTGCTAAGATTTATTGGGATGGCTGGATTTCTTATCTCTCACTTAAATTCCAGCATCTACAAAGTTTTGCTTATGTTGTTTTTATCAACTTGACTTCTGTTTTCCCAGCAGGACTTTATTTTCTAAACTACAAACATCATATTTCTTGCAAATTCAAAGTATCATTCATTAAATTCTTACATAAAACTGATTTTAGGGAAAAGCTTTCATGGTAATGAACAAGGACTAATGAGTTTGTTATCTGGACTTGCTTAGCCTTATTTCAAGGAAAGTAATCCAAAGCCAGTTCTCAGAATATATGGATTGTACCTCCGCATGAAAAGCAGGAAAGTCCCAAATAGAATGGACCCCAAATCCAATTCCAGTCAAATTTCTTTTCTACTCGTGCTAGGCAGGCAGAGAAGAGAAAGGAGGTCTCCTCTAAGATGATGGGAACACTAATGCTTACAGGTACAGAGACAGCACAGTGTTGTGGTTAATAGGACATACTCAAGAGCTAGAGGTCTCCACCTCTAACCAGCCGTGTGCCTCAGAAAGTTACTTCACCTCCCTCTGTTCATTTTCAACAATTGAAAGCGGCGATAATGGTAATATCTATTTCAGTGTTGCTAGGAGATTTAAATGACTTACTTGTAAAGTTCTTCAAGCAGTGTCTAGCTCAGAGTAAGCAGACTCCCTAAGCATACATGAATAGGCAGATTTGGATGATGTGAAGTCATATAGCTTGAACACAATGGAAAGTTACCATCTTGAGCAATAGGATATCGGGAATACATGAATATAACACTTTGGGGTCACAGAAGTCTTTCTTCACCTCAGGGCTACATTCCCTATGCAGTTTCCCATTCAGCAGTAAATTTAGGAAAAGAGAAACAAACAGGAACATGTTTCCTGGTACTTATGAATACTTCTCTGTGTGTTCTGTATTAGTAATTTTGAAAACGCCTTTTCCTATTTCTCTCATTGACAAACTGTAGAAGGATTATAGTCTAGTGTGGGAAGGCTCAATAAATGACACACTATAAAAAAGTAAGAAAGTAGTTCTAGGAAAAACATATAAATGGAAACCAATTAAGATTGAATATTGGACATTTAATACAAGTTATTTTGCCAATTTGTGGCAGAAAATCTCTCCATCTTCTCTAACAGTGTCTTCATTTCTTCTCAGAAACAGTGTCCCTCAAAAAACAAATGTCTTTTATCATATATCATAATTTTGCGTAATTAAAGAAGTTAATAGGCTTTCCTGTTCAAAATAATCTATTATGACCCATCATCCCAAACTTCATAAATAAAGCAACATCTTTGTATACAGTAATTTATCTTTCTGTTATAACTATTTACTAGAATTATTAACTATGTCTAATAAACAGCTATATTGTTTAAATCTATATCAGAAATTCTAAGAACTTTGAGTGTTTTGTTATTATCATAGATTCAACATTTCTCTTACTGAACTCATCTTTTACTTTTTGCCTTAAAAGTCTCCTTCTTGTATGTGTCACTTCTTTGAGGTAGTCAGAATTCTAGCAGTGACATACATAGGACCTAACTTCATGCTTGGGTCCTCCTTTTAATCTCACACAAATCTGTCACGGTGTCACACCAATACTTCAGCGGTTATATATCTTCCAATAATTATTTCTTGTTCCCACTGACATTGTGACAGTCTTGGCTTCATCACAAAAGCACAAGGAATGACTGAAATAGCCACACAAATTTTTTCTCTATATCTTAACATCTCTTAGACATATCCTCTATCATTTTCTCATACTGATATAAAGTGTGTCACAAACCTCAACAGTTTTTAGTGGCTGCTGAAAAGTGGTCATCTTTCCTTGTGTTAGTCTCTTAGATGGCAATTTCACAACAGTCAGTCTGGTCATTACATCTCATTGGGCATATATTGAACTTTGAGCCTTAACCCACTTCCTTCTCCCTTCCAGGATTTTCCTTATTTCTCTGCCTAGAAATTCCTCCCCTCTCCTATTGGTCATTCAATGACCATTTGAGACACAGTAAATCCTTCCTTCTCTCAACTCAATGATATTAGTTTCATTACCAAATATGACAGTCATATATTGTCCTATGAAATATAAAATTCTTGTTGCACTACTGTTGTATTCCTTCCGAGTTCACATTGGCTAGTTCAGTGTACTTTATTTTCTAGTTGAAGTGGACAGTTATTTTTCTTCAGATTTTAGAAATTAAAAGTGGCAAAATTACAAGTTTGATATATTTTTGTCAGAGTTCTATTTGCATGATTTTACATTGATGGAATGTGGAATATATCTCAAACTGGCTTAATGTTGCAGGAATAAAAAAATAATTCAAAAGTAAATCAAAAGTTAAGAAAATCAATACTATCCAAAGCCAAATTATGAAATTTCATACAATATAAAATTGATTGCCAACTATGTAACACTGGATGATATAGAATAATACATGTTTCTTGCTTTCAAGTTTCATCAAATACCCAGAGTACAACATCAAGAAACCGCACAATTGTTTCACATATCTTTAGGAAAGGCAGATTTGACCTTATCATACTTTTTTTTGAAAGACACCTTGAAAAAGTGAAATAATCAAGGTATAGAAAGAAGATGGTAAAAGAAGATATATACATATTTCACAGTAATGAGAACCATGATTTCTTATTATATTTATGTATTTTTGCATAAACTCTTTGATTTTTTTTCACCATCAATGTAAATTTTCATTCTTTGTTTTTATGGTTCACAAAATCCAATTTTCATTTACAAAAAGTGATTGGTTTATTTAATACATTGTATGGAGAAAAAATATTCAAATTCATTTTCTTCCTTGATTTTTGTCATTATTTTAAATGATGTGACAAATATTTCCATCTTTTAATTTAATTATTTAACTGTGGTTCACCAATTTAAACTGTGAAAACAATGACAAGTGGTAAAATAAAGGAATTAACTTAAGTCATTTACAAATAAATCATTCTAAGTGGTTCCATGTATCTCCTATATAAACTATGTAACAAAAAGCAATAGTTTAAAAGTCTCCACAGGAGGGGGAAGAAAAAGAAAATTAATAAATTGGATAACAACAGCAGGATTTCAAATGGGGAAAGAACAGATAAAATAAGGTTATTTTTGTTTTACTGTCTATAGATTTCCAGAGAAAAGTTTCACATGAAACAGAGAGAACCAAAAGTGTCACCTGGTAGAAAATTATTTTCCTAAGTGACTGTTGGATTTGAAAACTGCTTTTTCTGTTTATACATTAGCTTAAATTGTAGGCTTACTATCATCACAACTGAAACCTGTCAGATAAAAATATCTGAAAGTATTTTAGTTTCAGTTCACAGATTTTTAATCTATGTGAAATCTAATACAAGGGCAAATATAAAGTGTGTTAAAAAATTGATTTCAAAAATATTAGATAGTCTTTGGATTTTTTATAGAGTTGAGGATGAGGTGTACCTTCTCTATTTTATTTAGAAAAATAATTACTATTAATATTTTGTTTATGGAAAGGCTCAAAGTTGATTAGACTATGTGAGAGCTCTCTTGGACAGATTACCTAAAATTACTTTGAGTTGTTGCTTTCATTTATCAGGGATAAGGGAAAGAAGTTTAGAGCAGTAAATCAAAATTAACATTCTGGTGGACCATATATATAGTAATTTAGACTTTATTGCTATCTGTTTTTAACTCTGTTACACAAGGAGAATGATAGCAACTAATCAGTAAAAATGCACATGTATTGTCCTATACCACTTCCTTTTAAAAACACAATGAAATTTGGGACCATAAAAGAGAAAAAATCTAAGGGGTCTACACAGGGATCTCAGTTATTATATTGGTAAACAATAACATCAAAACGTATTTAAATATGTAACTTGGTTACAGTCATATTAATTATAAAAATACTGTCCTTGTTATATAGTTTTAATGCTCTAAAGAGCAATATAATATTTCATCATAGATTATAGCCAGAATAAATTGAATTCATGTTTAGAATATGTTTGAAAACTCAATTACATTTCTACTATCCTATAATCAAGTATTACATTTCTACTCTCCTATAATCAAGCAGCCTTAGAATTTTTGGTTTGTCTTGTGTAATTTACCTGAAAATAACTCAAAATTATAAAATATTACTGAGAATTAAAAATATCATACTAGGTTCTGTAGGCATTAAGGTTAATACATTGAATGTGAACTTAGCCTTCACTGAGTTTACAGTCTTGTATAAAGTTGTAAAAGTATTAGGTACTATAAAAATTGTCTAACAGAGGCTTTTAATGTAGATTAGAGCATGAGAAAAAAGGAGAAAATGGAATAGGCAAAAATGAGAAAATAAGGAGTCCTCTGTGAAAAAGTGACTTTAATGCTCAGACTTAAATTAGGGACATAAGTTAGCTAAATGAAGGCATAGGGTGAAGAATATTTCAGATAAAATATTGATAAATAGTGAGGGATAGTAAACAAAAACAACAAAGAAAAAAATTTGATTAAATTCCTTCAATTTCTAGTAGAGAAGGCCATAAGGCATTTTAAAGTTATGATATCAGAAAAGAAATGTGGGTTAGACATGGTGGTAGAGAGTTTTCGGCATATAGATTGTGATTGAAGCCATCTAAATGGTAGAGATTTTTGAGGGAAAATATGCCAAACGATAGGAGCTCTGGGATATCTGATCTTAAAGCATTCTGTAGAGAAGGTAGGACATTTGTAAGAAGCAGATAGGAATGTCTACAGAATTTAGGAGAAATCCAAGAAAATTTGAGCCCATTGAGACCAAATAAAGAGGTGTCATCCACAGTATTAACTATTTATGAGTTTGATATAATGGTAAAACAATACTGTCATTGTTCATCAACTCATAGAGAATCATATGTGTTTTCCAAATGTACATAAAATACTAGATGGGAATGCATAAACATAATACAAAAATTTTTAATCCATGAATATTGAGTATATTTTCTTCTTTTCAGGTTTCCATATTTAAATTTTCTCTATCATGTGATAAATCCAAAATTACTGTTTTCAAAACTGTTTAGACATGATCCTGAGTTGCTTTTCCCTGTAAAGCAGAGATATTTTAAAGTAGTCTACTTTAGTGTGTCTACTAAAATAAACCCAGTGAAAATTATTAGTGCGTTCTGGCAGTTTTCAAGGAATTGCTCATTTTAAACAAGTTCTAGGCAAAGAAGTGAACACACACACAAAAATGAAATTGGCATAGTTGAACATTTATAAGTGTTTTAAAAGTGAGAACCAAAAAACCAAACAAACAAAAAAGAAAATTGGAATATTGGAAGAATATTTTCTTCCAAAATATTGGAAGAAAAAAGAAAATATTTATATATTAAGAAAGAGATAAAGTAAGTAATATTCAAGATAGTAAAGAGAAGGGGAAAAAAATGGGTTTTAAGACTGCATTCATGAGATGTGACTGTGCCTAGCAAATCCTGCTGGATTTTGCTCCTCTACCTTAGGGAGAAATTAAAGTTTATTTTGTCCTGGGGAAGAATATGAAGTAGTCCCTTGGTACACTTGGATATTTTTCCTTTAGATAGGCAATGCTTACTACAATAAGAGATGTTACCCAGTTTTTCTTTTATAAACATCCATATTTCAGTGGCAACTTTAGGAACATATTGGTAAAAACATTAATAGTCCAGTACCAATAGAATCTTAGATATATAACTCCATAAATCTAACTACATTATTCAAAGTACCAGTAAATAAGCATAGAAAATAATTTACCAATCCTTAATATTATTAACTTACAGAAGGACACTAAGCATATACGGATTTTAAAAGGAAACATATTCTTATCTTAGTAGGTTAGAAGTTATGATCAAATTCCAATTAGGAATGTTTTCATAAACTTTTGTTAAGATATGTAGTGTTTTCAATTGTCACCCGATGTCAGAAGATTGGATTTATGTCACAATATAGTACTTTTTCATCTTAATTTTGTCATTGGAACTCTGGAATACAATTTAGTATAAAACAGTACAGTTTAAATCATAATAAAAATGTTCTGTTACTAAAACACCAATGAGATCTTGAAAGGAGGTCTTGGTTGTAATGCAATCTGACATTTTGACTGCAACCCTAATGGACAGTCTTTTTTACACTTTTTTACAAGTGTCTGGTCAAAACATATATACATGTGTGTATCCACACATATGCACACACACACACCAGTACAGCTATCTGTCATTTTAAATCAGGATCACTAATATCAAGTAAAATTTTAGTCATGATAGGAATTCTTCTGCATTGTCTAAAAGCCCAGTGTTTCCAATCATTATTAGTCAAAATAATTTAGGTTATTCTCTGTCAATAATCACCTCCTAACCTTCTATGTAAGCATACAAACAATAGCTTACTCCTCACTCACTCAAAATATTTAGCAAGACTGGGAAGCTTTCCTAGGCAGCTGTTGGCTAGGTGATGGCTCAGCAGCGTTCATCCTTCACAACATATTAGGATTCCACAATTGCAGGGTTAGGGGAAAAGTTCTTTGGGAGATCTATCTCACACAATCAATTGTTTGCCTGAGAAACAACCTACTGTCTGAGATAGATTTTCCAGAGAAGAGAAACACATTTAAATGGCAAAAATGAGTCAAATGATGACACGTAACCTCAAGACAGAAGTGAAATTGTTGCAGTATACAGGCACCATGTTTCTCAAATAAAAATGTTCTCACCAGAAAAAAGTTAAATATGTGAGGTGATGGATGTGTTAATTAACTTGATGGGGGGAATCCTTTCACAATGTAGACATATATCAAATCATCATTTATATACTTTAATTATCTTACAATTTTATCTGTCAATTATACCTCAACAAAGCTGTAAAAAAAATGCAGGATTGCCAGTTAAATTTTATTTTCAGATTAAAAAAGAATAATTTTAATATATGTCCCATGAAATATTTTGGAAAATTCTTATATCAAAATATTATTCATTGTTTATCTGAATTTTGAATTTTAATTGGGTGTCTTGAATATTATCTGGCAGCCCTACACCCAAGTACCCAAAAGGAAAACTGCAAAATATTAGTAAGCAGTACTATGTATGCCATCCCAAACTTTTCATATCAGAAGTCATATAAAAACTATCACAGTATCTGCTATTGGAGTCCCATTTGAGCCTGTTCAAGACAACAGGTGACCAGCCCTGGGGTTTCAGGTGTCCCAAGTCCTGGCCTAGGCAACTTGAGAGATGAAGTGAATAATAACATCATTAGGAAAGTTCTACCCTAAACTATTCCTTCTACCAAATCTCCTGAAAGTGTTCAATTTCGTAGTTACATAACAGTTGGTTATCCATTCATTGGTTGATGGACACTTTTCTGATACTTAAAATTTTGTTATTAAACAATGCCAGATAATGAACTTCAAAGTGGCTAACTTTAGTAAAGTAAGTAATCAGATATCTTCTAATTAACCAAATAGACAAAGTAGAGCTGTGTAAAATCTCTGACCCTAGGGTCTGAGTGTCTATAATTTCTTTTTAAAGTTTCATGTCAGACTGATAACCACTGAACTAAACATATCTTAAAATATGTTGTTTTATATACTCTTCCGTTCACCAACCTAGCTTCAAATGATGCAGAAAATCACTTTTTAGAAACAGAGGTCAAAAGAAATTCTCCTTTTGAATCATCCATTTTTCTCTCTGCTTACTAGCATTAATGCTCTAAGGAAGTACTACTCTCAGTTTCAAGTGTCTGGTTGTTTACCAGGGCTAGATAAACAGTTTAGGAGTCCATTGACAGTTTAGGAGTCTAGCCTAGGAGCAGTAGTGAGCTCCAGGGGTTATTTTGTCCTTGGTTGTAGTTCCAAAGAATATAGCTCAGAATTGTGTATGTAATGCAAACACTTTAAACGCTTGATGAAAGAATGACTGAGAGTGAAATATATCTAAATATAGTATATTCGTCAATACCTTCCTTAGAAAATTGATCCTCTAGGTCTTTTACTGTTCTAGTAATTGAAACAATAGCTTCCAAACAATTATTTGCATTCAAATATGATGCTTTAAGTGGAAAAAAATCTCTAATATATGATTCAAACTCGCTCATATTTTATGTGTCTAATACAAAATCTGGGTGCCCTATCTTCCTTTCCAAACCTCACCAATCCATTTTTTTGATCATGTTACTGAGAGAAGACAGCAAAACAAATATTAAAATATTTTTAAACATTTTGCTTCTGTGATGACAGACCATACAAATATGCAGCAAAGTAAATACCTTTGAGTCAAATCAGGCCCACATTTTATTGTCACAAAAAAAAAAAACAACTTGCCATCTGCATGACTGTTACAAAATATTTAAAATATCCCAACTTCTGGCATACGCCGAATTTGTATACAATTCTGTTTCACATAAATTTGTTACCTGGAAACAAACATGTCTAAAAGAATATGAATTGGTATCTCATGGCGCTCAGTATATTTGAGTATAAATCTGAGAAGGGATTATCACAGAGCAGTTAGTTATGGTGAAAAAAAAAACAGATGAAAAAGTTAACATTCACAGTACATAAACCTTTTCAATGCAAACATTTTGAGTGATTCATAAATTAGTAGGAATTCTATCCTTACTAATGATTACTTTTAGATACACACCCACACACATACACAAACTCCTTCTTGGATACCTTTTTTGATTTCTACATGTAGCTATAAGGAGAAGTATCTATCATCAAGTCTGTGTAAAAATCATTCATTTTCTCAAAGATACATCAGGATGGCCATGTGAAAAATTGACCGTATAGATAATAGACATACCTATGAAATGGACATTTATCTCAGGATACTTTTCATTTTTATGTTATTAGGAAACAAAATCTATCACATGTCATTTTATTACCTGTAGTAATCTAAATATCCAATTTTACTCTCTTACAGGTTGTAAAATGAAGAATTGGAACTGAATTAAAATCAATATCTGTTTGACTCCAAAGTCTTCCTCTTTCCCATCCACCAAAACCCCTAACAGGAAAATGCATTATAGTTACATTATTAGAACTTGGTTTATAAAAATGTTGAAAAGCATGCCCATATGCAATTGTACATGTGCATGTATGCACATGAATATTTGTTTTCAAGATTCATGGATTTAAATTAAGATAGGATTCGGTTTGTCCCTTAGTGTTATTTTAAATGCAGATGCAGATCTCATTCTCTAGAACTGAATGAATTCATAGTGTTTTGGAATAAACATTTACTGTTAAAGACTTTTAAAATATTTTCTCCCAAGACCTCTAAAAGATATTAAATTTCACTTGAAACTAAGAGCGATTCAATAGTTGAATGGAACCAGCCAATGATAATATTTTCATGGATACATTAAGTACTATATGGTTCTAAGACTAGTAAACACTTTAAATGCTTACTTTTACTGGATATTGGTGACTGGAGAATCATTGACATTTTAGCACTTTGAAAATTATTAGGGTATTATTTGGATGTACCTTGATTAGCAGAGGCCAAGCTTTTGTTGTTTTTTTTTTTAAACCAAAACTCTTCTAAATAATCTGGATTTAGAAACCCGAGTTCACATTTCAATTATTGCTAGATACACTTATTTATTCTTTCAAGGATGGTGAGAACTGTCCTAAGTCTAGGTGGGTGGGGTATTATCTGTCCTTTGTCTGCCAGTTTGACCTTTCCCCAATACAAACAAACACACACGCATACACACTCACACACTGTTCCTTACTTTATGGGTACATATAGTACTACTCATCTGGAGAGCCAATAATCCTAATTATTCCTTTGAGTGGAGTCTTTGGCAGAATATGGCACAATGCAATTTGACCGACATGTTTCCTTTTTTAATTATATATTTTATAAAATTTTTCATTTCAAATAAACTAGTTCTATGAAAGGATTACCAAAGAGAGTCTTTTGCAATAATAAATCTATTTGAAAAACTTAGGTGATGCCACACCTATAACCAATTGTAATACAAAGATTATAAGAGCAAAATTATAGTCACTTGAATGCATTTTTACAAGAGAATTTCAAAACAATATGGCATGAAAAATTTCAGCATGTAGAATAAGCTTAATTCCTATTCTTGTATCTGGTTTTACCAAATTGTAAACATTGTGTGTGTTTGTTAATATGTATGTCCTATAGAATGAATTCAAATGTACACTATAAAAATATTCAGCATGTCTAATTAAAAATTGCTAACATTTACTGAGCATTTACTTTGTGCTAGGCAAGAAACAAGTAGGACAAAGAAAAATATTATATTTTCTCAAAACTGATGCTTACAGAAGAGCAACATGGTGGTCTCACTGCTAGTAAATGTTAAAGTGGGGATTCCAATCAAAAGCTCTTTTACTTCAAAGTCTAATGTATCAACATTATATTATATAATTTTTCAAAAAAAATTGCTGGAACTAATAATCTGAATATTAAATATTATTTACAAAAAAACAAAAGACTCAGATAAAAATTATAGGCACTATATGTATATCTGCCACTATAAATAATAATAGTCAGCCAAGACATAGTATTAAAGCAAAAAAATCTCATTTCCTTTAACCCAGAAATATGCTTACTTCTTCTGACTTATATAATTCTAAATGTGAATCACTAAATCATCTAATCTGTACTTTGGACAAATATATAAATGATTCATTAAATAAAAAATTATCTATAAGTAATAATCATTGTTTATAACTTCTGCATGCTAATTAGCATTTCCAAATTTTGTATTTATGATGAATCTTAAAAATATTCCAGAAGTTTATCAAATGAGTTTACCAGATCCTCTCATATGTTTTAATATTTTGAAAGGAACTCTCATTAGATCCTCTTTTTTCCCCCAAATAAAAATATGTATTTTTTTTCTTTTACTTATGGGGCCTGGAACAATTATGGAAAATACTCCACATTGTGAGGTTGAATTGATTTAATTCAATCACACACCACTATAAGGGAGTATTTTTTATCCCTGAGCGCCCAGTTGTCACTACCTTCCATTTATTCCCATTGTCTAAATGCCCAGACCATTCATGTTGTTCCCAAACGCATGCTCTGTTGTCCTCTTATTGCTGCCTTGCTCCATGTAGTCCCAATATTCCATTAAATTCACTTTCACTTTCAATGATTTATAGGAATCAACAATAGAAATCACTTAGCAATCTATTACTTAAATTCACTTGCCAATGTCAAAGAAGTGAGTAGTGATAGAATCTAAGCACCTAGCTTCTAGCCTGTATTTACATAAACTTAGTAATCAATTTACAAGTATAAATATATGAATAAGTATATCTGCTCTTCTGTAGCTATCTCATGAATCTAACATTTCAACAATATGAGAGATTATAGGGGGAGGTAATTTAGTCAAAAAATGCTTGCTCCTGTTTATTGAAGACTATTGATAGTGATGAAGAGAAAGAGGTGTTAGGTATTTCCAGTTCTCCCCATGTTCTAAGATAAAGCATAAATTATTTTTTCACTTTTAATATACTGGTATTAATTAGTTCAGGCAAAATACCATGGACTCAGTGGCTTAAACAAACATGTATTTCTCACAGTTCTGGAAGGTAGAAGTCTGAGAACAGCTTCTTATGAAGGCACTAACCTCACCATGAGGACCCCGCTCTCATGACCTTATCTAAATTACCTCCCAAAGGTCCCATCTCCAGATACCATCACACTGTGGGTTAGAGCTTAAACATATGGATTGGGGGAGGAGGACACAATTCAACCATAGGATCCCTCTATTAAATGCAACTTTATTCAATGTCTCTCTACTTTGCTTGCACTCACATCTAATCTAATGGAACAAACAAGTCATCATGGAGCTTCATGCTCATCCATAAGCTTAATTCCATCAGGCCTAAGGAACTTAGTACAATTCCATCAATCAGTGGAGAATAAAGACTCATTTCAGAGGGAGAAGCTGGCCTGGGTTTCATCTGTGTAGCAATGTCTACCTCTACTCTTGCTTTTTAACACCCAACAATTAGATGTTCCCAAATCACCTGGACTCTGCCTTGGCCTCTGCACTCAATTCAACCAATTCAACTTCTACCAGTCATGGATGACTAACAAATTAACTGTTTCAGTAAATTGTTTTAAAATTGTTTTAAATTCCATTCTTTAAACAAGAGATACCCAACGCTAGTTATATACCAAAACTTCCAATAGAGCTTTTGAAAAGTGAGAGTGTTCACAATCTAGCCCAGAGATTTCGATTCAAGAGGATTGAGGTAGGGTTCAAGTATCTAGGTAAATTTAAAAGGATCACAGATGATTGTAATGACAACCAGACCTGAAAATTTTCTAATCTTTGAACTGAAACCCCAAACCACATTTGTATCTTTTGGTCTCACTAGACAATCTTGGTCTGGAGAAACACACACCACATATGTATATAGTTGTTGTTTTGTTTTGTTAATTGTAAACTGAGAGATTGATAGTTCAGTCTTAAAAGAATAAAGTTGCAAATCCTGCTCTAATTCCATGCCTGGCTCCACGATTTTTATCGTTTGGGAGACCTTGATTGTAGAACTCTTTATTAATCATTTAGCTTTCTTATGCAGATGTGGAATTTTTTTATGACTTGGTTACCTTAAATTTCCCCTTCCTTTCCATGCTTCATTAAGTCACCCATCACTACATAAGAACTTTAAGAATCATGTTCTTTAGTTTCTCAAATAACCAATTCCTGCCATTCTTCTTTAGTGATGTTTATCTTGAAGCATGGTTTAACTTAATTCTTCATCCTGCCCTTTCTCAACAGAGTATCAAGAACATAAGTCTGTCAGCTTTTCTCAATTCTCTGTGCTCTACACGCAAACGTCTTCCAAGGAACCTTTAAGCAACTTTTCAATTAAAATAGAAATTAGAACTAAAAAAAAAAATTTTATTGGAGTATATTTGCTTTATAACGTTGTGTTAGATTCTGCTGTAAAGCAAAGTGAATCAGCTATACGTATACATATATCCCCTCTTTTTCAGATTTCCTTCCCACTTAGGTCATCACAGAGCACTGAGTAGAGTTCCCTGAGCTATACAGTAGGTTCTATTAGTTATCTATTTTATACATAGTGGTGTATATATGTCAATCCCAATCTCCTGATTCATCCCACCTTCCCTCCCCCCCACCCCATTATCCATACGTCCATTCTCTATGTCTGTTTCTATTTCTGCTTTGCAAATAAGTTCATCTGTATCATTTTCATAGATTCCACATATAAGCAATATTATACAATATTCGTTTTTCTCTTTTTGATTTACTTCACTCTGTATGACAGTCTCAAGTTCCATCCACATATCTGCAAATGACCCAATTTTGTTCCTTTTTATGGCTGAGTAATATTCCATCGTCTATATGTGTCACATCTTTATCCATTCTTTTGTCAATGGACATTTAGGTTGCCTCCATGTCCTGGTTATTGTAAATAGTGCTGCAATGAACATTGGGGTACATGTGTCTTTTGGAATTATGGTTTCCTCTGGGTATATGCTCAGGAGTGGGATTGCTAGGTCGTATGGCAGTTCTATTTTTAGTTTTTTAAGGAACCTCCATACTGTTCTCCACAGTGGCTGTATCAATTTACATTTCCACCAACAGTGTAAGAGGGTTCCCTTTTCTCCACAACCTCTCCAGCATTTATTGTTCATAGACTTTTTGATGATGGCCATTCTGACTGGCGTGAGGTGATACCTCATTGTAGTTTTGATTTGCATTTCTCTAATAATTAGTGATGTTGAACATCCTTTCATGTGTTTGTTGGCCATCTGTATATCTTCTTGGGAGAAATGTCTATTTAGGTCTTCTGCCCATTTTTTGATTGGGTTGTTTGTTTTTTTTTCATATTGAGCTGCATGAGCTGTTTGTATATTTTGGAGATTAATCCCTTGTCAATTGCTTCGTTTGCAAATATTTTCTCCTATTCTGAGGGTTGTCTTTTCATCTCATTTATGCTTAGGGTTAGTGTTAAATGTTTGATTCACAAGAGTCAAATAAACAAATATTTTAGCTATTTCTGTGAAGTTTTCAAAATAGGTAGCTAATTCGGATGTAGTAAAAAATAGTACGCATATAAATGCATGTGCTAGATTACATCTGTTTTTAGGGTTTATTTAATTCCAGTAGGGTCTAAGTATACAGACTTGCTCTTTTCACTTATTTTTCAAAAGGATTTTTTTAAATTGAGCTAATACTTAATTGAATTCTTTCACTCATTCAATCATCTATTAAACGATTTCTTTACTATTAAGTGACCGTATATTATTAGTCTGATAAATATGCTGAGATAGAACGTTGCACATACATATTTCCTGTCTTTAAGCAGGTTTTAGTCTTACACAGGAGACAAACAATAAAAACTATAGGGCAATATATTAGAGCTTTTTCAAGTGTGAACAGAATAATTTGGGAGAATACAGAGGAGGGAGGATCATTCCCTTTGTAACTTGAAGAAAAAAAAAAGAAAAATTTATTTAGCTTCTGGACTCAAAATCTAGAATAAATTTAAAAGAGAGAAGGGGGTTTGATAAACTTGACTTCATTTCGAAAGTTGTGAAATACAGACTAAGAGCTAAACTTCTTAGCATATAAAGAATTTCTTTAAAAAAGGGAAATAAATGCAATAACCTGCTAGAATAATGGTCATAATTATATGATGAAAAAAACAAAATTATATGTTCATGGATGAAGAAATGAAAATGGTTCTTAAACATATAAAGTGACTCATACTGGACTAACATCCCAGCTTATCAAACTGGCAAAAATCCAAAAGTTCAATAACATTATTTTAGTCAATGTCCTCCAGAGAAACAGAACCAGTAGGAGATTTTATATATTGGATTGGCCAAAAGGTTTGTTCCGTAAGATGGCTCTAGTAGAACTTAGTTGTCTTTAACTTCATTTGAAACAATTTTGTTAGATTGTATATGATAGCTGTCACGTTAGTGTTCATTTAAAAAAAGACTTAACAAAACTGGTGAATTTTTGTGTTGCCATTTTAATATTGAAGATGGAAGAAAAACACCCAACATTTTTGGCATATTATGTTTTATTCTTTCAAGAAAGGTAAAAATGCAACCGAAACACAAAAAGAGACTTGTGCAGTGTATGGAGAAGGTGCTGCAACTGAGCGAACGTGTCAAAAGTGCTTTGTGAAATTTTGTGCTGGAGATTTCTCGCTGGACGGTGCTCCATGGTCAGGTAGACCAGTTGAGGTTGAGAGCGATCAAATCGAGACATTAATTGAGAACAATCAACGTTATACCACGTGGGAGATAGCCGACATACTCAAAATACTCAAGCTTTGAAAATCAATTGCACCAGCTTGGTTATGTTCATTACTTCGATGTTTGGGTTCCATGTAAATTAAACAAAAAAAACCTTCTTGACCATATTTCCACATGCGATTCTCTACTGAAACATAATGAAAACGTTCCGTTCTTAAAACAAATTGTGACAGGCGATGAAAAGTGCCTACTGTACAATAATGTGGAATGGAAGAGATTGTGGGCCAAGTGAAATGAACAACCACCAAACCATACCAAAGGCCGGTCTTCATCCAAAGAAGGTGATGTTGTGTACATGGTGGGATTGGAAGGGAGTCCTCTATTATGAGCTCCTTCTGGAAAACCTAACGATTAATTCCAACAAGTTCTGCTCCCAATTAGACCAAATGAAAGCAGCACTTGATGAAAAGCGTCCAGGATTAGCCAACAGAAAACCCATAATCTTCCATCAGGATAACACAAGACCGCATGTTTCTTTGATGACCAGGCAAAAACTGTTACCAGCTTGGCTGGGAAGTTCTGATTCACCCAACGTATTCAGCAGACATTACATCTTTGGATTTCCATTTATTTAGATATTTACAAAATTCTCTTAACAGAAAAAATTTCAATTCCCTGGAAGCCTGTAAAAGGCACCTGGAACAGTTCTTCGCTCAAAAAGATAAAAAGTTTTGGGAAGATGGAATTATGAAGTTGCCTGAAAAATGGCAGAAGGTAGTGGAACAAAAGGGTGAATACACTGTTCAATAAAGTTCTTGGTGAAAATGAAAAATGTGTCTTTTATTTTTACTTAAAAACCTAAGGTACTTTTTGACCAACCCAATATTTATATTTATATGGAGATTTTATTATGAGGAATTGGCTCACACGATTATGGACACTGAAAAGTCCTACAATCTGTAAGCCAGAGACTCAGGAAAGCCAGTGGTGTAATTTAGTCCAAGTCTGAAGGCCTCAGAACAGGGGAGCTAATGGTTTAAAATCCACCTGGAGAAGATGAAATGAGGTTTCAACTCAAGCAGGCAGGCAGAAAGCAAAAAAGGGTAATTCTTCCTTCCTCTGTCTTTTGTTCTATTTAGGCCCTCAATTGATTGGATGATATTCACCCACACTGGGGAGGGCAATATACTCCACTGATCAACCAACACAACTGCTAATCTCGCCCAGAACCATCTTCACAGACACACTTCAAAATAATGTTTAATCTGGGCACCCTGTAGCCAGTTGACACATAGAATTAATCATCATGAATATCATCATCTAACTGGGAAGTTATGAGAGATAGAGCTCTCTGTTATACTGCTGGTGGGTATGCTATATTAAACGATGCCTATGAGGGAAATTCAAAATATCTAGAAAAATTGCATACTGATGAATTTATCCTTTGACAATCCTACTACCAAGAATCAGAAAATATACTGGCAAAATTTGAAATAATTTAGGACCAAGATTATCCGTTATAGTATTTATAGAAATAGCAAAAGATTAAAATGAACCCAGTGTCCATTAGTATAAGCCTGATTGAATAAACTGTAATAGAACATCCACTGAATGGGACTGTAAATATCATAAAGTGATAGAAAATGATAAATTCTTTATATTCTCTCATGAAATAATTTTCAGGATTTACTTTTAAATTAATAAAAAGTATGGTATGGAAGAAGATAGTTGCAGCATTATACCATTTGCATATCCCTTTACTTTTTATACAAAATATTTATATACCCACATACATATAAATGCATATGTAGGTACATTTGCTAATATTTGTCACAGGAAATAGTGACAGTGGGGAAAGAAAAGCTGGGAACAATAGAGAATAAATGGATATGACAGAGAGAGTTGTCTATGCCATTATGTTTTTAAATTTGAAAACATAGTTTCAGAAGATATATTCAAAAAAGTAAAATTAATTAAAAAAGCAATGGCTGAAAATTACAAAACAAACCAAAACAAAAAACCTAATTTTGTATCAAGTTGGTGACATACCCAACTTGAGAATAATTATTTCAAGTGGTTTTAGAGTATTTACAGTATTTTGTATGCACATTGGTTGTTAGAATATATTCTACAGAAAGAAAAAATCAGATGAAAAAAATCTTAAACTTCATGCGGCAGTCTAAATATTACCTAGTGTTGGGATTATTATGTTAAATGTCCATGCATATGTGGATAATTGAGCATACAGAAAATTTCAACTGCAAAGTTAGTTAAAATATCCAATACTTAAATAATCTTAGTGTATACGTACATTAATGCTGGCTTTTATTCTGAGTATTTACCTCTCTATATTTTCATATTAACTAGAATACAAACTGTTAAATATGTTTCTATTGGTTTATACTCAGGTATGAAGACTAACTGTTATTTTAAGATATGAAGAGACTAATTAATCTAAAGTTATATTTAGACACATGAAATACCTAGCAAATTAAGCTGTGTAATGCATTGTTTTACAAATAAAAAGCATGGAACTTTATATTGGCATGTATATATGTAATATGCTTACGTATCTTTATCATTACGTTGTAATAACTTACAAACAAAGCATATTTTCAAAATGTAAACAATTTTGAATTTCATCATCTAATTAGAGTGTGTGTGTGTATAAACTGGTATATAATTACACTGTGTGAGGTGACATAACGTGTGTATGTCCATACAGAGAGAGGGTCATTTTATTTTAATATCTCAATGATAATTTTGATTTTTCCAAAGCTGAATTCTTTGACAGTTTTCTCTTGGTAAATGTGTTTTCTTTTTTTTTTTCTTTTGCTCTAATGTCCTGGCTCTCCTCTGATGCGATTCTCTTTGCATTGACAGATACATCCCCAAGGAATCTTGGGAGGAGGGTAAATGCGTTTAGTGATATATGACATTGTAAAATTCAACAACTTGTACTATTGCTCATATGACTGACATAGTCTGAACAATGGCATGAAGAAATTGAATATCACTGAAGACATGTCTTTTCTGACAATCATTTTCTCTTTCAAAATGTGATTTTTTTCTTTACAATTAAAAAAAATCGATTCTATATAATGATTAGACTTTCATCATTGTAATGCTTGGCCACTTGTGTAATTGCTATTTGAGTCTAATAAATTTTTAGTTGTACAAGTACTTCAAAGATTTTTAATAAAACCCCACTATTGATAAAATACAAACATTTGAACATCTCTTCAATTTCTTTCACTTTATAAAGATAAAACATGCATATTTTTAAAAAAGTCATTGAAGGCATATTTTAAAAAATTATAACTCAGAAAAAGTTTCCCTGACCTACTGTCCAATTCTGTTCCATAGAGGCAATTTCTTATATTGCTTTAAGACATTTCTTCTCGTATCTACACTAAATAGCATGCACAGACTCATTACTGGATAACTCAATTTTAGAATTTACCAATTTATTTTCTATTAATTGGATGGAGATTTAGTCATCTTAAGCTCCTGCTAATAAAATCCCATTAAAACATCTTAAGTATTAAAAAATTATATATATATATGTATATATATATAAATTGTGTATATATGTATATATATACATAAACAGACTTATCCATCCGTTTTGGAAATGCTTTAAAAATTATTTTATATAAGTTATAGTAAATATAAGATACAATTAAAAAAAAAAACTATTTCATAAGGTTTTCAAAGACATTTGAGACCTGGCTTTCTACTAATCATTTAGCTTAACTAAAAAATTCCTCTTTAAAGCAACTGGCCAGATGAAGTTTCTTTAAAAACTTTTTTTCTAGAAGAATGCTTCAGGCAAAGTGATTTTACTGACATAAAGCTCTGACAGTGCACCGACTCATACATAGACTTACAGTCTTTGCACAGAGTCAGTGTACTCTGCAAAGAGAGATTTCTAATCCTTTAATCTTTCCTTGTGTGTTCTTAAATTGCAATCTAAATCTATCTTTGCAAATTCTAGAAAATTTATTTTGGCTTTGCATAATTCATTACTGACAAAAATATCATTTAGCATACTTATTATGCCTCCGACGAGGAGAAAGTTTTGAAGTTTTCGTTGCACTCAATCTGAATACAATTTAGGTCAAAATTATTTTTCACTAAAGCAGTATTTAAACATTTGATTCACACTTGATTAATGTCTTTCATTACAGGCAAGCACCAGCCTTGGGAGGTGAGTTAAAATGAGTGAAACTGACTACTTAAAGATGACACTGAAAATGCAGGTGGATAATAAAAATGAAAACATCAAAATTTGTGGGATGTTGCAAAAGCAATGTTTAGTGGGAAATTAGTAGATTTGAGTGTTTACATTAGAAATGAAAAAAAAGTTAAAATCATTTCTCTAAGCATACACATTAAGAAGCTACTCAGATTTCCCTAAGATGTTTTCTTGGAATGCCCAAAGATATCTTTCATTCTATTTCATTAAGTAGAAAATGGTGACATAGCCACACCTAGAGCCAAGGAAGTTTAGAAAATAAAACGTCTAGCCTGACACAGGTCTACCATAAATACAATTGAGATTTCTTGTGAAAGGAGAAGGGGGAAATGCCACACAGCTAAATACAGAGATTATACCTAAGGCTCTCCTTTTTAGTACCCCAAGAAATGACCCTTTCCACATACATCTATATTCTAGGCTGAAATAAAATTAAAAATTGAAACTGACAGCATTCTTTGAGAGATGATTTAGACCAAACTACAGCCTGAAAAATATGTGAAGGAAAGAAGAAAAGGATAATAATATCTATTCTGTCTTGTTTAAAACTAATTCATTTAATCCACAAGTATATGGAATGCCCACTTTATGACAAATCCTAGTTTACATATCGAGAATACAGAGATAAATAAGACAGACAAGGTCCCTACTTATAAGGAACTTATGCTGAGGAGGCATACGCTAAAAATAAAGAATAATAATCTACTATAAGTACCAGGAAGAAAATAAAACAGGGTGGGATAGGGTAGCAAGTAGGGATACTTTTTGGTGGGTGTTAAAGACAATCTTTCTGAGGAGGTGGCATTTGAGCTGAGATTGGAATTAGTTAATGACAGTGATTGTGTGTCTCCAAATTATTCTTTATTAATAGCTACTGGAGTCATTTATTTTATACACTGTGTACTAGCTCCCCAGATATAGATACAACTTATAGTTGCCTTACACTTTAAATTAATCAGCAGTATCATCAATGATACTTAAATTATTTAAATTACTTAACATTCCTGAATTCTTCCTATCTTAAGAAGGGATAATTCACCCAACCCCGTAAAACAGACAGGTTTAGTTAACTAATATTTGAGAATGGAACCAAGAATACTCAATAGAGAAAACACAGTTTCTTTAGTAAATGGTGCTGGAAAGATTGGATATTCACATGTAAAAGAATGAAACTAGACACCTACCTTACACCATTCATAAAAACTAACTCAAAATGGATTAAAAGTTAAATATAAGACCTGAAACCATAAAACTCCTAGAAGAAAACATAAGAAAAAAATATCTTTGACACGAGTCTTAGCAATGATTTTTTTGTATGTGACACCTAAAGCACAAGCAACAATTTTTTTTTTTAAAGTGGAATCACATCACTAAAAATATTCTTCACAGTAAAATTAAAAAAATAAAAATAAAAAGGCAGTCTACAGAATGGGAGAATATATTTGCAAATCATATACCAGGTAAAGAGTTAATATCCAAAATATATGAAGACCTCATACAACTCAATGGCTAAAAAACCCCCAAGTCATAATGTGGACATTCCATATACTTGTGGATTAAATTAATTAGTTTTAAATGAGACAAAATAGATATATTATCTATTGGCTATCATCAAAAAGACAAGAGATAACAAATGCTGGAGAAGATGTGTAGAAAAGTGAACCCTTGTGCACTGTTGGTGGGAATGTAAATTTGTACAGCCACTATAAAAACAGTTTGGAAGTTCCTCTAAAAGTTAAAAATAGAACTACCATATTATTCAGCAATTCTACTTCTGGGTATATAGTTGAAGGAAACAAAATCAGTATATCGAAGATATATCTGCACCCCCTTGTTGATCGCATTATTTACAATAGCCAAGACATGTAAAGCACCTAAGTGTCCATCAACAAATGAATGAATAAAGAAGTGGTGTGTCTGTGTGTGTGTGTGTGTGTGTGTATACACACACAATGGAATATTATTTTGCCATAAAAAGAAGGAAATCCTGCCATTTGTGACAACATGGATGGACCTTGAGGGCATTATGTTAAGTGAAATATGTCAAACAGAGAAAAACAAATACTGTATGATCTCACATGTGAAACCTAAAAACAAAACAAAACAAAACAAAAACCTCAGTAAAGAAAGAGATCAGATTTGTGGTTACCAGAGACAGGGAATGGAGGGTGCATGGAAGAATTGGGTGAAAGTGTTCAAAAGGTATAAACATCCAATTATAAGATAAATAAGTATTGGGAATGTAATGTACAACATGATGACCATAGTTAACACTGCTGTATGGTATATTTGAAAGTTGTTAAGAGAGTAATCCTAAATGTCTTATCACAAGAAAAAAAACAAGTTTTGAAGTTAATATTTTTTATTATTATTGTGGTGAAAAAATAACATTAAATTTACCATGTTGATCATGTTTAAGTATATACAGTTCAGTAGTGTGAAGTATATTCACATTGTTCTGCAAAACATCTCTAGAATTTTTCATCTTGCAAAACTGAAACTTTATACCCATTAAACACTAATTTTCCCTTTGTCCTCCTCCAAGCCTTTGGGAACCACATTTTTACTTTCCATTTATATGATTTTAACTACTTTAGATGTTTAAACAAGTGGAATCATATAGTATTTGTCCTTTTGTGACTGGCTTATTTCATTGAGCAAAATGTCCTCTAGGTTCTTTCATGTTGTAGCATGTGATAGCATTTCCTTTTTTGTTGTCTTCATAATATTCCATTATTTGCATACATTACATTTTCTTTATCCATTTATCAGTCAATGGACATTTAAGTTGTTTCCACATCTTGTCTATTTTTAGTAATGCTGCAGCGAATGTGGAAGTGCAGATATCTTTTCGAAATCTTGGTTTTAATTATTTCCCACTTATACCAAAAAGTGGGACTGCTGGACCATGGTAGTTCTATTTTTAACTTTTAGAGGAACTTCCATAACTGTTTTCTATAATTGCTGCAACATTTTACTTTCCAACTGACAGTGTAAAAATGTTTCAATTTCTCTACATACGCCCCAACACTTATTATTCTCTGTTCTTTGATAATGGCCACCTTATTGGATATAATGTGATCTCTCGTTGTAGTTTTGATATGCATTTCTTTTACAATTAATGATATTGAGCATTTTTTCATATGCTTACTGGCCACTAGTATGTATTCTTTGGAGAATTGTCTATTTAAGTTCTTTGTCCAATTTAAAAATTGGTTATTTCTTCTTTTGTTGTCAAGTTATATGAATTCCTTACATTTTCTGGATATTAATCCCTTATCAAATATATAATTTGCAAATTTTCTTTCCCATTCTGTAGGCTGTATCTTCACTCTGTTGATTGTTGTTTTTTCTTTTCTGATACAGAGAAGTTTTTAAGTTTGATATATTCCCATTTGTCTATTTTTTTTTTTCTTTTGTGGCCTGTGCTTTTGGTATCATATCCAATAAATAATTACCAAATCTAATATCCTAAAATTTTCCCCCTGTTTTCCTATGAAAGTTTTATAATTTTAGGCCTTACTTTTAGGTCTTTATACTGTTTTAAATTAATTTTTTTGTGGTGTAAGGTAAGGGTTCAATTTCATTTTTTACCTGTGAATATCTAGCTTTCCCAACACTTACTGAAGAGATTCTCTTTTCCCCATTGTGTAGTCTTGACACTCATTTTCAAGATCATTTCAGCTATTCAGTGTCCACTGAGAGTATTTAGGGTGAAGTTTTCTATTTAAAAAAAAAAAACTGTCATTGGAATTTTGGTAGAGATTGCATTGAACCTGTAGATAACTTTGGGTGGTATGGCCATTTTTACAATATTAAGAATACCAATCCATGGTATTGGGATGTCTTTATATTTCTTTGTGTCTTCATTAATTTCTCTTAGAAATGTTTTATAGTTTTCAGTGTATAAGTGTTTCTTTTCGCTCCTTGGTTACATTTATTTCTAAGTATTTAATTCTTTTTGAAGCTATTGTAAATAGGATTATTTTCTTAATTTCTTTTTCAAAATAGTCATTGTTAGGATACAGAAATGCAACTGATTTTTGTGTGTTGATTTTGTATCCTGCAACTATGCTGAAAGTGGGTATTATTTTTCACAATTTTTGTAGAATCTTTAGGGTTTTCTACATATAAGTTCATGTCTTTATAATCTCATACTCTTCCTTTCCAATTTGGATGTCTTTTTTTATTCTTTTTCTTTCTTTTTTTTTAAAATTGTTTAATTGCTCTGGCTAGGACTTCTAATACTACGTTGAATAGAGCTGGCAAGAGTGGACCTCCTTGCCTCATTCCTGATGTTAAAGAAAAAGCTTTCAGTCTTTTAGCATTCCGTATGATGTTAGCTGTGGGCTTATCACACATGCTTTTATAATGTTGTGGTAGTTTCCTTTTATTCTTAGTTTGTTGAGAGTTTTTATCTTGAAAGAATGTTGAATTTTGTCAAATGATGTGGTTTTTGTCCTTCATCTGTTAATGTGGTGCATTACATTAGTTTATTTTCATATGTTGAACTATCCCTGCATTCCAGGTTGAAGTAAATGTTTTGATAACACATTTTCTAGAGAGAACCTTTTTCCATTATAATGTGATTTTCTCAATTGCAGCTATATTTAAGTCTTCATATAAATCCCGCTTCTGATGAAACAGCTGATGTCTCACCTTGGCTAGATTCTGATGACTGAGAAATCAGGGTGTGTGTGTGTGTGTGTGTGTGTGTGTATGTGTGTGTTTATGGTGGTGAATACTTTGTACAATGAATGAGAATAAGTACAAGATAGTAGTTTGAGAATGTGAGCTCTCAAGTCATACTCTACGAGTTTAAATCTCAGCTCCTCAGTAATTTGAGGTTGGACAGATTACTTAGCATGCTTGTGCCTCAGTTTCTTCATCTGTAAAATGGAAGCATTAACAGTAACCTATCTCATATAGGCACAATAAGAATATAATATACATAATTTTGGAACTAGAATTTGCACGCAAGTTCATTGCTGAAATTGGAGTTGATTTTTAAATAAACTTTAAAATTTCAGATTTATAGCACAATTGTGACAATAGTGTAGAGAATCCTAATATTCTTCACATTTAGTTTCTCCTATTATTAGCATCTTACATTAGTATGGTAATTTGTCACAATTGAATGAACTAATGAACTAGTATTAATACGTTTCAAATTTATTCAGATTTTTTAGTTTTACTCTATGTATTCACTTCTTTCTAAGATCCCATACAGATTACCACATTATATTTAGTCATCATGTCTCCTTAGGCTCTTCTTGGCCATGACAGTTCCCTAGACTTTCACTGTTCTTATGACCTTCAGAGCTTTCATAAATACTAGTCAGGTATTTTTTTAGAATATCCCTTAGTTGGGAATTTTCTTGTAGTTTTTCTCATGATTAGACTGGGGTTATGAATTTTTAGGAGGAAGACCACAGAGTTACAGTGCCATTTTCATCACATCATATCAAGGGTACACTCTATCAAGATGATTTATCACTGTTGAAATTAACCTTGATTACCTGTCTGGATAGTATTTGTCAGATTTCTTCACAGTAAAGTTACTGTCCTTCTTCATTTTCTATACTATATTCTTTGGAGAAAGTCACTCTGTGCCACAGCCCACAATTAATAAGCAGAGTTGTGTCTTTCTCTTGGGGGGTAAACTATCTTACGGGGTAAAGCATCAATTATTTGGGCTTATTCTACATGGGAGATTTGTCTTTTCTCCCCATTTACTTAAACATTTATTTATATCAGTGTGAATTCAGGGATATTTATGTTATACTTTGGACTATAACCCTACTATTTTATTGCTCAAATTGTTCCAGCTTTAGCTATTGGGAGCTTTTTGATTGGGTTCTGTGTCCCTTTCAGAGACCCTCATCACTGTGATCTGTTTTGTTTTCTTTGTTTTATAACACTTCCTTACTTTCTGGCATTACAAGATACTTCAGGATCCACTTGTGTATTTTCTACCTGAGTCCTGGAATCAGCCACTTCTTCAAGGAGCTCTGGTTCCTTTTATTGGTGAATGGTATTAGAAACCAAGATCCAGACACTAGGAATGCTTGTTGCTACTGGGATGGCTTTCTAGGCCCAGGATACATTTATATTTGCCACAACTCATATTTATATACCTCAAAAGCCTTCCTTATTCAAATAAGAATCAAAAAAAGAAGATCAGTTTACATAGGTACTATAGAGAATTAATGACTATACAGAATTTGGAACTGTATGTACAAAAATAAATATTTTATGGATATCTATCAATTTTAGAATTGTAGATATTTTTTCACATGCTTTTTATTTCAATAGAAAAGTACTAATTCTGAAAGGCAGTCTAGCAGTGGTTATATGTGAACTCTGAAGCCAGAATTCAAATATTATCATTTTTTAATATTGACAATAGCCATATTCATATTAATATTTAGAAAAACATCTATTTTATTACTCTACAAACAATTTGGTATTTAAAATTGACTACATCTTTCTTGATCTTTTGTTCTTTATATTTTACAAATTCAAAACATACCCAACCTTAAAAGAACATGATATCATTATATAAATAACAATTAAATGGTCCTAAACATTTAAGTTGTCCCAACAAAATGACTTCTTAAAATGTTTGTTACTCCTTTCAGATAATAATATGATAATTTACTTTATATAGAGACAAATGTTATTTAAAAGTCCCTTCTGAAGATAGTACAGTATTTTGTTTCCCTAGAAATATATTGGTTACCTTTCTTAAATATAATTTAACCACATATTAAAGTATTGACCCATTGCACAAATAAATGGTATTTACATATTTTATAGGTCCCTTTTTAAAGATACTTTATCTTTCTTACTTCCTGTACTAACATCTATCTAAAAGGTAAAATACCTTCTTTTAATACTATCAATAATTAAGTGAAAGAAAATTTCAAAACAACTCCTACTATTGTTTTATTCTATATTTTGCTTCTGCATACTTAATTTCTGACTAAATATGAATCTTAGCCTCATAAAAAAATTAAAATTTGGAAAGGTCAGTAAATTGTACAGTGAATTTTTGTTTTTGTGTCTTATATTATTTTGTATCTTTTCAGTACTGTTATAAACCTACCAGTGAACCGAGTCAAATAGCTTGTCAATTCAAGCAAATACTTAAGTTTACCAATGTTTTCCTCAATTACTGAATCACTAGATTGTTTTGATGTTTTGTAGACACATCTCCAAATGTTATAGGAAAACACCTTTACAGCTACAATCTCTTTGACAACTGAGCAACTTATAAACTTGATTTTTCCCCTTGTTATTAGGGAAACAGCTGCAAAAATGGCTTAATTATGCTTATAAGTGTGCTGTAGGGTTAACTTCTGAATGAATATGTCATAAAACATTTTGCAGATAGAAAGTGTCATTGTAATCCTAAATATCAGGCTGGCTCTTATCACTACATCTGAAATGAAGCTAGAAAGATCTGGACAGGGTAAAAGCAGAAACCTCATTCCAATACCCTCATATATTCTTCTTTCAAAATGAACAAATATCCAATCCAGTGATTCCAATGCCTCAAATACAAATTGGGGATATCAACTGAGGCAATGACCACTTGAAAACAAAAGAAAACCAAAAAAATCAGTAATTATAGAGAAGTAAAAAAACTTTGTCATATATTTTTTAAAAAATGCCACACACAAATTCAGGTAAACACAAATACACATAAAATAATGAATATCCTAGAGAAGAGCTGGCACACTTTTTCTGTTAAGATCCAGATTATAAATATTTTATGCTTTGTAAGCCATATAGTCTTTGGTATTTACTCAATGCTGCCATTACTATGCAGAATCAGATACAAAAAACATTTAAATGATTGGGCATGGCTGTATTCCAATAAATTATTATTCATGGACACTGACATGCAAAATTTGTATAATTCCTATGTCTCACAAAATATTGCATTAAAATTTTTTTTAAATCATTTAAAAATGAAAAGCTATTCATAGCTCATGGATTATACAAATATAGGCGATGGTCTGGCTTGTGTCTTCATGCCATCATTTACCAAACTCTGGTTTATAGTGATTGCTGCAGGGCAGTTTATTTCATGCAGAATGAAGAAAAATAGCATTTATACAACTCTGGTTATGCTGCCACCAACTATAATTGTATGTGTTGCTCCTTTTCTTATAGTTTTTACTTTCAATAGTAATGACCAAGAATTTTACCAATGTCATTTTTCCATTTTGTTCTCTTGGGAAAGTAATTTATTCCCTCTGGAACTTAGTCTTTTTCTAAGTGGCAAAATAATGTCTAATTCAGATTTATTATGAGGTTGATAGGAACATCTAAGCACTGACTAGTACATAATAGAAGCTCAGTAAATTTTAAAAATGATTATGAATCTCGTTTTTTTTATGTTAAAGTCGACTTTGTCTGTAAAAAAATGATTATGAATCTTGAGGGTCACATTTTTCTTGACTTTATACAATAGTATTTTATGATATTTAGCAATCATTTGTTTATTAACTATTATCTGCCTATTGCAGAGCTAGCCACTGGCCATACCAAAAACATTAGATGTTTTTCTTTGTTTTTATTGAGGAGCAATGAGGTAGAGAGATTTATAAAACATGATAATTTTTATAATGTGGAATAAGTATGCATTGACTTTAAATGAATAGATGAATAATTGATATAATTCCTTAAATGTACCATCTTTCTCAGTTGCAATAATTACTAAGGAGATTAGAGCCAGTTCATGATGTTTATCACTATACCTAGAGATACACATGCATTGATAGAATTTACTTTCAACAGGTTGGTAAAAGTATAAATTATTATTTTCTACTCTTTCAAGTTACCTAATTTAATAGGGTACTAAAAATACCTATGTAGAATTTTGCTACCAATAAAGTGATTTCTCATGTACTTTTAAAATTTATCTTAATATTTAAAAATATTTGTGGCTCAGAGAGGGTTTTATTAATTTAATTTTACTAAGAAGAAATATGAAACTTGGTAATTTATTCCATTATACAATCTAGTCAAAAGAAGCATTTAAATTAGAAAATACTTCTACTGACTATCTGCTTGGTACACCTTCAACAATATCATATTGCTACTAATATTTTCTTTACCTTGATAAGGTAAAGAAAGATCTAATTTTTCTTTACCTTCCTTATTGCTATGAGTAAAATAAAATCATACAATGTGACATCATAAGGACCAAAAACGATTCAAAATGGTGCTGTAGTTAAAGAGGAACCATACCTATCAAGTGTGGATCATGAGATATAGCTGCTTTCTTCTAAATATGATCCGAGGCAAGATCCAACATCTGTGGATTTTAAACACAAACATAAAATCTTTTGGGCTCTCATATCAAATTCTAGGTGGTGGTTTAGGGAAAAATTAATCACTTTACAGAAGAAAAAAAATATGGTCATGCAATATAGACCAAAAAGCAAGTTCCGCTTCCACTGAATGCAAATTAGGTAATTTGGATCAACTCTTCTGCCTGAGACAAAATATATAAAATTATTTGCCTGTAAACATTAACGACTTAAGAAAATTGTGAAATAATTACCAAAAGAGAGAGGTTCTGGGGGAAGGAGTCCAGCATTTGGTACCCCCTTATCCCCAAAGGAAAGGCCACTGCTGAAGAGGAAAGACAGGAGGCAGACCTTTTTGTACTTTGGTAGAAGTACTAGAAGCCTCAAAGAGCTAGAGGGGTATGAACTATTTTTTTGCTTGTTGTTGAATTAGTTTTTGTCTTTGGTGAATGCCCTGTCAATTTGGGGAGGGTCCTCAAAAAGATGTAGCATATGAGCTTATAATTTGTATGTTCAAGATGATAAAATCCAAGGCTGTGAATTTCAAGAGAGAACTAGTAACTATGAAAAGTAAACTAATAAAAATTTCAACATTAAATAATAAAATAACTGAAATTAAGAATTGTTTGGATACTTTTAACAACATATTAGGCAGCAGTAAACAGAGAAATTAATAAATTGAATAGGTCAGAAGAAGCTGAATAGAGAATTAATAAATTGAATAGGACAAAAGAAAACATACAGAGTAAAATTGAGACAGATAAAGGATACTTTTTTTGAAATATATGAAACACAGAGAAAAAGTAAGGGACTTAAAAGATATGAGGAGGTTTAAAAAAGTATAATTGAAAATTAGAGATTCCAAGGAATAAGATAAAAGGAATGAGTCAGTAGCAATATTTGAAAAGATAAAGGAAGAGAATTTGCCAAAGTTGATGAAAAACAAATTCACAAATTCAATAAATCTTACCCACTCTCAGATGGTAAAAATTTTAGAAAAATCATACATTGTCACTTCATGATGAAACTGCTCAAAATAAAATATTAAAAACATTAAAAGTATTGAGAGAAAATTAGAGAAATTATCAAAAACACAGAAATAGACTGGTGGCAGAAACGATGGAAGCCATAAAAAATAGAATGATATCATCAATGTATTGAATTAAAATACATTCCAGCTTAGAATTTTATCCTGTTAAATATCTTTTAAAATAAATATAAAATAAAAACAGTTTCAATAAAATAGAAACTGAGGTAATTCATGCACTTACTAAACTGAATGAAGTCCTAAAAAGTACTGTTCAGTAAGAAGGTATAAATGTAAACATATATGTGACTGAAATAAAAGAGGAAGAACATATATTAAGTTTTTCAAAGTACTTTGCATTATTCTAACAAGAGTAAATGTATTACTAATAATGAAAACAGATGATTTAGGAATAAGTGCTGTAATTTGCTATACAAGCATTAAAAAATAGTAAAGTATTTTATAACTACCAATTTAATTTAGGTGTAAGGTAAAATAATGAAATACTAAAATAATATAAAATGCACAAAAAGAGAAGAAAAGAAACATACTGCAGGTAGAATAAATGAAAACTTTTAGAAAAGTAGTAGATATAAATCTAAATATATCAATGATAATATTAAATGTAAATTACATAAATTCTCGGTTAAAAGGCCTAGATCTTCAAATTTGATGAAAAGAAGAAAATGCAGCTATTACTGTTTATAAGAACACTCCTAAAACTTAAGGCCATAAAAGAGATTGTATTGTTTCCTAGGACTGCCATAATAAAGTATCACAAATTTGTTGGCTTAAAACAACAAAAATGTATTCTCTCACAGCTCAGGCTACAAGTCTGAAGTCAAGGTATTAACAGGGTCATGCTTTCTCTGAAGGCTCTATGACAGAATCCTTCTTTGCCTTTTCCTAGCTTCTAGTGGTTGCTGGCAATCCTTGTATTCCTTGGCTTTTAGACAGTTCACTCCAATATCTGCCTCCGAATTATATATGGCATTCGCTCTGTGAATCTGTCTGCATCTGAATTTCTCACTTTTTATAAGGACACCAGTTATATAGCATTCAGGACCTGCACTAATCCTACATGACCTCATCCTAACTTGATTACATCTGCAAAGACTATTTCCAAATAAAGTCACTGCTTTAGTTCATTGGGCTGCTATAACAAAATGCCACAGTCTGGGTAGCTTATAAACAACAGAAATGTATTTCTCAGAGTTCTGCAGGCTGGGAAGTCCAATATCAAGGTGCCAGCATTGCTGTGTCCTGGTGAAGGCACTCTTCCTGGTTCATAACTGATGCCTTCTCACTGTGTCCTCACATGGTGGAAGTGGCAAGGGATCTTTGTGGGTTCTCTTTTAGTTTTATTTTTTTATTGTTGTTTTAAAAATTTTTTTAAATTGAAGTTTAGTTGATTTACAATGTTGTGCTAGTTTCAGGTGTACTGCAAAGTTATTCAGTTATACGTACATACATATCTTTTTTTCAGATTTTTCCCTTATAGGTTATTATAAAATATTGAATAGGGCTTCTCTGGTGGCGCAGTGGTTGAGAATCTGCCTGCCAATGCAGGGGACACGGGTTCGAGCCCTGCTCTGGGAAGATCCAACATGCCATGGAGCAACTAGGCCCGTGAGCCACAACTACTGAGCCTGCACGTTTGGAGCCTGTGCTCCTCAACAAGAGAGGCCACGACAGTGAGAGGTCCGTGCACCGAGATTAAGAGTGGCCCCCGCTCGCCGCAACTAGAGAAAGCCCTCGCACAGAAACAAAGACCCAACACAGCCAAAAATAAATAAATAAGTAAATAAAAATTTAAAAAAATATATTGAATATAGTTCCCTGTGCTATACAGTAGGTCCTTGTTGTTTATCTATTTTATATATAGTAGTGTGTATATGTTAATCCCAAACTCCTAATTTGTCCCTCTCCTTGTCTTTCCCCTTTGGTAACTATAAGTTTATTTTCTATGTCTGTGGGCTTATTTCTGTAAGTTCATTTATATGTTTTGTTTTGTTTTTTTTTTTTAGGATCCACATGTAAGTGCTATCATGTGATATTTGTCTTTCTCTGTATGGCTTACTTCACTTAGTATGGTAATCTCTAGGTCCATCCATATTGTTTCAAATAGCATTATTTTGTTCTTTTTTATGGCTGAGCAATATTCCATTGTAAAAATATACCACATCTTTATCTATTCATCTGTCGATGGACATTTAGTTTGCTCCCATGTCTTGGCGATAAGAACACTAATCCCCTTTATGAGGGCTCCACCCTCATGACCTAAGTACCTCACAAAGGCCCCACCTCTTAATACCATCATCTTTGAGGGTTAGGATTTCAACATATGAATTTTGGGGCAACATAAACACTTAGACCATAGCAGTCACATTCAATGATTCTGGGTGGATATGAACTTGGGGGTAAACTAGTCAACCCAATATAGTCCTCCCTTCAGCTCTCAAATACTCATCTCCTTCCTGCCTGCAAATTACTTTCACCCTATATCAACATCCGCAAAAGTTATAAACTATTCTAGCATTAACTCTAAATCCAAAATTTCATCTGAATATCATCAACTCAAAATAAATAAAATTGGTAGAATATCAGCAAAAAGTAAACGCACAAAGAAGCATATCAGAATTCAGACAAAAGTAGAGGAAATTAACACAGCAAGTGTCTTTTTGAAACATAAATGAAATTGATCAACTTCTAGCAATACTGATCAAGATAAAAGGGAGATACAAATTGTCAATGTTAGGCATGAAAGTGAGGCTATCATTAGAGAGATATCACAAATATTAAAAGGCTACTTCAATAATATTATAAGAAAATTTATGACACCATGACAACTTAGATGAAATAGAGAAATTCCTTGAATTGCACTAATAAACAAACTGATACAGTATGAAACATAAATCTAAATAGCCCTTTATCTTTGAAAATAATTGAATTATCCATAATTTTCTGCTAAGAGCACACCAATTTTAATGGTTTCACAGATAAATTCTGTCAAACACTTGAGGAAAAAATAATACTTATATTGCACAAACTCTTTCAAAGAAGTGGGGAGGATGGAACTTCCCAACACATTTTATGGGGCCAAAACAACTCTGATAACAATACCACAACTGGCAGACATTACAAGACATTACAAACCAATTTTCTTTCATGATCAATAATCCTTAAAATATATTAGCAAATAAATCTGGCAGTATAAAAAAAGTATAAAATACCCTTACAAGTGGCATTTATCTCAGGAATGCAAGGCTGGATTAACATTGGAAAAGTGATCAGTGTAATGCTCTGTATTAATAGAATGAAAAAGAAAAACCACATGATTTTCACAATAGATCCAGAAATAAAATCAATTAACAAAAGTCATCACCCATTTATGATTAGAATTCAGAACACTCAGCAAACTATAGTAAACAAGAGTATTTCCCCTTGATAAACAGAACCTGTGAAAAATCTACAGTTATCCTCTTTCTGTAGATTGGCTCTTAACTATATATATATTGTGTACATATGCTTTTGGCCCACAAGAACTAAATAATTCATTCTTGTGTCCAAATTCTGAGTACCCAGGAAAATATGATTGAACTAGCATTGATCAGGTAGCCACCCCTGTGGTGACTGCCTTCACCGTAGAGTTATGTGTTCTGCTATGCGCTCAAAAATTGCTGAGGAGTAGATTATCCGACAAGGAAACAAAACCCATCTCCTATACTACTGAAACCTGAAGTAAGATTAATGATTAAGTGTCAAAAAACTCTTTCTTCTCTCCCAGAGGTGAATCATGAAGGTTTGCAATGATCAGAAAAGGTTTTAGATGGGAGAAGAAATGCCTCTTGAATAATAAAAGTTTAATCAAATATCAAAGTTCCACCTCTAGTCTTTCTTCTACTTAGATTGACATAGAATTTAGACTTTTTTCAAAACAGGCTTAATTGCAAGCATTAGAGTGATAACCCATTTTCCTACCTTTGATGATGCTTATAAAAACAGCCACTTTAGGATTAATAATTTGCTTCACCATACTGAAAAATGTCTGTACGAAATTTTTGTTTGAAAAATTCCTGTATTAAAAGATTCTGATGGAGTCTCTGGACATTAATTTTTTAGACATATATGGGAGGCCTTTGATATAGTAATACTGACCTCTGTTTGGAATAGGACTTGTATGCATTAAGACCACTACCTCAATTGTTTGGTTTTTGTTACAAAAGAAGCCATAACATTTTCAGTTTATTCACAAAGCACAATCTGATAGAGGCATGGTGTGCCTCTATCAGCAACCCTGCAACTTTGAAAACCATCTATTATCTTTGCAGTGCTTCTTCTCCACTCTTGACCATGAGAGCAAAGCTAGCTTCTCCTGGACCCCTTTTGCACGTATTCTTCATTAAATGCTTTAAGTTTTCTTTACTTTTTTGGTAAGATCCAGCAGTGTTAGTGGTGGTGTAGAGGGTGGATTTAATAACAAGCCTCAATTACTGTATCTGACTTATAGAGATAAGTATGAATATGCGTATTTGACCAGATTGCATAGAGGAGTTTAGACAATTGATCCATAATATATTTGGAGTCAAAACATATAATTGCTTAAACCCTGATCAATAGTGTCACTAGTAATTTTGTTTCACAAGAAAAAGAAACCAATATATCCTAAAAAGAAAAATGTTTCAATATATAATCAAACATCCAGGTCACCTTTCTCATTCAAATCCAGGTTACAATTCTTCTAATCAGACTAAGAAATTCTGTACAGAGAATTAATCTGAATTACTTCACTAACAGAAAACACACAATTTAAGTGACTATTTTGTGGTAGGTCCATGAAGATTAAACAAATAAGCATTTAAATAAATAAAAATAAATAACCTTATATACCATCTACCAGAGAAGATAAGACATGTGAAGAATTTGCAGTAAAATAGTTAATTAGTGCTGTTAAATGAGTGACAACATAAGCAGAGAAAACATAAGAAACAGAGGCATACAAATGCAATTCATATTCAAGAAAACCATGAACTTTTGCTGCAGTTAGAACGTAAGGAAGACACTGCAATTGAAATCTGGAAGGTCAGTTTGCAATCAGATAGTAGAAGATCTTGAATGCAGTGTAAAGGATTTTGGATTAGAAAAGGTCTTAAGGGTTGGCAAGGGAAAGTGATATGACCAAATACTAGTTTTAGAAAGAAACTCTGGCTGGCTTGTGGAACATGGTTTAGAGTGAGGAGAAACAAGCAAAAGGGGGAGTTTTTTGAGCTCAGGTGAGAGACAAAACTGATATAGGGCAATAGAAATACTTATTTTACAATAAAATGGTTGGATTCTTTATGCAATACTAGGAAAAGTGGAAGGAGAAAATAGGGACAGTTGATAAAGAAGACTGTAATGGAGTGATGGAGTTTACATACACCGGCATAGAATCTAAGGAAATCCAGAGGTTGGGGTAAAAATTGGAAAAGGACAGATAAGTAGATAAAGGATGAGTAGGAAGTCACAATTCATATTGATACTTTCCCATCGTCAAGTAATAATTTTGGACCATATACATTTTTTTCTGAAACAACTTACTCCCAATTGTTTGCCCTATGAGATGATTGTACAGTATCACAACTCAGCAGTACTGCTTCCAGAAGCCTTAAAGTCTAACAACTAAATTGTTTTCCTAAATTCAGGCCCTTTTTTTGACCATACCCATTAGGCACTACTGTAAAATTGGTTTTGTTTTTAGCCTTGGGCTTCTAGTAAGCACTTTTGCTTTTTTAAAAGGTGAGTATCACAGACCCTGTACCCTAAGGAACTGAGATATCAGTATAGCCTTAGCTTTATTCATAGAGATTTACATTCAATTCCCATTAACCTTAATAGGAAGCTATTATCTAACTGGCATGGATGATTGGTAATTCAGAATAATTCAAGATAGAGTTACTTCATTTGAAGTAACTCAAACAAATGTCAACAACTTCCATTTAAAACAAAGTGTGCATCATATTATCTACTCCTAGGTAATTTTCTACATAGGCAAAACAATTCATTTTATAGGATATGTTTATATTAAAAAATTTTGAACCCTTTAAGGATGTTAAGATATCTTTAAAAAAGTAAAGCTGTTTTAATACTCAGTTCTTAAAATTATTTTAAGAAATATCTACTTAATAACCTTGGAAATAATCTAAGGGAAATTTTCTTCTTCATATCTGAATATGAATTCAAACAACAAAAATAAACATTATCAGCACATATGAAATAGAAAACTAAACACAAAGTCTTGCTGTTAATATTAATTTTTAAAATATGCTTATGAAGTTATATAATTGGGGTAATTAAATTATATGAACTCAAATACATGAGATGGGAAGCAGAAAGAAATGGATTTGAACTTAATTTGTAGGAGAAATATTAAATTATCATGTATATGTATGAATTAATAACAGTGTCAGTTTATGTTCATCTAAGGTTAGGGTAGTTGTAGAAAAATAAGAAAAGAACCACTAATATCACCATTAAATTCTACCTTGATATTTAAATGTTGTGTGTTTAACCAACATTTATAGTTATATGTTTTCCATGTATTTCTGGAAGAATGAATTATTATAGAATAATTAACAGAAGTATATCCCACCTTCCACTTGCCACATAGTACATGCAGCAAAATTAGAATAATAAAAGCAAAAAGCCTCTATTCCTAGAAGATGTTTCTCTTTCTCTTTCTCTGTCTCGCTCCCTCTCTCTCTATATATAATACCAAATATATATATAACACCAAAATATAACTAGTCGACTATAAGTACTGGGCAAATTTCCAAAATTTAAAGCCATTTTAATGTTATAATAGTAATACATTAAATTCCTAAGGCTATTGTTTTAACTATTTTCTAAGGACAACTTTATGAAAAATCAATGAATGGGCCTAATATTTAGCAGTGTTTGTATTAGAAGTAATCTTGGCTCTGATAATCCTTTCACTGTTCAGATCAGACTTGTGATTTGGGCAAGAGGTAGAAAAACAGATAGAAGTGATACATAAGGGATCACAGTCTTCTGGGCCAATGTTTTTCAAAAATCATTGGGCATTCAGCTCTTTAGGGCTTTTGTTTTAATGTATATCTAATTCATTAGATCTGGGGTGAAGGGTCTAAGACTACCTTTTATCAGCCTCCCAGATAATGCCAATTTTGCTGGTGTAAGGTCCATATGTTGAGTAACAAGTCCATTTCTCCTAATTTTCCAAATGAGTAAGTACATAAGCTGAGGGAATCCCTTGATTCCCAAAGATTACTAAATCTGTAATGGGCAGAACCCTAACTATATTGTTATTATTATTCTATTAGTGACTTGCCAAAAGTTCTTTATTTTTCTCAATATTAGTTATATCATTCTCTTTGTCACAGAATTTATATTTGAGTTTAATTGATTTAATTCAGAACAAACTAAATCACTGTTTGTGATTTTCTCCAGTAAGTATATTGTTGGTAGAGGGAGAAAAGTAAGTTAGGCAGAGCATTGACAACGCTTAGGAGAAGTGAGAAATTAGACCTAAACTAGTGTTTGGAGGAATAATGGCCTATAATAACATTATGATGCCGTTGCACACATTTGCATCTGTGCCATGGCTGGTTTAATACGGAAGTACTGCATTGTGTCTCAATTTTGGCATGATGATTCAATTCACTTGGCACAAAAATTTCATTTGAATCTAATCTTTAAACCTTTGTACATATTTCCCCTTGTGAGTTTAGTCAACCATGCCAAATCATTGCAACAGAGTTCCCTACCCGTATAGAGATTTTCTTTAGCATGTATAATGAAGTTCATTATGAACTGGAGTAAGGTTACTGCTAGGTCTGCCAACTTGCTTTAAGTTAGAATGAAAAGGCATAGATAGTTGATTTGTATTGATGTAATCTCTAATTTGATTATGTTCCAATCTTTCCAAAAGCTTTTAAAATGTGTTGTGGAATGAAGCTGGATGATTACACATTGTCTTCCACTAATAATAGGTATAAATTCAGTATGTTTTAAAAGGCTGCATGAAAGCATATGTTTACAAAGTGATATTGGTATTATCCAGAATAATGCAGTCCAAGGAGAAAAAAAAATAAGATAAATGGAAATACAACTATCTTTTGAATAAACTCTTTCTTGGGGAAAATTTCCACTCATGTTTTTATAGTTCTTAATGGAAAATAGTAACCTAGCAGGCAGTCAAAAACAATTGATGGTTTATAGTAGTTTGAACTCTTCATCAAGAAATGGGCTTATTCATATACTGACAAGTCTCCAAGTAATGTTAACTGGGTCATGGCATCTCCTAAATCATTCATTTTCACCCTTGGCATGAGAGACAGAGGCACATAGCTGAGAATAAGTAATAATAAAAAAGTGTTCTTATGTCCCTTCCTTTCCCCAATTTTGACTGTTTGGGGCCCTGTACTTGGTCCAGTTTTCCCAATAACACTCAAGGTCTGGGCTTTTCTACTCTCTTTCCCCTTCCAAATTAAGAAAGGACATTTGTCTTCCATCTTTCCAACTTGATCTCCTGTTGACAGTGTAATCTGTTTCAATGCATTAGTGGTTCACATTTATACTCATTTTTATCAATAACTCAAATGAAATTATGGAATACAGTTTTGATTATAACACAAAGTACTGAATTTAGAGACTATGATGTATTACTCTTTCATTAAATAAATTTATATTGTGTACTTAAGATTTTTAACACATTATGCTTAGCAGGACTAAAATTACGGTAGTATGTATAATATTTAATACCCATTACAATCTAGAAAGTAACAATAAGCACAGAAATTTCAGGCATCTTAAAAATCTAGTGGGCAATCCTATATATGTTATTTTGGGATGTTTGAGCACCTATAAATTGTAACACATAATTAACTGTAAGTTGTGTCTATATGTAAGACTGTTCTATGGAAAAGTAAAAGAGTTATATGAGTCACATTTTTTTTTTTTATTCTGGGCCTTTTAATTATACAATTAAAATGGAAGTACATTACTATGTGACTAGTACAGAACCAAATGAAATATTAGCAATTTATGCAATTAAAAATGTATGTACAATTGTATCTCAAGAATTCATTTTATATTACTAGGATCAAAGACGACTCCAAATGTAACCTTGTAACTCAAAATCAATCTAAATCCAAAGTTAGTAAAATTTACTCAGAGCTGATAATACAAATATATACTTGAGGGCATACACACACAAAGTCACACACGTATGCACACATATGCTGGTAGCTGCTTGTTTGTTTTTTTTAACCCCAACATAATAATGGGAAAAATGATAAAAATATGCGGGAACTATTGTAGAAGAACATTTAGATAACTTCATAGCAGATAAGAAACTAACAGCCTGGCCCTTAAAGCCATTGGCAACATTTCTACATATCTAGTAATTACACACTTGAACCTCTTTCTAGAGTCAACATGAAGTTAAAGCTCACCTCAGGGCCTACTAAAATTTAAGCATAGTCAAATCTTAACTTTTTTCTGCATGGCTAGATGGGATATTGATTTACTGAACTCTATAATCTGACATCAAAACTGTAACGTTCTTTACATTGGTTTGTCTCACCAGAGACAGAGTTTATTTGTGCCTATTTTGGTTCCACTTTTGCAACAAACAGAACCATAAAACAGTATTATTTCATTAATATTTGTTTGCTTTCTAGTTATCCTCAAAAAGATTATGTATACATTTTTATCATATAGTTGTATTTTCCAAACCCTTTCAATTCAGCAGTTAATTCAAAAAGTCTCTCTAAAGATAGATTGCCGCTGTTTTGATTAATATTTCTTGGCATAACAGCTTTCCATTTAGTTGCAAAATTGTATTCTAATTAAATGCTTTCTAAGAAGCTAAGCAAATTTTTGGCAGACTTAATGCTCCCAGCATGTATCTTTTCTCCCATTGCAAGATTTCAGGAGTTTTATGTGCAATTAATTTACTAGCTACAATATATCTGTGTGTGATTCATAATACTATATTGTTTGGAGATATCTCTTTCTTTGAAAAGAAAATCCAGGGGATACAGACATTTTTCAATTTTCATTTTTTTTCGCTGACTGCATGTTTACTTCATTTGGAGGCTGAATTGAACTTTTGGAAAAACCGTACTTCTACAGAATGTTTTCATTGATGACTTTCTATCAAAGCACAAGTTTCAAATAGGCACAGACATTCTTTTCATTCTCTTCATTGTTGCATTCTTGTGTGTGTTAGCAACCAGCACAAATTCCTGTTTTCTTTATTCCACTTTATACCGTATATAACTCCTTTCTCTGTGAATCCGATTATGCTATTCCTTTTTTTTTTGTCCCCACCAATTGCCCATTATCTTATTCTAGTTCAATTTTGGCTGGCCAGAAATTAAGTAATTTATGGCAGGCTAGCCAGAAATGAACTAAATGCAATTTAATTAATTTTTTGAACTCTTAAAACCTAAAAATAATTGGGACAAAGGCTCTTAACAAACATTTGTTGAATGAACTTCTCTGTCTTTGTCACGACAAGACAGCGTTTCCCATCAATTTTCCTAATAGATGAACTCACAGAAATTTATTGGCAATTATGATAATAAGGCTGAATTATCGTAGTCAAATTCCTTAATCTCTCTGTGGCTCAACCTCTTTGCAGTAATATTGGGATAAAAGTAATATTTATTTCATAGAATTAGTTTGAGGATTAAATGAGATATATATATAGACAATGCTTGGGTCAGTGTCTGGCAGATACCGTACATCATCATCATCATCGTTGTCATCATCATCATCGGTTTGTCCTAACATGTGTCACCCTCAGTTCTTTGAAAGAGAAATAGTGCTAAGATAGATAGTAGCAGACATGTGACATGGAAAAAGCCAAATTCAGAAACTGAGAATAGAGAAGGCAAAGATCAGAAATAATATTAACATTTGACAGGTTGAATAGAAACTGAAATAAGAACATGGAGTTATAGGCAAAACCTGAATTTGAGTGATGTGGAGTTGATAACAAAATGGCAAAGGAGAATGGGAAATTACAGGGCTGATGGGTATTGCTCTTTTGAATAACAACATAGAATGCAGCAGGATGGGAACAAGAGAACCATTATAAACAACCCCCCGCAAAAAAAAAACAAACAAATATTAACTTAAGCAATACCAAAACCCCTTTTATCCAGAACACCCATCTCTTTTAGACACACTGATCAAATTCTTAGCATAATTCAATCGAAGGGAAGCAGTATAGCACATCATAATTTCCCTTTTGTAGTAACACATTTTGCTCTGTTTCTTACATATTTATATCTGATTCCACTTTTTAGACATTTACATTTTTATAAATGAATTTTTCTTATTGTTGAAGCTAGGCTTTGCATATCTTATTTACCATATATTCTGAAATTCCCATCTCAGAGTTTTTCAACCAATTGCATTATTAAAATAGAATAACAACAATGATGCATTTTAAGTACTTATAGGTACTAGTAACCGTTTTAAACCTGTTCTAATCCATTTAATTCTCATTGTAGACTGATGGAATACTAATGAGAGGTGAGGACAAAGGTAACTTGGTCTTAGAGCCCATATTCTTGATCAGTGTGCTACTGTAGTAAACAAATGAAATGGAAGCACTGTGATGAACATAGAGGCACCATTAGAATATTACTGTGGAATAACTTCTTAACTGACTCAAGCAATTTATAGATAGTTTATTTTATTCCTGGCTATCCCTCTTATATGTTTTCACACCATTAAGTACATTTTATATAGGTCATCAAATTGCCTATGACCAAAAGAGGCCAATCTGGGTATTTTGCAGTGAGAATTGACCCCCAGACCTCCCATTCAACTACTCCTATCCCAGGTAGCACACTTATACATTCAAGCACGCTTCCCTTGAGAAGGACATGGTTGAAAATGGATTTAAGGGCTCGAGGTGGACCAGAGCTTAGATGCATAATGTAAGCTGAGCTTATTTTTACTGTGGGGAGAACAAGAAGAGTCATGCTGTATTTCAGTGTATTATTCCAAGGAGGATAACATACCTTGTACAGTAGTACCAGTCTGCAGCCAGGAGGACACACAGCTGTGATAATGTCCCCTTTCTTCCAGTTCTTCACTGTCACTTTCTTGTTCAATGCTGATGCATCACAAGGGAGAACTTTTCCCCAAGTGGTCACTCTCCTCCTGAGATTGAGAGAAATAATGAAATAATAAATATTAAATGAATTCCTTTATCTTACTTAGGGAGAAAGCTCGATAAATCAGAATAATCCTTTGTTTTTCTGAGGTATGTTAGATCAATGCCTATTAATATTTAAGCATAAACATAAAGAGTGTGATTTTTCTGATCAAAGAGGAGATAATCATATATTCTATAACAAAATGGCCAAATTCAATGTGACATATTTAAGCCTTTCCATTTGAACACCAAGGTTAAATAATGGCAAAGAGGATTTTAAGATATTTTCCATTAAAAATGTTTAAATACTTAAGCATATCACTTACAGTATTGCCTTTATAGTTGCAGCAGTATCCATTCAATATTTTGATAGTTTAAGATTGTTTATTCCTCTCTTAAGTCTCTTGTTCATCTTTATTTTCTAAAATACACTGAAATCAAAGGAGTAGTTTTCCACGGAGGATATATGTAAGGAGATTAACCACTGCATAGCAGGAAAACCAGTGGCATAAAAATTATGCCCCCCTAATGTTTAATATTGGCATCCAGTAAATAGAGTTTTCTGGATAAAGTTCAATAACATATAAAAAATTAGAAAACCATAAGAAAATCACAAAAATATGGATGATATATAAATAAAAAAAGAGATTGTAAATGAAAAATAGATTTCTATATCCCCAGGTGCTGAAAAAGCCAAATTCTGTGTGACTGTTTTAAATATATATTTTTACTCATTTGTGATATTTTTAGTTTATAAATCTGTCATTTTCCCCCCAAGAACTGCAAAGAGAGTTCCACAGCTTATGGGGAATAACTTAGAGGTAAACGACATAATTACAGGCACCCCACAAATGTACCTCTGTTGAGCTCCAGGAAGCAGTTTGCATAGTGAAATTAACCTTTGATGAACTGGCAGCCAGAATAGAAATATTAAAGTGACAGTTTTTGTTTGCTTGTTTTTGTTTTTATCATTTGCTGAGCAGCTGTGTTCCTATTCAACTCAAACTGGTATAAAACGATTTCAGAAAGCTGGGCAAATGAAAGTATTCCAGGTGATGAAATCATGAATCAAATATTTTCACATTCGTTTTTCACAAAACAAAAAAACCTTGCTCTTAGATTCTACCAATCATATTCTACCTATATAGAAAGCATAGAAAGGGAATCTTCATGTTTTGAATATTGCCTTCCAGTTAGGAAGGCCATTGATATTTCAAATTCCTATTACAAGTTTAATTGACTAATCAAGGGGCATATAATTTGATACTCAAATCATAAGGAAAAAAGCATCATCTGTTATGACCTTTTATAGCAGTTTTAACTAAAGTTAACTTCGATGCATAGAAAAATTTTATCTACCACCAAGACAAAATGTATCAATGTTACTCTCAGGTAATAGAGAAAATTAGGCATCCTAAGGATAAAAAAAGAGGAAATAAAATGCAAAGATCTCATATCAAGCAGGTTCTACTAATCAAATAAGAGTTGACATGGAACAATCAGTGATGAAGAGAGCCTTCAAAATTTCAGGGCAATTCAGGAAGACAGAGTTAACAACAGAATCATTTGGAGGCTCTCATAATTTCATGGAAGTAGAAATTGTGTGACCATTTGACGGCACCAATATATTACAGTATAGTTTCCACAAAAATTTCACCCAAAGGTGCTTTGTTATAATGCATTCACTGGTCCTGTTTAATATAAATATTTAACTAAGTGTATTTCATTACGATTATCCAAATTGTAGATCATCTAGGCACTGTGCTTTCAGGCTAATTATCCTATAGCCATTTAACTGATCATTGGGACCTCCACAAAAATTCAAGACTAGTTATATTGATGTTCTTAATGAGTAAAAAGCTCTACCCTTAAAACATAACAATTTTCTTCATAAATTAAGGGAAAAAATTTTTTGACAAGTTAAATTATATTTTTAAAATTTTAATATATTTTTGTATTGGTAAAGTAAAATTTAGCTGTGTAAGGAAATATGTCATAAAAGATGTACACATGTTAGGCTAAGAATTTCAAATTAAACAAAGATATTGAGGTAATTTCTTTCATTTAAACATTTTAAAATCAGTGAAATACAAAGACAGTGATTTGGTTCAGACTAGTAAATTACTTTGTTGGCACAGTTATAATTCAGAATTTCTTAGGATAACAAAATAAGAAGAGAGCAGAAAGTGAGAAAGTAATTATTTTTTAAAAAATAGATTTCCAATTTCCAGTCTAACATATAAAGAACTTAGAAGGCATCACTCCTGTTCTCACAAGAAAAAGCTGAACACACTGAAGATCAACTTTTCTTAGATCCATCAGAGAATTGAGGTAACAGGGCAAACCACCTCCCTGAAAACTGGAGAGAAAGGAGGATACCAAGAATCATAGCTTACCAGAAGCAAACAACTCAGAAGCAGAAAGCCACCACTGGAGCCAATATTAATAGGAATGTTCAACTATAATCAGTGAATTTCTGGAGAGTCAGTGTGGACAAGCTTAAGTGTTAAAAACTCTAGAAAACCAGTGTTCAGGGGAGGGGGGCACACTTTTGCATGTTTTACATTTAGGAGACCACTCAGGTTTTCAGGATGAAGATCTAAGAAAAATTCCCTAACCAACCTAAGAGAAATATACAACTCCAGCCCCCTCTAGCCTTCCTGTCTCATGAAAGTGTGCAGAGTGGGTTGGGCAAAGAGCTGAGAAGCAATTATGAAGGCCATAGACTAGGGGCACGAGATCACTAAAAGACTGAGATACAAGCATAAGAGTATAGAATACTTTTCTCCCTGCATCTTACCACCACATCAATCAGGCTTCTGTATAATAACAGTGGATTACATCTAAAAGAACTGCAAGTCTCAGGCCCTATTTTAAAAAGTCTCTAGGGAAGCACAAGATACCAGGTGAGACTAAAACAAGGATGCTAGTGGAAATTTTAGCTCTTAACACCTACCATTGCAGAAAACAGTGAATACAGCCTATCTCCTAGCCAGAAAAACATAAAATCTCACGCTAAAGTCCTGTTTACCACAGTTCCTTTCACAAGCTAATCATATGAAGCTTTCAACAAAAAAGTTACACGTCAATCTAAAAGGAAAATAAAAAGTTTGAAGAGACAAAGCAAGTATCAGAACCATACTCAAATATGGCAGAAATTTTGGAATTATTAGACTGGGGGACCTAAAATTACTATGATTAATACAGTAAGTGCTCTAACAGGAAAAGTGGACAACTTGCTAAATCAGATGGCTAAGGTAATCAGAGATGAAAACTCAAAGAATGAATAAAAAAAATATCATAAAAATCAAAATGGGGAAGGGTGGTCAAGATGGCAGAGTAGAAAGACCCTGAGCTTACCTCCTCTCACAGACATACCAAAATTACTACTATTTATAGAGCAACTATTGATGAGAAAGAACAGAAGACTAGAAGAAAAGGTCTACGACTAAAGATAAAAAGAAGGAATCACAAGATGTGTAGGAGGGGCAGAGATGTGCTATAGTCAAGACCCATACCTCTGGATGGGTGACCCACAAATGGAAGTTTAATTACAATTGCTCCCTAAGGAGCAAGGGGTCCAAGGCCCACACTGGCCTCTCCAGACTAGAGGTCCTACACTGGAAAGACAGGCCCAGAAAGTTTGGCTTTAAAGTCCAGATAGGCTTATTTTGGAAAAAGCCATAGGGCTCTAGGGAATAGAGACTCCATCTTAAAATCTCACACTCTCTAGGATGCAGGGCAGAAGCAGTAATTTGACAGGGGCCTGGGTAAGACTCACCTGCTGATCTTGTATAGCCTCCCAGAGAGGGGAGAGGCAACTGGAGCTAAACAGAGGGATATAGATAATGGGGCAGCCATTTCTGGGAGCTCATTCTACCTCATGGACACTGGTCAGCAAGCACCATTTTGGAATCCTCCCTCTAGCTCATTAGCTCAGGGATCCAGCCCCATTCACCAGCCTCTTGGCACTAGTACTGGGATGCCTCAGGCCAAGCAGTTAGCCTAGGGGGGCAGAGACCAACTTACCAGCAGGCTAGCTGCCTTAAGATATCCTGAGACCACAGCTGCCCTGAAACAGCACTGTGCATGAGAGGGCCCAAAATACTGCCCTGGATACCAGTGTATCAGCAGTTGCCCCAGAACCACCTAGGCCCCTCAGCCAGATGTCAGGACCTGGCCATGCCTACTAGCAAGCTAACACTAACTTCAGGATGCACCAGGGCCCTGCAACCAGAGAATCGGGGACTCAGGTCTGCCCCAGTGGGCAGGCACTAGCCCCGGGACTGGCCTCACTCATCAGTGGGCAGACATCAGCCCCAGGACCACTGCAGCCCTGCAACCTGCCTTGTCAGGACCCAACACACCCACCAGAAAGCTGGTACCAGCCCCAGGACACCGTGGCTCCCAGCCCTGAAGACCAGCATGCCAGCACAAGCTCTGGAATGCCTGGGGTCCCTCAGTCAGCTGCCCCAGGATCCAGCCTCACCCATCAGTGGAACAACACCAGGTTTGGGAAATCTCAACCCACACAGCCAACTGTATCAGGAACTGGTCTTGCCCACCATTCCTGGTCACCTCCACACAAGGCAGGGCCTGGCAACCAACTGGACCAGGGGCTAGGCACACAGACCACCCACAGTAGTCTGCCTACCATAACCTAAGTGCCCATGCAGCTCAAATAGGGGACCATGCTTAGAGCATATAGCTCTGGTGACCAGAGGGAAGTGCACTGCTGGTTTGCATAGGGCTTCCACAAAAGGACAATTCTCCAAGGCTGAGAAATATAACCCATGAAATAAACAGAAATAAAAACAGAGATTTTGGCAAAATGAGGCAACAAAGGAATATATTCCAAAGGAACAAGATAAAACCCCAAAAGAATTAAATGAAGTAAAGATAAGCAGTTTACCCAACAAGGAGTTCAAGGTAATGATTATAAAGATGTTCAAGGGACTCAGGAGAAGATTGGATGAACAGAGAAATAAAAAAAAAGTAGACGTTATAATGGACACCAAAGATAAACATAAAGGATCATAAGAGATTACTAGAAACAATTATACACCAATAAAATGGACAACTTAGAAGAAATGAACAAATTTCTAGAAAAATTTCTAGAATCTCCTAAGACTGAACCAGAAAGAAATAGAAAATATGAACAGAACAATTACCAGTATGAAACAGAATCAGTAATTAAGAAAACAAAACAAAACAAAACAACCAACAACTCCACGAAAACAAAAGTCCAGGACCAGATGGCTTCACAGATGAATTCTACCAAACATTTAGAGAAGAGTTAACACCTACCTTTCTTGAACTATTCCAAAAAGTTGGAGAGGAAGGAATGCTTTAAACTCACTCAGTGAGGCCAGCATCACACCAAAACCAGACAAAATCTCACACACACACACACACACACACGGAGAAAATTACAGGCCAATATTATTAATGAACATAGGTGCAAAAATTCTCTGAAAATACTAACAAACGGAATTCAACAATATGTTAAAAGGATCATACACCATGATCAAGTGGGTTTAACCCCAGAGATGCAAGGATGGTTCAATATCAGCAAATCAATCATCATGACACTGTACATTAACAGACTGAAGAATTAAAATCATATGATCATTTTGATAGATGCAGAAAAAACATTTGACAAAATTCAACATACATTTATGATAAAAATTCTCAACAAATTGGGTAGAGAAGAAACATACCTGAACATAAAAAAGGCCATACATGACAAAACTACAGCCAACATCATACTCAACAGGGAAAAGATTAATGTATTTCCTTTAAGATCAGGAACAAGAGAAGGATGCCAACTTTCACTACTTTTATTTAACAAAGCATTGCAGGTCCTGGCCACAGCAATCAGATAAGAAAATTAAAAAAAGGAATCCAAATTAGAAGAGAAGAAGTAAAACTGTCAGTGTTTTCAGATGACATGATACTATATATAGAAAATCCTAAAGACATCACCAAAAAACTAGTTGAATTCATCAATTAATTCAGTAAAGTTGCAGGATACAAAATTAATATACAAAAATCTGTTGCATTTCTATACACTAACAGCAAAGTATCAAAAACAGAAATTAGGAGACAATCTCATTTACCATTGCATCGAAAAGAATTAAATACCTAGGAATAAGCCTACAAAGGAAGCAAAAGACCTATGCTTCAAAAACTATAAGATGCTCATTAAAGAAATTTGAAGACACAAACAAATGAAAAGAAATACTGTGTTCCAGAATTGGAAGAATCAATATCATTAAAATGACCATATTCCCCAAGGCAATCTACAAATTCAATGCAATCCTTGTCAAATTACCAATGGCATTTTTCTCAGAACTAGAACAAATAATTCTAAAATGTATATGAAAACAAAAAAGACCCTGAATAGCCAAAACAATCTTGAGAAAGAACAAAGCTGGAGGAATCACACTCCAAGATTTCAAACTATACAAAACTATAGTATTCAAAATAGGACACTATGGGCTAAAAAACAGACACATAGATCAATAAAACAAAATAGAATGCTCAGGAATGAACCCACACATATGGGCAATTAATATACAACAAAGGAGGCAAAAATATATCATGGGGAAAAGGTTTGTCTTTAACAAATGGTGTTTGGAAAACTGGACAGCTACATGGAAAAGAATCAGATTGGGCTACTTTCTCACACCATATACAAAAATAGACTCAAAATGAATTAAAGATGTAGATGTAAGACTGTAAAGAATAAAGGTGCTTTCCTAGAAGAAAACATAAGAAGTACACTTTTTGACACTGGTCCTAGAAATATTTTGGGGGGATCTGTCTCCTCAGACAAGGGATAAAAGGAAAAATAATTAAATGGGACTAAATCAAACTAAAAAACTTTTACACAGTGATAGAAACCATCAACAAAACAAAAAGGCAGCCTACTGAATGGGAGAAGATATTTGCAAACAATCTAGCCCCTACATCTTCAGGCCCACCTCTTACCAAGGTGATAGCTGACAGCACACCATGGGGAAAGATGTGACTTTTGTTCACATCAAATCCAGCTCTCCCAGCAAAGCCTCTGGGCACATGCACACTGTATGGGGATGTTCCCACCCAGACAGCTCTTCAAGAGGTAACTTTTTCACCTAATTTTCTAGAGACAGAGAAAGTTAAGCAAAATGAGAAAACAGTGGAATTTGTTTCCATTGAAAGAGTAAGAAGCCCCCACCAAAAAATACAATTAATGAAACAGAAATATACATTTTACCAGATAAAGAGTTCAAAGCATTAGTAATAAGACTACTAACTGAATTCAGGACAAGAAGAGGAACACAGTGAGGATTTTAACAAGGAACTAGAAAATATAAAAAAGAAACAGTCAGAACAGAAGAATATAATAACTGAAATTTAAGCCACAATAGAAGAATTTAACAGCTGAATAGCTGATAGAGAAGAATGCATAAATGATAGAATAATGGTAATCACCTAATCAGAGCAGGTAAAACAAAAACAAACAAAAAATGAGAACTATTTAAAAGATTTCTGGGATAACAACAAGCATACCAACATTTGCATTATAGGGGGCCCAAAAGGAGAAGAGCGAGAGAAGGGGGTCAACAATATATTTGATGAAATTATGGCTAATAAATTCCCAAACCTGAAGAAGGGAACAGATATCAAAGTTCAGGAAGCACAGAGGGTCCCAAACAAGTAGGAATCCAAACAGACCCACAGCAAGACATGTCATAATTAAAATGTCAAAAGTTAAAGATAAAGAGAATTCTAAAGGCAGCAAAAGAAAATAAGTCATACACAAGGGAACTTCAATAAAGTTATCAAATGATTTTTCTGCAGAAACTTTGTAGGCCAGAAGGGAATGGCATGATAAGGGAAAAATCTGCAACATATAATATTCTACCCCAAGCAAGATTATCATTTAGAATTGAAGGAGAGATAAAGAACTTCTCAGACAAGCAAAAACTAAAAGAATTGATCAATACGAAACCTACCTTAAAATATGTTAAGGGTCTTCTCTAAGTGGAAAAGAAAAGGCTATAACAAGTACTAATTATATACAGGAAAGGAAAAATCCCATTAGTAAAGGCAAACATATAGTAAAAGCTGAGCATCAATCACTTAAATAAGCTAGTACAAAAATTATAAGAAAAAATGTAAAATCTATTATAACTACAATAATCAGTAAAGGATAAACATGAAGAAGTAAAATATGACATCAAAACACAAAATGTGGGGGAAGAGAGTAAACAATGTAGACCTTTTAGAGTGTGTTTGAACTTAAATGACTACCAATTTAAAACAAGTATATATAGCTATAGGTCAACATATATGAACACCATGATAACCACAAATCAAATACCTACAATGGATACCAAAAACAAGAGAGAAAGGAATACAGGCATAACACTAAAGAAAATCATCATATCATAAGGGAGGGAACCAAAAGAAGAAAAGAACAAAGAAGAACTACAAAAATAACAAGAAAACAAATAAGAAAACAGCAATAAGTACATTCCTGTCAAGAATCACTTTAAAAATCAATGGACTAAATGCTCGAATCAAAGGACATTAATAAGACCCATCTATATGATGCTTACAAGAGACTCACTTCAGAGCTAAAGACACACACAGACTAAAAGTTAGAAGATAGAAAAAGATATTTCATGTAAGCAGAAATGACAAGAACGTAGGGGTAGCAAGACTCATATCAGACAAAAATAGACTTTAAAACAATATCTATAACAAAAGACAAAGAAGGGCAGTATATAATGCTTAAGGGATCAATACAAGAAGAGGCTATAACACTCATTAATATATATGCAAATAATACAGAAGCAGCTAAATATATAAAACAAACAATAACAGACATGAAGGGATTCATTGACAATAATACAATAGTAGGGGACTTTAACACCCCGCTTAAATCAATGGACAGATAATCCAGACAGGAAATCAATAAAGAAATGCATCTTAAATGACACAACAGACCACTTGGACTTAATAGACATCTACAGGGCATTCCATCCAAGAACAGTAGAATACACATTCTTTTCAAGTGCATATAGAATGCTTTCCAGGATAAATCACATGCTATACCATAAAATAAGTCTTAACAAATTTAAGAGGATAGAAAGTATATCAAGCATTTCTTCCAACCACAACAGTATGAAACTAGAAATCACTTATAGGAAGAAAAATGAGAAAAGCACAAACACATGGAGACTAAACAATACACTACTAAAAAAACTACAAAGAAAAAATCAAAGTGGAAATCAGAAAATACCTCAAGAAAAACGAAAATGGAAACACAGCTTTCCAAAATCTGCATCTAAGGGATGCAGGAAAAGAAGTTCTAAGATGAAAGTTCATAGTGATACAGGCCTACCTCAAGGAACAAGAAAAACCTTGAATAAAAAACCTAATCTATTGTCTAAAAAGAATTAGAAAAAGAAGAACAAACGAAGCCCAAAGCTCTCACAAAGAAGGAAATACTAAAAATCCGAGAAGACATAAGTAAGAGACCAAAAAGAAAGGAAAAAAAAAAAAAGAAAGAAAGGTAGAAAGAGAAAAAGAAAAGATCGGTGAAACCAAAGATCAATGAAACATAAAATTTTGATAAACCTTTAGCCAGGCTCATCAAGAAGGAAATAGAGGATAAACAAATAAATAAACAAATAAAAATTAAAGAGGAAAATAACAACTAATATCACAGAGATACAAAAATCATAAGAGAATCCTATGAAGAGTTGTGTGCTAACAAATTGGACAACCTAGAAGAAATGGACAAATTTCTAGAAACATACAATCTTGCAAGACTAAATCAGGAAGAAATATACAATCTGAACAGATGGATCACTAGTACTGAAACTCAATTTGTAATAGTAATAATAATAATAATAACCTCCCAGCAAACAAAAGTGTAGGAAAAGGCTTCACAGCAGAATTCTACTGAACTCATATAGAAGAGCCAATACCTATCCTCTTCAAACTATTCCAGAAAATTGAAGAGGATGGAACACTCCCAAATTCATTCTATGAGGTAAAATTTACCGTGATGCCAAACCAAAAATAGACACTACAAAAAAAAAAAGGAAAGAAAGAAAAGAAAAGAAAAAAGAAAATTACAGGCCAGTATCTCTGATAAACACAAATACAAAAATCCTCAACAAAATATTAAGACACTGAATTCAACATTATATAAAAAGTATCATAAATCATGATCAAGTATGATTTATTCCAGGGTTGCAATAATGGCTCAATATCCACTTATCAATCAATGTGATACACCACATTAATAAAAGGAAGGATTAAAATCACATGATAATCTTAAAGCATTTGACAAAATTCAATATCCATCCATGATAAAAATTCTCATCAAAGTTGGTATAGAGGGAACATATTCCAATATAATAAAGGCCATTTATGACAAACCCACAGCTAACATCAAATTCAATGGTGAAAAGCTGAAAGCTTTTTCTCTAAATTCAGGAACAAGACAAGGAGGCCCACTCTAGCCATGTCTATTTAACACAGTATTGGAGGTCGTAGCCACAACAATCAGATAAGAAACAGAAATAAAAGGCATACAATTTGGAAGGAAAGAAGTAAAATTGCCACTCTTTGCAGACAACATGATATAGAAAACATTAATATTTCCACACACACAAAAAACTATTAGAACTAATAAATGAATTCAGTAACATTGCAGGACACAAGATTAATACACAGAAATCTGTTGCTTTTCTAAATACTAATAATTAACTATCAGAGTATAAAAGCAAAAAAAAAACTAATTTCAAATTGCATCAAAATAATAAATACCTAGGAATAAACTAAACCAAGAAGGTGAAAGACCTATACTCTGAAACCTATAAAACATGAAGGAATTTGAAAATGGTACAAAGAAATGGAAAGATATCTGTGTTCTTGGATTGGAAGAATTAATATTGTTAAAATGTCCATATTACACAAAATGATCTGCAGATTTAATGCAATCGCTATCAAAATATCCAAGACATTTTCACATGACTAGAACAAATAATCCTAAAATTTGTTTGGAACCACAAAAGACTGCAAATTGCCAAAGCGATCTTGAGCAAAAAATAACAAAGCTGGAGGTATCATGCTTCCTAACTTCAGACACTACTATTAAGTTACAGTAATCAAAACAGCATGGTACTGGCACAAAAACAGGCACATAGATCAATGGAACAAAAGAGAGAGCTCAGAAATAAACACATATACTTATCGTCGATTAAGCTTTGACAAAGGAGGCATAATATTAAATGGCAAAAAGTCAGTCTCTTCAATACGTGGTGCTGGGTAAACCTGACGGCTACATGTAAAAGAATGCAATTAGAACATTTTCTCACATCATATTAAAACAAACAAACAAAAAAACAAATAAAAAACCTTAAAATGGATTAAAAACTTAAATGTAAGACCTGAAACCATAAAACTCCTAGAAGAGAACATGTGCAGAAAACTCTTTGATATAAATTGTAGCAATTATTTTTTGATCTCTCTCCTAAGGCAAAAGAAACAAAAGCAAAAGTAAAACATAACAAATGAAAACAAACACCAGCCCCCCAAAAAAACCTGGGACCTCCTTAAAAGCTTTGCACAGCAAAGGAGACCATCAACAAAATGAAAAGAAAACCTGCAGAATTGGAAAAATACTTGCAAATGATAGGACTGATAAGAGGTTAATATCCAAAATATATAAACAGCTCATATAACTCAATATCAAAAAACAACCTGAGGAAAAAATGGGCAGAAGTCCAGAACAGACATTTTTTCCAAAGAAGATATACAGATAGTAAACAAGCACATGAAAAAATGCTCAACATCACTAATCATCAGAGAATGTAAATAAAAACCACAATATGATACCAGCTCACATCTGTCAAAATGGTTATCATCAAAAAGTGTACAAATAACAAATGTTGGCAAGGATGTGGAGAAAAGGGAATCCTAGTACAGTTTTGGTGGAAATGTAAAATGGTGCAGCCACTATGGAAAACAGTATGGAGGTTCCTCAAAATACTAAAAATAGAACTACTATATGATCCAACAGTTCCACTGCTAGGTATATATCCAAAAAAAAAAAAAAGAAGAAAGAAAGAAAGAAAAGGAAAAATCCCAAAACACTAATTCAAAAAATACATGCACCCCAAAGTTCATAGCAGCATTATTTACAATAGTCAAGGTATGGAGGCAATCTGAGTGTCCATCACCAGAGGAATGGGTAAAGAAGACGTGATATATGCTTAATGACATGTCAGACAGAACGAAAAACACTGCATGTTATCACTTGTATGTGAAATCTTAAAACACACAAATGAATACAACAAAAGAGAAACAGACTCACAGAGAGAGAGAACACAAACTGGTGGTTAGCAGTGGGGAAAGTGAAGGAGGAGAGGGGCAAGATAGGGTTATGGGGTTAAGAGGTACAAACTATCATGTATAAAATAAGTAAGCAACAATGACATATTGTACAACTTGGAGAAATAGAGATATTATTTTATAATAACTAAAATATAGTCTATAAAAATATTTAATCACTGTTATACACCTGATACTAATATATTAAATCAACTATACTTCAATTAAAAAAAAACATGGATACAAAGTAAATTTTTAAAGACTTGTGTTTTTGACACATCATAGGGCAGCAGAGGTATAATGATCTGATATTCTCCTCTGTTGTTTTGATGATGTCCAGTAGGGGGCAGGGAGAAGCTGGAGACTGATGCATTTTTTTTTTTTAACATCTTTACTGGAGTATAATTGCTTTACAACGGTGTGTTAGTTTCTGCTGTTTCACAAAGTGAATCAGCTATACGTATACATATATCCTCTCCCTCTTGCATCTCCCTCCCACTCTCCCTATCCCACCCCTCTAAGCCATCACAAAGCACCGAGCTGATCTCCCTGTGCTATGCGGCTGCTTCCCACTAGCTATTTTACATTTGGTATTGTATATATGTCCATGCCACTCTCTCACTTCGTCCCAGCTTACCCTTCCCCCTCCCTGTGTCCTCAAGTCCATTCCCTACATCTGCATCTTTATTCTTGTCCTGTCCCTAGGTTCTTCAGATTCTTTTTTTTTTTTTTTTAGATTCCATATATATGTGTTAGCATATGGTATTTGTTTTTCTCTTCCTGACTCACCTCACTCTGTATGACAGACTCTAGGTCCATCCACCTCACTACAAATAATTCAATTTCATTTCTTTTTATGACTGAGTAATATTCCATTGTATATATGTGACACATCTTCTTTATCCTTTCATCTGTTGATGGACACTTAGGTTGCTTCCATGTCCTGGCTATTGTAAATAGTGCTGCAATGAACATTGTGGTACATCACTTTTTCTGAATTATGGTTTTCTTAGGGTATATGCCCAGTAGTGGGATTGCTGGGTCATATGGTAGTTCTGTTTTTAGTTTTTTAAGGAACTTCCATACTGTTCTCCATAGTGGCTGTATCAATTTACATTCCCACCAACAGTGCAAGAGGGTTCCCTTTTCCCCACACCCTCTCCAGCATTTACTGTTTGTAGATTTTTTGATGATGGCCATTCTGACTGGTGTTAGGTGATCCCTCACTGTAGTTCTGACTTGCATTTCTCTAATGATTAGTGATGTTGAGCATCCTTTCATGTGTTTGTTGGCAATCTGTATATCTTCTTTGGAGAAATGTGGAGACTGATATATTTCTGAGAAAATAATGAGCTCTACAAAATCCCCAGAGATGTCATAAAGCCATGGTTTGTTTGTTTGTTTATTTTTTTACATCTTTATTGGAGTATAATTGCTTTACAATGCTGTGTTTGTTAGTTTCTGCTTTATAACACAGTGAGTCAGCTATACATTTACATATATCCCCATATCTCTTCCCTCTTGAGTCTCCCTCCCATCCTCTCTATCCCACCCCTCTAGGGGGTCACAAAGCACGGAGCTGATCTCCCTGTGCTATGCGGCTGCTTCCCACTAGCTATCTATTTTACATTTGGCATTGTATATATGTCCATGCCACTCTCTCACTTCGTCCCAGCTTACCCTTCCCCCTCCCGTGTCACAAAGCACGGAGCTGATCTCCCTGTGCTATGCGGCTGCTTCCCACTAGCTATCTATTTTACATTTGGCATTGTATATATGTCCATGCCACTCTCTCACTTCGTCCCAGCTTACCCTTCCCCCTCCCGTGTCCTCAAGCCCATTCTCTACGTCTGCGTCTTTATTCCTGTCCTGCCCCTACATGATATATTTAAGCTGCTCAGGCTACATAAATAGAAATGTTGTTTTGTAAGGAAAAACATCAATCACTACTTTCATATATCCTCAGTTTGGCATATGCATCTTCTGAAAAAGGGATAAAGGGAAATAACCTGGGACAGATTACCTCAAATACATATAAGTTTTTAACATATTAATGTATGAGTAAATGCAGAAAGACCATATATATGTTCTGTGTGATTGAGTTATTACTAAAGTTTTTAATAAAATAACAGAATTGTAGATAGCTCATCTGTAAAAAGAAGTAGCTTCTCTTAGACCACATAGTTATGTTTCTCTAAGAAGCCCTATTAAACATCATAGCTATGTCTCCCTTCTTTGAAACTGTGTAATTCTTAAAATGATACCATTCCTCATGCACTTAAAATATACTGCCCTTCATTCTCAGTTACATTTAATAATAAAATAAGAAAATATTTTTAGAAGTTTATAAAATTTATCTCAAGGTGTTACTCTGATTGAAATACAAGTTTAATAGTGTATTTTCTTTATATTCAATAGTTGAAATGCTCAATTAAATTTATTTTCTGCAGATTTTCCCAGAGTTTATATTATAAACTCAAGCCTAAATTGTCTAGTATATAAATTGGTTTTGGTAAACTACAATTCAGGGTAAAACTTGTAATGTTTGGACTTCGATTACTTTGAAATTGATCCATTTAGCCAAATCACTTTAATTTTTCTCAGTATTAGAAGATAATTTGGGAGATATAAGTCAGGATTGAGTTTTCTAATTTTAGATATCTCTAAGAGATTTTATAAATGCAAAAATTAACTTTTTCCATCTCTCTTCTGAACACTATTTGACTCAATGCATTCTGGTTTTCCCAGTTTCTTTCAAATTTTAAGGGGAAAACAGATTATAAATAACAATTATTTCTTGTAGTCTGTTCGTAAAGGTGCAGTTTTCCTAAATCCTTAAGTACAGAGGGAAATCTTATTTAAAGAAAATTTACTACAAAATCTGATGAAACAAATCAAAGAAGAACTAAATAAATGGAGAGATATCCCGTGTCCTTGGATAGGAATATTCAATATTGTCAAGATGTTAGTTCTTCCCAACTTGATCTGTAGATTCAATACAATCCCAACCAAAATCTCAGCAAGTTAATTTATATATATACACCAAAGACTAACAGATACTTCATCAAAGAAGACATACAGATGGCAAATAAGCATAAGAAAAGATACACCACTTCATTTGTCATCAAGAAAATGCAAATTAAAACAATAATGAGATACCACTACATATCTGTCAAGATGGCCAAAACCCAGAACACTGACAATACCAAATCCAGCAAGGATTTTGAGCAACAGAGACTCGCATTCAATTGCTGGTGCAAAATAGTATAGCTATTTTGGAAGACAGCATGGTAGTTTCTTACAAAACTAAACATACTCTTACCATATGATCCAGAAATCGTGCTGGACAGTAATTACCCAGAGGAGTTGAAAACTTATGTACACGCAAAAACTTGCATACAAATTTTTTTTATAATAGCTTTATTCACAATTTCCAAAACTTTGAAGCAACCAAAATGCCTTTCTGTTGGTGAATGGATACATAAATTGTTGTACATCCAGATACTGGAATATTGTATAGTGCTAAAAAGAAATAAACTATCAAGCCATGAAAAGACATGGAGGAAAGTTAAATGCATAGCACTAAATGAAAGCAGCTGTATCTAAAAACGCTATGTACTGTATGATACCAACAATATGAAATTCTGGAAAAAGCAAAACTATGGAGATATAAAAAGATTAGTGTTTGCCAGAGGTTGGGAGTGGGGTGGGATGAATAGGCAGAGCACAAAGGAATTTTATGGAAGTGAAACTACCATGTGTAATACTATAATAGTGGATACATACATTATGCATTTGTCCAAAGCTACAGAATGTACAACACTAAGAGTGAACCCTAAAGAAAACTATGGACTTTGGGTGACAATGATGTCAGTATAGGTTCATCAATTGTAACAAATGTACCACTATAGTGGGGGATGCTTATATTGGGGGGGAGGCTATATATATTTGGGGCCAGGGAGTATATGGAAAATCTGTGAACATTATTCTTAGTATTGCTCTGAACCCAAAACTATTCTAAAACATGAAGTCTATTTAAGAAAAAAAAAAAAAGAATATTTATGTCAAGTCATGCCGTGTAGCAATAGAAATTAAACTTCAACTTTTTAAGTTATAAAGTAACTGCACTCTCAAATGATTTGTCCTTTTCACTCCAATGCATTCCTGATTATAGGATAAAATGTTTGTATACAATTTTTATTCAGAATTGATTCATTTTTCTTTATCTTACTAACTTCTGACAAATATATATAGTAAACATTTTCCTTTAGAATTTCACGGTAGCCTAGTAACACAAAAACATTTCAGTATAACTACTAACTTTATCATGTTAATAAGGAAGTACAAAGGAGATAATAGGGTTGCATTCTACTTCATATATAAATAGAAATATCATTGACTTACAAAAATTAAACACCAAGAAATAAAATTAAGCAAATAAAGATAGTAGATAAAATATATAAAGAAGAATAAAAGGGAAAAACTGTTGTTCTGCAATTTACTTCTAGCTGGATATTCAAGTAGTGTTGTGTTCTTTCTGAATTGATACTGACATGTCCATAGGATAGGATAGTTGCAGGTAAAGATTTTTTCAGATTAATGACACAAACTCCCAGTCACTTCCAGATCTTTAATCTGCTAGTACATAGTTCTGATATCTGAAAGTTATATCAATCTTGGGCTTTAAAGATCTTGGGCTTTAAATTCTGTTGAGTAACTCAATTGCTGTTTGACTTTCCTAAAATCTGCTTCCTACAGAAAGCACATATAAAGATGTAAAAGTCACCAGAAGCAGGGTTCTATGAAACTAAAAAAAAAAACAAGTCACGTGTATGAAATGTGAAAAATAATTATTTGAAATATGGCCTAAAAGATTGTGTTAATGAGGAGAAAACATACAAAAGAAATTCTTGTTTAGCTGGCATTTCTTTGTGGAGTAATATCTTCTAAATCATATCCAACTTTCTGCTTATTTACCAACAGGGGTGTATGGATCAATGCATTTCTCAATAGAATAAGACAGCCATACAACTCATTATTAAGATGGGTGGGACTAGAAACCAATCATTATTTTCTCCTCCAATAAGCCATTGTTTATAAAGTGAATAATAGTACATTCTGAGGAGGAAGTAAACAATCAAGAATAGTTTAGCAACTGTAAGATTTGTGTCTGCTCTTCATTGTCCCAGCTTGAAGTATTCCAGCAGGAAGCTTCTTGTATTAAAGTAAAGAAAAAACATTTTCCATATTTATGACACATAAAAACTTTTTAAATATAGTAAAAATGAATTATTATAAGAATAAAATAGATTTGCAGTCAACACTCTTCCCTCCCCACACCACCAGTGTTGGCAACACCTGGTATGATTTCTGTCCCTGTATTTTTGGTTTTTCCAGAATATCCTATAAATGAAATCCTATAGTACCATGAGGCTGACAGGGTCTTTGTGCTCCAGCTGGGTGTCAGGCCTGAACCTCTGAGGTGGGAGAGCCAAGAGTCTCTGGTGACTTTTACCAGATACTTCCTGGCACCACATAATATCAGTCACTGAGAATTCTCCCAGAGATCTCTGTCTCAATGCTAAGACCCAGCTCCACTCAATGACCAGCAAGCTCCACTGCTAGACACCCCACGCCAAATAACTAGCAAGACAGGAACACAACCCCACCAACTGGCAGAGAGGCTGACTAAAATCATAATAAGTTCACAGACACCCCAAAACACACTACTGGACATGGTCCTGCCCAACAAAAGACAAGATCCAGTCTCATCCACCAGAACACAGGCACCAGTCCCCTCCACCAGGAAACCTACACTGAACCAACCTTACACACTGGGGGAAGACAACACAAACAACGGGAACTATGAGCCTGCAGGCTGTAAAAAGAGACCCTAAACACAGTAAGTTAAGCAAAATGAGAAGACACAGAAATATGCAGCAGACAAAGGAGCAAAGTAAAAACCAACCAGAGCAAACAAATGAAGAGGACATAGGCAGTCTACCTGGAAAAGAATTGAGAGTAATGTTAGTAAAGATGATCCAAAATCTTGGAAACAGAACGGAGAAACTACAAGAAATGTTTAACAAGGACCTAGAAGAACTAAAGAGCAAACGAACAGTGATGAACAACACAATAAATGAAATTAAAAGTTCTCTAGAAGGGATCAATAGCAGAATAACTGAGGCAGAAGAACGGATAAGTGACCTGGAAGATAAAATAGTGGAAATAACTACTGCAGAGCAGAATAAAGAAAAAAGAATGAAGAGAATTGAGAACGATCTCAGAGACCTCTGGGACAACATTAAAAGCACCAATATTCGAATTATAGGGGTCCCAGAAGAAGAAGAGAAAAAGAAAAGGACTGAGAAAATATTTGAAGAGATTATAGTTGAAAACTTCCCTAACATGGGAAAGGAAATAGTCAATCAAGTCCAGGAAGTGCAGAGAGTCCCATACAGGATAAATCCACGGAGAAACATGCCAACACACATACTACTCAAACTATCAAAAATTAAATACAAAGAAAAAATATTAAAAGCAGCAAGGGAAACGTAACAAATACCATACAATGGAATCCCCATAAGGTTAACAGCACATCTTTCAGCAGAAACACTGCAAGCCAGAAGGGAGTGGCAGGACATATTTAAAGTGATGAAAGGGAAAAACCTACAACCAAGATTACTCTACCCAGCAAGGATCTCATTCAGATTCGACAGAGAAATTAAAACCTTTACAGACAAGCAAAAGCTAAGAGAATTCAGCACAAACAAACCAGCTTTACAACAAATGCTAAAGGAACTTCTCTAGGCAGGAAGCACAAGAGAAGGAAAAGACGTTCAATAACAAACCCAAAACAATTAAGAAAATGGTAATAGAAACATACATATCGATAGTTACCTTAAATGTAAATGAATTAAATGCTCCAAGCAAAAGACATAGACTAGCTGAATGGATACAAAAACAAAACCTGTATATATGCTGTCTACAAAAGACCCACTTCAGACCTAGGGACACATACAGACTGAAAGTGAGGGAATGGGAAAAGATATTCCATTCAAATGGAAATCAAAAGAAAGCTGGAGTAGAAATCTCATATTAGAAAAAATAGACTTTAAAATAAAGAATGTTACAGGAGACAAAGAAGGACAGTACATAATGATCAAGGGATCAATCCAAGAAGAAGACATAGCAATTGTAAATATGTATGCACCCAACATAGGAGCACCTCAATACATAAAACAAATGCTAACAGCCATAAAAGGGAAATCAACAGCAACACAATAATAGTAGGAGACTTTACCCCACTTTCATCAATGAATAAATCATCCAAAATGAAAATAAATAAAATAAACACAAGCTTTAAATTATACATTAAACAAGATGGACTCAATTGATATTTATAGGACATTCCATCCAAAAACAAGAGAATACACTCTCTTCTCAAGTGTTCATGGAACATTCTCCAGAATAGATCATATCTTGGGTCATAAATCAAGCCTTGATAAATTTAGGAAAATTGAAATCATATCAAGTATCTTTTCCAACCACAATGCTATGAGACTAGATATCAATTACAGGGAAAAAAACAGTAAAAAACACAAACACATGGAGGCTAAACAATACACTACAAAATAACCATGATATCACTGAAGAAATCAAAGAGGAAATCAAAATATACCTAGAAACAAATGACAATGAAAACACGACAACCTAAAATCTATGGGATGCAGCAAAAGCAGTTCTACAAGGGAAGTTTATAGCAATACAATCCTACCTCAAGAAACAAGAAACATCTCAAATAAACAACCTAACCTTACACCTAAAGCAATTAGAGACATAAGAACAAAAAATCCCCAAAGTTAGCAGAAGGAAAGAAATCATAAAGATCAGATAAGAAATAAATGAAAAAGAAATGAAAAAACAATAGCAAAATCAGTAAAAGCTGGTTCTTTGAAAAATTGGTAAACCAAAAAATTGATAAACCATTAGCCAGACTCATTAGGAAAAAAAGGGAGAAGACTCAAATCCACAGAATTAGAAATGAAAAGGAGAAGTACCAACTGACACCACAGAAATACAAAGGATCATGAGAGATTACTACAAGAACCTACATGCCAATAAAATGAACAACCTAGAAGAAATGGACAAATTCTTAGAAAGGACAAACTTCAGAGACTGAACCAGGAAAAAATAGAAAATATAAACAGACCAATTACTAGCACTGAAATTGAAACTGTGATTAAAAATCTTCCAACAGACAAAAGCCAAGGACCAGGTGGCTTCACAGGCAAATTCCATGAAACATTTAGAGAAGAGCTAACACCTAGCCTTCTCAAACTCTTCCAAAAGATAACAGAGGGAGGAACACTCCCAAACTCATTCTACGAGGTCACCATCTCCCTGATACCAAAACCAGACAAAGATATCACAAAGAAAGAAAACTACAGGCCAATATCACTGATGAACATAGATGCAAAATCCTCAACAAAATACTAGCAAACAGAATCCAACAACATATTAAAAGGATCATACACCATGATCAAGTGGGGTTTATCCCAGGAATGCAAGGATTCTTCAATATATGAAAATCAATCAATGTGATAAATCATATTAACAAATTGAAGGGTAAAAACCATATGATCATCTCAATAGATGCAGAAAAAGCTTTTGACAAAATTCAACACCCATTTATGGTAAAAACCCTCCAGAAAATAGACATAGATGGACCTTACCTCAACATAATAAAGGCCATATATGACAAACCGACAGCCAACATTGTTTGCAATGGTGAAAAACTGAAACTATTTCCACTAAGATCAGGAACAAGACAAGGTTGCCTACTCTCACCACTATTATTCAACATAGTTTTGGAAGCTTTAGCCACAGCAATCAGAGAAGAAAAAGAAATAAAAGGAATCCAAATCGGAAAAGAAGAAATAAAACCGTCACTGTTTGCATATGACATGATACTATACATAGAGAATCTTAAAGATGCTACCAGAAAACTACTAGAGCTAATCAATGAATTCGGTAAAGTAGCAGGATATAAATTAATGCACAGAAATCTCTTACATGCCTACACACGAATGATGAAAAATCTGGAAGATAAATTATGGAAACACTCTTATTTACCATTGTTACAAAAAGTATAAAATACCTAGGAAAAAACCAACCTAAGGAGACAAAATACCTGTATGCAGAAAACTATAAGACACTGATGAAAGAAATTAAAGATGATACAAACAGATGGAGAGATATACCATGTTCTTGGATTGGAAGAATCAGCATTGTGAAAATGACTATACTACCCAAAGCAACCTATAGATTCAATGCAATCCCTATCAAACTACCAATGGCATTTTTCACAGAACTGAAACAAAAAATTTCACAATTTGTATGGAAATACAAAGACCCCAAAGAGCCAAAGGAATCTTGAGAAAGAAAAATGGAGCTAGAGGAATCATGCTTCCTGACTTCAGACTATATTACATAGCTACAGTAATCAAGACCACCATAAAGCAATTATACTCCATTAAAGATGTTAAAAAAAAAAAGACAGTATGGTACTGACACAAAAACAGAAATATAGATCAATGGAACAGGATAGAAAGCCCAGAGATAAACCCACGCACATATGGTCACCTTATCTTTGATAAAGGAGGCAAGCATATACAGTGGAGAAAAGACAGCCTCTTCAATAAGTGGTGCTGGGAAAATTGGACAGGTACATGTAAAAGTATGAAATTAGAACACTCCCTGACACCACACACAAAAATAAACTCAAAATGGATTAAAGACCTAAGTGTAAGGCCAGACACTATCAAACTCTTAGAGGAAAACATAGGCAGAACACTCTATGACATAAATCACAGCAAGATCCTTTTTGACCCAGCTCCTAGAGAAATGGAAATAAAAACACAAATAAACAAATGGGACCTAATGAAACTTAAAAGCTTTTGCACAGCAAAGGAAACCATACACAAGACAAAAAGACAACCCTCAGAATGGGAGAAAATATTTGCAAATGAAGCAACTGACAAAGGATTAATCTCCAAGATTTACAAGCAGCTCATGCAGCTCAATAACAAAAAAACAAACAACCCAATCCAAAAATGGGCAGAAGACCTAAACAGACATTTCTCCAAAGAAGATATACAGATGGCCTACAGACACATGAAAGAATGCTCAACATCATTAATCATTAGAGAAATGCAAATCAAAACTACAATGAGGTATCATCTCACACCGGTCAGAATGGCCATCATCAAAAAATCTAGAAACAATAAATGCTGGAGAGGGTGTGGAGAAAAGGGAACACTCTTGCACTGTTGGTGGGAATGTAAATGGATACAGCCACTATGGAGAACAGTATGGAGGTTCCTTAAAAAACTACAAATAGAACTACCATACGACCCAGCAATCCCACTACTGGGCATATACCCTGAGAAAACCATAATTCAAAAAGAGTCATGTACCAAAATGTTCATTGCAGCTCTATTTACAATAGCCAGGACATGGAAACAACCTAAGTGTCCATCATCGGATGAATGGATAAAAAGATGTGGCACATATATACAATGGAATATTACTCAGCCATAAAAAGAAATGAAAAGGAGGTATTTGTAATGAGGTGGATGGAGTTAGAGTCTGTCATACAGAGTGAAGTAAGTCAGAAAGAGAAAAACAAATACAGTATGCTAACACATATATACGGAATCTAAGGAAAAAAAAAAAAAAAAAGGCCATGAAGAACCTAGTGGCAAGACCAGGAATAAAGACACAGACCTACCAGAGAATGGACTTGAGGATATGGGGAGGGGGAGGGGTGAGATGTGACAGGGTGAGAGAGTGTCATGGACATATATACACTACCAAATGTAAGATAGCTAGTGGGAAGCAGCCACATAGCACAGGGAGATCAGCTCGGTGCTTTGTGATCACCTAGAGGGGTGGGATAGGGAGGGTGGGAGGGAGGGAGATGCAAGAGGGAAGAGATATGGGAACATATGTATATGTATAACTGATTCACTTTGTTATAAATCAGAAACTAACACAGCATTGTAAAGCAATTATACTTCAATAAAGATGTTAAAAAAAAAAAAAAGAAAAGAGAACTCTCAGAATGGGAAATATATTTGCCAACGAAACAACTGACAAAGGATTAATCTCCAAAATATACAAGCAGCACATGCAGCTCAATATCAAAATAACAAACAACCCAATCCAAACATGGGCAGAAGACCTAAATAGACATTTCTCCAAAGCAGATATATAGGTTGCCAACAAACACAGGAAAGTATGCTCAACATCACTAATCATTAGAGAAATGCAAATCAAAACTCCAATGAGGTATCACCTCACACCAGTCAGAATGGCCATCATTAAAAAAATCTACAAACAATAAATGCTGGAGAGGGTGTGTAGAAAAGGGATCCCTCTTGCACTGTTGGTGGGAATGTAAATTGATACAGCCACGATGGAGAACAGTATGGAGGTTCCTTAAAAACTAAAAATAGAACTATCATATGACCTAGCAATCCCACTCCTGTGCATATACTCTGAGAAAACCATAATTCAAAAAGAGTCATGTACCACAATGTTCACTGCAGCTCTATTTACAATAGCCAGGACGTGGAAGCAACCTAGGTGTCCATTGACAGATGAATGGATAAAGAAGATGTGGCACATATATACAATGGAATATTACTCAGCCATAAAAAGAAATGAAATGGAGTTATTTGTAGTGAGGTGGATGGACCTAGAGTCTGTCATACAGAGTAAAGTGAGTCAGAAAGAGAAAAACAAATACTGTATGCTAACATATATATATGGAATATAAGAAAAAAACATGGTTCTGAAGAACCTAGGGGCAGGACAGGAATAAAGATGCAGATGTAGAGAATGGACTTGAGGATACAGGGAGGGGGAAGGGTAAGCTGGGACAAAGTGAGAGAGTGGCATGGACATATATACACTACCAAATGTAAAATAGATAGCTAGTGGGAAGCAGCCGCGTAGCACAGGGAGATCAGTTCGGTGCTTTGTGTCCACCTAGAGGGGTGGGATAGGGAGGGTGGGAGGGAGACGCAAGAGAGAGGGGATATGGGGATATATGTATATGTATAGCTGATTCACTTTGTTATAAAGCAGAAACTAACACAACATTGTGATGCAATTATACTCTAGTAAAGTTGCTAAGAAAAAAAAATTAGGGCCAAAAAAAAATAATAATAATAAAATAGAAAAGGATATACAAAATACAAGCCCAAATGTATCAATAAATTTAAGTCTCCCTCAAATCAAAATGTTTCCTAATAAATATAATCAGAGCAAACATAATACAGAAAAATTGGAAAAGAATCAGGAAAAACTTATATGTTGTTTATTCAAAGTGTGCTTGTAGACAGTTAATAAAAAAGAATTTCCGTATCATATCACACATTTGTAATCCCACAATTATAAGTAAATACAATTTATGAGTTAATAATTCTCTATACAAAACACCTATATGCACTCTTTGAAAAATGTGTATATCAGTATTAAAAAATTGCTTCTTCTTGCTTGTTAATTTATCTAGCATAGATCAGATTGACAACATGATTATTACCAATATCAAAACTGTTAACAACTTTCATAGTAGAGAAGCCATCTTCCTTAGTTATGCTTATGGAGATAGAAATTAAAGAATTAAAGAATTAGAGAATTAAAGAATTAAAGAAAGTTTTGCACATTCAGGGTATTTATTTTAACTTTTATTAAACATTTAGCAAGAGTGTTGTTCTCTTTACCATTGTCTTGGTTATTTATTAGCCTGCTTAGAAAAGCAGCCCAGAGCTGCCCTAGAAAATATAAGTAGAAAGTCATACTTCCTATTTATTAAAGATATCCATTAGGCCCAAAGAGCTTATGCAATATTTTAGAGTGAAAGGTATCTTAGAAACCAATTATTCCAAACTTCTCTTTTCCAGAGGAGAAATATCAAATAAGCAGCCAGTCAATTATCACACATAAAGTGCCTGTGGAATATTATTTTCAAAGATAGATGCCATGATCTCTCACTTTTTCAATGGAATTTGCCACTCCTCCTGTCAACAGCTGGAATCTATTTCTCCTACAATGAATATGGCTGGCCCTGTGATTTTTATAGGTAGAATGAGGTAGAAGTGACTTTGGAGACTAGGTTTTAAGAAGTCTTGCAACTTCCTTTCTCACCCTCTTAGGAAACTTCAAGCACCACATAAAAAAGCCTAGACTGTCATACTGAGGAGGCTAGATGGAAATAAGTGTCCTGAAGAATAGAGGTATGCAAAACCATAAGGGGAGAGAAGTTCTGATAGATAATGGACTATGAATGCAGAGGTCTCAAGCATTCCAGCCATCTTAGATGTAGGGTCAGACATATCAAGCCAAATTAATTCCACAGCCTCAATGAAGAGCAAAGAAAACCCATCATTATTAAGTTCTCCCTGAATTCCTGATCATAGGAAAAAATAAAATGGCTGTTGTTTTAAGTCATCAAGTTTTGGAATGGTTTAAGTCACTAAATTTTGGAGTAGTTTGCTATTCAGCAATAAATAACTAAGACTAATAGCACACATAGGTAGGGAATTAAAGACAAATAAGAGATAGCATATAATTAAAAGTCTACAGTTTAGAGGTGGTTAGTGATAAATTCATACTCAATTATCTTTAAGAATGTCATAAGCACCATATTGGTGTAAATTCAAAATGTCATTGGAACAGAAGAAAGTTACATAAATGAGTAATACATCAGCAAACATTTTACAAAAGGAGTGAGAGTGGAACCAGATTTCACACAGTCTTTAATTCACTCATCAGATATTTAATGGGCACATCACCTCTGCATTGTGACAATAAAAGAAGTGAGAAATGTCATGTTTTGTCACAAAAGAAGTGATGTTCTAAAAACTGGATTGAAGAATCCTGTGAAGAATTGGTAAATTATGAACTTGGAGAATTAGGTAGGGATTATATCATAGAAGATAATCAAACTATTCCAAAGACTTTAGACTTCTGTTTGTAAAATGGAAAAATACTTCAGAACATTAATCCTGGAGGAAATCATTTGAATGTGAAGAATGAAAAAATTAATAGTCTGGGCTCTTATGAGAAAGAATCACCAGTTTTTGGTGGTTGACTGGATCTATTAAAGGAAGAAGATTGATGAAAAGCACACAACACTCCCATAAATTACAGACTCTATCATTTTAAAATTACTCATACAAAATGCAAATGCATTTAAATGCATAAAAATCAGGTTAGCTTTAAGTTTCCTAATGCAAGGACTCCTAAGCTTGATTACCTTAAAAGTATGTCATTCAAAATACTAACTTGTAAAGCAACATTTGTACAAAATTTCTATTAACATACAAAATTATAGCATGTCCCTTTGATGTGAAATAGTTTTTAATATGTTTTAGGCAAAGAAAAACGAGAAATTAATTTTAAAGCCTTTTTTACATGCTAAGATTTATTTTATTCAACAACCATTCTTTTATTTAGGATATATGAAATATAAAAAAGAATCATTTATCTTTTCCTTACACAAAAATAAGTTTCAAGTTAGATATAGAAGAATTATGACTCTAATTTTCCTTTTAACAAGTTAATATACTAAACAATGAATCATTCACGAAGGTTCTACACTCTTAATTTCACACATTTACTTTGGTTTTTGACATATAATAAATGAAGTTTGCTTTAGGAAGAGTGGCATATTGAAATCATTGAAATTGAATTTTTACTCAATATAACTTTAATTATGAAGAGAACTCTGGTTTCTGGTTGGGAAAAAAGAAACTATCCATCATTTTGAAAATTTTATCAGCTCATAGTTTTATCAAACCAAACCATTTCTCCCTACATAATATAAAAGTTTAAACATAGCATAAAGTTCTAACAAAACTCCAAGGTAGATATCATAAATCCATAGTTGAAAAGTCTAAGGACAATTAGCCTCCCAATTTTCTCCCACATCCCATGCTGTGAGCCAATTATCCTCCTTCCTGTCACAACCTCTCCCTCATATTTCTAACAAGAGGTGGGGGAATTTTCTACACTATAAATCATCCAGACCCAGGAATATCATGAATAACAGAGGACAGGGAAATATGTTTTCGAGAAAATAGAGATGTTAATTAAAAGCCAACTTACTAAATGACTGGTGGCTAGGCAGTCCCCTTCTGCTGCAAATCTCCAGAGCCCTGGAATAGTTCTCGAAGTCCCTCCTCAACCTCTCCTTCCCTCCTAGACTCTCCTTCTCAAGCGTGCGTGCACGTGTGCACGCACACACACACACACACACACACACAAACACACACAGACTTATCACGGAAGATGCTTTCCTCTTTGGAGAATCTAAGCAAAGATAATATCTTTACATTCTGAAATTTGTCTACATTCCAGTGAAATAACTGGATTCCCATCAGCACACTCCGTGAAAAAACCCACCACTTCATAAGTCCCACCAATGCACACAGAGCTTTCAATCAATTACTTAGTGTTTCAGTTTTAAATATGATTGGACTGCAAATAATCACCAGCCATTCTAGGAAATAATGTAATACAAAAGATAAGGGGGGGGGGAGGGAGAGAAGAAGAAAAACATACAGAAAGGAAAAACAATAAGGAAATACAGGAAATATTTAAAATTTATAAATTGCATAATCAGATAGATAAGTTGATATTGATCATGAAACTTGAAAAGGATTGTATAATGAAGAAAATGAGAAAATAATAATCTCTCACATATTAAATACATAATAGAGATAAAAGATGTTGAGACCTAAATTTTAAGAGATTTAAAGAATACTAAAGAAAAAGACAAGGATTAATTTTTTTTAAAAAAATACAGATCCTACAGTGATCCTATATTCAACGAATAAGAATTCTAGGAACTGAGATTAGAGAGACTAGAAGGGAGTAAATCAAACACGAAAATTTCCTAGAATTATGAACATAAGCATCCATGTTGAAATAGGTCATTGAGTATGTGGCCAATGAATTAAAAAATATACATATATAAAAATAGCATTATTATGAGCTTTCACAACAAAGGGAAATTTCCAGAAAAAGAAGGAAAGAAAAAGAAAAATGTCAGTGAGTAGGAATTGTAATAGCATTCTCAGCAGCACAGGTAGATGAGAGAAGACAGTAAATACATGGGCTTCAAAAGTTTGGAGGGAAACCAGTTCCAACTATTCCAAACTGATATCTCACTTAGGTACAAGGTTTTCTGTTTGTTTGTTTGTTTGCTTATTTTCCTTTTTAAAGGAATTTTCAGGTAATTTATATCTAAAAAAACTGTGATATGTACAGTTTTTCTTTCTTTCTAGATTGTTTGTCTAACAATCTAGAGACTGTGCTTTGTTCAAAATAAGGAATCAAATCAAGAAGAATAAGCCATGTGATCCAGGATACAGAGGATCAAATAAGAAGAGTGATGAAGAAAATTCCCAGGATACCAGGCCAGATCAGAGGACAAAGTATTTCAGGAGAAAGAGCTCAAGGAGGGGGTGGGAAGGAGTTTGGTAACAATTATTAACTCTAGGAAACAACAAAAAGTAACAAATCAAAGAATATATAAATGCGCTCGAATCCCCTGAAGAATATTTTCATAATCACCATTATAAAAATGCTGCAATTGTGTACTAGAAGGTAAGAAATTGGGAAGTAATACAGAGATTGAGGGCAAGAGGAAAGAAGAATTAGAACAGAATGCTGTTGTTTTTTCAATTGTAAGCTTTAGTTTTATAGGGGTATTTACAGTTAAATAAAAAAATAATAATAAATTTCCAATCATGGAAAATAAGGTATTTGGACCACCCTCTTAACTTGAGTAAGACTAAAAATCGGAAAAAATATTTTTAATAATTTTTATTTTTTGAAGTTTTAAGTTCAGAGCAAAATTGACTAGAAAGTACAGACAGTTCCCATATACCCCCTGCCTTAAAAACCCTCTGTACCCTACCTGAAAAGCATGTTTTTAAAAAGTTCGTTTGAAGGTATCAGAGAGCTAACAAGATAGTGAAAAATTACTGGGCCATGATGTAGAAAAAGAGAAACCCAGAGAAGTGACTACAGCGTTGTGGCTGCCTTACCTATAGGAATATCTTTCCAGAAGAGGAAGCTGAGAGGCTGTAAAGCTGAGCATCATTTTTTAAAGCCCCCGAGGCACTGAACCATAGACATTTAGTCCAGGGTCTACCAAGTGGAAAATAAGTCTGGGTGTAGACACCAGGAATATCGGTGAATCAGAAGTATATTGGCCCTCACAAGAACTGTACCCAATCATTAAATCAACCCTATCCAATTTCCAATCTGCTATCATTTTCTTGGTGTCAGAAAAATTCTTTAAAATTTTTTAAGACAATTCTGGTAACAGATTTTCTCAACTCTTTTAATATTGAAAAATGTCCTTATTTTGCTTTTGAAAGATATTTTCACCAAGTATAGAATTGATTTTTTTGTACTTAAAATTTTTATTTTCATTGTTTCTGGCATGCATGGTTTCTGATGAAAAATCTAAGGCATGATCCTCCTGAGAACTGTACCCCGTGCTGGATATATTATGAATCTACTTTGATAAGAAAGCAAACTATTTTCAGCCTGTGTAAACTCTGGGAATTATTCTGTCTATTCCCAGCTTTTTATCTGTTTTCATGGATCATGAAGAACTGTATTATAATATTTGATCCAACTATACAAATTATGGCATTTGACTCCCTTTCTCCTTTCTTTGAAACTTATTTCAATCTTTTCTTTTTTATATTTTCTTCTCTGTGTGTATTTCTCCCCCTCCCCTTCCCTCTCCCCACTCCCCTCCTCTCTTCCCACACAAATCTTTCCCTAACTAGCCTCTTTATCCCTACTTGACAGGTAACCCATCACTCTTGTTTAATCAAAGGAAGAATGACAGGGCTATCTCTGTACTGGACACTTTTGTTGTATCTGTTCAGTCACAATTAAGAGTGTTTTTCTGGATGTAAGTTGTATGTATAGAAGAAAAGCTCCAAGGCATTGCTTCATAACCATGGTGGCTCAAGGTGTTGGTACCTTCAGGATCAGTAAAAGGAGAACTGGTACTGTTTAGCCAACTGGTAAGAATTGTGCATACGCTTAGCCCATTTGATACTGCAGTTGTGCTATTTAAGCTTGGTATGAAGGATGCTGAATAACAGAGTGAATGGGAAAATCATAGAATTCAAAAATGTTAAAGCCAAAGTATAGGAAATACATTTTTATACATATGTTATCTAGTCACATATGTGATTTTGCCATCAAGGAGAAAGGGAAAAACTTGTTGTTCTAGGGAAAAGCTGAAAATGTACTACTAAAAAATGGTAAGAACAATATATTATCTGACTCCACCTCATTAAGTGTGGCAAAACAGGAAATCAGTTGTTTAGGGGGAGATGGGTAGCTACTCATGAAGCAAAATTGACCCTGGGGAAACCAGGGATAGAGATTCCCTACTCTTCAGAGCAAAAATTGTTGAGTATTGCAAACAAGAGAAATATTAACTCACAATATTATGGAAATTTATATAGATATTTGAATTTGCTTATACTTCCTCTTAGCACATATGGTAAACTTTTTTATTGGAATTTTTTGATGGTTATTAGAACATTTACCCATAGGAATACTGTTTAATGTCTGCCTTTCTTTTTTATAGATATAAAAATATAACGTATAAAATGTTTTAGTCCTGAACAAAAGCAAAGTCTATCATTGCATTTGTTTAAGAATGTTTTCCATGAAGTACAAACTGAATTTCATAGAAATACATCTCTAAATATAGAGTAGACTGTCCAAAATTTCAGATTTTACTTTTTCTATTTGAATGCTCACATCAAATTCTATCTACCTGAAGATTAAGTTTTTTTAAGCACAAACAGCTAGGCTCCAATTTTCAGTGCTCTGTATTCAGATTAATCATGAAAGTTGTGTGATATTATGAGAAATAAATGCCATAAATGGAAATAAAATAGTATTACTATCCTTTTGATTTTCTCTGGGTTTGTCTTCACCATACATGACTCATTTGGTTGATACTTATTTCCAGAGAAATTAATTTCAGGAGAAGCAGTCAGGGATCACATGCATCAACACTTCACTATAAATTAGACCTGGATCCTGCTAAACGCTCATTATTTCTGTCTAATATTGTGTGAATTACCCAGCTTGCACAGAGGGTCAGAGAGCATTAAACCACATACAGGTTTTGCATAGAGTGAAATGTGGAATGACATAACACCTAACAGAGTCAGCTGTGATTCAAGATAACTGATATACAAGGGCGAAGTTATCAACTTGCTGAAATTGAACTAGGCTAAATAACTTTACTCTCTCTGAGGCAAGGAAACCAGCAAGGAGGCTATAATTCAGCTTCCCAAACATGGACATAAATGGACTCTACATGGAATTCTAACTTCAGACCAAATATCTATAGGCAATAGCCAAGCATACAAATCTCACTCTAGTGAACAAATAAATGTTTGAATCATGTTGGGAAAAAAGAGAGTATTTCCTATGATATTTAATTTTATACCTTTTTTCTTTTTAAAAGTCATATACTTTCACTTTATGAACTTCCATGAGTGTAATCGGCTAATTTAAGCTGAGTGAATTTTTGAAATATTTTTATATTTTATAGAGTGAATTTTTATAGAGTGAATTTTTATAGAGTGAGTTTTTATAGAGTGAATTTTTGAAATATTTCAGTTGTATAATGGTGAGTGGAGTTGAAAGAGAAATTTAGCCTATACACAGAACAAAATGCATTTGCCTCAATATTTATAAATGACTCTGACTTGGACAAGTATTATTAGCTTACTTATTTGTATTACAGGATTATTCACTAGAAATGGTTAATTATAAGTAGGCTAATAGAAAATTGTCAACTATGGCCACCACCAGAGGATTCTGTTATTAAACAGCTCTCTTCAGCATTGTGGTATTTACTGGGAATTTATTAATGATTATTAAGTAACTATGACATTAATTTGAATGTTAAAATAAGCAAGCTAAACAAAAACATTGCCTATATAAGTTCATTAAAATAGTATTGTAGATTCATGTTAAAACAACACAATGAAAGTCCAGTAATTTGGCTTCACCAAAAATAGAATAATTATTGTAAAATTATTGACAGTTTGTAAAATATGCTTATCTAAATTCAGTTGGAGTAAGAAATTTTTGTTACTGCTAATACAGAAGTTATTTCAGAAGGAAGTATATACAATTTGCTTAAGTATTATACCTTATTATTTATATAAAATATATACTTACTCCTTGTAGGAAAACAATGCAGATATCTCTCCCTCATAAGGCAAAAGGTGTTCGCCTCAGGATCTGTCTTACCTCTTCTCTTAGATTCCATGTTAATAACTAGGGTTTGGTCAAAGCAAAACCCAGCATGTCCCATGTTAGGTCTTATATGAGAAGAAAATGACTAGATGACAAAGGAAGCTGTAAGGATTAACCAGCATGTACCAGCAGGTGCCAAGAGAGTATCATTGATACAGGATTTTGAAGGTGTTTGATAAAGAGGGCCAGAACACAAACCTAAGGAAGAGTTTATTAAATTTGGGGCACTCTCTCAGGAATCAGAATTTTACACCCTGGCAAGAACCCTATGGGATGATAAAAACCTGGTGCTAGATTGGCTTCTAGAGATCTAAAGAAAACAACGGTTTATACTGAGCAAAACTAAAATATCTAAAATTTCAGGAGCAAGAGGGATTAAAATAATCAGGGAAGCAAGGGTGTTGGAGTGGATATGTTATATGAGGACAAGTGTCCCACCAGAAGATTTGTTTCACAGGAAGGCCCAGAGTACTCACCAGCCGCCAAGGCAGTGGCGTTCTGCTACAGACCAGAGCTGCTGGTAGAAGAGGATGATGTAGAGCTTCACCAGTTGATACCAATGGAGATGAATGGCTCTGAACCAATTGGCCTCAGGTGGCAGTGTTTAAATTACAACAGCCAGGGGATCACAATTATCATAATGACCAGCAAGTCTGGAGTGTGAGATAGAGAGGTTTGACCTACAGAGAGTTGTAAATATAATTAAAAAAACCTGGTATCCTTAAAGCCAAAATAAATGGACAGCAAACTAGGACTAAAAAAGCAAGAATAGATGAGCATGAAGCTGAATGCATTGTCTCAATAAAAAGTCACAATTCCTTGGAAATTTCCCAGATCTGAACCACAGTGCTGTCCCATTGACTGAAGAGATAACTGAATCCCCAGGATAAAGAATGCTACACTATTACATCAAATATATGCAGCAATGATTCCCCTTTTCTTTCTTATAATTGCCTACAGGTGAAAAGGGATTACTTTTTGTGGACTATTAGATACAGGGTCTGAGTTGATATTGTTACTTGGAGAACTGGACTGTCATTATGGTTTTCCTGTTAGAACGGAGGTCAGTTAAAAACTGAAATCCTGGCCAAAGTCCAGCTAACAGTTATTACATTGGTTCCACAGACCCACCTGGTGTCATTTCCTCAGGCCATTAATGTAAAATTTGGATTGAGATACTTAACAATTGAAGTAAACCTCACATTGGATCATGGCCTGTGTGAGGAGAGCTATCATAGTGGAGAAGGCCAAGTGGAAGTCTCAATGACTGCTCCCCCAGAAAGACAAGATAATAAATAAAAGTCAGTATTGCATCTTGGGAAGATGAGAGAGATGGGTGCCACCTTTAAAGATCTAAAGGATGCAGCAGTAGTAGTCCCTATCATATCTTTGTTTAATTAACCAGTATAATCCTTGCCAAAAGCAGGTGGAGATTAGAACATGGTTGTAGAACATCAGAATCTCAATGAAACAGTAGTGCTGAGAGCATCTTACATGCCGGGTATGCTACTGTTCCTGGAGATTAATGCAGCTTCTGGAACATGATATACAAACACTGTTTTAGTGCATGTGTACTTTTCTTTCACAACCAGGAAAATGGGTCAGAAAAAGTTACATTTATATGAAAGAACAAAAATATACACGTGCAGTTTTGCCTCAGGGCTATTTTAAGGCTCCCAAACTGTATCTTGAAATAGTTAAAAGATATCAGGACCATCTGGATATCCAAAAGAATATCACATTGATTTATACATCAATGACACTATATTGATAAAGCAGGGTAATCAAGAGGTATCTTACATGCTGGAACCCTTGGTATGATACACATACTCCAGAGAGTTGGAAATAAACCCTATAAAAATTTAAGAACTATCCACTTCAGTTAAGGTTGTAATGGCCCATTAGTCAGGGCAACTCAGGACTTCCCCTCCAAACTAAAAGAGAATTTGCCTCATCTTGTATCCTCTTCTACCAATAAGGAAGTACAATGGATTTTGGGGGTCTTCAGATTCTGGAGGCAACACATAACAATACTAGAATTACTGCTCTGGTACGCACAGTGGGTAACACAAAAGGCTGCCCCTATTGATTGGGGCCTGGAGAAGAAAAGAATTCTGTATCAGCTCAGTATTCCGATCCTCGCTACTTGGGTCATAAGAACCAAAGAGCCTACTGTGATGGAGGTGTCAGTGGTGGAAAATGATGCCAAGTAGAGTTTACAGCAAACTCCAGTAGGAGAATTCACAGCATAGGGCCCTGGGTTTCAGGAGCAAGTCCTTGCCATCTAAACAGATAATTGCATACTCCTTGAGACAAGCTCTTGGTGTATTGCTGGGTCCTGTTAAAAATGAACACTTGACCATAAGGCATCAAGTGATCATGAGTTTTGAGCTGCCCATTATGAAAGGCATCCTATTGGACACATCAAGGCATAAATTTGATTGGGCCCAGCAGCATTCCACTGTAAGTTAGAAATGATATATCTAGGATTGACCTCAAGCTAGACCAGAGGGAATATGTAAGCTATATTAGCAGGTAGCCCAGATTTCCCAGAAACCACCACAGTAGGACCAGTGCCCCTCCCTCAGCTCACAACTACAGACACATGGGACAACGCATACAATCTATTGGAGGAAAAGGATACAGCCCACACTTGATTTACAGATGGGTTGGCTCACTATGTACGTGCAAGTTAAAAATGGATGGTGGCTGGATTAGAAAATACTCAGTCATGGCTTTGAAAGAAGTGGTGAGGAAAAAAAAACCCTCCCAATAGGTGTAGCTTTGGAAAGTGTACTTTTTCATTTATTTTGTGTGGAAGGAGAAGCAATCCAGGCTCATGGACTGTAGGGCAACAGTTCTGGGCAACTGAAGCGCAAATATTTGGAAGACTGGAGATGAGGAAATTTTGGGTAGAAAGGATAAGGATGGACATATGGTGGTGGATACAAAGTGTGAAGGTCTTTGAAACAAATGTTAACACTCACTAGAAAGCATGCACCATAGAAAAGTCACTAAATAATTGAGTAGGCCAAAAAGAAAAGAAAAGATTCGTTGACATCAGCCAACATTGTTTTGTTCAGTGGGCAATCCAATTATGACATTATGGACAAACACATTAAGTGTTATAATTATAGGCTAAGCAGCATGGAAGACCACTTATCAAGAGTGATCTAGCTGGTGCCACTCCAGTGTCCAACATATCTTTAACAAACACCAATACTAAGATACCTGTATTACATTATGACTCATGGAGAGCAATTGGGAACTTGGTGGCAAGTTGACTGACTACATCTGGCTCCTTATGTCCTGAAAGTATCAATTATTTTTTCTCACAAGAATGAATATTTATTCCAGGTGTGGAATAATACCCACAGAGCTTCCACCAGCAACACAATCTGGGGATTTACCAAGTGCACTATTCACACACCTGGTATCCCATACAACATAGCATCCAAACAGGGATCTATTTGACCTTGAAGGAGGTGAGGAGGTAGGCCTACAACATAGGATCCACTGGTCATATCATATACTACACCAAACAGAAACAGGCCTGACAGAGCCCTGGGATGGCCTTCTCCAGATACAACTGAAGCATCAAGCACTGAATCAATATTCTGCAAACATGGGGTGATGTTCTCCAGCTTTCAGTACATAAACTAAATCAGAGATATCCATATGATACTGTGTCCTCAATAGAAAGTATCTAGGATTCAAAGGTGCAAAGCAGGAGTGTCCTGACTTATCATCATTTCCAAAGACCTACTTGGGGACTTTGTGATCTCCATTCCTGCAACTCCAGGCCCTGCAGTATTAGATGACCTAGATCCCCCAAAAGGTATACTCTTGACAATGTAAGCTGCAATGATTCCATTTGATTCCAAGCTATGTTTGCAGCCTGAGCACCTTGGACTCTGAAGAAACACAGATAAGGAACAATTAATTCTAAACTGGTAGCCAGAGAAGTCTTAAAAATATCACCTTAATTTAAGCCAGGATTTGGATACTATTTATTACTGATAAGGTAAAATATGAATGACTATGGGCTTAAATCTAGTAAAAGCAGAGAGAAGAGGGATAACTTTCCTCTTGCCTGAGAAGCTATGGCTGCCAGCCTCTGCTGGATGAGTGTTAGGGAGGTCAGGGGAGAAAGCTCATGGTTTTGAACCACACTATCTACTATGAGGCAACCCTGATGTCTAGTTTGTTGAGAATTTAAAGACTTTAATTTTTATGTCTACATCATTTAATTTAGGTCTTTCATATTAGTATAGGCATAAGAAAACTATTCTAGCAAAATGCTAAGAAATATGCATGAGTCAATATTTTATACATCTTTTTTTCTTGTTAGAATATATTAAAACATATTTAAAAGTAAAAAAAACAATTGTTCCAACCATATGGTGCTAATAATAAAGCATACCAAAAATGGATTCTCAATCAACAAAAGATATGAGTTGTTTTTCCACTAATTTCTCACTTCTGATAAGTTCAGCCTTTATTTTTGTATTTACATGGAATTAAAAAGCTCTTTTATCCCTCATTGTCTGCAGTGATATTCATCCTTGGAACAACAGCTACATAATGTGTCCAACCTCAGATGACTTTACCTATTGTTACTATATTTGGAGGAGTCAGCTTTAGTGACAAGATAATTGTATTAACTATTCAGCAAGATTTGCACTTTTTGATTCCATGAAAGAAGATAAGAGAAATGCGACAATGCTTGGGTTTCTCTAAAATATCCTGCTCGGCCCATCATGGTAAATACCCATTACCAGCTAGGAAAGCAGTAAAAGTATATTTATTTTAACATTAATTACCTGAAAACAAGGCAAACATGAGTTGGAAGACAAGAAATAATGCAGATGGTGCAGAATTATTTCACCAATTGTTTTGGCTTCCAATAATGTAGTACAGTTGTTTCAATTCCCACCTAAACAGAATGACCTATGGGCTTTGTTATCTTGAGAGAAACATAATTATCTGCTGCATTTGCAGCTTCATAGATTATTTAGATGAATTGAAACTTGTGTGGACTTAGGAAACAGTATCTCATGATTTAACACTTGCACAAAATTTAGAAAGAGTTCAAAGGCAACTCAATAACCTTAGAACTCTGAGAAAATAAAAAATTTTAGACCAAGGTTAATCAAAGAAGAACCAATTAAATTTAACCAGAGTGCTCAAAGCCACTTGTAAATTATTCTTTCTTCAGACTAATAGTGAACAATAGGAAAGGAAATGACAGCATTTATACTTCCATAATCCGGTGTTGATATTATATATGTTATTGGCATATTATTATAAGCAAATGATTTGTTCATTCTTGTGGTTCACATGTAATCATATGTAAGTTTCTTATTCTGTTTTTTTAAAGTAAATCCATAAGGATTAAAAATGATCACTTATTACATAGCTTTTATTTTTTAATTTTTTTCATGTTTATTTTATTATTATTATTGTTATTTTTGCCATGCCACACGGCACATGGGACCTTAGTTCCCCGAGCAGGGATCGAATCCATGCCCCCTGCAGTGGAAGTGTGGAGTCCTAACCACTGGACCACCAGGGAATTCTTTTACATAGATTTTAAGCATCACTTTTGTTGTCAATTTTATGTTGTTACAAATTATTCTTAATTTTATATTTTTGTGAAAAAAAAACTTTTTCTATATTGTAGATAGTTTCTGTATTTAGGAGAGATTACCCAAATTAGAATAATTATTAAATGATATAAAAGAAGTTAGGTTAGTAGGATACAGTAGATGGCTAGAATCATAGAGTGATTTTGCAGTTCCTAGATTAATATAGAATTTAAATGGTTTAGCTCAATACATGTGAACTGAGGTCACACTACCGTCCAACTTTAAGGTAGCCATAGAGTGTAGTATTGAAGGGAAATTGTCCCAGGTAGAAAATGAGATTTTGAGATTTGATTGTTCAGACATTTGATGAGCTCTTGGTTAACCTCCTTTTGGGTAGGAAATAGGATTCTATTAATCCATATTATTCAATGAAATGAAAATGACTCAAATTATTAGAGGTTATAGCATGGGACACAATACAAGTAAGAAGAAAAGCTTTGAGAGATTAAGTGGTTATGGGACTTAGTCACTACGGTGACAAATAAATGGTGACAATTAATGACTACAGAGACTTTTGGGATGGATTTTCGGCCTGCTTTTGACTGTCCTTAAGAGCATAACTAAAGAAGGAAAAAAGAAAGAAAAGAACTTAAAGACTTAAATTTCCAAACCAACTCTCAAGTAAAGCATCAGAAAATTTTTGTGGAGCATTAAAAAAAGTCACTGAAGGGACTTCCCTGGTGGTGCAGTGGTTAAGAATCCGCCTGCCAATGCAGGGGACACGGGTTCGAGCCCTGGTCCAGGAAGATCCCACATGCCGCAGAGCAACTAAGCCTGTGCGCCACAACTACTGAGCCTGCGCTCTAGAGCCTGCAAACCACAACTACTGAGCCAACATGCCACAACTACTGAAGCCCGTGCTCCTAGAGCCCGTGCTCCGCAACAAGAGAAGCCACTGCAATGAGAAGCCCAGGCACTACAATGAAGAGTAGCCCCCGCTTGCCGCAACTAGAGAAAGCCTGTGTGCAGCAACGAAGACCCAACACAGCCAAAAATAAACAAAAAAAAAAAAAGTCACTGAAGTGGCAAGGCAGACAAGCCTGAGGATCAAGCCTAGAGCCTGCAGAATTGCTAAACCATTTAAGTGTGCAATTGTAATGGATTACATGCTAAGGTAAGTAAGCTGTTTATATAAAAATAAGGCTTTGGGACTTGGGTTGGAGACATTTGGACGGACTCAGATGATATTGAGAGTTTTGACGTCCCAACTTCCCTTGAAATTTGCTGAACATTGGAAGAAAAATCCACCCTCTCCCCTCTAAGAGACCATAATTTTCCTGCATTAAAATAAATAAACAAACAACCTTCAATGACCCTCCCTGGGGTACTTGCCTCAAAAGGGAAATCTATTCTATCACTACCCCTCATTCATATTGAGATTTAGATGCCAGCATCACTCAAAAGCAGAAGTGTTGGGCCTTCTTGGAAAACAGATATGTTAAAGAAGTTGTAGGGTGTTGCCTATTTACAGTAGAAAAATTCTTGGAGACAAAAATGGTGATAGACTGTAAGAGAATTCAATCACTAAATATGAAGTATTAGATTGAATCAGGCCAAATCTAATGATATGTGTTTACTCCCCTAGGGATTAGGATGAAATGTGCTGAGAGTGGTGTTAACAGTCAGCTAGACTGTCTAATTAAGCCTGGACTTAACAGTAGCCCACAGCGTTTTGATTCAAAGCATAGTCAGAGAACCATGTGGGAACATGATTTAGCCATGCAAAATCTCAGATTCTACACTATATCTACCGAATCTGACTCTGCATTTTAACAAGGTTCCCAAGAGATTTGTATGCATATTAAAATCTGAGAAGGACTGCCTTTAAGTCAGAGAGTTTCCTAGTCATTTTGTAGAGGAAGGAGTTCTAAGAATCAGGAGTCATAAGTGTTAGAGTAGATCCATTATACTTGTTCAGGTACCCTCTAAACATACCCTGTAGGAGTGTTCTTGGACACTCTCTCCATTAAAATATTATGAAGTGTACTGATGAGAAGTCCAGCATACTTGAAATTTATTGAAAAATCTTTGTCATACTTTAGACATTGTCATTCATTAGGCTGAAGATTGCAGTGGGAAATGTTGCCATAGAGTGATCTAAAAGTATAATTATTAATTAGGTCTCATGATTGATTATTACTTTTAATAGTTCTTTTTTCTCCTCTATCCTTTTACTCCTTCTGCTACTTTACATAATGAACAATAATGATCGGTAGTATTGCAATTCAGATTTTAAGAGTGAGTGGGACTAAATGGCTGCTTTCATTCTACAGCAGTAGAATTGATTAGTTGTGACAGAGACGTGTATGACCAGCAAAAATATTGGCTATCTTTAGAGAAAATCTTTGCTAACAACTAATCCAAGCAAACCATAAGATTGGAAGTTGAGTGACAGAAGATTTGCCTGTGCTAATTATTCTCCATTTATCTCATTAGATCTTTCCTCAGCCTTTCCCTGCCCTCTGTCAGGGAAAGCTGACCTCTGTGGATTACATTGCCGAAGGAACCTTGCCTTCAGGCTTCTGGTTGGATTTGAATAATGGGTACCACAGACAGGACATCAAAAACTGAGAAGAGAGAGAAGAAGACGTATTGATTTCTCTCCCTCCTCTTCCTCTCTGTCATTTTGTTTTTGTTTTTTTTCTTCTCAGTGACCACAGCTCCTGAAGGATAGGCCATCTCCTGTGGCTAGGAGAGGCTCAGAAAATGCTCTCCTGTCTCTTGCCTTTCAGGCGGGTTACTGGTCCCTAAAAACTTTATAATTACTTTTTGGTTCCCTTAGCCCTGATCACAATTCTGGAAATAGTCCTTTCTTTATACATGTTTCCATTAAAATTTTAACTGTTGCATTCATCTCCTTCTGGCAACACAAACTGATTCATGTTACAAGTTATGCGCTGTGCTGTAATGCTACTGTAACAGGGAAGAGCTAAATCGGACTCCACTGTTGGATCTGTTTCTTTGACTTTAACTCTTGCTTTTCATTGCTTTTATTATAATCATACATAATGGCCTGCCTCAGGGAACCCTGCCCACCTGTGAATGGCTTCCAGAAAAAAAGAAACTAACACATCCTTTCACCGAGGTTGGTCATTCCAGGAGATGTTTTGCAAGACTGATGGCCCTTTTACTTTACTTCCTCACCGCCTCTACTTCTCTATTCTGCCTTTTTACTTTACTTCCTCAAGGCATCTCCCTCTCTGATTCTATAAAAGAAACTGGCATCCAGACCCAGATAAGACGGTTTCTCAGAGACACTTGTCTGCCATCTTCTCAGTCGGCTGGCTTTCCGAATAAAGTCGTATTCCTTTGCCTCACCGCCTTGTCTCCAATTCATTGGCCCATCATGCGGCAGGCAGAGCGAGCTTGGTCTCGGTAACACTACCGCTTTGTGTATCAATATATGCATAGGTTTGTTTCGGGGAATCCTATCCATTTCACTGGTCAATTTATTTTTTATCTTCACCAATAAAGTACTAACTTAAGTGTTCCAACTTTAAGTAGTAAGACACTAAGGGGGTAGTGCTTGGGAGGTATTGGCCTCTGCATGGAGGAGAATTTTAACACTGATTAGAATTGCCAATAAGGTTGCTAATATAAAAACAAAAATATTTTAGCTTGTTTTATTATTGCTTTTGAATTCTTTACATATAATGCACCTTTTATTGTCTGCAACCAGTGCAAACGATCACCCCCTCAACCTTTGCACACCGCAGTGATTAAGTATAAATGAGTAGGAATAACTTGTCCACCCTTTTCTTCTTCAGAAGGATTTCCTACTCTAGCCAATTTAATTCCTTTTGAAAATAAATTTTAGTGCCAGTTTATCAAATTCTAAAGAAAACACTATTTGATTTTTTAATTTAAATTACATTGGATTTATTGTGTTGATTTGTTTGGTCAAATTTTATATTTTTATAATATTGCATCTTTATACAAATGAAGATGGGATGTCTTGTGGTTAATTTTTCAATAAAATTTATAATTTCCTACAGTACAGCTCTTGAACATAAAATATTTCTTTCTAGTACCTAATGGTCATTATGGCCATAAAAATATATATATATATTTTTTAAATTTTTTATTTATTTTATTTATTTATTTATGGCTGTGTTGGGTCTTTCATTTCTGTGCGAGGGCTCTCTCCAGCTGCGGCAAGTGGGGGCCACTCTTCATCGAGGTGCGTGGGCCTCTCACTATCGCGACCTCTCTTGTTGCGGACCACAGGCTCCAGATGCGCAGGCTCAGTAATTGTGGCTCACGGGCCTAGTTGCTCCGCGGCATGTGGGATCTTCCCAGACCAGGGCTCGAACCCGTGTCCCCTGCTTTGGCAGGCAGACTCTCAACCACTGCGCCACCAGGGAAGCCCAAAAATATTTTTTTAAAAAACTTACATTCTCTCTTTTTGATGCTATATCAGTATGAAATGGATTTTTGCCTATTGAACTTGTATCCAGACAATTTACTAAACTTCCATTATTTCTACTAATATACATATGAACTTTCTAAGAGATCTTCTACATGGAAAATTGTCACTTTTTAATAAAGGCATTTCTGTTTTCCCTTTCAATCCTTATGCCTTTATTTGTCCTTTTCCTCCTTGCTGTTTTCCTTATTCAGAGGGCCAGTCAATGATGAATGAAAGTGGTGATAATAGACATTTTTGGGTTTTTTTGTTTTTTCATTTTATTTTAATTTTTTATTTTAAAGGGAATGCTACTAATGTTCCCCATTAACAACATGCTCTGCTATAGATTTCTTGTAAAACCCATTGTCAGGTTTAGGAATTTCTCTTTAATCTATTCCTAGATTAGCTTCCCCCCCCCCCAACCCACCCCACCCCCCCAAATCAGGAATGGGTTTTGAATTTTATCCAAAATGTTCTTACTGTCATATAAAATTTTGCATATGTATAATCTTATTGTGGTAAATACCAATTATACATTTTCTAACGACAAACCCTCCTGTATTTTAGGATAAATGTACTTTGGCCTTGGTGTAGTATATTTTATATAAACTAGGTGTGTTTTTTAAAACAATTCCTATCTGGTTTGTTTGGTGTGGATATTTTCATCTACATTTATGAGTGAGTGAGATTGGCTTGCCCAAACTATTATTGTATAGTTCTGGTATCAAGGTTAGACTGTCCTCATAGAAAAAGTAGGAGCAGGCATTTTTTCACTTACCTATTCTTTGAAAGACTTCTTTATATGGCTAAAATGATCTGTTCTTAAAAATTGGCTTGACACACTCACAAAACTATTGTTTCTATTTCTTTAATAACTAAACCATTCAGTTTTCTCTATTTGAGATAGTTTTTGTAAGTACTATTTCCTAGTCATATTCCATATCTATATTTTAACCTGTTCCAGTATAAAAATCAATCATTGTAGTCTCTCTCTAATCTGTGCTGTAATACCTTTTATTCCCCATAAGGTTCATTTGTGTTCTCTCTCTGTGTCTCTCTCCATCTCTGTCTCTGTCTCTCTCTTTTCTCTCTTTCCCTTGCTCTCTCTTTCATTTCACAAAAACTTTGTTTCTTTTATTATGTTTTACAAGTTTGGGTTCACTGATTCTCTTTATTATGTATCTCATTTCTTTGTAAATATATTTATTTTTTTAATTTTTAATTTTGCTTCTATTGTTTTCTTATTTTTCATTTCTGAGTTGGATACAGATCACTCATTTTAACTGTTTTAATTTTTTTAGGTGATTATTATTTTCTAATTCAAGCATTTAAAGTTATAAATTCCTTTTATATACCAACTTCACTGCATTCCACAAGATTCAGTAGCATTAAAATTCTTTTTTTGTGTTTTTAAAATTTGTGTTATAATTTATTTTTTTACTCTTGAGATATTTAGAAATTATTTTTAATTCATTTCCTGATGGTGCACAGGCATACTTTGTTTTATGTACTTCATTATACTTCACAGATACTGCACTTTTTTATAAATTGAAGGTTTGTGGCAACCCTTTATCCAGCAAGTCTATCAGCGCCACTTTTCCAACAGCATTGGCTTGCTTTGTGTCTCTGTGTCACATTTTGGTGATTCTTGAACAATTTCAAGCTTTTTCATCATTATTAAATTGGTTATGGTGATTTGCGACCAGTGAGATTTGATGTTACTATTGTAATTTGGGGGTGAACCCACAAACCACATCTATATAAGATGATGAACTTAATAGACCAATGTTGTGTGTGTTGTGACTACTCCACCAACTTGCTGTTCCCCCATCCCTCTCCTTCCCCTTAGGCCTCCCTATTCCCTGAGACACAACAATATTGAAATTAGGTCAATACACAATTAATTACACTACAATGGCCTCTTAGTGTTCACGTAAAAGGAAGAGTCTCATGTCTCTCACTTGAAATCAAAAGCTAGAAATGATTAAGCTTAGTGAGGAAGGCATGTCAAAAGCTGAGATAAGCTGAAAGCTATGCCTCTTACACCAAATAGTTAGCCAAGTTGTAAATGCAAAGGAAATGGTCTTGAAGAAAATTAAAAGTGCTACTCCAGTGAACAAATGAATAAAGAAAACAAAACAGTCATTGCTGATATGGAGAGAGTTTTAGCCGTCTGGATAGAAGATCAAACCAGCCACAACACTACGCCATTCCTTTAACCAAAGCCTAATTTGAGCAAGGCCCTAACTGTCTTTAACTCTATGAAGGCTGAGAGAGGTGAAGAAGCTGCAGAAGAACAGTTTGAAGCTGGCAGATGTTGGTTCAAGAGTTAATTTTATTACTTTTTTCTTTTAACCTTCATACTAGTTTTATATGTTATTAATCCACTACCTTTTCTATATATTTACCTTTATACTTTCATATTTTTTTATACTTTCATAGTTTTTGTACTTCCATATGTTTTTTCCTTATTAATTAGTATCCTTACTTTTCAGCTTAAAGAAGTCCCTTTAGCATTTTCTGCAAGGCCAGTCTAGTGGTGATTAACTCCTTTAGATTTTGCTTGTCTAGAAAACTCTATATCTTCTTCAATTCTTAATCATAACTGTCAGGCAGAGTATTCTTGTTTGGAATTTTCTTTTTTTTTCTTTCAGCACTGTGAATATATCATGCCAATCCCTTTTGGCCTGTAAAGTTTTTGCTGAAAAATCTGCTGCTAGTTTTGTGGGAGTTTCCCTGTACACAAGTTGTTCTTCTTTTGCTGCTTTTAGTATTCTCTCCTTGTCTTTAATTTTTGACATTTTAATTATGATGTGTCTTGGTGTAGGACTCTTTGGAACTCTCTGGGTTTCCTGGATCTGGTTGTCTATTTACCTCCCCAGGTTAGGGAAGTTTCCAGCCACTATATCTTCAAATAAGATTTCTGTCCCTTTCTCTTTTCTTCTAGGAGCCCTATGATACAAATGTTAGTCTGTTCAATGTTGTCCCGTAAGTCCCTTAAACTAAGCTAGTTTACTCATTTTTCTTCTTTTTTCTTTTTTGCTGCTCTGATTGGTTGAGTTCCATTGCCTTGCTTCAAGTTGACTGATCCTTTCTTCTGGTTCATCTAGTCTGCTATTAAACCACTCTAGTGTATTTTCCAGTTTAGTTATTGCATTCTTCAGCTCTGTGACTTCCATTTGGTACTTTCTTTTATTTTCCACTTCTTTGTTGAAGTTCTCACTGTGTTCATCTGTTCTTCTCCCCAGTTGCGTAAGCATGTTTATGACCATTACTTTGAACTGTTTATCAGGTATATTACTTATCTTCATTTTAGTAAGGTTTCCCCCCGCCGAGGTTTTTTTATCTTGTTCTTTCATTTGGAACATATACCTCTGTTTCCTCATTTTGCTTGATTCTGCATATTTGTTTCTATACTTTAGGTGAAACATCTGCCTCTCCCAGGCTTGGAGGAGTAGCCTTGTGTAGAAGGAGAAACTTATCCTTAAACCTTGCCCTAGCTCTTGGTTATCACCTGAACCTTTGTGATTGGAAAAGGAACCTGATTTATTTTTAACACATCCCATTTGTTGAGGGCATGTCAAAACCTATCAGTGTTCCAAAGGGAGGGATTTCTGTCTGTACCTAGTTTCAGGCTACTTGGAAGTCAGACCCTTGGGCAGCAGCTTTTCATGTATGCAGATATAAATTGTCCTGTGAGACTGCAATTGTAAACCCTGCTGGCGTCCAGACCAGGCTATCTGAAAGTGTCCTCTGGATAGCAGCTGCAAAAATTGGGGCTCCAGACAAGTGTATAAGCTCCTTTACGGGAGGTATCAGCAAGCTGTAGCAAAGCAGAGAGAGAGCATAAAGAGGACATCCCCTGGCCTATGTTCCCTGAGAGAACCGCTGTACACTCCAGATGTGTGACAAACCTGAAGCCTGCACCTCAGCCTAAAGCTTCAGGACAAGTAAGTAGGCCTGTTTCACAGAAAAACTGGGGCTATGTTTAAGACTGCTGTCTGTGCAGTACCCTGGGAGTGATAGCCTCCCAAAAACTGTCTCTCTGATTGTCATTCTATTGCACCCTCTACCACAAGCCCCCCCAGGCCACCAAAACCAGGCAGTCAAGGAGTGTCCATTATGTGGACATCACATGGGCATCACATGTAAAAACTGGGACACCAGTGACATGTAAGAGCTCCCCTCAAAGAGATACTTTCAGATGTGTTTCCCAGTTCACTACAGTCTTTTGGGTCTCATGGATATAAAAGCTGATGATTTTCAAAGCCAGATGTTTTAGGGGCTCATCTCTCCATTGCAGGTCTTAAGAGTTTGGGGGCCTGGGAGAAGCTCCAGGTGGTGAGATCCCTCATGATTCATTGTGAGTCATTCTGCTGGTGGTAGGGCTTTGATAAGACCCTGTCTCAGCCTCTCCTACCTATCTCAACATGGCCCTTTTCTCTTTTGCTGATGTAAAGTAGCTGACTGCCTAGTTTTCAGGTCTTTTTCAAAGTTGTCTCATGTAGCTGTAGATTCTGTGTGTCTGTGGGAGGAAGGGAGTTTGGGATCTTTCTTTGTAATCATGTCAGATCATCTTGTCTGTGGGTGTGTTTTGGATAATTTTTCTTTACTCTCTTTTGAGTCCAGCAGTGCATTAAAATTAGATTTTATCCAAAATCTAGTTGTTTTGAAGTGAGAAAACCATTTAGAGCACATAGTCTCACTCACTAGCACACAAAAATAAAACTATTAATTCATATACAGGTATTTTCATGATTAAAATATATACAATTAGGGAAATTGGTAATGGATAAAGTAATAAGTATTGGCATATATAGAAAAGAGAACAATTTATTTGAGTACTTAATCACAAATACAGTACACATGTTCATATTCCATAACTTAATTTGATTCTAAAGGAGGGGCCAGATAAATTTGACAAAACTTCACGAAAACTTCTCTGGAAAATACTTTGGTTATTTAAATTAGTAAAAAAAAAAATTATAATATGTTAATTACTAAAATTAATGACTTTACTTTCTCATTGAATTCTCTTCCCCACTTCCTTAGTCCTCTGTCTGGATAACCATCAATGTCTTATTTCTTCATCCCAACTTGCAGACTTGTATGACCCTTGGTGTAAGGTATATAGCCCTATTGTCTGTCTCTAACAAAATTTCAAAATTTCTCCAATAAATTATAACTTGACCCATGTTCAGTTATTATTTTATTCACATGAATTTCATTACACAGTTTCATTAAAATTAATAAGCTCTAGTCCACAACCTTAACCCCACAGATTACCTCAACCACAGTCAATATCTTCATTTAATTCACTGAGAAATTAGAGAAAAATTATATTAACTTCCTTGACCATCGTCTCTTCTTTGCCAAAATTTCTGTTCTCCCTTGCCCCTGTTATTTTATGTCTGTCCCCTAACATTAAGTGTCCTTCTTTAATAAGACTGAGCTTTCTAGCTATATTCACACTTGAGTCTTCTTACAACTTGACACGTCTTTCTTCATCAATTGCCCTTCTTTAACTTCAGTTTAAAATTCTTTTTCTCTGTTGATTCCTTTACCTGGGGCTACAAATGTACTCATCAACCCTAGGAATAGTGTGCTAGAAATTCATTCCCTTATGATAAACTCATTTTTAATATATTGAGATAGGGAATAAAGGAATGAAGAGTAGGAAGTATAACTTTCAAAGCATTCTTATTAAAAGAAGAAAGAGAAGGAAATCATATTCAGAGGTAGAAACTCTATCTGTTAATAAACTAAACAGAAATCATCTTACTGACTTATTTATCAAGAGACATAAATCGAAAGAAAATCCAGTTTTAAAAAATTCTTAAATATAGCACTATAAAAGTGTTACTACAGCCAAAGAGCTGTTTAATCTATTTCTCACTCAGCATTTCAGAACACATTTTATACCATTCACCTTTCTGTAAAATCTTTTTCTTAGAGCCGTATCAAAGTATACTATTAAGTACATTATAAAAGATTACAATATAATTTCTTTTGGCACTCTATTTATGTTTACTACTGACCTCAAAGGACGTTTAAGATGTAGAAGAGTTATTTTTTGCCAGGGGTACAAATGAAAAATAATCCTGTCAGCAATTCTCATAAAGTGATGCAGAGACAGTTCTAGCAGACATAGTCTCCTTTTAACCAGAAATGATTTGTGTGTTTTCTGGAGGCAATGTCTATTTGCAGCAATGTTAACATTGACATCTGTAACTAGAAAATGACAGCAGAAAACAAATAGTTCCCAGGTGTGAAACTCAGCAAGGGAGAGCTTTGGCCTTTGGGAAAATGTCAGGATGACCATGAGTTATTATACCACAAAAGGGCCAAAACCCAAAACTTTTGCTTAGATAAAGGTCATACACCCTACAATGATCCCTGTAGCATTCAAAAAGCGGCAACACTGTCACAACTAATATGTAGATAAGTCAAGGAGATTACTTAGGTGATATTCCCTAGGGCATAGAGAATACTCCTTAGACTGTTTGTGTGTGTGTGTGTGTGTGTGTGTGTGTGTGTGTGTGTGTGAAGGACTTATCCTGTGCGCCTATCCCCAATGAAGCCTCTTGAGGCAATGATACTTCATTAAGAAAAGAAAGGGGTTTCCATATTTTCTTAGTAGTAAAACTGGAAAAGAATTGGGGGGGGGGGTGGTGTAGAACATTCATTGCTAGAGTGGCATTGTCACTGGAAGGAGGTGGTCAAGGAGAATGAAAAAGACCATATTCAAACAGCCACCCCTCAGGTTAGTGAGCTAAAATTGTTGGTGAGCACTGCAAGTAGTTGTGGTCATATGCAAAGTTGGGTAGGTTTTCACTATTAAACTGTTTATTTCTGTTGTTTAAGGCATAGTTTTGTTCACTAAAGTAAATAAATAAGTGAATGAATGAAAGAAAAGAAAAAAACTATTGTTAGCATTTATATGATAACATTCAACAAAATAAGTAAAATATGGAAGGATATGGGAAATATACATTTAAATATCAAAGAATTAAAGCTAAGTCATTCTCTACTTCCAGAAATATACATTGTGCAATCCTAGAACATCATTTAAAAATCTCAGTTCATCACTTCCTTCATTTGCCTAATATCTGGTGAATTATCCTTTGCACACATGAGCTCTGAGAATCACAGCTCATGTTCTAAATAGCCAAGAAGGTCTCAAAAGTTCACAATTTCTTCTGAATCATTTATTAGTAACATTTCATGTAATATAATTAAATATAAAATGGCTGATTATAATAACGGACAAAAAATTCAATAATAGAGCAACAGTACTGACAAAATTTGCATTCTAAGGGGAATACCTCAGTGAACCAATGCTAATTTATGAGAGAATTCTTCATTCCATACCCTTATGTAAGGTCACAGTAGGGCCAATAAATAACTTACGTTTATTGCTGACAAATTGAGTTTAGACTTTCTAGAAACAATAAAAATTCTAGTTTTAATATCATTTAATTTGATCTAGTCAGTATATCTTGAGCTTTTCAAAGTCTTTTAGCAGTATAGAAAATAAATATTAGGAAAGAATAGACAAAGGTACAAGGACGATTTTAGAGATATATATTTGTTTGATACAGTAAGATTTTTCTGCATTATAAAAAGAGTGAAAAAGGCTGGTTTCAATTCAAGACATTAATCATGCAACAAACAGTTACTGAATTTACAGTGTGAACAAAGCTCTAATAATACAAAAACGGACAATTTAACCTAGTAGGGGAGCAAAACATGTAAACAAATAATGAATGTAAAATGTGGAAAAAATCATACAAAATGAGGATAAACATTCAATGCACCTTCATAAAGATTAAAAAATTGCTGAAATAAATTGAGAAATATTTTTCAGAAAGGGTGGAATTTGAACTGTGTCTGGATAGAGAAGAGAGAACAATTCTCATAAAGGGAGTAGCACTGTGCAAAGTTTCAAATGTATGAAGTTCAGTGCAAACACAGGGAAAGAGGAATTGTTCCATAAGAGGACAACTTTATGGTCAAAGTGAGTGAAACAAATGAGGCCAGAAAATTATATGCCTTTAAAAGTACAAACTGCAAAATACTTTATCCATGATGTCAAGGTTTGGACCCATTGACTTTTAGGTGGTTCAGGATATCTAGAGAAAATGAGTCTCTGACATTTGACATTTCTTAAGATTTTCAGTATGGAAAGCATTTGCTGTCAATCAAAAATATTTTTAAGGGTCAATAGGTAGGAGTCAGAGAACTAGATGATGTAGGAGAGATATAGGTAAAGTAGAAGTCTTCTGTGTTTTAGAGTAACTCATACAATGTATATTGGGAGAAATTCCATTTTCAGTCTGACATGTAAAGACCTTCGAAGTTCTTATTTCCATCCTGACAACAGGAAAAAAAGCTGAAGAAACTGAAAATCAGTTACTTTTCTTGGCCCCATAAGAAAACAGAGTTCATGGGGCAAACGACCACCTTGCAATCTAGAGAGACAGATGAATCCAGAGGGTTAAAACTTAGACTTGGAGCAGAAGCTGCTAGAACCATAAACTAGTAGGAACACTTAAATGGTATTTTGAAGGCCGAATGTGGACTAGCATGAAAGTGAGAAATTCTGAAGTCTCAGGGGAACCCCCACACTTTATGGGTTTTACCTTCAGGAACACTGTCAGGTTCTCATAATGATGAGTCAATATTGATTCCCTAATGGCTCTTACAAGGAGTGTGTGGGGTGGGGGAAGTAACCATGTGAAAAATGTTCAGAGCTTTCTCCATGACAAAGACTTACTATATAGAGGAAAAGAGTTTATTAGAGTCTTATGCTGCCTGGGGAAAAAGCATTTCCCTTAATCCATTTCCCCCTTTAGCATACCTGTCTCAACTAAGACTGGGAGGAGGGACACTTGTGAAGGTCATGGTCAAGGGACACAGGCTAGGGTTATAGAATACTTACCTTACCCTATGCCTTACTACTACATCAATGGAACTCCAGGATAATAACCATGGATTACATATGAAAGATCTGAAAGGCACAGACTATTTAATAAGACTTCTTAGTGACACTCAAGGTCATAAACAAGGAGACTGGGAGAATTTTAAGCTTCTATCACCCAAAGCTACAGTAAATATTAAATGCATTCTGACTCCTAGCATGATTGTTTTGAAAAAAAAAATGTATTCTGACTCCTAGCATGATTGTTTTGAATATTCTGCATAGGCAGAATGGATCTGTACCCCAGATTTGGCTCTGATGATAACACACAATTGTCAAGAAGATATGAAAAGGTTTATTACTTGCATAATTAAGACTTTCTGGGGAGAATAGGGCAAACCTCTCAAGAGGATCTGTAATGGTTTAAAAGAATGATAAAAAGGAGAATGGCTCACAGTTTTTATTGTGGTTAGGGGATAGAACAAAAGTTAAATTTCTTGGGCACATTCAGGGGCTTGAGTGGTTTGACTCTCCTATCAGTGTAAAAGGAGGGAGACCAGGGTTTTCTTATCAGCTTTCTCAGATAATAGGGCAGAGGGGAAAAAGGAGGGTGGGGCCATAAAAATTTCAGCAGTCAAACATCAAAAAAAAAAAAAAAAGTCAGACTTCCTATTACACAGATGAACATAAACCTCACATTAAAGGCCTAATACCTTAGACAACCTAGAAGAAATGAACAAATTCTTATAAAGGTATAATCTCCCAAGACTGAAACCAGGAAGAAATAGACAATATGAACAAACCAATTACCAGTAATGAAATTGAATCAGTAATTTTAAAATGGCCAAAAAACAAGTCCAGGACCAGATGGTTTCACAGGTGAATTCTATCAAGCATTTAGGGAAGAGTTAACACCTATCTTTCACAAACTATTTCAAAAAATTGCATAGGAGGGGACACCTCTGAACTCATTCTATGAAGCCAACATCACTGTGATACCAAAACCAGACAAAGATATCACAAAAAAAGAAAATCATAGGCCAATATCACTGATGAACATAGATGCAAAAATCCTCAACAAAAAACTAGCAAACTGAAGCCAACAATACATTAAAAAGATCATACAACATGATTAAGTGGGATTTATCCCAGGGATGCAAGGATTTTTCAATATCCACAAGTCAATCAATGTGATACACCACATTAACAAATTGAAGAGTAAAAACCATATGATTATCTCAGTAGAAGCAAAAAAAGCTTTTGTTAAAATTCAACAGCTATTTATGATTAAAATCTCTCCAGAAAGTGGGCATAGAAGGAGCATACCTCAACATAATAAAGACGATATGTAACAAACCCACAGCTAACATACTCAACAGTGAAAAGATTAAAGCATTTCCTCTGAGAACAGGAGCAAGACAAGCATGCCCACTGTTGTCACTTTTATTCAACATAGTTTTGGAAGTCCGAGCCGTAGCCATCAGAGAAGAAAAAGAAATAAAAGGAATCCAAATTCAAAAGGAAGAAGTAGAACTGTCATTGCTTGCAGATGACATGATACTATACATAGACAATCCTAAAGGCACCACCAGGAAACTATTAGAGCTCATCAATGAATTTGGTAAAGTTGCAGGCTACAAAATTAATATACAGAAATCTGTTGCATTTCTACACACTAACAACAAAGTATCAGAAAGAGAAATTAAGGAAACAATCCCATTTACCATCGCATCGGAAAGAATAAAATAACTAGGGATAAACCTACCTAAGGAGACAAAAGACCTGTACTCTGAAAACTATAAGACACTGATGAAAGAAATTGTAGATGACACAAATAGATGGAAAGATATACTGTGTTCTTGAAGTGGGAGAATAAATGTTGCTAAAATGAACATACTACCTAAGGCAATCTACAGGTTCAATGCAATCCCTATTGAAATGCCAAGAACATTTTCACAGAACTGAAAGAAATAATTTTAAAATTCATATGGACACAAAAGACCCCAAATAGCCAAAACAATCTTTAGAAAGAAAAACGGAGCTGGAGGAATCAGGCTCCCTGACTTCAGACTATACTACAAAGCTACAGTCATCAAAGCAGTATGGTACTGGGGGGAAAAAACCAGACACATAGATCAATGGAACAGGATAAAAAGCCCAGAAATAAATCCACACTCTTAAGGTCAATTAATCTATGACAAAGGAGGCAAGAATATAAAATGGAGAAAAGACAGTCTCTTTAATAAGTGCTGCTGGGAAAACTGGAAAGCTACATGTAAAATAATGAAATCAGAACATTCTCTAACACCGTATACAAAAATAAACTCAAAGTGCATTAAAGACCTAAATTTAAGATCAGAAACCATAAAACTCATAAAGAAAAACATATGCAGAACACTCTGACATAAATCACAGCAATACTTTTTTTTTGATCTGTCTCCTAAAGTAAACAAAATAAAAGCAAAAATAAGCAAAAGGGATCTAATTAAACTTAAAAGCTTTTGCATAGCAAAGGAAACCATTGACATAACAAAAAGAAACTCACTGAATGGGAGAAAATATTTGCAAATGCTATGATGGATACGGGATTAATATCCAGTATATATAAACAGCTTGTACAACTCAACATCAAAAATGAACAACAACAACAAAAAATGAACAAACAGAAATAGATCACTAGTGGGAAGCAGCCACATAGCACAGGGAGATCAGCTCGGTGCTTTGTGTTCACCTAGAAGGGTGGGATAGGGAGGGTAGGAGGGAGACGCAAGAGGGAGGAGACATGGGGATGTATGTATATGTAGAGCTGATTCACTTTGTTATACAGCAGAAATTAACACACCATTGTAAAGCAATTATACTCCGATAAAGATGTTAAAAAAAAAAATGAACAAACAAACAGAAAAACACACCTGATTAAAAAATGGGCAAAAGACCTGAAGAGACATTTTTCCAAATAAGAAATGTAGATGGCCAACAGACACATGAGGAGGCATTCAACATTGCTAATCATCAGGAAAATGCAAATCAAAACCACAATGATATACCACCTCACACTTGTCTGAATAGCTATCCTCAAAAAGAACACAAATAACAAATGTTGGTGAGGATGTGGAGAAAAGGGAATCCTCACACACTGTTGGTGGGAATGTAAATTGGTGCAGCCACTGTTGAAAACAGTATGAAGATTTCTTAAGAAACGAAAAATAGACCTACCCTATTACCCAGGAATTCCACTCCTGGGTATATGTTCAAAAAAAAGCAAAAACACTAATTTGAAAAGACACATGCACCCCACTATTCATAGCAGCATTATTTACAATTGACTAGATATGGAAGCAACCTGAGTGTCCACCAACAGATGAATGGATGAAGAAGATGTGGTATATATGTATAGTGGAATACTACTCAGCCATAAAAAATAATGAAAATTTGCCATTGGCAACAATGTGGATGGACTTGGAAGGCATTATGCTAAGTGAAATAAGTCAGACACAGACAAATACTATGTGATATCACTTATATGTGGAATCTAAAAAATACAACAAACTAGTGAATATAACAAAATAGAAGCAGACTCATAGATATAGAGAAGAAATTAGTGGTTACTAGTGGGGGGGAGGGGCAATATAGAAATGGGGAAGTGGGAGGTACAAACTAATGTGTGTAAGATAGGCTCAAGGATGCATTGTACAACACAGGGAATGAAGCCAATATTTTGTAATAACTGTAAATAGAGTTAAAATTTTTATACATTTTTTTAAAAATTGTATAAAATTTTTTAAAAAATTATTTTATAAAGGCCTATTACCTTAGTTTCCATTACCCAATACATCACTTTGACTTTCAACAAAAAATTACAAGGCACAAGAAAAGTCAAGAAAAAAATATTCTGAAGAGACAAGTGATAAAAGCAAGCATCAGAGCCATATGTAACATTTGCTTAGTTGGAATACCAGTAGGAAAATAAAAAGGCAATAGAGCAGAAGAATATTTAAGCACTAATGGCCGAAAAATTTCCAAAGGTAATAAGAGATCCTACACCAGAAGTCCAGGAAGCTCAGATAACAACAAATAGGATAAATGCCAAAAAATCTACATGTAAGCATATTATATTCAAACAGCAGAAGATCAAAGACACAGAGAAATAAAACATGTTAACTATAAGGAAATAAAGATAAGCAATGCAGTGGACTTTTTAATAAAAATTCATAGGTGTTAGAAGAAAGTAGATTGAAATATTTGAAGTATTGAAGGAATTCTATATCCAGTGAAATTATCCTTCAAAAGTGAGGAAGAAATAGCTTCTTACAACAAAAAATGAAGGAATTAATAGCAGATTTGCCAGAAAAATTATATTAAAAGAAGTTTGTCAGGAAAAAGAAAAATGATATACATGAGAAAATAAGTAAGGAAAGGAAGATCATTGGAGAAAAAAGTTAAGCTAAAATATTTTATTTTTGTTACACTTAATTGATCTAAAATATAACTGTTTAAGTATTAATAGTGATAATATATTGGGTAATTATATATGTGGATAAATGAAATAAATGACAGCAATGAAAAAAAGGATGGAAAAGAGGAACTGAGAATACTCTGCCATAAGTAACTTTCACTACACAGAAATATTTGAAGATGTACATGGATTAGGTTAAAAATGTATATTGCAATCTTTAGAGAATCTACTAGAATTAAAAATAGAAGTATTATTGGGGCTTCCCTAGTGGTGCAGTGGTTGAGAATCTGCCTGCTAATGCAGGGGACACGGGTTCGAGCCCTGGTCTGGGAAGATCCCACATGCCGCAGAGCAACTAGGCCCGTGAGCCACAATTACTGCGCCTGCGCATCTGGAGCCTGTGCTCTGCAACAAGAGAGGCCGCGATAGTGAGAGGCCCGAGCACCGTGATGAAGAGTGGCCCCCGCTTGCTGCAACTACAGAAGGCCCTCACACAGAAACGAAGACCCAACACAGCCATAAATAAATAAATAAATAAATAAATAAATAAATAAATAAATAAATAAATAAAATAGAAGTATTATTCATATTCCAAAAGAGAAAATAATGTGAACTCACAGGACATGCCAATTCCAAGATCATAGAAAAAAGGGCAAAACAAATAACATGTGCAAAAAAAAGAAAACAGTTACAAACATGATTGATGTTAACCCAACTACATTGCTAATCACTGTAAATGAGTATGATGTAAATATGCCAATTAAAGAACAGAGATTGCTAGAGAGGAGTAAAAAATGTCCAACACTATGTTGTCTATAAAAACCAGCCATGAATAAAAAGACTCAGATATGCTAAAATTAAAGGAATAGTGAATTACATCTCAATAATCCTGTTAAAACAATAAATGAATGAAGAATAATTTTTCATGCTACATTAATCGAAAGACACCTAGAGTAGCTATAACATATTCACTCAAACTAAACTTCAGAAAACAGAAAATTATCAGGGGTAGAGGAAAGCATTATACAAAGAAAAGAGGTCATTTCTCAGATACTATCCTTTAATGGTCATATAGCTAAAAATGAATCATCAAAATACATTGTAAAAAAGACAAAAACAAAGAGACCAATAAAGAAACAAAAAAATTTATAGAACATCAAGGTGAAACAGAAAATTAACTATTAGAGACTCCAATGCCATTCCTTTAGTAAGTGATTGATTAAGTAGGCAGAAAATCAATAAGGATAAAGTTGACCTGATATGCACTATCAATCAATTTGATTTAATTGATATTTATATAATATTTTATCAAACAAGTGTATAATACATATTCTTTTTAAGCTCACATGGAACATTTACTAAATAGATGACTTTCTGGACTATAAAATATACATTAACAAATCGAAAATAATAGAAGTCATATAAAGTGTATTGTCATAACACAGTAGAATTAAGCTTGAAATCAATAACAGAAAACTAAATTCCCAAACTTTTGAAGGCTAAATAACACACTTCTAAATAATATATGTGCCAAAGAATAAGTCTCAAGAGATATTTAAAAAATATTTTGACTAAGTAAACATCAAAATAAACATTAAAATTTGAGGAAAATATGAAAACAGTGTTGAGAGGGAAATTTATAGCATTAAATGTAATTATGGGTAAAGAAGATCTAAAACAACAATCTAAAATTCCACCTTAAGAAACTAGGGGAGGGCTTCCCTGGTGGCGCAGTGGTTGGGAGTCTGCCTGCTAATGCAGGGGACACGGGTTTGGGCCCTGGTCTGGGAGGATCCCGCGTGCTGCAGAGCGGCTGGGCCCGTGAGCCACAGCTGCTGAGCCTGCGTGTCTGGAGCCTGTGCCCCGCAACGGGAGGGGCCGCGGTGGTGAGAGGCCCGCGCACCGCGATGAAGAGCGGCCCCCACTTGCCGCAACTGGAGAAGGCCCTCACACGAAAACTAAGAGACCCAACACAGTCATAAATAAATAAAATAAATAAATAAATAAAGTATTAAAAAAAAAAAAAGAAAAAAGAAACTAGGGGAAAAGGTACAATGTAAGCTTAAAGCAAACAGAAAAATAGTATTACAATTAGAGCAGAGGTCAATGAAATTGAAAACAAGAAAGCAATAGAAAAATATCTGCAGAACCAAAAGTTGGTTCTTTAAAAGATCAATAAAATTGATAAATCTCTAACTAGGGTAACCAAGAAAAACAAAGTAGAAGACATGAATATATGAAATTATATAGGGATCATAACTACTGATATCAATAAAAAGGCTCATAAAATATGCTAGGAAAATTATATAACCACACATGCGAAAACTTAGAAATAATGGACCAATTCCTTAAGACAACACTACCAAAACTCACACAAGGAGAAATAATTTAAATTAGGCTTATAAATAAAGATATTGATTCAATTGTTAATAAGTTCCAAAAAAGGAAAGCACTAATCCTGGATGGATTCACTGATGAATTTTACCAAATTTTTGAGGAAGAAACGATATCAATTTTTTATTATAGTTTCCAGAAAATATAAGCAGAGGGAAGGATTTCTAACTTCTTTGAAACCATCATTACTCTAATACCAAAACCCATAATAACATAACATGAAGGGAAAATTATAGATAGATATTGCTCATCAATACAAATGCAAAGATCCACAACAAAATATTAGCAAAAGAAATTTGACAATGTCTAAAATGGAATATATAGTTGATTATTAAACAACATGGGTTTGAAATGCATGGGTCCACGTATACATGGATTTTTTCAATAAATATATAGTTGGCCTTTCAAATCTGAAGTTTCTGCATCCTAGGATTCAACCAACTGCAGATGACATACTGTGTTTATGACCCCAGCTGGTTGAATCCATGGATACAGAATCCACAGATATAAAGGGCCAACTATGAGACTTGAGCATCTGTGAATTCTGCTGTCTTGGCTGATCCTGAAACCAATCCCCTGTGGTACCTAGGGATGACTGTACTCCATGACCAATTAGGATTAGTTTCAAATAAATAAGCCTGGTTCAACATTTTAGTTTTTTAAATTTATTTTTATTTTTTTTTGTAGTCCACCAAATCACAGGGTAAAGAAAAAATATAATTATATCAAATGATGCCAAAAAATCATTTGAAAAATCTGACACTCATTCATGACAAAAATTCTCAACAAACTAAGAATATAAATGTAAAGTAAAAAAAGAACATCCAAAATAAAATCTTTAGCTAAACAAAAGTCTCACTTAATGGTGAGAAGCTGGGTGCTTTTTCCCTCTAGGGGTCAAAGTAAGTGTGTTACCTCTCACTACTACTATTTATCATCATACTAGAAATCATAGCTAGTGCAACAAGACAAGAAAAAATAAAAAGGTATATATTGGAGAAGAAGAAAAAAATGTCTTAACAGATGAGATGATTGGCTATGTATAATAGAAAATCCCACAGAATTGACAAAAATTCTGGAAACTAATAAGTAAATACAGCAACATCACAGGATAAAAGATTAATACACAAGTGCCAAATGCTTTCCTAAATATTAGCAATAAACAATTGGAATTTTAAACTTAAAAGAAAACAATACAATTTACAATAGCACCAAAAAATGAAATACTTAAATGTAAGTATAACAAAATATACTCAGAATCTATATGAAGAAATCTACAAAACTCCAATGAAAGAAATCAAAGAAGATCTAAATAAATGAAGAGATATTCATAATTCATGAAGTGGAATACTCAGTATTTTTAACATGTTGATTCTTCTTGATTTAATCTACAGATTCAATGCAATCCCAGTCACTATCACAGCAAGCTATTATGTAGATATTGACAGACTGATTTTTATATAAAAAAGTTTATATAAAAAACAAATGATCTAGAATCACCAACACTATATTGAAGAAGGCAATTCAAGCAAGAAAGAACAATCTTTCACAAAAATTAATTCAAAATGGATTATTGATGACTTAAATATAAAACCCAAAATTAAAGAACTTCTAGATGAAAATATGAGAAAATCTAGGTGATCTTGAATTTGGTGGTTATTTTTTACATATATCACCGAAAATACAACACATAGAAGAAAAAAAAGATAAGTTGGACTTTATTAAAATGAAAGCTTTCTGTCCTGTGAAAGACAGAGTTAAGAAATTCAAAAGACAACTGTTTAGGAGGTTATGAGATCCTAGGACAAAATCCAGAACAGAAGAAAATTAACTATATTACAAATGTATGTAATGACTTCACTGAGAGTGGTTGGAGAAAAAGTGATGACCTATGTAACTTTGGTTATTAGTGGAATTTGTAAGACTAAATACAAAATAAATTTTACATAAGCTTTGAAGGTTAGTTCATAAAGTTATTTCCCAATGAGGTGTGAATTAAGAATTCTGATACTGCCATGCGTTTACACTGAAATTCTGCTATTAAGTAAACGTGTGGCAGTAAGATTTCTCACTGTAGGAAAGGGCAGTAACTGATAAGGAAGGAGAATAAGCTAGAATGAGCCATGTAGTAATGGATTATACTTGGAGATATCAGACTGAACTCATGTTTTGCTTAGTATAGATATAGATGACCTTATCTATTTAAAGATTTATAGATATATGTACATGCATAGTTAGTATACACACATATATTTCTTTGCTCTGTCACCTTGAAGGCCTTACAGCACAGGCACTCCAGTAGCAATGAACATATCTAGCACCCAGATTTCTCATTTCACTGTCCATTAAAAGGAACCAGGTTCCCTTTGAGAAATGGCTGATTCATTCTAGGACTGAGACAAGAAATACAGAAGATAAGCCTGGAGCATCTTAAAGTATCAGAAAGTAAGGACATATTAAAAAAACAAACAAACAAAAAATCCCACAATGACGAGGTATATCAAAGAGACACAGGCACCAAAGGAAATAGTTCTCAGTGGCCAAGAAAATAATGATGCAATATTGTGTTATAAAACAAAGTATAAAATAAATAACCATGAGTCCATACTGAAGGGGACAAAGGGATAGATAAATCTCCCTTGAAGAATTCCGAATATTTTATGTAGATACTCTACCCTCAAGGTAGTGGAGTGTAACTTTCAACTCCTTATGTGTGTGCTACACATACTGATTTCCTTCCAAAGAATACAGTATGGAAAGCAGGGAAGGGGGAAGGGAGTTGAGGTTTGGGGCAAAATAATTTTTCAGTGGAGAAACCTGACAAATAATCCCTTATCTAGGTGATCAAGGTCAACATGATAAGTCATGTTCGTAGCATGACTCTTTGACCCTTGAGATGGGGTGATAAAAATGGCAATTTACCTCTGTGGAGTTCCTCTTATTCAAAACACTCACCCAAGTCTAATCATGAGAAAAACATCAGACAAATGCCAATTGAGGGACCTTCTATGAAACATCAGTACTCCTCAGAACCTTCAAGGAAGGTTGAGAAAACCTTGCAGTCACTAGAAGCCTAAGGAAATGAGAAGATTAAATATAATGTGGTGTCCTGGCTGAGATCCTAGAACGGAAAAAGATATTATGTAAAAAACTAGGAAATCTGAATAAACTATTGACTTAATAACAATGGAGCAATATATGTTTAATAGTTTTAATAAATGTACCATACTAGTGTAAGAGATTAATAATTAGGGAAACTGAATGCAGAGCATGTGGAAACTCTGTATTATTTTCACATGCTTTCTCTAAATCTAAACCTGTTCTAAAAAATGAAGTTAATTTTTAAAGTGTATGAGAATTTATATAAAAGCATAAAAATCTAATTAAATTGTAGAATATAGGACCATGTAGTCTAATATTGGATGCTGTTTGTTGATATATAAAACTAATATACATTATAGCTTTTCATTTTCAAAATGTGTAGTCTTTTATAAGACATAATTTATTCATAAGAAAATAAAACAAGGCAATATGTAAATAAGTTGTAGTTGGTATAGTACAGAAAATAAATGTAATTTGAAAATAATAGATTAGTGTTTCAGCTTAAATGAATTTACCTGATGACTTTGAGCATGCACACTCAGTTAATATCATTATAGCATTCTGTTCTCCCAGTTTTCGCTTGGAGATAGAAAGAGGTGTGAATAGTGTCACTCCCAAACTTAAACATCAACAACATAAAAAGGAAGTCATAGAGCAAGTTCACAACTTTTCTTAAACTATTGGAATGATTAGTTTGTAGGAAACCTAAAATCTAAGGAGAGAGAGTTGCCTGCTGGGGGGAGATGAGATGCAAGCACAGACTCACTAGGGCAAGAGGCAGTTGGACACCAGTAAAAAGAGCTTGCCAGGAAGACTAGTAAATTGTTGGTGTACACCAAGCATGCACTGGGGAACGAGGTTGAAGCCCCTTGACTCTGCAAATATAGAGGGATTCTGTACCTTCTTACAGGCTTTTTCTCCATGAACCCCACTAGCTCTCACAGCAAAGATTGCTCACTAATGATGCAGAACTGGGGAAGGTAAGCAGCAACCACTGCAGGAAAGGCAGAATAATCCTTGAGAACTCTATTTTCTTCATGGGAAAAAAGCAACAAAAACTGTCACAATTCATGCATCAATGAAGAGAATCCATTGCAGCTAGGGAAAGAGACCAGAAAAACAAACAAAACAGTCTGACTCTAAGGGAGAGGTAAAAATGTATGCTGATTCAGGCTACCACCCTGGAGAGTCTGGAACACAGGAAAGGCCATGCGTCTTAGGTCCAGAGGTACAGTGCCTACCACAGACTAAGGCTTAATCAGAATAGCAGAGAATATCCCCTACCCTCATTCCTATCAACAGACAACTGCCAGTCAGCAACAAAGAAAGCTAATAGTATTTATAGCAAGTTAACTGCAAGAGACAGACCATCTGAAGCACAGTACAAAAGGAGAACAAAAGGTGAGAGGGCAACAAGCATTAGAAAACCACTCTGGAGAGGAGCTTCAAGATGGCGCAAGAGTAAGACGTGGAGATCACTTTCCTCCCCACAAATACATCAGAAATATCTACATGTGGAACAACTCCTACAGAACACCTACTGAACGCTGGCAGAAAACCTCAGACCGGGGCTTCCCTGGTGGCGCAGTGGTTGAGAATCTGCCTGCCAATGCAGGGGACACCGGTTCGAGCCCTGGTCTGGGAAGATCCCACATGCCGCAGAGCAACCAGGCCCGTGAGCCACAATTGCTGAGCCTGTGCGTCTGGAGCCTGTGCTCCGCAACAAGAGAGCCCGCGACAGTGAGAGGCCCGCGCACCGCGATGAAGGGTGGCCCCCACTTGCCGCAACTGGAGAAAGCCCTCGCACAGAAATGAAGACCCAACACAGCCATAAAATAAATAAATAAATAAATAAATAATTGAAAGAAAAAAAAAAAAAGAAAACGTCAGACCTCCCAAAAGGCAAGAAACTCCCCACGTACCTGGGTAGGGCAAAAGAAAAAAGAAAAAACAGAGACTAAAGAATAGGGACAGGACCTGCACCAGTGGGAGGGAGCTGTGAAGGCAGAAAGGTTTCCACACACTAGGAAGCCCCTTCGCGGGCGGAGACTGCGGGTGGCAGAGGGGGGAAGCTTCAGAGCCACGGAGGAGAGCGCAGCCACGGGGGTGCGGAGGGCAAAGCGGAGAGATTCCCGCACAGAGGCTCAGCGCCGAGCAGCACTCACCAGCCCGAGAGGCTTGTCTGCTCACCCGCCGGGGCGGGCGGGGCCTGGGAGCTGAGGCTCGGGCTTTGGTCGGATCGCAGGGAGAGGACTGGGGTTGGCTGCGTGAACACAGGCTGAAGGGGGCTAGTGCGCCACAGCTAGCCGGGAGGGAGGCCGGGAAAAGGTCTGGAGCTGCCGAACAGGCAAGAGACTTTTTCTTGCCTCTTTGATTCATGGTGCGTGAGGAGAGGGGATTCAGAGCACCGCCTAAACAAGCTCCAGAGACGGGCGTGAGCCGCGGCTATCAGCGCGGACCCCAGAGATGGGCATGAGACGCTAAGGCTGCTGCTGCCGCCACCAAGAAGCCTGTGTGCGAGCACAGGTCACTATCCACACTTCCCCTCCCGGGAGCCTGTGCAGCCCGCCACTGCCAGGGTCCTGTGAGCCAGGGACAACTTCCCCGGGAGAACGCACGGCGCGCCTCAGGCTGGGGCAACGTCACGCCGGCCTCTGCCGCCGCAGGCTCGCCCCGCATCCGTACCCCTCCCTCCCCACGTCCTGAGTGAGCCAGAGCCCCCACATCAGCTGCTCCTTTAACCCCGTCCTGTGTGAGCGAAGAACAGACGCCCTCAGGAGACCTACACGCAGAGGCGGGGCCAAATCCAAAGCTGAACCCTGGGAGCTGTGCCAACGAAGAAGAGAAAGGGAAATCTCTCCCAGCAGCCTCAGGAGCAGTGGATTATATCTCCACAATCAACCTGATGTGTCCTGCATCTGTGGAATACCTGAATACACAACGAATCATCCCAAATTGAGGAGGTGGACTTTGGGGGAAACGATATATATATATTTTTCCCTTTTTCTCTTTTTGTGAATGTGTAGGTGTATGCTTCTGTGTGTGATTTTGTCTGTATAGCTTTGTTTTTACAATATGTCCTGGGGTTAGGTCTGTCTGTTTTTTTTTTTTTAGTATAGATTTTAGTGCTTCTTATCATTGGGGGATTTGTCTTCTGGTTTGGTTGCTCTCTTCTTTCATTCTTTCTTTTTTTTCTATTACTTAAAAACATTTATTTAATAATTATTTTTTATTTTAATAACTTTTTAATTTAACTTAATTTAATTTCATTTTATCTTCTCCTTTCTTTCTTTCTTTTTTGTCTCCCTTTTATTCTGAGCCGTGTGGATGACAGGCTCTTGGTGCTCCAGCCAGGCAACAGGACTGTGCCTCTGAGGTGGGAGAGCCAAGTTAGGGCATTGGTCCACAAGAGACCTCCCAGCTCCACGTAATATAAAATGGCAAAAATCTCCCAGAGATATCCATCTCAATGCCAAGATGCAGCTCCACTCAACGACCAGCAAGCTACAGTGCTGGACACCCTTTGCCAAACAACTAGCAAGACAGGAACACAACACAACCCATTAGCATAGAGGCTGCCTAAAATCATAATAAGGCAACAGACACCACAAAACACACCACCAGACATGGACCTGCCCACCAGAAAGACAAGATCCAGCCTCATCCACCAGAACACAGTCACTAGTCCCCTCCACCAGGAAGCCTACACAACCCACTGAACCAACATTAACCACTGGGGACAAACACCAAAAACAATGGGAAATACGAACCTGCAGGCTGCAAAAAGGAGACCCCAAACACAGTAAGTTAAGCAAAATGAGAAGACAGAGAAACACACAGCAGATGAAGGAGCAAGGTGAAAACCCAGCAGACCTAACAAATGAAGAGGAAATAGGCAGTCTACCTGAAAAAGAATTCAGAATAATCATAGCAAAGATGATCCAAAATCTTGGAAATAGAATGGAGAAAATACAAGAAACATTTAACAAGAACCTAGAAGAACTAAAGAGCAAACAAACAGTGATGAACAACACAATAAATGAAATTAAAAATTCTCTAGAAGGGATCAATAGCAGAATAACTGAGGCAGAAGAACAGAGAAGTGACCTGGAAGATAAAATAGTGGAAATAACTATTGCAGAGCCGAATAAAGAAAAAAGAATTGAGGACAATCTCAGAGACCTCTGGGACAACATTAAACGCACCAACATTCGAATTATAGGGGTCCCAGAAGAAGAAGAGAAAAAGAAAGGGACTGAGAAAATATTTGAAGAGATTATAGTTGAAAACTTCCCTAATATGGGAAAGGAAATAGTTAATCAAGTCCAGGAAGCACAGAGAGTCCCATACAGGATAAATCCAGGGAGAAACACGCCAAAACACATATTAATCAAACTATCAAACATTAAATACAAAGAACAAATATTAAAAGCAGCAAGGGAAAAACAACAATAACACACAAGGGAATCCCCATAAGGTTAACAGCTGACCTTTCAGCAAAAACTCTGCAAGCCAGAAGGGAGTGGCAGGACATATTTAAAGTGATGAAGGGGAAAAACCCACAACCAAGATTACTCTATCCAGCAAAGATCTCACTCAGAACTGAAGGAGAAATTTAAAACCTTACAGACAAGCAAAAGGTAAGAGAATTCAGCACCACCAAACCAGCTTTACAACAAATGCTAAAGGAACTTCTCTAGGCAGGAAACACAAGAGAAGGAAACGACCTACAATAACAAACCCAAAACAATTAAGAAAATGGTAATAGGAACATACATATCGATAATTACCTTAAAAGTAAATGGATTAAATGCTCCATCCAAGAGACATAGACTGGCAGAATGGATACAAAACAAGACCTGTATATATGCTGTCTATAAGAGACCCACCTCAGACCTAGGGACACATACAGACTGAAATATTCTCTGCTATTCTGATTAACACTTTTTCACTGTTGGTGGGAATGTAAATTGATACAGCCACTATGGAGAATAGTATGGAGGTTCCTTAAAATACTAAATATAGAACTAGCATACGACCCAGCAATCCCAAAACTGGGCATATACCCTGAGAAAACCATACTTCAAAAAGAGTCATGTACCACAATGTTCATTGCAGCTCTATTTACAATAGCCAGGACTTGGAAGCAACTTACGTGTCCATTGACAGATGAATGGATTAAGAAGACGTGGCATATATATACAATGGAATATTACTCAGCCATAAAAAGAAACGAAATTGAGTTATTTGCAGTGAGGTGGGTGGACATAGGGTCTGTCATACAGAGTGAAGTAAGTCAGAAAGAGAAAAACAAATATTGCATGCTAACACATATATATGGAATCTAAAAAAACAAAAAAAAAGTCATGAAGAACCTAGGGGCAAGATGGGAATAAAGACACAGAGCTACTAGAGAATGGACTTGATGATACGGGGAGGGGGAAGGGTAAGCTGGGACAAAGTGAGAGAGTGGCATGGACATATATACACTACCAAATGTAAAACAGATAGCTAGTGGGAAGCAGCCGCATAGCACAGGGAGATCAGCTCGGTGCTTTGTGACCACCTAGAGGGGTGGGATAGGGAGGGTGGGAGGGAGGGAGATGCAAGAGGGAAGAGATATGGGAAAATATGTATATGTATAACTGATTCACTTTGTTATAAAGCAGAAACTAACACATCATTGTAAAGCAATTATACTCCAATAAAGATGTTAAAAAAAAAAAAAAAGAAAACCACTCTGGCAAACCAGACTCTACTCTAAATATAACATATTGCTAAACAGATTTAAAGCAAGTGATGTGCTAAGGTAACAATACCAAACAAAAAGCCCTCCCAGAGCCCCAGGAGTAGCCAAAGTCCTAACTGGATTAAGTGAGAATCCCTCACTAGAGAACTAACATTAGGAAAGGTGTGTCCATTTACAAACTATTTCTCTCAGTCTCTAATGTCTTACACAGATATCTGGTTTTCAACCAAAAAATTATGAAGCATATGAAAAGAAAAAATAAAACACTCCCTCAAGACAAAGCAATCATGAGAATCAGACTTAGATATGACACAGTGTTAGAAATATCTGACAGATTTTTTAAATATAGAAATATTTTAAATGCTCAAGTGGAAAAGGTGGACAGCATGCAAGACAGGATGGGTAATTTCAACAGGGAGGGGGAAATTAGAAGAAATAATCTAATGGAAATGCTATAAATGAAAGCCTAGAAGAATGCCTTGGACAAGATTATTAATAGACTTGTCACAGTCAAGGAACAGTGACCTTGAAGACAGGTATATAGAAATTACTCAAATCAAATTGGTATATTTTTTTCTTTCCTGTTTACCTTGGGCTTAATGTTCTCTGCTTTCACTAGTATCCTAAAGGGTAAACTTAAATTACTAATGTGATACCATTGTTTAAGTCTATATTTAGAAGTTGGTAAATATGTTTCTCACAAGAGTATGGGCTAACAGTTCTGCAACTAGTTGGTATGTATATGAGTTGAACAAATGAGTAAATATGCAATAGATAATGAGAGCCAGATTTCTAACCATTGGATAAAGAGATCACAAATATGCTAAGGGAAGAGTCTAGAATGAACCTTGCGGTTTTTGATTGGTGTCACACGTTTCAGTATGAACTCATTTATATATACATACAGATAGATACAGAAATTAATATAGACTATCGTGTGTGCATGCATTAATACGCAAATGTGTTGTTCTTAATTCTGTCAGCTGTGACACTCCAGAAGCAATGAGAATATCTATCACCCAGATGTTAGCTCCTAAATACTATTCTTTAGTAAAAGAATTGTGGATACAAATTTTCAATAATTGATGGCCTAGACTCTAGCTTATTTTTGGAGTTTAGTCTTTAGAGGGCAACATTTCTATGTAAATTTCTTTACCAGAAGCTCAGAATAGAGAGCAGTTTGACACAAATTAATAATTTTGGGATACATTTAATTTGGAAGATTTACTTGAATTTTTTAATTATTAAAAATTTTAATAAGGTACCAAGAAAATTACTTAAACCAATGTCCACATTTAGACATAAAAAAACTAGCATTAATAGTTAAGAGCTGAAAGTCAGTACACTGAAATGATAATCATGGTGATAACCACATTCAAAATTCTTGATAATTATATAATCTAAAGAAACCATTTGACTTTTTCATAAAATCCCTCCGTAATACGCAGTCAATATTCCATTGGAATGCTAGTGCTACTGAGCAGCATCTCACCCCTACATGATGTGGTGGAGAAGATGCATTGCATATGTAGTTGACTATGTTACTAAGTTACATCTGTTCTACTCCTTTCCAAGGATTTTACTTGAGTCTGTCTTTACCTAAGAGACAGTCTGTTTACTTGTAAAGTAAACATGTTTTAAAAAAAAGGAAAAAACCAGAGAATTTTGTAAAATATGTCATGTGCTCAACACTTGTGTGCATGTTAGAATATATCTGTATGCTTGAAAAAAGTTTGCAGCCAAGGTAGAAAAAAATCTTCAAGTAAGATCATGAGTTGACTATATTCTTCCTCATCTATGTAACAACTAAATTAGTTTGTGGGACCACACGAAGACATACTTTCACTGACAGTGAACACTGATTTAAGGTAGAATACATTACTATTGGACTAACATAGTTTTTAAATAACATTTCACTAACAATATAAGAAAATTTACTTTTAGTATAAGAAACTGTGGATAAATAAGATAAATAGAACAATACTTATAAAAACAAATTTTTTGCAATGAGAATATACTTTGATAAATACTGAAATAGTTCCATAACTTCATGTATATTAGAATAATTTCATCTGTATTACTGAGAGAATTTAGCATGAAATTAAAAAAAAATATTTTAGATGCATTTGAACTAAGTGTTGAGAATAAATGAATTTATCTTAAAGACAAATTCAGTTTTACTAGTGACTACAAAAATAGATGATTGACAGAAACTTACATACCTACCTACATACGTACATATATACATACTTGCATATGTATATATATAGAATTCAGGTAAAATACAGTGATTATTAGTTTGTTGGTGGCATGGCAAATTGCAGATACAATATCCTCAAACTTCATATTGAGAATCTGATCAGTAGTAATGGAAATAAAGAGCACAACTGAAAACTATCAGTTCATCATTCATTGGATAGTGACCCAAATCTGGCAGAAAATAAAGGAGGATCAACAATTTACGAGAATAGTAGCACTAGAGGTTTTTATCTAAAGGCAAGCCCAAGTCAGTGTTTCAAGTGTTAGCTAGAACTCAGGAAGAAATTCGAAGACACACCAGCTTGAAGAATAAAAAGAATTCATGGATACTATATTGCTTGGGAAATGAGAAGTCCTGGAAAGGAGAGAATCATAGATTAGAGCCTTAAATTCTGAATAAATGCTCTGCCTAACTTTTGAAGTGACCCTTACAATCTATATCTAAGGGCAAACCACAGATTAGTAGTTGACTGCCAGGGGCCAGTCACAGGAAAGGAGGAGTGTGTGGCTTTAAAAACTAACAAAAAAGATCTTTGATAATCGAATTGTACTCTATTTTGCCTATATCAATGTCAATATCTTGATTTTGATATAATATCAATACTGTAGGTTGTAAGATGCTGTCATTTTGGGAAACTGAATAAAAGGTATAACATACCTCTGTATTATTTCTTAAGCTGTATGTGAATCTGTTTATTTTAAAACAGAGAATTTAATTGAAAATTGTAAAGGCTTGAAATGGCCAAAAAAATAACCAAAATAAATTTAAATGAAATTCACGACTTCCCTGGTGGTCCAGTGGTATAAACAATCTGCCTTCCAATACAGGGGACGTGGGTTCAATCCCTGGTTAGAGACCTAAGATCCCACATGCCACAGGGCAACTAAGCCCGTGTGCCGCAACTATTGAGATCGCTCCCTCAGCGAGAGAGCCCGCATACCGCAAATATAGAGCCCATGTGCCTTGGAGCCCTTGTGCCACAACTAGAGAGAAGCCCACGCTCAGCAAACAGAGAGAAACCCGAGCAGACCGTGCGCCTTAATGAAAAGATCCCGCATGCCTCAATAAAGATCCCGTGTGCCGCAACTACAACCTGATGCAGCAAAAAAAAAAAAAAAAAAAAGGAAAATTTAAATGAAATTCTGAAAACAAAGTCAACTAACTTCAGAGTATGCAGAAAAGGAGAAAATGAGAAATGAAAAAAACAGTTGATACAAGCAGGACACAAATGACAAAATATCACACCAGAAACGTTTCTAAGAGGTTGTTATTTCTGGAAACTAGTTGTGGTAGAGCAGGTTTATTCCTCAGAGTTCCTAGTTACTCATAAACCAAGAAGCAGAAGCAATCAATACAGCTTAAAAATAATAAGATCTCTTAAAATATTTTATTCTAACAGAAGTAGAATTAGATGGCACTGGGGTGATATGATTCCATAATTAACATAAATTAGTTTATTTTTATGCTTTTTGGTATAGAAGAGACATGAAGGAGACGGTAGTAAACTAGGAAAATAAGTGCTAGGGCATCATGGAGATTAGCACACACATTGATAATTAGACAACAAAATGGAGGTAGTAAAGGAAAGAAGAAATTATTTTTCTGTGTGTCAGCTTCCCAAATGGATGTGCATTTACAGTCACAATATGGGTCTTCACTATCTTAATTTCCGGATGTCAGGTCTATGTTTGGTTATTCTAGCCCTTAAATTACCATCAGCTTAAGTTTGTGGCTCTGTCTTAGAATCCATTATTTTTTCAGAAACTAGGAGTTTTCACTTTGTTTCTATGTCAGATATATATTAGCATTTAAAAAAATTTTGTTATATTTTAACTAACATTCTAATAGAAAAATCAACTTAGTCCAAAATATAGCATAAATTATGGTTGTAATTTATATACATATAATTTTCATAATTATTATTATTTTAAAATCTGTACTCAAAATGCAAAAAAAAAAAAAATTAATCCTAAATTTTCATCTCATGTTAACCCTCCAATAACATGCACTAAAATCATTACAACTGATTATTTAAAAATATTTAGTGGTGTTTTGTATCTGTGTTTCAACTTAAATCAATTATATTTTGCTTTATTTCATAATGTTTTTTTTTCAAAAAATTTTACACTTTTAAGATCTATCTAGGTTGCTGAATGCATATCTAGTTCAATGCTTCCAACTTTTTATAGAATTCCTTTGTAAGCATCCAGTCAAGTTCCCTTATCCATTATTCCGTGTTGAATGCTGAACTGAACTGAACCTTGCCTGTTTTCTAATAAATGGATTTAAGTACACACTTGTCTCTTTTTTTGCTTTAATGTGTCCCATCAATTTTGATTTGAGTACATTTCTTTCTGTTTTAAGTATGTGACTATTTCCCTTTTAATTTATATCAGTAGTCAGCAAACTTTCTGCAAAAAGCCAGATAAATAAATATTTTTGGATCTGTGGGACATATAGTCTCTATTACAACTACTCAACTCTTTCATTGTAGCATGCAAGCCACATAAGCAATACATAAATAAATGACTGTGGCCAGATTTGACCCACAGTAGGCCATACACTGTAGTTTGTCAATGCCCAGGTTTCAATTTAAAACCAAATTAAACAAATTAAAATAAAGCCTTAAATATAACCTCCTCACACCTAAGGTGGGTAGGAATATATTGTTTTTAAATTGTTTGTTTGCTGCCTTGTAGGATAATACCTTTACAAATTTACTTACCATTATTTTCCACATTTTAAAGTCTTTTTGCAATAATTTCTCTTACTTCTGAAGTACTTCTAAGATAATTTTCATAGAAGACATTCTGAAAACTTCTAGCCTAAAAATATATTTATTGTGCCTTCATATTATCTGATATAAAATCTAACCTTGATATTCTTTTCCTTAAAAATGTTGAAAATATTATGCAATATTCTATCTGTATGTTATTCCTGGGAGTTATGGTATAAACTTGATTTTTCTTATTATATGTATGTTGCTATTAACCTGTGTAGTAAGCAGAATAATGCCCCCATCCCCCCAAAAATGTCCACACTCTAATTCCTAGAACTCACAAATTTATGTTAAATGGGCAAAGGTAATTAAGGTTGTAGATGTAATAAAGTTTGTTAATCAGCTGACTTTGAGATGAGAAGTTTATCCTGGATTATATGGGCAGGCCTTAGGTCCTTAGACTTAAGATCTCAAACGTCCTTAGAAATGGAAGAGAGAGGCAGAAGAACAGGTCAGATGATAAGGTGTGTGAAGGGTTCAACCTGCCATTGTGGGCATTAAAAATGGAAGAAGGGAACCACAAGTCAAGGAATGCAAATGGATTCTAGAAAGGCACAGAAATGGATGAGCTCTAAGAGTCTTCAAAAAGAAAGAGCCTTGCTAAAACTCTGATTTTAGCCCTGTGAGATTTGTAGCAGACTTCTGAACTCTAGAACTATAAGGTAATAAACCTGTGTTGTTTTATGCCACTAAGTTTATAAGTTTTTAAAGCAGCAGCAGAAAACTAATATACCTTTTGATGCTTTAGCAATTTCTCTATCATTGTTTGATAATTTTATTATAACATTTCTATATGTATGGTTTCTCGGTTAGCAGACATTTGGTCCTCCTGTCTAAAACATCCATAAGACATTTGGTCCACACCAAAAAGTCCTTTATTTGGACCTGTCCAAACCATTTGGCATGGACCAAATATGCTCATGGATGTTTTGGACAGGACCAAATTTCAAGGAACTTTTGGCATGGACCAAATTTCTTATGGACCAAATGGTCCTGCAAGGGTTTTTTCTTACATATCAAAGTTGGCAATATATGATCACTTTTTTTAAAAAACTTCTTTATTGGAGTATAATTGTTTTACAATGGTGTATTAGTTTCTGCTTTATAACAAAGTGAATCAGCTATACATATACATATATCCCCATATCCCCTCTCTCTTGCGTCTCCCTCCCACCCTCCCTATCCCACCCCTCTAGGTGGTCACAAAGCACCGAGCTGATCTCCCTGTGCTATGTGGCTGCTTCCCACTAGCTATCTATTTTACATTTGGTAGTGTATATATGTCCATGCCACTTATCAATATTTTTTTCCAAATGTGCGCAGATATGCAAGTGTAGTGATGGAAGAGTACCATAAAGAACTGTACTGGATTGGCCAGACATACACATCTCTTCTTATCCACTCCTTTCTATAGCTGGACATTTATTACACTATGATATGTCTCAGCTGATCATTGGCACATTAGAATGGAGCTGCTGCTTTTCCATCTTTCTCTAGAATCTCAATGGTTTTCTAATGAAGCAGAGAAAAGGACCGAGCAAAAGGAAAGTGTAAAGCAAATTTGTGAGATTTTCCTATGAAAATATAAAGTAAGGGAGAATGAGTAAGAAAAGAACAATCCAGGTCTGAGAAATGGTTGAGAAGTTCAAGCCTGGTGAATAAGGTAGAAGAAATCATTTGACCTGGGTCCTTTTCTTCTTAATCCAAGAACATCTTTTTTTTTTTTACTTTATTGTAGCAGGATTATTGCTAGAAACAACAGGAATCTGACCTGACTTTCTCAACCTATTGTCTTTGCTTCCCTTACAAATTCTCTGTTTTCCTGTGGCTCTATCCAACAGCTTCTGCTTTTGAGCAACAAGGAACATTGGGCAGGAGTGGTGAGGCAAAGTTAATCTACCGCCTGCTTTCAGACTGTATCCCAGTGACTCACTGTTAGCAATGGGAAGGATTATTAATTCTTAAGCAAGGGACACACAGCTGGAGTTGTTTGATAGTATCCAGGGGTAATAATCTTTCCAAATTTCTTTGCGTCTCTCTCTCTATTTCTCTTTTTAGGCAGTTCACTAACTTTGGCATGAAGCAATGAATTCAGCTTTTAGAATTTGGCAAATTATATGATTAGTAGTCCTTAGTTATCTTGTATCACTGAAACTAGGAAGAATTGACCTCCTTTAACCAAAGTGTTCTTCACTGGAATATATTGAATACTATTTTAAGAAGAGTAGCCAGAACACAGCAGAATTATGATATTTTCCACATAGTGTTCTAGTACCTCAGAAATAGTTGATATGTGATCTAAGATTCATGGAGCCAAAGTAATTATTTAGCCAACCGATTTGTAAATATGTTTCAAACTGACAAAAGCAAATTCTTTGGTGCAAAATTAAGTATAATTCATTAGTAAGCAGGTCTAAAATTGTTCCTACAAATTGTTTAGTATGTTTATCATAGCAGATTGTACCAGATCTCTCTTAGTCCTACGACCACACTTTCCATAAAGCATTCATTCAAAGTAGACACAAAAAAACTTCAAAAGCAGTATTCTGAAAAATTGTCTTATAATTTGCATGAATAAGGTATAAAAATCAGTGAAATTTGTAGATCTTTCACAGATATATGATACCTAAGGTTGGATTCATTAATGGGTTGTTTTAGTTGCCTTGGGCTGTCATAATGAAATACTATAGACTGGGTGACTTAAACATCAGGGCTTAATTTTTCACTATTCTGGAGGCTAGAAGTCCAAGATCAAGGTGACAGCATGATCAGTTTCTGGTTAGGGCTCTCTTCCTGGCTTGCAGACCTTCTCACTATGTTATCACATGGTGGGAAGAGCAAGCTCTCTGAAGGCACTATCCTCATCATAAGGGCTCTACCCTCATGACCTCATCTAAAACTAATTATCTCCCAAAGGCCCCATCTCCAAATCATCACATTGTGGGTTAGGACTTTAGCATATGAATTTGGGTGGGGGGGGGCACAATTCAGTCCATAGCAGGACCAGTGAAAATTATTGGTTTAGAAGGATATCTGGTTGACTGGTGCTGACTATAAAAACGGAATCCTGGACACCTCTTGTTACATGTTGCCCACTACAGGGCTTATCACAATGTCTGGCACATAGAAAGCACTTAAAAATATTGAATTTTGAACACCAAAATTCAAATTAGTTTTGGGTCCTAAACCCAACACACTGAAGGCAATATTGTATGGTGGCCATGAATTCATACTCTGAAGCTGGACTGCCAAGAACTGAACGTGGCTTTGCCATTATTTGCCATATGATCATTGGAAAGGTATTAAACTTCTCTGTGCTTCAACCATCTCATCTATAAAACGAGGATAACAATAGTATCTACAAAAATATAATTATTTTAAGGATTAAATGGGTTAGTATCAAGTGATTAAAATAGTTCCCAGTTCATAAGTGCTATATAAGCTTTAGTTATATTTTTTTGAAATTCAGTTCCTTATATTTCTCACCTTTGACGTTTTCCCTTCTCTTTCTCTATCCATAGTAGTTAATGGTACAAACATCCATGCAGTTGCTCAAGCCTGAAACCTGTCCCATTCCTTTATATATGCAAACATCTACTCATTCTTCAGTATTAAGAAGAATTCTTAACCCTTCTTAATCCATTCTTCAGGATTGTTTCTTTCCAATGAATTACCTCTTGATAAATTTCCACATTCTTATATTTAGCCCCTTATTTAAAGGCATTTTAATGAAAGTTACCATATTATTGCATTTGAATTCTTCTTGGTTACTTTTATTTATTTTTTGTCTCTAGCATAATAATATAATAAAAAGCAAATGCTTAATAAATATTTGTTGAAGTAATTGAACCAATGACTACATTTTGGAAGAAAGACAAATGTGACACATAAAATCACTTTATATAGCATTATAACATTTGTGTATGTGGGGGTAAGGGGATGAAGAAATTTTTCCTAAAAGTGGATCATTGTAGAAATTTTTATGTTTTAGAGAAGTTTGATATGATTAATTAATGGTCTGTTTAGTTTTATGCTTATAATGGCTATAATGCTCTCTTAGAAATACTTATCAAATACTAAAATTTTTCAATAAATAGATCCACAAGGAACTCATTAGCCTCTTTGTCACTTTGATTTTGGGTAAATGGCAAAATGACACTTTCTTTGATTTGGTTAGTTGTTTCCCCCAGCTACTACCTAGGAGGTTAATGAGTTCTGAAATGCTCAAGTGGTCAGAGAGAGGAAATGAAATAGGAAGAAGGAAAAGTCTGAAACCAATACAAGAACATTAATATTTGAATGGTTGAATATAAGCCATATTTAAGAGCTATAACATTTTATTCATTTAAATAGTTTTTAATAAACGTGAAAGAGATGGGATTTTTTTTTTCCTGTGACATAGTGGAAATTGTATGTGTTCCATCTAATAAGCTGGGTAACAGAAGAAAAATTAAAGGATTTGAGCTTTAGCTTTCTCATTGGTAAACTGGGTTTATAAAACTACCTGACAAAGAAGACCATGAAGTTTAAATGAAGAAATAAATATATAAAGTCCCTGGTATTTTATACATGTTGTCTTTATAACAATTTCACTATTAATTAAGTTGGTGAAAGTCACAGAAGCTGATTAATTCTAGCAGTTTATTGTCAACCCAAACTTGCCTTACTATCTGACCTCTAAGTTAGATAGAAGGCTCATAATGATTTGGTTGTTGTTTTATGCCGCAGGAGCCAATATGACTAGTGATTCCACTTGAAGAATTTGGTACTGGCCACAGACAACCTCATTTTTACCACAATAAAATATGACCACTGGTTGTAAATTTCAGAATAGTTTATATAAGCAAAATATTTTGGTAAAAAGTGCTAAATGTTTCCTTTTCTTTATTTGTTCTATCTTTTTCTTTCTTTCCCAGCTGGAACTAATTTTACTGAGAAAGCTCAAGGTAGGATGCAAATGTTTATTAAACGTGTATTCAAATCCTGCAGTCATAGGTGAACTATTGCAGTTCTCACATATTGTAGCTTGGCTAGTAGGTGCCTCTGTATTAGAAACTACTTTTCCCAGGGCATGACTATAATAAAGAAGTCAATGACCTGTAAATTGCAACTAAAATGCTCAAGCCGGTCCTGTCAATAAATGCTTTTCACTATAGTTTACAATACTCAGAGTTCAGTTTCTGTTTAGGCAAAACTTTAAATTGTGTTGTTCTTGCTATTCTTGTTGAGGTTTTGATATGGACTGTTTAAAAAGGTGAACACAAAGCATAGACGACTTGAGCTTTTTATTTCTAATTCAACAAACACAGAAGTCAACCAACTAAGATCAAAGAAGTAGGGACAGGGACAGATGCGAGAATTTAAAAAAAAAAAAAACCTTCCAGGTATAATCATTTTATGCTAATTGTTTTTATTAATTAGATCATGATCAATGGCCACCATGGGTTCGCTATAGAGCAAAATAAGCCCAAATCAAATTTCTTCAGCCCATTTGTGCATTATGTTTTCCTGTTTTCCACATCAAACTATTACGATTGACTTCTCTTACCTTTTTCATTAGATTAATCAGATGCCATCTGACAGCCATGGTCTGGGGAGTTATAACTCATCAAAATGTGAGCAGAATTCCTCTCAGTGCTTGAAGAGATCCATAAAATCAGTGCCCATTTTTCTAATAATCAACACATGCAATTTGTATGTGGACTATGCCCTTTTAAAAACATCATCAGAAAATAACAGAAAAGTGACAATTTAACACTTTTGTGGTCTATAACTGTAATATTAAAATAATACTTATTGTTTTCTTTTTCATCTCTTGGACCTATTAGAAGACCAGTATAAACAACACATTAAACTATATGAGGTTAAATTGAGTCTAAGCTTCATTAAGCAAGTGTTAAAAAGTAATGTGCCCAGCCAAACAGATTAGGTATCCTAATTGATGGCATTGAAGAGTAGGACATTCACAGAACTTATGATATTCTTCCTCATGCAGTTTGGCATCAATAATCTAAAATAACAGATATTTCAAAGGTGATTTGTGATTGAAGTAGGAAAATCTTTCTTTTCCATGGTTCTGCTCCTTATAATTTTATTTTTTTTATTTCTTTTTAATTTTTATTGGGGTATAGTTGATTTACAATATTGTGTTAGTTTCAGGTGTACAGCAAAGTGAATCTGTTATACATATACATATATCCACTCTTTCTTAGATTCTTTCCCATATAGGCCATTACAGAGTATTGAGTAGAGTTCCCTGTGCTATACAGTAGGTCCTTATTAGTTATCTATTTTATATATAGTAGCTATCTATTTATATGTATATGTATATATATATATATACAATAAATTGTATATATATATATATCATAAGAAAAAATTTTAAAAGGTTGTAAATATAGTCTTAAAACATCCTAGTGTAGGGTAATGTAACAATGAGCAGGGCAAAATTTGGAACAAGGGAACATTTATTTTTAACATACTCTTTTCCTGTTTTAGAACCTTTTTTTCTCCTCTTTCTCCATCTCATCACCTTTATCAAAACACAACCGAGTGCTATCACATCATATAGGTCATCTGTCTGTATCCATCAATAAGATCACCATAGCTTCCAAAAATTCTTTGGAAGCCTGATCTCTCGTATCTGATGAGATGTACTATTATCTGCTAAGATGTTTATAGGTCCTATTGTGTTAACACATATTACAATATTACCCATTTTAGATGTGCCTTTGTCCCCAAAAAAGAACACTAACCATAGGAATTTCTGTCTGGAGAAAGCCTACAGAAGATAGATTTGGGATGGATTAGCAGATACTCCTAATTCTGTATATTTAATTTAGGAAGTGCTTTTGTTTTGGGTGACAAGGAAAAACCCACCTATGAAACTGTGAAGTAGCACAGGTTATCTAGACATTTTGATTAGTAGAGTAGAAATTTTAAAATTTAGGAATTCAAATTGGCTTCTCCTTGACTTGAATAACTGACTAGAGAATTAAAAATGTACGTTTAAAATTCAATACACATCACTTCTATAAACCAAAACAAAAGACTCAATCAAATAATATGTTTTCATATATTTTTCTCCCAGAAGAACAGGAAGTGGAAAATTGGAATTGGACCAATCCAACATTAAGTTTACAAGTAATTGGACAGAATTAAGCTTGTTCTGGTTACTTAAATTGCTAATAATAACAAAATACCTGTCTTTGGAGCTATCATTCCAAATCAATATTGATAGACAATGAAAGATGCAAGGAAGGACTATACAAATTATTGAATAGTTAGAAGAATTAACTCTTAAAGTAATACCTATTGCATTTTTGAGGAGGATGTAATTCATGAGTATAAATTCATAAGAAAGAAAAAATATGGATAAATAAGAAAAGAATGAATAATCTAAGATTTATTTTGCAAATACTTAATGATTAATTCAAGCATAAACTTACTAGCGAATAGAGTAGTAATATGTGTACTAAATCAAAATTGACAGATGCTATCACATTTTTAAAATCCCAAGTGACTTTCCATAAGTGTTCTAGGCTAACAGTGGATTTACTTTTAAAGAATCTAAGGTATTTCTGGTTCGGAACACATCTCATTACCCACCTGCTATTCTTTCCGTGCACTTAACCTGTTTATCAAAAAACCACCTGGTATATATCTTTTGAATATTAAGAAACATGATTGTTTATCTCTTAGAGTTTATGTTATCAATTCAAAAGGATTTGCCTCTGAAATAATTGCGGGCACATATCAGAATATATGGAATTACTCTTTTATGGTATTTATTTGTAAGACTCTACCATACAACCTATATTGTTTTACAGTCTTATTTAATGTGTTTAGATATAAATAATAGTATAATGATACAACTTTTGCAGGGTCCTCATGTTCTCTTAACATTCCTTATAGCTTTTCAAGTATGAAAATTTTGCTTTCATAATTTCAGTAAAGCTAAAGGGAGATACATTAGTTACAATGACATTTAGATCAAAATAACAACTGAAATGTCACTAGGAAGATACTGTTGATTATACAAAGTCACACAGTTTTAAAGAATAATTAGAGCCAAGAATTCTACAGCTGTAGGTTAAAAACTAATTATAATAATTGGGTTTTCTCATATAACGGATACAAGTACACCTTTATTTTCCCCAAATATAAGTGGATTTCTAAAAGGCACTTATTACCCAAGAAGACTGTGAACAACATGAAAATGAGTTCATGATTTCCAGCACCAATTCTTGGATTATTGCATAAAGAGCTTGCTATGCACAAGTTGCTAAAAAGATGTATCATTGTTTTATTTTAAATGGGAATTGATACAAAACCTAAGAATGCATATAATTTAATTAAAGAAATTATGACCAGAAAAAACTAATAACTATGTTTGGTGTTTTAAATATAGATATATGTATATCTATTCTTGGTTGTCCTGAACTTAAGTAGTATTCATCAGTATTTTTTTCAGTTTTGTAGAGAGATGTAATTTAATTGTTATTTTCTGACTTGTATATCCAGAGTTACAGCAATTGGGAAAAACATATATTTATATGGTGAATGTACAATAACTTTTTTTTCCTATCATTAATCTGTACATGTTCTTCATTCAAAGAATAGGGTCATCTTCCTTTTATTACAAGCAATTTGACTCTACAAGTGCAAATAAATGCAGTATTTTAAATGATGTAGGTAAAATGAGAACTGAATGAAAATTGCAAACAGCATTTGTGAACTAAAAGTGGAGTATTTATTAAGGGGAAAATGAGCGAGCAATAGAGTCATGCAGTTCAGGAGACATTCCTTGGCTATGCACTCTCTCTTCAGATAGATTTGCTTCAATATGATCCTCTCCGATAAGTTACAAGAATAATTATTGTTTGCTTATCTGATAACAGTTATTCTGAAGGTTAGATTTTTATCACTGTAGAACATCATATTGATAAATTTTATTTGCTTACTTCTCAATTATAGAAATAGGACTTGATGTATGTATTAGTCTGGGTCCTCCAGAGAAATAGAGTAAAAAATATATATATATAGGTAGAAATATATAGATATATATGGTGTGTACATATTTGTTCACATGATTCTATCATGTAGGCTGGCAGGTCCAAAATCTGAAGAACTAATGCTTCAGTTCAAGTTGGGAGGCTGGAAGCTACTGTAGCTTCCAGAAAGAACCAATATTTCATTTCAAAGGTCATCAGGCAGAATTCTCTCTTATTTGGGGAAAAGACAGATTTTGTTCTATTCAGACTTTCAAATTGTATGAGGCCCACACTTATTATGGGGGGGGGCAATATACTTTACTTAGTGTACTGATTTAAATATTAATCTCATCCAAAAACATTCTCACAGAAACAACCAAAATGATTGAATAAATATCTAGGCACCCTGTGGCCCATTCAAGGTGACACATAAAATTAACTATCACAATGTGGATATCCTCATCCTTTTTACCTAGATCTCAAATAATGAGGCCCAAAGAAGTATAATAAACACAGACCTCCATTTGTAATTTGGTAAAAGTCTTTGAAATAATTATACTGTTCCTCTTTTCAGAAAACTCCAAGAATATTCTGATCCCATAAAGCTTATAACTTCTTATAGGATTTAAAAGCAATAAATAATCTGATTAATACATTTTTCATAGTTGAGAAATTAAGATCCAAGATAATAATGCCTGGAGTTATGCAAGGATTAAAGGCATTTTTTTTTTCTGGTTTCTGTTATGAATGAAATGTCTCTGCACATTCTCATGTAAAAGATTCTATGTACAGTTGGCCCTTGAACAACATGGTTTGAACTGCACAGGTCCACTTAGATGCAAAGTTTTTCAATAAATATGTGCTACAATACTACTCTATCCCAGGTTGGTTGAGGCCACAGATGCAGAAATCCTTATATGGAGGGAAGATTGTAAAATTACATAGACTGTAAAATTATATGTGGGGCTTTCAGCTGTGCAGGGCTTTGGTGCCCCTAATCCTCACATTGTTCAAAGGTCAACTGTACATGTGTTTTTATTTCTCTTTGGTAAATACTGAAAAGTAGAATGGCTGATTATATGTGAGAGTATACATTATATGTTGAGAACCAGTTATTTGATATTCCCATGGTGTTGTCAATATTTTTATTTTAGAATATTTAGGTAGGTGTATATTGGTACCTTACTATGGTTTAAATGGCATATATTTAATGAATGATGATATTGAAAATGTCTTCATTTTCTTATTGGCCACTTAGATAGCTTACACTATGAAATGTCATTTCAAGTTTTTTTCCCATTTTTTAGTTGAATGGATTACTTCTTCCCTATTTAAATATAGAAGTCACTTATATATTCTGGTTACAAGTCATTTCTCAAACCTGTGCAATGCGTTCTGCACCCAATTCCAGTGTGTGTGTTAAGGGAGAGAGTTTCCCAATACTAGCTGGGTGTTTTACAATTCAACTCAATTCTGACACTACCTACCCAGAGATAGCATTCAATTCCACCATATCACAAGACTGTCCCTCCCCTTTGGACTCCAGTAGTAAACTCAAGTTATCACCTATGCTTTGACTGAGCAGCTATAGATTTGAAGTTCCAATGATCCCCTTGTTTGGTTTGATTAATTTGCTAGAGTGGCTCACAGAACTTAGAGACATTTTACTTACTAGATTACTGGTTTATTATATAAGAATATAAGTCAGGGAAAACCAGATGGAAAAGATGCATAGGGCAAGATAGGTGGGAAGGAGCATGGAAATTCCAGGCTCTTTGAGCATGCCACTCTCCCCAAATCAGCATGTGTTGACCAATCCAGAAGCTCTCTGAACCCCATCATTTAGGGTTTTTATGGAGGCTTCATTATATATTCATGATTGATTAAATCTTTGACCATTGTTGATTGACTCAACCTTCAGGCTCTCTCCCCTCCCCGGAGGTCAGTGTGTGGAGCTGAAAACTTCCAAACCTCTCATCACATGGTTGGATGCCCAGGCAACTAGCTCCCAAACTTAGGTCATCTAGGTGTTTCACAGAAGTCACCTCATTGACATAACTAATGACACCTTTATCAACCTCATCACTTAGTAAATTCCAAGAGTTTTATGGGCTCTGTGCCAGAAATGGGGACAAAGACCAAATAAATTCTAATTATAAATCACAATATCATACTATGTACTACAACATTTTCTCCCTTTCTTTAGTTTCCTCTTTAATTAAAAAAAAAATTCCACCCAAATTTTATTATGAAAAAATTCAAATAGCCAAATTTAAATAATTTTACAATGAACACCTGTATAACCACACCTAGATCCTACCTTTAATGTGCAACCATACTTGGTTTCTCTATTTATCCATTAATCCATCCTGTTTTGAATACATTTCAAAGTAAATTATAGTCATAAGAATAATTTTCCCTAAATACTTCAGCATGAATATTAGTTAATAGAGTTCTATGTTTTTGGTAGCTTTTAAAGTAGTTTATATCATGAGAAGAAGGTTTTAAAAGTTGATGCAGTAACATTTATCAATTTTTACTTTCTTTACTCAGAATATCTGGTATCTTCTCTAAATTCACTAAGATCTAATCTTGTTTTATTCTGGAAGCTTTATAGTTCCAGAAGATTTTATGTCTATGACTTTATGTAAAGTCTGGAACTTTTATAGGATCATGATCCATGCTAATTTTTGTAAACAGTGTAAGGTAATAATGGAGACTCATTTATTTTTCATATTTGACTATTTGGTTGTCTAGTCACAAGACTTATTTTTTTTTCCTTGTCCAAAATAAATTGCTTGGCAGCTTAATTGAACATCAGTTGACAGTAGAGTTGTGGGTCTATTTCTGGGCACACTCTCCAACATTATACTTGTGTATTTATATGTATGTAATCTTGAAACCTGCTACTCTGTGTCTTCCAATTTTATTCTTGTTCAAGACTTTATCTTGGCTATTCTAGATCCTTTCTATTTTATACATACATTTTAGAATCAGCTTGTCAACTTTTTACTAAACTTCTACTGGAGTTTGAATGAGATGGTGCTGGGTGTTGAATCTACAGACAATATACTAAGACTTATCATCTTAAAAATATGGAACTTTCCAATCAGTGAATAGGGTATATATCATTCCATTGATTTAGGTCTTTCAAAATATCTCTTGGTATTATTTTGTATACATCAGTGTAATAATTTTTTCCATGTATTTTTTTATACTTACCCTTAATGTTTAATGCTATTATAATGCATTGTTTTAATTTCAGTTTCCTGTTGTTTGTTGATAATACATAGATATAAGAGGTTTTACTTTTTTTACATGGTGTATCACGCTGAATTCTCTTATGTCTTATTTTTTGGTAAATTTCTTAGAATTTTGTGTGTACTTAATCATATCTTTTATCATCAAATCCAAAAATCATTGCTAAAACCATTGTCAAGAAGCTTTATGGTTTTGAGTCATTCATAGGTTCAAATCTTTAATCAACTTTGAATTAATTTTGTGTGTATGGCGTAATATAGTGGTCCAGTTTCATTATTTGCATGTGTCTGTCCAATTTTCTCAACACCATTTATTAAAGAGACTGTCTTTTCCCTATTGTATAATCTTGTCTCCTTTGTTGTAAATTAATTGACCATATATGTGTGAGTTTTTTTCTGGGCTCTCTATTCTGTTCCATTAATCTGTGTGTCTGTTTTTATGTCAGTACCACAGTGTTATAATTACAATAATTTTGTAATGGAATTTGAAATCAGGGAGCATGATACTTCCAGATTTGTTCATGATCTGCAGTTGGTGGAATGCCCGGATATGGAGGAACTGCATGTAGGGAGGAACTGCACCTATGGAGGGCCAGCTATAAGTTATATGCATATCTTCCATGTGTGGAGGGTCAGTGTACCAACCCCCACATTGCTCAAGGGTCAACTGAAGGGGGGGTAGTACATTTTTAAAATCCAAATATTTATATATCTCAAATGGAATACAGTGAATGAGATATCATTTCTTACAAAGGAAATAGAAAAATACAAATTCATCACCTTCTCATTGAAATGACTGCTGGCAGAATTGTTAGTAAACTTTGCCAGAATCTTAGAAAAAATCCACTGTATGTATTGAGTAAATCTTCAATAAGTAATAAGGAAGGATCTCCTAAGTACTTCTAACATTTGTCCATAAAGTACAATGTTTTCCCCTTAGGACAGAAAGACACAGTATATGACTATAATAATTTATTTTTCAATGTATTAGTGATCAGTAATCCTTCAGAAGCTTTCAACAACATCTTTATTTGGTATCTGTATTTGTAAACAGTGTCATTGTTTGTAACCCCTTCATAATATACTTCAAAGGGATCAATCTGTAGGAATCTGAAAATATTATTGGATCACACTGGCCATCTTTTCCTCCAGTATTGCTTTAAAAAATTCAAATGCAAACTGCAGACGTTTATTCCTTCTGTATTTGTGGTGAGAGAATTTGACATATGGGCTCAGGCTCTGAGGGAAAAAAAATCTAAATTTGAAGAAAACGTCTTGAAATTTTTACTACATTTAGAATTTTGAAGTGTTGAGCTGAAATGTCAAGGGAACAATATTTTGTTCACAGTGTCATAATACAATGAATTTGATTTTAAATAGCATCCTCTGCTTCTAAAAATACATTGTTAATTTTTGGTTGAATTCTCTGTTTTCCTGCTAGAATGTAACTATCATTTTTCTGTTAACAATAAAAGATAACCAACAAAACCAAATAAAGAAAACAATTTAGAATCATTGTTATTAACAATGCTGGTAATATAAAATCTATTTATAGGTGTATATAGCATAGAAACAAATACAGTTTAATTTTTCCTCCTTACCTACCATACTTTTTGAAAGGAAGTCACTATGTAGGCCCATACTTAAGAAGTGGGGAGTTATGCTTCAATTCCTTAAAAGTATCTACATAAATTATTGGAAATTCTTCTAAACAAAAGATTTTCCTATTTGCCCCATTTGTATATTTATTCATCTTCTATTTATATATTAGAATGAACTTATAGGTAATAACTTTATAATTTAGGTTACAATCCAATGCTAGTTTATTTGGTTGCTCAAATCTGTAAATGGGACTCTTTCAGTTGGCTCATGTGTTCCTTTGACATACCTCCATCGTTTAAAAAAAATTATTTCCTTACTTTCTGACATTACAGGATGCTCCAGCGTATCTTGTATGTTCCCTGACCAGCCCAAGAATCAGTGCTTTCTCCAGAGACTCTGTTCCTTTTCTTGGATATTAGAAAAAAAATCTGGGTGCTAGCTGTGCTCATTGCTACCGTCGTTTAAATTATTTCTAGGTTTTCAACTGAAAGAACACAGAAATATATGTGTGTATATCAACCTTCATATATATATATATATATATATATGTATATATATATATATATATATATATCCATCTGTATCTATATTAAGTTAAACTTGAGTTTATATTGATACCTTCAACTTTAATCCATTACCACACAGAACAATCTAGCCTTCTCCTCAATTGTAATGCCCCCTCCAAGAGTGATCAATCCTTCTTTACTCTCTGGCAACCATTTGCTTAATCGTTTCATTCACATATACGTGTGTAGTGATTTCTGAATTTGTAATCAATGCTCCCATGATAAAGGACTTCATCAGCTAGAGTAGGGTGCTTATATATAGAGTTCCTTTTGTCTTTGGTCTTATAGACTCCATTTCCTTGCAAAGTTACTTGGGCCAGCGTCCCCACATATCTTGCCCCACCCTCTCACCACACACACACACACACACAACATGCACTTCACTGATGTCATTTCATAAACAATTAGATTCTTTTGTCACAATCTGCATTCCATCATGGGATTCCACTATCTCCTTAATATATGTATTTTTAAGTTTGCATGCATTAACGTTCACTCTGTGCTATAAAGTTCTATGAGTTTGGACAGATTCATAGTATTATGCATCTATCATTAGAGTATCATATGCAATAATGTCAACATCTCCAAGAATCTCAACACACCCCTCCAAATTTCTACAATCACTTATCTTTTACTGTCTCTATACCTTTGCATTTTCTAGAATGTCCTCTAAATAGGTTCATACAGTATGTAGCTTTTCCACTCTGGCTTCTTTCATTTAGCAGTATTCATATATGATTTTTCCAAGTTTTTACATGACTTTATCCTTTTTTATTGTTGAGTGGCAGTCAAATGTATGAATGTACCATAATTTATTTTTTTTATTTATCTAAGGACATCTTGTTTGCTTCCAGTTTTAGTGAGTATGAATAAAACTTTTGTACAGATCTGTGTACGGTTTTTTGTGGACATGTTTTCATATCAATTTGGTAAGACTCTAAGATAATAATGGTTGGATTATTTTTTAAGACTATGTTTAGCTTTATGAGAAACTGCCAAATGCTCTTCCAAAGTGGCTCTACCATTCTGCACCCTGACTAGCAATAAATAAAAAAGGTCTTGTTGCTCCACATCCTCACCAATGACTGGCCTGCACAAAACTGGCCTTCCAGTTCCTCTCTGGAAGGAACCATACATACATATATGTGTGTACATATGTGTATATATATATCTATCTACCCATATGATAAATTACTATTCAAAATAAGAAACAATTGATTCGAACAATTATATTTATAACTCAATGTAGCCTTAAATAATTTCTATTCCGACTTTGAAATTTGCCACCAAAATCAAATGCACAAAATTATAGAGTAAATCAATAGCAATTACACCAGAGCTGACTTAACAGCTGTCAGCTTCTACAAAGAGTGGCAGTGCACCAATTCCCTTGGCATTCAACATGCTGTTACTGTGGCAGTTGTTGCCTCTGTCTTTGCTGAGGTTAACAGCAATCATAAGACACTTTTTTGGTTCATTTACTCAGGCTGTTGATTAACACAGATTCAATGTCAGAACAGTGTTACATCAGATGAACTGCCATTTAGACATTGACAGTATCGAGGATCCTCTTCCAGTAGTGTTTGTTTCAAAGTATATTTTAGAACATCATACACTGCTTCAAGGTCATTAATAATAAGACCTTGATGTGTAAATCTGTGTGCTTTTGTGTGTATGTGTACATGATTTTCTTAGCAGTAAGTGGTGATACATTTAGTGTTCAGAGTCTCAGAGATTACACTCTCTGTCACCAAAGCCATATGCTGATTGGTCTCATTATTCTATGAATGTGTTTGGAAGTACTGAATAATCACTGCATACATTTACATAATCTTACCAGTTTTAAAAGCCCATTCATATCCATTATCTTGCTTGATAATTGCTTCTATACAACCCAATGACAAAAGCAAAGTAGATACCACTATAACAATTTTACAGGTGAGAAATTGAGGTTCTAGAGGTTAAGTGATTGTTCAGTACGATATTTGGATCAGATGCCAAATCTGCTGAACATGTCCATAGTACATTTTTTTCCCATAGAAGCAGATAATGCTTTCCACATTTGAGTAAGTCATATTCTAATAGCATACCAAGAGTGAGTATACAAGTATTTCTACTATTTCCACACTGATTACCTCATTTTGGATAAAGCAGCACTATGACTAAAGTTTAGGAAATCACAATAATCTTTAGGTCATATTCTGGTTTCCCAAGTATATAAACAACAAGTCATATTTGAGTGCATTTAATATGTTGCCTATAATAAATATCATACTCCTTCAGAGGGTTACACTGAGAGAAGATAAATATATATTTCAATAACACCTTTTGATCTCCATAAATAGCTTCTTGGATTTGTTGTTCTTTTTCTCTCATACGCCATTTTGATAATTAAGCTCGTTAAATTAATTAAACAAGGAGGCCATCAGACTGAGGTGGTTCTAATGTGGTGGAGTCTTACTTAAGCAAACCAAAAGCTAAGCCTGTAAATGCCTCAAGTTTACAAAATTGAAACATAAGGGAAACCAGTCACAATCAGCCAACTAAGCTTTAAGCTATAGTCAATCAAATAATTTTCTTGCTTTGCTTCTACCTTTTGTCTATAAAAGTCTCTCCCCTGAACTCCTATTAGTGGAGCACTCCTAATCACTTCTGGTTTGGCACTGCCTTAGTCAAATTGATTTTTTGCTCAAATAATCTATGAAAATTTTTAATATGCCTCAGTTTATCTTTTAACAAGCTTATTCCCAAATATTGTTGCCATATTGTTGTTTGATCAGAGTCTGGGAGGAGAGATAAGATGATGCCCCTGAAGTCGAGGAGAGGGTTTTGAATAGTCAAAGAATAGTGATACTTGAATGATAAAAATATAAACAACCCATGAACCAGAAATTCCACTCCTACATTAAAAAAATTCTTGAACATGAGCACATGAAGACACACACATAGATATTAATCACAGGTTGTTATAATAGCATAAAACCAGAATCCTGAAATGTCAGCCCTGGGGAAAGAAATAAGTGCATGTCTATGCTTATCAACCCTTACAATCCTGAAATCATATTGTTGAATAAATATAACATGCTTGATAATCTCACATATAGAATAAGTTCATTTACAGACCTTAAAATATAAAAAAAAAATACTGCTTATGTACATACCTGTTGTGCCTTTAAATTAACGCTTGTTAAGTAGAGCCTGGGGGTGTCAGATGGTGAGCATTGCTCAACAAAGACTGCAAAGAGAAGTGAAATAGAGAAGTTTATTATTCCTTGGTCCTGGAGGGGGTACACAGGGAGGTTAAGGCAGGGTGTGGGCAAAGAGAGCACAACCGACAGGACATGGGGCACATGTCTTTATTAGGGTCCCTGGGTGCAGTGCTTTGAGATTCCTTGGCTAAAACCAGATTGGTCAATTCAAACCAAAAACAGTGGGGTTTTGGTAAACATTGGGTTTTATCTAAGGTGCACACATGTTGAGGGAGTTGTATCAGAAACATACTTGTTCTACAGGCTGTTATCTAAGGTGGATGCTGGCAGGAGGGACTGGTGTCAGTTCAAGGTCTCTGCAGGCTTCTTGGCCACATAAAATGGATGTTGAGGCAACAATATTATGAAGTAGTTTAGCTAAATGTTCAACAAAACCATTAAGTTAGTATTAAGGTATAAAACCAAGGACACCAAATTCATGAGAGTGGTTGCTTCTGGGGAAGAAAAGAGAGGGGTAGAAAACACTGGGAACTTCAATTTTCATCTGTCTTTATGTTGTGATTAAAAACTAAAAAGAGCTTTAATCATATGCAAATTATTATATTTTTCAATTTGGGATTCTTGACACATGAGCATTTATTTTACTTAGTCATTATACTTTTTAAAACAACAATAATATTTAGAGCACTTGGATGGGAAATTTTTCTTCTTACTTCATCCACTACAATAAATTAGAATTTTCTCTATTTTTTAAATGAAGAAATTTGTTCTTTCAAAATGAAGAAAATTATTTATAAAATGAATATAAAATTCTTTTCATAAAAATTTATGAACCACTGTGATTTCATAAAAATCATGCTCTATAGTGTTATCTTATTTAACCCTGCAGCAGTTTAGCATTTTCAGAGAATTGTAGACTTTTGTAGATGACGTTCTAGGGAACTAAGCTCAGTACAAAACTTCTATAACAATGCAAGTAAATCAATCCATTCTATTGGTGAGTATATTGATAAAAGGTTTCCAGAATTAAATCTGCTTTACATAAATTTATTTACATAAAGAACTAGAATTACCATGCAAATTACTTTATGAAGGACGTTGCTAATCATAGAAGTTTGAAAATATTTTGAGGTACACATATGATTTGCCTATAAAAGGCAAGTAAGTAACCCATAAAATTGTTTATTTTACCATCAGATTTGCCATGTCTGAGCTATTATTTAGTTTATTTGCCAAATAATTTATTTTAGAGAAATAACTTTCAGCATTAGAGAATTAAATATGACAGAATAAATTATTCTTATTCAAATACCTAGTACTATAATGACTCAGTTCACCAGACTGTATGTATGTAAAGGCTGAATGAATCAGGTGAACATTGTGAAGGAGTGTCAAGTCAGTGGTGAAATATGGAGCCAGATGTGGCAAGACTATCACCAAGAAATGTGTTTGATCTGTGGGATCACAGAGGTGTGGGCAAAACCAGGCAGAGAAAAGAAAAGAAATAGGCATTCCTATTGAGGAAGAAGAAACTTCCTCTGTCAGAGAGAATAAGTGGGTGGTGCTGAGCTGGCTGCAGAGGTCAAGGAGGACTGTCACTCTTCTCATTGCTCACCAGGTGCAAGTTGAGGCAACACAAAAGGCAATAATAAGTGGATCACATGAACAAAAGCAAAAGGATGTTCTTTTGTATTTATTCTGTTTGGAATAGTGTAGGGGTAGGATTTTTCAAGTTTAAAAATTATATGACCATTATAGTACTATATCATCTCATGAAGGATGTTACATAGATAAAATCAGAAAATCAACACACTTCAATACACAAATATTGGGTGTTTGAATTACCAATGTAAAGCAAATCTTTGAGTGTACGGATGGTACTATTAAACATAGTGAATCAAAGATTAAAGCCTGTATTTATATACATGCTTTTTGCTTTATTGGCACAGATGAATCTAGCAATAAGAACATCTGCACTTAGAACAACTTGTACTGCGGATTCAGATATCAGTAAATGAAAGAATAAAAATGTGAATTTTAAGCACCTTACTTAAATATTCCTCCATCTGGAAAAAATCCAGTGCCATAAAAATCAGGTTATTTCATGTTTGCTGACACGATTCATCTTTGGTTTGGCTTATGCACACTCAAAATAAAATGTAGAATCAAAGCAATTACCTGATAATTTATGCCACAAAATTTTTTGTTTAAATTGAATGAGTATCTATATAGCTGGACAAATTTTCCATTTAACTTTTGATAAATTGGTAACTCATTAAGAAACATATTACTATGGATTATAAATTGGTATTTTCATGTTCACTTTAAGCACATATTTTAAAGACATTTACTTTTTAATTCGAGTTTTAAAATTATGTTGACATATCTGTAAATTTATGGGTGTTTTATTGAGTCGTTGTCTTTTTAGACATTCTATTTTGCTTCACGAAACTGAAAAATCATCAAAGAACCTGGAAGCCAGTGTTGTTTTTCTTTCTGATATATTAAAAAATGTCAAACTTAATACCCGCAGTTGGAAAACCAGTTGCAGAACTGTCTAGAAGTACCTAGGGTGCATTAGCATCACCATTTCATTAACAAACTCCTGGATAAACTATTTGTTGACTGACTAATCAGTTCAGGAAACTGGTGTGATGCATTTAAAATCTAGACAGTGGTTACATCATTCTGGGTGTGAAGACAAAGCCATATTTAAAAACAAAATAGGATTCAAAAAGGTAATAAGGGAGAGAGCTTCAAGATGGCGCAAGAGTAAGACGTGGAGATCACCTTCCTCCCCACAAATACATCAGAAATACATCTACAAGTGGAACAACTCCTATAGAACACCTACTGAACGCTGGCAGAAGACCTCAGACCTCCCACAAGGCAAGAAACTCCCCACGTACTTGGGTAGGGCAAAAGAAAAAAAGAAAAAACAGAGACAAAGAATAGGAACGGGACCTGCACCAGTGGGAGGGAGCTGTGAAGGAGGAAAGGTTTCCACACACTAGGAAGCCCCTTCGCGGGCGGAGACTGCGGGTGGCAGAGGGGGGAAGCTTCGGAGCCACGGAGGAGAGCGCAGCCACAGGGGTGCAGAGGGCAAAGTGGAGAGGTTCCCGCACGGAGGCTCGGCGCCGACCAGCACTCACCAGCCTGAGAGGCTTGTCTGCTCACCCTCCAGGGCGGGCAGGGGCTGGGAGCTGAGGCTCGGGCTTCGGTCGGATCCCAGGGAGAGGACTGGGGCTGGCGGTGCGAACACAGCCTGAAGGGGTTAGTGAGCCACAGCTAGCCGGGAGGGAGTCCGGGAAAAAGTCTGGAGCTGCCTAAGAGGCAAGAGACTTTTTCTTGCCTCTGTTTCCTGGTGCGCGAGGAGAGGGGATTAAGAGCGCCGCTTAAAGGAGCCCCAGAGATGGGCGCGAGCCGCGGCTATCAGCGCGGACCCCAGAGACGGGCATGAGACACTAAGGCTGCTGCTGCGGCCACCAAGAAGCCTGTGTGCGAGCACAGGCCACTCTCCACACCGCCCCTCCCGGGAGCCTGTGCAGCCCGCCACTTCCAGGGTCCTGTGATCCAGAAACAACTTACCCGGGAGAACGAACGGCGCGCCTCAGGCTGCTGCAACGTCACACCGACCTCTGCCGCCGCAGGCTCACCCCGCCTCCTCCGTACCCCTCCCTCCCCACGCCTGAGTGAGCCAGAGCCCCCGAAGCAGCTGCTCCTTTAACCCCGTCCTGTCTGAGCGAAGAACAGACGCCCTCAGGTGAGCTACACGCAGAGGTGGGTCCAAATCCAAAGCTGAACCCTGGGAGCTGTGCCAACAAAGAAGAGAAAGGGAAATCTCTCCCAGCAGCCTCAGGAGCAGTGGATTATATCTCCACAATCAACCTGATGTGCCCTGCATCTGTGGAATACCTGAATAGACAACGAATCATCCCAAACAGAGGAAGTGGACTTTAGGAGCAACAATATATATATATATATATTTTCCCCTTTTTCTCTTTTTGTGAATGTGTATGTGTATGCTTCTGTGTGTGATGTTGTCTCTATAGCTTTGCTTTTACCATTTGTCCTAGGGTTCTGTCTGTCCGTTTTTTTGGTTTTTTTTTTTTTAGTATACTTTTTAGAGTTTGTTATCATTGGTGGATTTGTTTTTTGGTTTGGTTGCTCTCTTCTTTCTTTTTTTTTTTTAATACTTAAAAAAATATTTTTTAATACTTATTTTTTATTTTAATAGCTTTATTTTTTAAATTTTATTTTATCTTCTTCCTTCCTTTCTTTCTTTCTCTTTCTTTCTTTCTTTCTTTATTTCTTTCTTTCCTTCTTTCTTTCTTTCTTTCCTTTCTTTCTTTTTTCTCCCTCTTATTCTGAGCCGTGTGGATGACAGACTCTTGGTGCCCCAGCCAGGAATCAGGGCTATGCCTCTGAGATGGGAGAGCCAAGTTCAGCACACTGGTCCACAGGAGACCTCCCAGCTCCACGTAATATCAAATGGCGACAATCTCCCAGAGATCTCCATCTAAACGCCAAGACCCAGCTCCACTCAATGACCAGCAAGCTACAGTGCTGGACACCCTATGCCAAAAAACTAGCAAGACAGGAACACAACCCCATCCATTAGCAGAGAGGCTTCCTAAAATCATAATAATTTCACAGACCCCCCAAAACACACCACCGGACGTGTTCCTGCCCAAGAGAAAGACAAGATCCAGTCTCATCCACCAGAACACAGGCAGCAGTCCCCTCCACCAGGAAGCCTACACAACCCACTGAACCAAACTTAGCCACTGGGGGCTGACACCAAAAACAACAGGAAATACGAACCTGCAGGCTGCAAAAAGGAGACCCCAAACACAGTAAGTTAAGCAAAATGAGAAGACACAGAAATATTCAGCAGATGATGGAGCAAGGTAAAAACCCACCAGACCAAATAAATGAAGAGGAAATAGTCAGCCTACCTGAAAAAGAATTCAGAATAATGATAGTAAAGATGATCCAAAATCTTGGGACTAGAAAGGAGAAAATAAAAGTAACACTTAACAAGGACGTAGAAGAACTAAAGAGCAAACAAACAGTGATGAACAACACAAGAAATGAAATTTAAAATTCTCTAGAAGGGATCAATAGCAGAATAACTGAGGCAGAAGAATGGAGAAGTGACCTGGAAGATAAAATAGAGGAAATAATAACTACTACAGAGCAGAATAAAGAAAAAAGAATGAAAAGAATTCAGGACAGTCTCAGAGACCTCTGGGACAACATTAAATGTACCAACATTTGAATTATAGGGGTCCCAGAAGAAGAAGAGAAAAAGAAAGGGACTGAGAAAATATTTGAAGAGATTATAGTTGAAAACTACCCTAATATGGGAAAGGAAATAGTTAATCAAGTCCAGGAAGCACAGAGAGTCCCATACAGGATAAATCCAAGGAGAAACATGCCAAGACACATATTAATCAAACTATCAAAAATTAAATACAAAGAACAAATAATAAAAGCAGCAAGGGAAAAACAACAAGTAACACACAAGGGAATCCCCATAAGGTTAAGAGCTGATCTTTCAGCAGAACTCTGCAAGCTAGAAGGGAATGGCAGGACATATTTAAAGTGACGAAGGAGAAAAACATACAACCAACATTACCCAGCAAGGATCTCATTCAGATTTGATGGAGAAATTAAAACCTTTACAGACAAGCAAAAGCTAAGAGAATTCAGCACCACCAAACCAGCTTTACAACAAATGTTAAAGGAACTTCTCTAGGCAGGAAACACAAGAGAAGGAAAAGATGTACAATAACAAACCCAAAACAATTAAGAAAATGGTAATAGGAACATACATATTGATAATTACCTTAAATGCAAATGGATTAAATGCTCCAACCAAAAGACATAGACTGGCTGAATGGATACAAAAATGAGACCAGTATATATGCTGTCTACAAGAGACCCACCTCAGACCTAGGGACACATACAGACTGAAAGTGAGGGGGTGGAAAAAGATATTCCAAATGGAATATCAAAAGAAAGCTGGAGTAGTAATTCTCATATCAGACGAAATAGACTTTAAAACAAAGTCTATTACAAGAGACAAAGAAGGACACTACATAATGATCAAGGGATCAATCCAAGAAGAAGATATAACAATTGTAAATATTTATGCACCCAAAATAGGAACACCTCAATACATAAGGCAAATACTAACAGCCATAAAACGGGAAATCAACAGTAACACAACCATAGTAGGGGATTTTAACACCCCACTTTCACCAATGGACAGATCATCCAAAATGAAAATAAATAAGGAAACACAAGCTTTAAATAATACATTAAACAAGATGGACTTAATTGATACTTATAGGACATTCCATACAAAACAACAGAATACACATTCTTCTCAAGTTCTCATGGAACATTCTCCAGGATAGATCATATCTTGGGTCACAAATCAAGCTTGGGTAAATTTAAGAAAATGGAAATCGTATCAAGTATCATTTCCGACCACACGCTATGAGACTAGATATCAATTACAGGAAAAACTCTGTAAAAAATACAAACACATGGAGGCTAAAGAATACACTACTTAATAACCAAGAGATCATTGAAGAAATCAAAGAGGAAATATAAAAATACCTAGAAACAAAAGACAATGAAAACACGACGACCCAAAACCTATGGGGTGCAGCAAAAATAGTTCTAAGAGGGAAGTTTTGTAGCAATACAATCCTACCTTAAGAAACAAGAAACATCTGAAATAAATAACCTAACCTTACACCTAAAGAAATTAGAGAAAGCAGAACAAAAAAACCCCAAAGTTAGCAGAAGGAAAGAAATCATAAAGATCAGATAAGAAATAAATGAAAAAGAAATGAAGGAAACAATAGCCAAGAGCAATAAGAATAAAAGCTGGTTATTTCAGAAGATAAACAAAATTGATAAACCATTAGCCAGACTCATCAAAAAAAAAGGGAGAAGACTCAGATCAATAGAATTAGAAATGAAAAAGGAGAAGTAACAACTGACACTGCAGAAATACAAAGGATCATGAAAGATTACTACAAGCAACTATATGCCAATAAAATGGATAACCTAGAAGAAATGGACAAGTTCTTAGAAATGTACAACCTTCTGAGACCGAACCAGGAAGAAAGAGAAAATATGAACAGACCAATCACAAGCACGGAAATTGAAACTGTGATTAAAAATCTTCCAACAAACAAAAGCCCAGGACCAGATGGCTTCACAAGGGAATCCTATCAAACATTTAGAGAAAAGCTAACACCTATCCTTCTCAAAGTTTTCCAAAATATAGCAGAGGGAGGAACACATGCAAACTCATGTTACAAGGCCACCATCCCCCTGATACCAAAAGCAGACAAAGATGTCAGAAAGAAAGAAAATTACAGGCCAATATCACTGATGAACATAGGTGCAAAAATCCTCAACAAAATACTAGCAAACAGAATCCAACAGCACATTGAAAGGATCATACACCATGATCATGTGGGGTTTATCCCAGGAATGCAAGTATTCTTCAATATACGCAAATCAATCAATGTGATACACCATATTAACAAACTGAAGGAGAAAAACCATATGATCATCTCAATAGAGGCAGAGAAAGTTTTCGACAAAATTCAACACCCATTAATGATAAAAACCCTCCAGAAAAAGAGCATAAAGGGAACTTTTCTCAACATAATAAAGGTCATATATGACAAACCCACAGCCAACATCATCCTCAATGGTGAAACACTGAAACCATTTCCACTAAGATCAGGAACAAGTCAAGGTTGCCCACAGTCACCACTATTATTCAACATAGTTTTGTAAGTCTTAGCCACAGCAATCAGAGAATAAAAAGAAATAAAAGGAATCCAAATCGGAAAAGAAGAAGTAAAGCTGTCATTGTTTGCAGATGACATGATACTATACATAGAAAATCCTAAAGATGCGACCAGAAAACTACTAGAGCTAATCAATGAATTTGGTAACGTAGCAGGATACAAAATTAATGCACAGAAATCTCTTGCATTCCTATAACTTAATGATGAAAAATCTGAAAGTGAAATTAAGAAAACACTCTCATTTACCTTTGCAACAAAAAGAATAAAATATCTAGGACTAAACCTCCCTAAGGAGACAAAAGACCTGTATGCAGAACATTATAAGAGACTGATGAAAGAAATTGAAGATGATACAAATAGATGGACAGATATACCATGTTCTTGGATTGGAAGAATCAACATTGTGAAAATGACTATACTATCCCAAACAATCTACAGATTCAATGCAATCCCTATCACACTACCACTGGCATTTTTCACAGAACTAGTGCCAAAAATTTCACAATTTGTATGGAAACACAAAAGACCCTGAATAGCCAAAGCAATCTTGAGACAGAAAAACGGAGCTGGAGGAATCAGGCTACCTAACTTCAGACTATACTACAAAGCTACAGTAATCAAGACAGTATGGTACTGGCCCAAAAACAGAAATATAGATCTAAGGAACAGGATAGAAAGCCCCGAGATAAACCCACACACATATGGTCACCTTATTTTTGATAACGGAGGCAAGAATATGCAATGGAGAAAAGACAGCCTCTTCAATAAGTGATGCTGGGAAAACTGGACAGCTACATGTAAAACAATGAAATTAGAACACTCCCTAACACCATACACAAAAATAAACTCAAAATGGATTAAAGACCTAAATGTAAGGCCAGACACTATCAAACTGATAGACGAAAACATAGGCAGAACACTCTATGATATAAATCACAGCAAGATCCTTTTCGACCCACCTCCTAGAGAAATGGAAATAAAAACAAAAGTAAACAAATGGGACCTAATGAAAGTTAAAAGCTTTTGCACAGCAAAGGAAACCATAAACAAGACCAAAAGACAACCCTCAGAATGGGAGAAAATATTTGCAAATGAAGCAACTGACAGAGGATTAATCTCCAAAATTTACAAGCAGCTCATGCAGCTCAATATCAAAAAAACAAAGAACCCAATCCAAAAATGGGCAGAAGACCTAAACAGACATTTCTCCAAAGAAGATATACAGATTGCCAACAAACACCTGAAAGAATGCTCAACATCATTAATCATTAGAGAAATGCAAATCAAAACTACAATGAGGTATCATCTCACACTGGTCAGAATGGCCATCTTCAAAAAATCTACAAACAATAAATGCTGGAGAGGGTGTGGAGAAAAGGGAACCCTCTTGCACTGTTGGTGGGAATGTAAATTGATACAGCCACTATGGAGAACAGTATGAATGTTCCTTAAAAAGCTAAAAATAGAACTACCATACGACCCAGCAATCCCACTACTGGGCATATACTCTGAGAAAACCATAATTCAAAAAGAGTCATGTACCACAATGTTCACTGCCAGGACATGGAAGCAACCTAAGTGTCTATTGACAGATGAATGTCTAAAGAAGATGTGGCACATATATACAATGGAATATTACTCAGCCATAAAAAGAAACGAAATTGAGTTATTTGTAGTGAGATGGATGGACCTAGAGTCTGTCATACAGAGTGAAGTAAGTCAGAAAGAGAAAAACAAATACCGTATGCGAACACATATATATGGAATCCAAAAAAAAAAAAAATGGTGATGAATAACCTAGGGGCAAGACGGGAATAAAGACACAGACCTACTAGAGAATTGACTTGAGGATATGGGGAGGGGGAAGGGTAAGCTGGGACAAAGTGAGAGAGTGGCATGGACATATATACACTACCAAATGTAAAATAGATAGCTAGTGGGAAGCAGCCGCATAGCACAGGGAGATCAGCTCGGTGATTTGTGACCACCTAGATGGGTGAGGTAGGGAAGGTGGGAGGGAGGGAGACACAAGAGGGAAGAGATATGGGGACATATGTATATGTATAACTGATTCACTTTGTTATAAAGCAGAAACTAACACACCATTGTAAAGCAATTATACTCCAATAAAGATGTTTAAAAAAACAAAAAGGTAATAAATGAATTAAACATGGACCTTCTACCCTCATGTTTTAACTATTTTTCCTTGAGTTTAATCAAATATTCCATAGTTCTAAGACCAGTAATTTTTAAAAAAATAAAATAGGCTTTAGTTAGAGTTCCCAAGTGCTTGCAGCCTTTCTACTGAATATAATCCTGCCTAAAAACAGCTAAGTATGGGACGGTTCTGAATGATTATTTCTTTGCAGTTTAGTGCATTTAGCAATTTTAACATTGACACTAAGAAAATCTATACAGATGTACAAGATCCATTCTGAAAAATTGTTTTTGTTAATTTTTGAAGTATTTATTTTAAATATTGAGCCCTTTACAAGCATTTTTAATGTTATCATGCCAAAATTTAATGTATTGTTATTAACAGAGACTTAAGGGTTATGTTAGTCAGGTTTATAGAACATATTTGCATATTGCTATGGGTGAAAGAAAATGACATTTTGAAAAATTGCAGATAGAATGTTTACTTGATATTACATGTTATTAAGGTCTTATTGTTAATGTTAATTATGATAATGCTATTGTAGGAGAGAGAGAGGAGTGAGGAAGAGAGATTTGATCCACTATAGAGATGTATACTTACATGCTAATTTATTTATGGATAAAAAAGCTATGACATTTGGGTTTTTCTTTGGAACACTCTAGTGAAGAGATTAAGATTTGTGGGTGTAGAGTTAAAATAAGATTGTCAAATTTTGATTATTGATTATTTAATTATTGGCACTAAGTCCTGAGTACACAGAGGTTTTGGTTGTAGGCAAGTGTCATGACAACCTCTCCTTTATGGGCCAGGAAAGGTTCTAAAAGCTTTTCACATGTTAACCTCTATAAACTTCATGACAATCCTAAAGAGTGGCTATCTTGTTATCCTGTTTTACAGATTCATAACTGAGTCCCAGAGAAATTAAATATTTGCTCAGCTATATCTCTGCAAATCTTAACAAATGTATCACCTCATATCCTCAGACAGGAAACTGGTTCTTCTAAAGTTAGTTTCACATTTCTGGAAAAGGATGCTCAGTGATCCTACTATTAAGTGAGGTGATCTAGGGAGACATGGGTGCTACCAATTTCTTCTTCCCTTTCATTCTACTTTTGTTATTATTTTAATGTCTTTTTATTGCCATAAAACTAGGTTTGCAAGATTTTATTTTATCAGGAGCAGCCTGAAATGTTAAAAATAAAGCAAGGATATTCTTGAGGGATATCAAAAATATTAGCCAGAAAGATGACAGTGAAGGCAGGGATAAAGACCCATAATTTGATAAACTTTTGTTAAATGACAGGAAGAAGGGAACTGTTCACATACTTCTGTGATGTACAAAATAAACCTAGTATAACCCACAGCCAATCTTATCCGAGAGTTAAGATCTCTCTCTCTCTCTCTCTTTCATTTCTCTCTCTGTCTAGCTGTTTATCCACCTATGCTGTTATTATCTTGGTGACTCCATCCTCCACCACAAGATATATTTTGCATAGAGAAAAGTGCATAAAATAGTACAGTTTGAGGGATTCTTAAAAGCAAATGTCCATTTAACTATCACCTTCGTAAGGAAATTAGACATTTCCAGAACTCAGAAGCTCCCTATTGGTCATTTCACAACAAAGTCCTCCCTCCACTTTAGTATGTGACCTCAATCCTGACATACATGATAATAAGTTTATTATTTGTAATTGTTATATAAAAATATGCATTCTTAAAATATAAGATTGTTTTCTAGATTTTAAACTTGCTAGTAGAAGTATACCATATTTACTGTTTTGTGACTGTATTTTTCATAGAAACTTGTGTTTGTGAAGTGTATCTGTGTTGTTGCTTATAGCTGCAATTAACTCATTTTCCTTGCGTTAAGAATTCCAATGTGTGATTATATACCATGACTTATTTATAAATATTTCTGCTAGTGGATTTGTAGGCTATTTCCAATTTATTATAATTTAATTGTAATTGAACATTTTAGCATATGCATCCTGGTACACATATAAAGTTTCTGAAGGGTGTTCACCTAGGAATACAGTTAGAAAGTCATAAGGTATGCCTATGTCCTGTTTAAATAGATAATGCCAAGCTGTTTACAAAGTAACTGTAGCAATTTACACTCCCTGCTACTTTTAGTCATAAGACATAACATTCCTATTAAAATTTACATTCCATTTTAAATATGAGGTTCAACACTTTAACACAATCATTGTATAGGTGATTACATTAATTAACTGTCAACTGTTTACTGACATATTTTGCATAATCCTGATAACATTTTTTTTAACAAGTTTCATATTTTAATCTAGGTATATACATGAGATGAACCAGATCTACTGCAATGCATAAATACATCTTTTGGCTATGTTGTTACTGCTTTCATTCAACTTTTCAAGAACATGTAGTATATTTTTGGCTTCATGCCAGGGCTTGTCTTCAAGGAGGATTTCTCTAGGAGATGGTTTTTCAAGGAGATTTTAATGGAGCCATGTGAAACATTCACTTGAAAGGGAACACAGTAAATATGATTTTGCTATCTTTTTATCTTCACTCTTTAGACATACATATTCATACTTGAAATTATTTGTTGCTATATCATTTCATATTTCCCTATATAAAGCCTACCCTCATAAATTTTATCTATTAAATTATATATATTTATTATTCATTGGCCTGATACAATTATCTTAGAGGTTATATTTTTCCATTAAGATAACTAGAAAAAATATTTATAAAATGATGAATTTTAATTTTAGCAGAAGAATATCTGCCTGTATATTTCATGTATACACTTTTTAAGCTGGAACAACACTATAAACATAAAAAAATTAAAGCAAGTACATGACATTTAATCTATAATTTCAAGATGAAGACTGTAATTAAAATGATTAAAAATATACATTCTACTTAATTTTTAACTATAAGCAATATTCTTATCTATAAGGAAGAAACTTAATCAAATTTTAATTTGTCAGTTAGAAGACATGGTATCATCATCCACTATTCTGATTCAGAAAAAGTCCATCTACCAATGCAGAGAGAGAGTATGAGTCCTAGACAGGGCTTTACCTTTGGGGAGACTAGCTGCCATATGGTGGCTGATTAACTATATCAGATCTCTTCCACCTTGGAGGTAGTATGCTACATAATTATGTTATTCATTTTACCTCTGACAGCACAGTCATTAAAAGGCTCGCAGATTTCTTGATTCATCAATGTGGTATCATACACACATACATACATACATACATACAGTGGTATCATACAATGTGGCATAATTAATACACAACATTTTTTTGGATCAAAGGATTCCGTTTGCAAAAATCTACTGCAGATTTAGCTAAGGTGCTGGCTTATGGGCAACTTTGCAGAGTTGGGCAGCAGTCCTCAGCCATAGAGTGTGCACACAAGACAAATAGTCAATATATGAGACTAATCCCAATAGCTAGAATTCATGGGTTTTTGAGCCAAAGAGTGAAATTAGGACTCTCTCATTAACACTCTTATTAATGCACTTGAGGAATTTATGCTGCTTCTATTTGTAACCCTAAGCTCTGATTGGTTTGAGATGCTTTAATTTCTCACTCTTGTAACTGTAGGTTTTCTCTCTCAGTAAAGTCTTTTTACCGAAGTTTTGTTCAGTCTATTTTCATGGGAAACTGGGTTAAGAGAATAAATATTCAACATGTGTATTTTAAAATTTTACTTAATGATCAGATGAACATAAGGGTTGGATTACTCAATTGGAATTTACATCCTTAATAATTTAATATGAGACTTCTATTTCGTAATAGGAGAGGGATTTTTTGTTAGTAAGTTGTTTTCACTTATAATGAATGAATGGTATTTTTCACTGAATATTTTTTGATGACTCTTTATAGTAGACATAAGACATGGTATCTCAGCCTCCTTATTATGTAATTGCATCTATGTTAAATTCTGTAATAAAAAATTGAAAGAATCTTAACATTCTTGTCTGTTTCTCAGAGTTTTAGTGATAATAAAATTGATAATGAAACATTCTGAAAGTTCTAAATTTTTCAGTATCTATAAGTAACTATTTGTCACTTATCACTAATTGTATCAATAATTCATTGTATTGTGTTGGCCAAAAAGTTCATTCGGGTTTGCCATGTTACAGAAAAACCCGAACGAACTTTTTGGCCAACCCAATATATTATGTTATCATTGTTGTCAATATAGCACATTCCCAAACTCCTCCTTGTAATTTTCTTGCAAGACTCTTTGTGGAACTCCCTTTTCACTTTGGATGGAAGCTGCTTATCATATTGCCCTGCATCCTATCTACCCCCCAGCAACATGTACATGACATAATCAGAGTATCTTAGGTATGACAAGAAATATTTCCTTGATATTTATATATGGATATTGACAGATATTTTTCCATGTGCAAAAACTAGTGAGAGAATGAAGTCAGAGAAGAATGCACAGAGTCAAAATATGGTCAATGTTCTATCACTGCAATTTAAGACAAAGAGCATAATTTGTACCTAAAGCCAACTCCTCTCCACTCCTCTTTCTGAGAGGCAGATATATTCTCTGGTTGGAATTGGGTTTCTCACTTTTGAAGAAAACAAACATTCTAATATATTCCTCTATCTATAATCATGCCAACACTAAGCCCGTTTATAATTGACAAGATAATTTATCTATGTTGCCGATTGCTAGATGGAAAAGTTAAAAATAAGCATTATCAAAATAAGTCTGTGTTACTTAAATTTTTCAGCTATCACACTGCTTGTACAGCTTTTCATGTAATTTGATTTTAACATTCTTTGAAAATATGGGTATTATATGGTAGGTAGCTAGTTTATTTATAAATATAGGGTGCACTGTGACTAACATAAAGGTAATGAAGAATATTGCTTGTAAGAGATGAAAGAAATGTTCATATATATAGTGTCCTCCTCTGGAAATGAGTACATAAACTAAATAAGACTTGGTAGAAAGTATGAAAAATAAAAGACATACAATCAGCCTGCTGACTTCTTGATGTATAAAGCTTTTTTGGTAATGCTTCCTATTTTTCTCTCTAAGGCCAAATCTACACAAACAATGTAAAGAAAAGTACACCGAGACAAGAGTCTGAATGATCAAGTTTAACACACATGCACACACATATCTTACATGGTTGAAGAAAGTTTGATGTGAGGTTCTGAAATCAGTACCTATCTCTTCAAATGTTCTTGCACTATGTAAAACAAATTGCTTATACCTTAAGAAAATTATACTTAATTTTTGAACACCACTATTCAAGAATTTATACAAATTACAGGATATATTATTTCTTCTACTGAAACTTACAGGTATTCAACATGTCCTTGGTAAATTCATGAATTGACCAACAACTATTTGTCTGTCTGGATATACAAAGTCAAAAGCCCTGATTCTCACTCTCAAGATGTTTATATCAAACAGAATAAATTAGTGACTATCTGGGTATATATAAAGACTAATGGAATGGTTGAATGGATAGTTGAATAATATATAAGTCTGATTGGAAAGATAACATGATTATAGATGAAATAATAGTAATATAAAGTTATAAATGTCATATTAAATGTTATGTGAAGGAATAATGATTCTAAAGTGTGATACTTCTGGACATAGTCAAAGAAGTATACAGAAGTTGATATCAAAAGGGAAGGGATATTTATTAAGCATAGAAAAATTTAGAGCACATTTGGGGTTCAAACATGAGTAAATGCATCTAACCTATGGGGGAGTAAATAAGTAAACTACATAGAAAGTAAACCATGTAGAAAAGTTCACTTGTATAAGTGCTAGAGGGAGATATATAATGAAGTATTAGTTGAATTCTAAAGAATGTTTAGATTATGGGATTTGTGCTTTATCCTCTAAGTGATTCAATGCCATAATATGTGGATAATCTTTTTTTTTTTAAACCAGCCCTCCAAAAAAATATTAAAAAGGCTTCTTTGTAGCATTTGCTGATTTCCTGATATAAATACTATTGATACAACCATGGATAATATCAAGCTACAAAAAGTGATGTTACTGAATGGAGTTAGGATGGAATGTACACAAATTCCTTCCAGGAGCAGGTACTAACTGACTTCAGCACACCATTGGTTGATGACACTGATCTAGTATGGAGATCTTCAAGTCTGGTAAGTGCTATGCCCAGTGAACCAGACTGAAAGAAGCTCTGCTAGGAAACAATTCTAATCATGTGGGTAAGGGCTTATGATAAAATGTGACATTGAGAATGAGAAAGAAGAAAGAAGTCTTTGAGGGTTAACAAGAAAGGAGAAATGTTCAATGATAGATTTGAAAGACTGGACAAGGAGGAAGGAGGAGCTGAGTGTTAAGTGCTCCAGTAAAGAAATATAATGATGCCTTTTAATAAAATAGGGTTGGGAAGTTTATGTGCTAGTATGAAATATGTACCTATGTTTCTGTAACATTTACATCCTTCAAAAACTGTTACTATTTAATTGGGTTTAATTCTTGTATTTCCATGGTCCTTTAAGCTAATATTGTAACGTGTGTTTCCCTTATCCTTGAAAAATAAACAAACAAAATAACCCATGAAAATTCTTTAAAACCTGTTATCCTTATCTATTCTTTTTTTTCTTATTTTCTTCATTCCTTTACTTTCTTATAAATTCTTTGTCTCATATAGGTATTAAATATTTCCTCTAGTCTGTTACTAGTTTTTTTAAAAAATTTGTTTAATATTATGTAATCAAATGCATTAGTCTGTTCCTTTATGATTCCTTCATCATGTAGCTTTTTATTTTTTTATTTTTATTTTTTTTAACAGCTTTATTGGAGTATAATTGCTTTACATCATTGTTGTGTTAGTTTCTACTGTATAACAAAGTGAATCAGCTATACGTATACATATATCCCCATATCCCCTCCCTCTTGCGTCTCCCTCCCACCTTCCCTATCCCAACCCTCTAGGTGGTCACAAAACAGCAAGCTGGTCTCCCTGTGCTATGTGGCTGCTTCCCACTAGCTATCTGTTTTACATTTGGTAGTGTATATATGTCAATGCCACTCTCTCACTTTGTCTCGGCTTATCCTTCGCCCCTCCCCACGTCCTCAAGTCCATTCTCTACGTCTGTGTCTTTATTCCTGTCCTGCCCCTAGGTTCTTCAGAACCATTTTTTTTTTTTTTTTTTTTTAGATTCCATATATATGTGTTAGCATACGGTATTTGTTTTTCTCTTTCGGACTTACTTCAGTCTGTATCAGAGAGTCTAGGCCCATCCACCTCACTACAAATAACTCAATTTCATTTCATTTTATGGCTGAGTAATATACCATTGTATATATGTACCACATCTTTATACATTCATCTGTCGATGGACACTTAGGTTGCTTCCATGTCCTGGCTATTGTAAATAGTGCTGCAATGAACATTGTGGTACATGACTCTTTTCAAATTATGGTTTTCTCAGGGTATATGCCCAGTAGTGGGATTGCTGGGTAGTATGGTAGTTCTATTTTTAGTTTTTTAAGGAACCTCCATACTCTTCTCCATAGTGTCTGTATCAAATTACATTCCCACCAACAGTGCAAGAGGGTTCCCTTTTCTCCACACCCTCTCCAGCATTTATTGTTTGTAGATTTTTTGGTGATGGCCATTCTGACCAGTGTGAGATGATACCTCACTGGAGTTTTGATTTGCATTTCTCTAAAGATTAATGATGTTGAGCATCTTTTCATGTGTTTGTTGGATATCTGTATATCTTCTTCAGAGAAATGTCTGTTTAGGTCTTCTGCCCATTTTTGGATTGGGTTGTTTGTTTTTTTGATATTGAGCTGCATGAGCTGCTTTTATATTTTGGAGATTAATTCGTTGTCAGTTGCTTCGTTTGCAAATATTTTTCCCATTCTGAGGGTTGTCTTTTCGTCTTGTTTATGGTTTCCTTTGCTGTGCAAAAGCTTTTAAGTTTCATTAGGTCCCATTTGTTTATTTTTGTTTTTATTTCCATTTCTCTAGGAGGTGGGTCAAAAAGGATCTTGCTGTGATTTATGTCATAGAGTGTTCTGCCTAGGTTTTCCTCTAAGAGTTTGATAGTGTCTGGCCTTACATTTAGGTCTTTAATCCATTTTGAGTTTATTTTTGTGTATGGTTTTAGGGAGTGTTCTAAATTCATTCTTTTTTTTTTTTAGAAGGTGAGAAAGGCACCAGGGTATGGGGTTGTCAGTTTTTTTTTTTAATTAATTAATTTATTTATTTTTGGCTGTGTTGGGTCTTTGTTTCTGTGTGAGGGCTTTCTCCAGTTGCGGCAAGCGGGGGCCACTCTCTTCATCGCGGTGCGCGGGCCTCTCATTATTGTGGCCTCTCTTGTTGCGGAGCACAGGCTCCAGACGCGCAGGCTCAGTTAATCGTGGCTCACGGGCCCAGTTGCTCCGCGGCATGTGGGATCTTCCCAGACCCGGGCTCGAACCCGTGTCCCCTGCATTGGCAGGCAGATTCTCAACCACTGCACCACCAGGGAAGCCCTAAATTCATTCTTTTACATGTAGCTGTCCAGTTTTCCCAGCACCACTTATTGAAGAGGCTGTCTTTTCTCCATTACATATTCTTGCCTCCTTTATCAAAGATAAGGTGACCATATGTGTGTGGATTTATCTCTGGGCTTTCTATCCTGTTCCATTGATCTATATTTCTTTTTTTTTGTGCCAGTACCATATTGTCTTGATTACTGTAGCTTTGTAGTATAGTCTAAAGTCAAGGAGCCTGATTCCTCCAGCTTCATTTTTATTTCTCAAGATTGCTTTGGCTATTCAAGGTCTTTTGTGTTTCCATACAAATTGTAAAATTTTTTGTTCTAATTCTGTGAAAAATGGCATTGGTAGTTTTATAGGGATTGCATTGAATCTGTAGATTGCTTTGGGTAGTATAGTCATTTTCACAATGTTGATTCTTCCAATCCAAGAACATGGTATATATCTCCATCTGTTTTTATCATCTTTAATTTCTTTCATCAGTGTCATAATTTTCTGCATACAGGTCTTTTGTCTCTTCAGGTAGGTTTATTCCTAGGTAAGTTATTCTTTTTGTTGCAGTGGTAAATGGAAGTGTTTCCTTAATTTCACTTTCAGATTTTTCATCATTATTGTATAGGAATGCAAGAGATTTCTGTGCATTAATCTTGTATCCTGCTATTCTTATACTCTAAGTTTGCTATACCTGGAGAGAAAAGTATTTTCTCACTTGATCATTCAGATCCCCCCTCCCCATTTAAAAACTTTTTTATTATGCCAAATTTGTGTTTCTCTTCATCAGTTTTCCTTAGATGTTTGTTTGTTTACAATACTGCTTTTCCAAAGAAGTTCGACAGAAACCAGACTGACTGTATAAATTTGACACTGTTGTGAGGGGATAATTTTTCATTGGACATGAATATATCAGACTGATGGTTGTTTTAATGAGTATGTTTAAAGCTCTGATCTCATACATATTCTGAGAAATTTTACACCAAAAAATATTCTATAAGTTTGCAATTACTCACAGTAGTAATATTTGGTAGTACCTAATGTTCTGTACCTTTTTCATAGGCTGTTTTACTCCATTACTCCTCATAGAACTAATTCTGTACTTTCTGCATTGGTAAACAAGTATATCTTTGATTACTAGGGTTTTATTTTGTTTCAGTAATGAGTATAATGTAAGATATAGAGGTAGTAGGTGAGAAAATTAGAGGCATTTTTAATGACTGGTGTAATATTAAAAAATAAACAAATTTTACTCATTAGCATCATGTAAGCCCTGTCTCCTACAAGAAAATATTTCAAGCTCTTTAACACAAATTCTTATTCAAACTAGTTACATTTACAGTAAAATATTTTATTCATGTATATCATATGCAGAAAAGTTCACCAATCAAAAGTAAACAATTTGATGAATTTTTCACAAAATGAATGAACTGGTATAACTGGTACCTGGATCAAGACACAGAACTTTACTAGACATTCTGGAACCCCTTCTCTGGGGCTCCAGACACTGCTTTTCCCTTAGATTACTATCATTCTAGTTTGTAGCCTCATAAATTAATGTCATATTAGTTTTTGAATATTATGTAAGTGATGTACAATATATGTGCATTTTTTGGACTGGCTTCTTTCATTCAACATTATGTTGAGATTAATCCATATGGTTGTGTGTGATTATGGTTCATTCTCATTGCCTATAGTATTATTTTGTTGTACAAATATCATATAATATACTTATCAATTCAACTATTGATGGCATTTGTATTGTTTTCCTTTTAGGCAAGTATAATTAATGTCACTGTAAACATCCCTGTAGATATCATTTTGTGAATAAATGTACATATTTACTCAGGACTATACCTGCGAATAAAATTTCTGAGTCATAGTATATTTATAGATCAGTTTTATTAGATTCTATCTACCAGTTTTACATTCCTATTAGGCAAGTATAAGAGTTTAAGCTGCTGTCAATATTTGATATTTTCCTCATTTTCATTTTAGGAACTTTGATGGGTGTGTAGTAGTAAGATATTGCAGTGTTAATTTGCATTTTCTTGATGACTAATAAAATGATTACTATTAATATGTTCATTGGCTGTTTGGATATTCTATTTCATAAAGACCTTATTCTATTCATTTTTCTACATATATATTGGATTACCCATTGATTACAAAATTATATATCATTAATTACCAGCCACCTATAAAATTAATATGAATTCTGTTAGGTTTATGATGATTAAACACAGCACAAAGGAGTCTCTAGCCTTGAAATAGAAGATTTCAACTCAAATGATGATGTCAGTGGATTGCTAGTGGTTGTTTGAAGTTCTGAACACATTTTCATGCAATTGTTAATGGGTTTTTCCACAGCAAAGCTATGTTGCTGCTACCAGAACAAGGGTTAGAGGAGTGGTAGGCAATGCTTTCTTGTCAAGAAAAAAATGGCAGATATCCACTACATTCCTTTTAGTGGTGGATGGAAGAACAGAAATGGACATCCCATTGGAGGTTACAATTTGATACTAACTCCCTCATACTAATCATTTTAAGCAGGGAGATAAAGTAAAATACTTTAGTAAGGATGAATGACTAGAGTTGAGCAAAAAGGGTATTATTATAACACTTACTGTGATACCATAATGAGAAAAATCTTGAGGAATGTTTAAATGGATAAATATTTCTGATAAAATTAATCCTGGTACAAGTTCAAATGTAGGATTCAGGTTTAAATATGGAATCAATATTGAGATATTTTCACTTAAATGCCTTTGTAAATATATTGCAATTCTCTTAGTACAACCTATACATAGTGAATAATAAGAGATTAGAAATCATTTAAAGCATGTGTTTTTTCCAAGTTATTACTAATCATTTGTGATTGAAAAATAAAAATAGCCTTTGATAGTTGCTGCCTTTTTACTGAGTCATGATGTTTGTTGGAAGTACTAAAGAAGAAGTGTTTGTTTGTTTATTTTTTTCCAGAGAGTGATTCTTCCAATGGTTCTATCAGGAAACATGGCCACCTCTCATTAAATGACAAGGCTTCATGTCATAAATAAATTAGTTTACCCAAAAGGACTAAAGTAAAAGCATGATTACAAATAGAAATAAATAAGGAGAAAGAGGGTCATGATTCTATGCAGTGGGGTGGAATGAGAAGAATAAAAGAAAGTCAAAGTAAGAAAGGGAGGGAAAGAAAGAGAGGATAGGAAAATTAAAGAAATAGGGAGAAAAGACTCAATTTAGAAGGCAGGACACAAGCTGAAGAAAAAAGAGAAAATGATCAAACAGTGTTAGTACATAATAAGGAAACATTAGAGCCAGCCAAACAGTGATGCTAAGCTTGATGCTGAGATATTTGCAAAGGGAGTTAGCAAGCCACTGCAAAGCATAAAAGAGCAAGATAAGAGAGCCACCAGTGCAGCAAAAGAGATCAATGGTGATGTTCTGGGATATATTGGAAAAGGACAATAAAGAGAGTTAAAATGAGGCACAGGTGTAGCTAACTCTGGTGATTGAACTGTTGCCAAAAACTGTGGGAGGCTGGATTAGTCATCTCAAAAAAAAAAAAAATCAGTTTTTATATAGCTGACTTAGAGACATCAGAGTATAGTCTCTTTTAAAAAAATGTCATTGCTTTGTTTAATTTAAATGCATACTCAAGTTCAATTATCCTAATTCTCAAAGATTGGCAGCCCCCCAAATTTATAAAGAACACATGTACAAATTTCATATCAGCTCACTATTCACTGGCAACTAAAATACAGCTTTTGTATTTTAATCTGAATTCCATATAACAACTTACAAATTTACATCTAAGTTTAGGTCCAAAAGATGTATTTCAGGGTTACTTTAAGAAGATTTATTTGAATATTTGATTGCATTTGCCATTACTGTTTCATAAAGCTTGTGGAAAACAACAAAAAAGTACTATTACAAGTGATAGGAAGGATAGGTCCTATACAGTTAATAGAACTGAAGAAAAATGTAATAAGAACTCATTAAGTATACTGTATCAGTTTTCACTAGACTTGGTAGGATGTATTCCTTGATGCTGTGTCCATTGAAAATAAATTGTTGAAAAACTTGTTTATAATTCAAGGAGTACTTTTCTTTGTCCTTTGGAAAGAGAGTTACCATGTATAATATTAATTTGTTGTTCAAATTACTGCCATTTGATTTTGGTACAAGATTTAAAACAGTGTTTTTATGAAATTAATAATATGAACATAAGAATAAATCATAATTTATTCTCAAATATTTCCATTTCCATTCCCATACTAAAATTCTAGTTAATAATCCTAAATAGATATGAATTACTTTAATTTCTGGAAGATCTTGTCAATTGTCTGAATGTCAAACTGGTGGCCAGATTGGTTTCTAGATCAAGAAGACTAGGCATTTTACCTTAGATCTGGTTAAAGCACAATTATATGCAGGCATACAGCTTTAGATTTAGATTCAGAACTAAAAATAATACACATGATCTGTATGATTTTTATATTTATAGTCTATGTCAGGGGTCATTAAACTGCAGCCCATAAGCCAAATCTGCCCCCTGAACTATTTGTCTATGGCCCATGAACTAAGAATGTTTTATTTATTTTCATTCTTAAAGATTATTTTAAAAATTAAAGAATATGTGAGAGAGACCATATGTGACTTACAAAGTCTAAAATGTTTTTCATCTGACCTTTTACAGAAAAATTGTATTGACTTCTGGTCTATGTGCATGATTCCCCACCCCCCACCCCCAATTTGTTGTCCAGTACACAGCCTGTGCAGCTGTACATGGCTGTTTTAAGAAAAGTAATTACTTTTGAGTCACTGAAACTTACAGAACACTAGTTCATGAGTCATGCTCCTTGAATGATTCTTCTCCCATTTTATTTGCCTTTATGTCTAAACCAAAACAATAGCAAACAAACAAAAATCTAGAAGAAACACAACAAAAACATCCTACGCAAAACCAAAACCAAAAATATTGGTTTAGTCTAGGCCAATTCTCAATCCCTGACCTCCTTAGTCTGGTCAGTTTTGAGGGATAGTGTGTATGTCTGGTGTTTCTCAAAGCTAAATAGAAGAAATCTTTCTCTTGCTATTCAATAAAAGCACAACATGAAGCTGTTATCTTACTGTTGTCTGGCTACTGGCCATGACTATTTCAAAGAAAACAAGCCAAAAGTAATGTAACAAAAATAAGATCCATATTTTTTTGCAAACTGCTATTTGTGTAGTTGTGGGTTTTTTCAGGTCAGCAAAGGTTAGAAATAACAGGTGTGTAGAATTCTTAAATGCAAATACCAACTTTAAAAAGGCTTATAGTGAGCTATTCCCATGATATGTAAGCCAACTATAACCTGAATATACCAAAATCATTTTCTGTTTCTACACAGAAAGACGATGTGAACTCCCTAGAAGACACAGCACAAATTTAATTATTAAGAAGAAACTAGGATAATAAGAAAATCGCTAGGAAAGAAACAAGAAACAGAAAAATTCAGCTGATCTCTTATTTCCTCAATATAAAAGGAGATACACCACGAGCTTTGTGCTTTCCCTTTTAAGTGAGAATCCAAAAAAGAACAAAATAGATAGAAAGAATAAAAACAATGTCAATCCCAATTATTGTCATGTGTTTGGGTAGATACAGAAGTTCTATGCATACTTTGAGGTTGCCATGACTCGGTTTTATAAAAATGATTTACAGATAAGTTTGTTTCCTTGAGAAAGCTACAGTATGCTATTTAAATAAGAAATAGAAATAGACCACAGTAAGCAGAGCTATTATAGTTTTCAAAAATCTTTGAAAAGAACATGTACATGAACATTTAACATCTGGATTAGAAATTATATAATCATAAAACTTGGTCTTACTGCATACTGAAGGCAAAAGGATAAGATTACACAGTAGGCAAGTATTTGTGAGGGATATACAATGATAAGACATTTATGGTATAAAACACACAATGTCTAATGAAACACAGATTTTAGTTATAATATCACTACATATTTAAGTGTGTATAGATCAGATAATAACTGTTAGAACCAAGTATAGTAGTATGATTTTTCCTGTAATCAATCAATTTTATTTTGAAAGACATATAAAAAGGAATAATAAGTTTATGATGTAAAAGTTTTCTTAAATGCTTGGGGAATTGAACACATTAGATGTCTAAATAAAAGGAAACAACAACTAGACAACTGGACATGAGGAGGCCCAATTTCCTTGTTTACTACCAACCAGCTATGTGACTTAAGAGAGTCACCTAAAGAAATTACCGTTCATGGAGCATAGATGATGTACAGAATGCTTTACAACTGCCTTGAATTTTTACAGTAGCTTTATGAAGTAAGAATTATCCCAATGTTACAGATAAGACACTGAGATTCATTAACTATTCAAGGTCACACCATAAGTAAATGGTAGAGCCATGTTTTGAACTGGAGTCTAACTTGTAAGCTGATACACTCTTTTCATGACTTGATGCCTACGTTTCTCAGGATCTTATTTTCTGCTAAATGAGGGCCCTGAGTTATCTTATCTCCTTTATTCCTTCTAACTCTATCAATTTCTATATTCTTTCTTTACTATTGGGTACATCTCTTCCTTAAATTTACTTTCTTCTCTCAGTTCACTTCTTTGTGTTTCTTCTGATCACTACTCTTCTTCCACTTATTCTTATATATAAGGAATTAAAATTTCTCAACATTCTTTTCTTGGCTTTCTTTTATTCTAATTCTATATAGCCTAGTTCTGGATTTTATTTATTTTCATTTTTAAAGTAATCCATGCCCATGGCAATAATCATATTATATAAAATGATATTGCTATTTAATTCACAGTATTACCCAAAGAGAAGAGAGATAAAAAAAAATTCACTACTGGAAAATATAAGTATTATTTTATAGTTTTATCAATGTTTCTTCATATCTTAAAACCAAAAGTCAGAGTTTCAAAATATACCATTGTTGCCAAGGAATACTATGACCTGAAATTACATGTAGGTGTATGTACATATATGTTTGTTCTTAAGAGAATGATATTTATTTGTTCTATTCCTAAAACAGTGATTTTTGTTTGTTTGTTTTCTGGAGAGTTTTCTTTATACTGATGTAACAAGTTCCTAAATAACTGTCACATTATCAGATTCTGTTCTGGACCATAAATACAAATGTGTCAGAAAGTTAAAATGTTATATGCATTTTATAGGACAAAGTTTTATGACATTTCTACTTAAAAGTTGTGCAAGAAAATAAACACCATACAAATGTTGCTGAAGCTTCTATCTGGATAAAAGAATGCCTAAGAAGACTAAGTCTTAAAAAACAAACAATTCAGTAAACTAACATCTGCCAGTATACCTTCTAGAAAATATTAGTATAATAGGTCATGACAACATTTTAGTTTTCAATTTCTTGCACATGCCCCAATTTTCTATAAAACATCAATTTGTTGGAATTACGGCATTTTATTAGAAAAAAAAACAAAAAAGCTGGAAACCCCAGACTATGGATATCAATTGGCACACTTTAACCATCAAGGTGAAGTTTACATCTCTTTAATGGAAGGAGTAGTCAATAGATTGACAGAGGAGTATCTCAGGTTGGGGAGTACAGGGTGGCAGTGCAACATTTTAAATTTTAATGAGATCTAATTTATCATTTTTTATCTTTTATGGACAATTAATATGATAAATGTCTAATGCATGAGTATATAGCTAGATCTACATTTGCCAATTCGTATCATTTTCTGTTTCTATGCAAGAATCAAGGATGTCTTATTGTGTCCTAAGTTTATCATAGGCACTATGTGGAGTAAATAAGGATGTTTGGAACTTTTCTGCCTTATCTAAATGAGTGTAAATAAAAGTCAAGGTAACTCTCCCCTCAGAAGTTAACATTCATGTAATCTGTTTATGATGGCCTCAATTCACAGAGAGTAGTCGAGTAAAAGTATGTCATATGTCCCAAAATAACCATCCTCTCCATAGATTAGTTGATGATCTTGAAACTCCCTCTGAAACTTAAGTATGCTCCATTCATTAAATATATGCTCCTAAAACCTGTAAAATCATGCTATTTAATATTCCCCCAAACAATACATTCAAGTTGACCATGATATGGCTGTTTCCAAATTTATCCCCATTTGAAAAAAAATGAGAGAGAATGGTGACAGAGACAGGGATGGAGAAGTTGCAGAGAGAGAGAGCGAGAGAGAGAGAGAGAGACCTTCCCAACCAGGTAGTTTCTATATTTTAGAACAATTAATTGGATTACATGTCCTGAATGTTGTCAAATATGGCTTTTATAAAGATGCATAACATTCATTGTGAAGGTATTTTTAAAATGTGTAGTCCAACTGGATTGTTCTAAAAGTATCTCATTTTGAATAATAGCTCAATAGGTGAGTCAAATCTTTTTTAAATGGTTTGAACATTTAATGGTGTGATTATTAATCCACTGTAATAATCAGATATCTTTATCATTCACGTTGTATGCTCTATCCAATCATCTCATTCATCTTAACTTTAACAAGTATTGCTACAAGTAAGAGGTTAAATATTAGATGTGAGCTGAATTGGTAGTCTAATATACTAGAATTTTCCTAACCCAGCTGGAGGATTTTCAATTCCTGTTTGATATGTATTACTTACCATGTCAACTAAGAACCCAAAGAGGAAAATATCTTTAGATGAGATCACTGATGATAAATATCATAAGTTCACTCTTAATTCCTCTCTCTATATCATTCACTACTGCTGTGTAATGTTATAATATTGGACATTAGTAAAACTGGGAGAGAATAGGAAATACTGTTGCCACGTATAGTGAAAGTTATAGGTAGAACATTCTGTGGAAAACTAGTCCTCACAATTAGGTTTGAGGTACAGCAATTTTTACTCCCATAAAATTAGTATGCGTGCCCAAACCAATAAAACCTACACTACTTTCTAAGTAGAATGATCTCTCTGTAGTGCCATATTAGCCAGGTGATATTATGGATGTCACAGCTACTTGTCAGGGCTCCTGTACCAGTAAGAATAATGGAAAAATCCTTAATAATACTTTTATTTCATATAGTTAAATAGAAAATTGCAATCCCACTAATTGTTTTTAGACCACAATAAAGTGTCTATCATATCTTATTCCTTTGTTTTGCTTGATTATTTTCTCCTCCAACCCAGTTCATTTCTTTTACCTTTACATTTAAAGAAAAAAGAGTATTTTGTTATTGTGAATTAACACATAGCACAGCAAGATACTTTTAATATGGTTAAACAATATTAATTAGTCCAGTTACCCTTTTTATTGAAGTCAGAGTAAAATATACACTGACAAGTGGAAGTTAAATGGGCTATGAATCGTAAGGATCATTTGACTCAAATATCTTTCCATAACATGCCCTGGGAAAGATGCGAGATGTGAGTAGTGTAATGTCTAGTTGTGAGTGTCCAGAGATGTAACTCATGCAACCATTATGTGAAATTGTGCTGCAGGATCTGATATAGACATAGTGCAAAACAGACTCACATCTTCTATTTGTTGTCGCGTGCCTGTTTGATCTAAAGAAAGACCTTATGACTGCATCAAAGTATACATTCCTGAAGGGGTGACTTTTATCAACTATTTTTTCAAGGTTATATTTTATTATGCCATACTGGCTTTTCCATTTTTCTTTAGTGTCATAAAACTTCTGTGTTAATAGAAATAATCTGAGTTAACCATATTTAGGTCAAAGATATGTCTAATTAATATAAGCCAAAGAACTAATCATATACTTTATATAAACAGAGCTTTGATATATCACCTGAAGATGTTATACATGGCATTTTTTTCTATGTACAACCAATGTGGCTATATCCATGTAGATCATTCTCTAAGAGCTGAAAAGTACAAACAAAAAAAGCATTATGCTTGTCATAGTACAAGAAGGAAGGGAAATACTATTTCAAACTTATTTTGGAAACTTCCTCTGAACAAGCTTAAGCATCTAAGTAAATCAGTTTCCAAGGAGGCTCTGAAATGGGCCTCAACTGATATTCAGTATGAAAATATGACCCTGTCAGTGTAGCACCCATATCTATCACATTTTTCTTGGTGCTCACCCACATCTCTATGCCTGAGATTTTCTCCCTTTACTAGGGAAAGCGATGCTGTCCCCCTAAGAGTACATGTAACAAGTGAAACATACCAAAGAATGAACAATCCTGTGAGAATATTTCTCAATCAGTGAACCTCTGCTGTTGGTGTATAATTACCCCAGCTCTCTCATACCTCAGATAGGATATTTCTGAAGTGTGTGTTATGCACCTCTTCCCAAAGTTTTCTAGCAGAGTTATTCTCTAGTCATCCACTGTGGTAGCTGTTTAAAGTGCAAACTTTATTATCTTCCTTTTCTTCTGTGTATCACTTCTACCACTTTCCCACTAATGTTAAGCCAACTTCTTGGTATCCATCTTGCATCAATACTGTTCTCAAGATCTAATTAAGGAAGAACACAACTTAGACTGTTGGTATGAGATGAAATAACTAAGATGTACATGGACTGTGAGAAACTATAGTGCATACCTTGTGTTAGAGGGCTTATCACTACTTAGGCCCACATTATTGTCACCATGAGAGAAGACAGGACCAGTATTCCTCCAGGGCAATAAATATCAGTATGCCAGATTTGGGAAGATAAGCTAGTATTCTCGATTTTTATGTAAAATCTCTTGTTTCTTTTAAACATTGACAAGTAATTAAATTTTATTTAAATGTGTGTGACTATTAAATAAATACATCAAACTAAAATGGCCAATATGGAACAAAGATAATCTGTTTTGAATGGTGTTCTAGCTCCATTGGATCTATTACACATAGCCTCAGAGACCTTATTTGCCAGGGCCACCCTTAAAATTTGTACCTTTAACTATGCTGTTAAATGGGTAAATTAGTACTTTTAATTGTTGTGTATTCTCCTTCCAAAATACAAAAAGAGCTGCAAAAAATCTGCATTTTTCTTAGTGGTAGAGGTTCCAAAGTGCAATAATTTGTTCTTTACTTTAGAATGAATATCTTGGCATTTTCCAGATCATTGGACCCTTAACAATTTAACCAATGTCGTTGGTTTCTGAATATCTATACACTTATCTCTCATCCTCTGATAAGCATATATCTCTGTTCATTAGGTTTGATTAATATGATGTCATCAATATAGTGCACCAGTGTGGTATGCTGGCGAGTGTTGTAATCTGGGGCCTTTATACTGTATCAGTCAGTTTTATTGACATAGTACTGCATGACAAAACTCAATGACATAGATCAATAACCATTTTTTTTTTTTTTTTTTTTTGCTCATTCCTCAGTTAGTCAGGTAATATTTGGATATTCTAGGTTGTACTCAGTTTAGCTTTATTCCTAGTTGTAAGAAAAGTTTCAGGCTGCTCCATATATTTCTCATTCTTCTCAAGCCAGTGGGCTGCTAGGATATATTCTTTTTTGGCAATAGCTGAAGTCAATACCCAACTTTGCAAACACATTTCAAGCTCAGTTCACAGTGACATCCTATTGGTCAGAGCAAACACTGACATCCTGTTGGCCAGAGCAAGTCACATGCCAAGTCTAATATCACTGGGAAAAAGTATTTTCCTTACATAATTGTAGGGTATAAGAAGAGAGAAATTATTAAACAATAATAAAATCTATTGCACCCCATCCTCTTATAAATATATATTCATTTCCTTCATGCATAGAAAATACACTTAGTAACGTAACAGGACTCCTCAAATTCTCATTCAGTCATGATGGTAAGCTCAAGGTTCAGTTTCTTATGACTTAAAATCAGGGCCAAATGAGACTCCTTTTGTTCCAGACATATATGAAGTGAAAGACAAGTTACCTGTCCTCCACATATCCAACATACGAGGATGAACAGGACACTATTAAACACAGCTAATGCTCTCATTTTGAAAACAGAAGGGGATGCCAAGAACAGTTACTCATCAATAGCAGAGAGCATTTGTTTACATTAGAAAATAAAGATCTCTCACTATCTCAGAGGAGAAGAGGGGCAGATGTACCAGTCATGCTATAGAAGCTCTGAGTATAACCATTGAGGAGTTCCTCTCCTGTGGTGCAGATCCTGCTGCAAATGCAGGTACATTTAGCCTCCACCATGTCACCCCTTGGGGAATTGAGGTGTGAGGAATCAGCATTGCTAAGATACTACATGAGTAAATAAAGACTTGTTCTCTGATCCAGAGATCTTATCCTTCTTGTCAATATATATGTATGTATATGTATGTGTGTGTAATTACATACATCATTCATTTGAAGCTTTTCATCTCCAAGGAATACCTTTGCTTCCCCTTTCCCCTGGGGCAGCCATACATTAAAATGTATTCTATAAATATTTTTATAACACTCTTAAATGGGCTATACTGGAGAGGTTTCTCTGAATATTTTATTCCTATATTTTACCAGAAATTATAGCCTCATTTTCCAAATATGTATCAGAGACTTCTTCTTTGCTCTTAAGCTGAACTGTTCCACATCTATTGTTTTCAGCCCTTTTCACTCTCAGACAGGATCTATATTAAAAAATATTTATGATTTTTTCTTCCTGGGAACTAAAACTAATGGGAAAATATCTTCTGTTTTCAATATTATCACACTTAAACCACATAAAAGTCAGATTTCTTAAAGATTCTGACATTTAGATGGAACTTTTATTTTCAGTGTGGCATGTATTCATGATTTTTTTTCTTATTTACAAATCCCTTGTTCTATTATTGTCTTGATGGGAGGAGCTCAGTTTCTCAGTTCTAACCATGTACTGTCTAAATGCCCCTTCTAATCTTCATTTGTTTTCACTTATAGTTATACTTATCATATTTCTAACTTCATTAGCAAGTTGTAAGAACTCTGTTTAGTTCCTGCATGGAACACCAGCCTGATTCTATAACTGCAGCCAAAAATGACCTCTAAATTTCCATCATTCTGAACATGCAATTTTTTGGTATTCATTCTGTGATTATACACTGTCTTGTAAACATTTTTGTTAAGATTTTATTAAATGTTGTACTGTTGCTTAGTTTCCCCCCTTTCATAGGTTGTCACCTCCACTAAATGTTAAATCCTTAGAATAAGATCCAAGTATCCCATGGAGAATTAAAGTAGGCACTCAAATACATATTAAATAAAAGAACTGATGAGGAAATAAAATAATCCCTTTTCTTCCACTATAGTTATATACCGGATCATAAGTGATAGTAATAGTTTCTTTGCATCACCATATTTAAAAACACAGTAGGTGAAAAGTCTAATAAGCTACAAAAACATATGGTCGAATTATTATAAACACCTTGTATTTTCTTCCTGTTTTGCTTTTTATATCCATATTGCATAAGTTTTTTTTTTTTAAATGAGTTTCAACATATTTCTTTAGCACTGACAGTTGCCTTTCCCAGTTTGCTGCTGCTTAAGAAATTCCTAATTGTTTTTTGTTTTTTTTTTTAAGTTTTAATTTTTATTTATTTATTTATTTATTTATGTCTGTGTTGGGTCTTCGTTTCTGTGCGAGGGCTTTCTCCAGTTGTGGCAAGTGGGGGCCACTCTTCATCGCGGTGCGCGGGCCTCTCATCATCGCGGCCTCTCTTGTTGTGGAGCACAGGCTCCAGACACGCAGGCTCAGCAATTGTGGCTCACGGGCCTAGTTGCTCCGCGGCATGTGGGATCTTCCCAGACCATGGCTCGAACCCGTGTCCCCTGCATTGGCAGGCAGATTCTCAACCACTGCGCCACCAGGGAAGCCCATGCATAGGTTTTTTACCCACAATCATAGTACCTATTTACTAAGTCAGCTTGCCAAGTAATGAGAAGATTTTGTGCTGCCTATTTCAACAAAAGTCACAATTAACTTTAGATGATTTATTTCCTGTCATTGACTATAACACTATCTAAAGAAGAAACTTTGTAAATAGTGAAGAGCTTTGATGCCTGATGGTTTATGAGACTGCTGGTCAAAGAGTTCTCTATTTTGAGTTATTGTTCCTAAAACTTGTTTATGACATCTTTTAAATGCCTAGTGTCCAAAGTTTCTTACCATATTCTCAAATCAAATACAAAAAAGGACTGTAGTGCCAACATGTGACAGATTATGTCATTGTGTGCAAGAATGCGTAAGTGTAAATATGTGTGTGCGTAAAAAATTGTTTTAATGGAGACCAATGTACAGATACATCTAGAAATATAAATAGCAAATTAGGGTCCCATGTAAAGTTCCGTTTTGAGTAATAATAATTTCTTATCTTAAGAGTATATGTCTTAATTATTATCCTCTATTTAGTCATTGATATTGTGATTACTATGTGGAAGTGCTGAATGTTCTGAGGTGCTAATAGAGATCACTAAGCTTTTAAAAGCCACATGTTCTTGAGAAATGCATGGTCATTAGTGTCTTCAGTAACTCTAGAGGTCCTTAAGCCAAATAAATTACAACCACCTATTTAATATAGTGATTTTCCAATTTCGCTTATCAACACTCACTTAGAAATAATACTTGAGGTGAAGGCCTAGACTCAGGCCAGCCATCTACCCCTGCCTTGGGTTCACAAACATGACCAAGTTTAGCCTTCCCAGAGCTCTGAAAAATGAAGCTGATGTTCACTGAATGCCCTGTCTCCACATTAACAGGGTTGGTATCCAGAAAAACCAAGCTTTGTGTATGCTAGAAATTGTATCCTGCCAGTCATATAAATGCCCACAGAAGAAGGTATATTCATACAAGTAAATAAATTTCCTTTTAGGCCAGGGAATATTTTTGTTTTTGCAAAGTCTTATGTTTGGTTATGGGAGTTGTCATCTTCCCTAGAGACAGACTCCATTACCAATACATCATTCCCTATAGTCATTTGTATCAACCCAGTTGAATAAAAACACAAAATTTGAGACTCTTGGATATATACTCACAGTAACCCTTATCGTTACTTATGCAGTACATTCTGCATAAGAATATAGTGGGAGCAGTTTAGCTGACACTGCATTTCATTTCACAGACTCTATAGACTTCTCACTATTCATCCTTAAGTGAGCAAAAGTTTAATTTATGAAAGTTTCATACTCAGTTTTAAACTATAATACACATGTACATCAAATCTATTAAACAGACATTTCTAGCAGGCATGTTTTAAGTGTACACAATTTTTTTTAAAAGGCTTGCCCTTTTTGTTGGCCTTGTAAACATTTACTCATCTCAAATCTCTTTCATTATAAGGCCCCAAATTAAAGTCACCCTACCTTAAGGGAAATAGATTTGATGTTAGGACATCTAGGATTAAAATCTAGCTCTGACCTTTATTGTCTGTGTGCCAGGTCATCCCACTAAGCCATAATATTCTCATCTGTAATTTGGAGATAATAGAATTTACAGGGTTTGTTTTGAAGATTAAATTATATAATTCATATTATTTGATAGATACATTGGCCGCTTTCCTTTTTCCATTATGCACACAATATACAAATTCTGACTTTATTCTTTTGATTGACATAAGTCATCAGTGATTTGGCCAACAGTATCCTTTAGGGTTTGGTTTATCCTAGAGTCACATGTTTCTCTCATGTAAAAGAAGTTTGGAGACAAATTGTTGGGAACTGGTATAGTAGCTTTATGCTAATCTTGAATTTAGGTCTCCCTTTCTTATTGGATCACAATCCTTAGTGTTTTATTTCCATACTCAAGGCTTCCTAGTGGTCCTATATGATTGCTGTTACTTCAGCCAGCATGTCCACCTTCTAGACAGGAAGGGGAGGAAGGATAGAAACGGAGCAAGCATGAAAGTATTTTCTTCTCAATTGAATCAGCACTCTTCAAAGAGATTTGCTCAACCTCCACCTAACAATTTCCACTTACGGCTCATGGACCAATAGTAGCTGCTAAGGAAGCTGAAAAAATCTTATTTTTAAATTTGGGTACATTGTCACTATGAGTAAAATCAATGTTCTATTATCAAGGATAAAGGATTCTAGATAATGAAATCTCTGGTGTAGACAAATTATTTTTTGTACACTTAAAATTTTAACATATTTGAAAATAGTTAATTTTCTTTTATTGTAACTGAGGTTGTTGGAGTTAATGTTTGGTCAAAACGAACTAGATTTATTTTATGTATAGCGTCAGTTCTAAGTCTGTAGTTTGGTGGTGACAAAAATTCTCTTATTGTTCTTGGTTGCCACAGAATGTTTCCACTGGGTGGTAGAAGAGCCCTTGATTTGGAATCAAGAGAACACATACTGTTAGGTGTTTGATTCTGAACACTTATTAAAACCTTCAATCAGCTTCAGTGACTACAAAATAAGATAATAATGCTTTCTTTAGGGGTAAACAAAAATGTATAAAAGCTGATTCTTAACTGAGAAATCTTAATAGGCAAAATGTAATTCACGCAGCTGTATTAGACAATCCTCAACTCAGGTTTGGTATCCCTTAAGTTAATTAAAGCCTGTGTGCCTTAAATAGTTGATTGACAGTTTAATTACAATAGAGTAGTTTGAATTTAGGAGTTAATGCCATGGTCCAAGTTTAAGAATGTCATTTATTTTAGCTCTGCATTGTGAAAGAATGACCTGGGTACCAGCCTCTTCCTGAAATTTCTTTCTAGTCTTGATGATGATGATAATGTTGATTAAAACAATAATAGGCAAACTTTATCCAATGCTTACTATGTGCAAGGCACTGTTCTATGCACTTTCTGTGTTTCCATACATTTACTTTTATAAAGCCTAAGAAAATGGTAATGTCATTAGTCTCATTTTATAGATGAGGAAACTGAGGCACAGAGTTCTTATGGAGCTTGCATAAGTTCACAGAGCTAGACAGTGACTGAGCTGTGATTTGAACACAGAGTGGCTCTGAGCTAAAAAGACTGCACCATCCTGCCCCAGGAAAGCAGCACACAGTGGGCTCATAAATATTAGGGAAAGCCTGATGTCTGTCTTCCCAAGGCAACTTGCATCAATAAAAAATAAATTGTTTTCTAGTAGCTGTTTTTGTTACTGCTGAGATGGAGGTAGTGATCTTCCCAGATAAGAAAATGAAGGACTTGTTTCCAAGGAGACACAGAGGCTTCTAGAAAATTCTAGTCCTTTTCATTGATGTCAGCTTACTATCCAACCTGACAAGAATAGTAAAAAGTTTACTATTTTTTCCTTCTTACTTTTTTCCTTATCATCCTTTATGGGTCTTCCAAGGACAGGATCCAATACTAAATCTGGATTTTGTTTTACACATACCTCAGTTAGATTGTGTTCTCTATATAAAGTTCCACATATTTAGAGAAAAACTATATGTTCTTGGTTCTACTTTTGGAACTAAGATGTAAGCCCTTAATCAATCAATCTTAATCAATTTTCTTTACCTCAGCACTACTGACATTTGGGGCTGGATAATTCTGTGTTGTGAGGACTGTTCTGTGCACTGCAGGATATTTAGTAACATTCCATACTCTACCCACTAGGTGCCAACAGTTATCCCCCAGTTATGACAACCATAAATGCCCTATAGTTTGCAAAATCACCCCAGTTAAGAACCTCTAGACTCTAGCACTTTAGTTTAAACATAAAATAAGCTTGATGATGAGATCAATTCAACTATAGTGAGAAAAGTGACCATTAAAAGTGACCATTTACTTTGGTCATTTGAGGAATTGTTCCTCCAAAACCAAAGGTAACCAATTAGACAGAATTCTTTTCTTTTTTTTTTTTCTAAGTGGTGTCAAAATGTTTCTGTATACCTCACCTATGCATAGGCCAAGTATCCAACTTGTTCTATTTTCTATTGATAACTCCAAAAAGATTGTCAAACAGGAAATTTACATGACCCTTGTCTTGTATAGGCCTAATAGTCACATAAACCAAACATAATAGATTTACTTCTGCTCCATGACATGGCATATAACAAGATAATGAAATAAACCAAGGCAGGAAATGAATGAAACAATACAGCAAGTTGAGGAGGCATTCCGAATCCAGAGAGTCCCCAGAAGTTAGGAGTCCACAGAGTATTAATTCAAAGTCATAGTGAGCTACAGGCCACACATCAAGACAGAGTAATAGGTTAAAGCTAGCCAATCTGCCAGGGATTTAAAAGCAACAGTGTGTCTAAAGATAAGCATACCTCAAGTTAGAGAAAAACCCTACCTCACAAATGTAGTCTTTTAGAGCCAGACCCAGTGATTGATTTCCCAGTGCAGACTATGGTATAGTGTGGTCCACTTAGTGGATGTTGAAAATTACCAATAACAGTTTAAGAAAAGATGAAGAAATATTTGAATAAATATATTTCCTTAGAAACAAATGATGAAAGTGGTGAATATGTATCTCATGACTAGAGAAGGTTAGAATAGAAATACAAGAGTATTCATAAAAGATGCACAAATTGAGGTCCAAAAGAAATTAAATAACCTGTTTCTTATTTAAGCAGGTTATAAGAAAAATAACTTATAGTTATTAATAAAAATATAAGTCCAATTTTTTTTATTGCTCTGGTGTTATTTCCATTGCTTAGTGCTTGTTTTAGACCAACAAAACATTTCTGATTTAGCACAGTTTGGAAAACACAGGTTTTTTGCAGCATATTTTTTTTAAAAAGCCCAGTCATATCCCTACAGCTATTGGTAAGGCAATGCATTTTATCAACGAATAAAACTGACAGCAAGATTAAGTACAATTTTTCAAAAACACACTGTTCCTCAACATCAGGTATTCTGTTTGGCTTACTTGGGAAATTACTACAACTGTGAATAGCTATTCCTTGGTATATATAACTGTAGTATAATTTGTACATTTATGTCTTTACCATCTCTCCAAACATATTGGAAGATAAATGTCTCTTCTGTATCAATACTTCCTCTGTTTTCATAAACCTTCTAAATATAATATATAGAAATTTTACTGAAAGCTGAACTTTTCAACTTAAAAACATATCTTCTTTGAAAAAAGCACTATTTATTATACATCTGTATATTTTCTCTCTAAATATACCTAAGGACATACAGAAGGAATCTTATGTAAATAAATACGTAATGTGTAAAATAAATGCATCTCTTAATCAAAAAATACATTTAGGGTAGTGATTTTTCTCTTGGTGTCTCTATCTTAATGAAATTTAACAGGTAAACCTATTAATCTTTACTTTCTTGATTAAACTTGCTAATAAAGATATTTCTTTAATTTTTAAATGATTATAATTGATGCAAATATATCTGTTCACCCTAAAAGAGTCCCTATATTCCACTCCTTTCAAGTATTTTGTCCACAGAATACTATTTTATGAGACATCACACTAGAAACTTAAATGTATATTTAACATATCTGCATTCAGCATCTATGAACTGGGTTTTCTATATAAGCATAAATTTTAAAAGTACACATTTTGTCATGGAATGATGGTTTGGGGCCATATAACAGATACTCTCAAGACAGAAATGGCTGTGTATAACTCCCTAGCATTTAGGAAGCAACAGGACATGTTTGTTACCAACCATCTAAAGTAGGCTGTGGAAACTGAGAACTGGTGTGTGTTAAATTAAAATTGAACCCTTGCATTGTTAAAGATTATCAAAACAGGAAAGAGACTCATGACCCAAAACATGAAGTCAGTAAATCCATTAGCAGTCAAAGGTATTAACAGTCAAGGCGAGCTTATGTTCAGTATCCTCAGGGAGGTTTTTCCCAAGTGTTAAGGTTTTTAAACTGATCCTCACCCCATCACCCACACCCGGTTTTGTCAGGGAGCCTTCAAAATGCTGTACTCTCAAAGTATCACACTGGATTGTGATATAACAGAGCCATTCTAGAATTAGCATTTTTGGATTCTATCATGAATTAATTTCTGTTCTGTCATGAGCAAATTATGTACTCCATTTCTCCTGTGGATTATAACATTCTAGAGTGTCTTTTCTAGACAAATGGAAAAGTCAACATTAGAAAAATATAGAACAATTTGACTGCATATAAAAAATATTACACTAAAATAATTGGAGAAATTATGAGATTATTGATATAAAAACAAAAATGCAAATGGCAAGTGTTGGCAAGGCTGTAGAGAAATTATAACCCTTTGTGCACTGTTGGTAGGAATGTAAAATAGTCTTACTGTTATGGAAAAACATATGGAGGTTCCTCAAAAAATTAAAAATAGATGACCATATGATCTATCAATCCCACTTCCAGATATATATCCGAAAGAATCGAAAGCAGGGACTCAAACAAATGTTTGTATCTCTATTGCTATATGTTCATAGCATTATTCACAATAGCTAAGAGGTGGAAGCAACCCAGATGTCCATCAACCCATGAATGGATAAACAAAATATGGTATAAAAATACAAAAGAATATTATTCAGCCTCAAAAAAGAAAGTTGGACACGTGCCACAACTTGGGTGAATCTTGAGGACATTACGCTAAGTGAAATAAGCCAGTCATGAAAAGATAAATACTGTATGATTCCACTTATATGTGGTATCTTAAATAAACAAATTCTTAGAAACAGAAAGTAGAATGGTGGTTGCTAGGGGCTGGGGTGGGGGCAGTGGGGACGAGAGAGGAATGGTGAGTTGATGTTCAATGGATACAGACTTTGACTTGCAAGATGTAAAAGTTCTGGAGCTCTATTTCATAAAAATGTAAATTTACCTAACACTACTGAACTTAAAAACGGTTAAGATAGTAAAATTTACGTGTTTTTTGTCACAATAAAAAATCTAAGAAAGTACAACTGAAACTAATACAACATTGTAAATCAACTATACTTCAATAAAAAGTTGTTTGTTTTGAAAAAAAAAAAGTAATTGTTTTTATTAAATTACCATCATGTAGAATCCATTTTAAAATGTGGAAATATTTGCAAATTTAGAAGTAATGTGCTTGTTGTTCACATTATAATTTTGTTTCAAACTCTATTAATATAATTACGGCATGACATTTTTAACCAATTTCCTTAAGTTCTTCACTTTTTAAAATTTTGCAAATAAAGATACGATTTTCCACCAGCAAGTCCCCTTGAAATATTTTTATATGTTATGACTTGGACACATAAAGAAAATTATTGGTTCACTTCCTTTACTCATTCATAACTAAATAGAACAAAATATTCGAATAGTTTAAATAAATACGTAACTTAAATAAAGTGAAATATTCAGGAGTTACAATGTTGTAGTTAATACTATCCCACTAACAATGGTGAATTCACAACTTTAGCATTTTTTCAGGTCAAGTATGATGCTTATTGAAGCAAGTATTTGTCTAGATCTGTCTATATGCATAGTCACTTTCATATTTTGGTCTAAAAGGTATAATCAGTTAAATAAAATTGCTGCGTAATTAAATAATTTTTTAAAAGGAGACTCAATCATGAATAAGTTTGTAGTATTGAATCAATCCATTGCTTTATTTCTTCACTTTTCAACTTAGTTTTAGTTCTGAACTAACAGTATTATCAGTAATGAGACAGTAAAACATTATCACTCATTTTAATGTCGTAATTACCCCCGATATCTTTTTTCCAAGTGTGCTATGTATTTTAATGCCTGACTTATTAACTGGAATACTTAGAGTCACCTAGAGAATAATTAACATTTTAAATAAAATGTAATAAGATCCATAAAATATTGACGTTGGAATTACAATAGTTTTTAAGGATAACTGTTAACAGAGAAGTGTACTACTTTTGAAATTTGTAGCAACACTTCTTGTTATAACAGTAAGCCCTTACTAGCAATCCAATTAAAAGCACCCCTGTCACATTCTACTTAGCATACTGGTTTTCTTTAATGGCACTTACACTATCTGATAGTTCTTTTTTTTTTTTGATAGTTCTTTTTTATTTACTGTCTTCCACTAATAGAATCTAAGCTACAAAAAAACCAAATAACTGAGTGTTTTATTTAACACTGTGTCTCCAAAAACCAGAACAGTATCTGCAATGTAGCTGCCACTTAATAAATATTTGCCAAATGAATTAATGCAAGAATACATAAGTGAATAAATAAATGAAAGATTCCTGGTTGCTGCTCACCCTAGAGCATGCTTCATAGAGTTTTTCATGTGAGAAGCAGCTTAATCCCAAATTAACTCTTGAAATTTAGAATGTCTTCTCTCATTGCAGTAAAAGAGCCCTTTACATTTGGAAATAAAGGGATGATGTAAGAAAATCAGTGCTATCAGGGGAAAAATCCTATTTGTTTTGCTGCACGTCCTTGAAATGTGTAATTGCTGTTTTAGTAAAGATGTTCAAATTCCAGATGTTGAGCTATTGATAAAGATATAAGTGGTTAGAGTTGGCATACTAGACTCATTCTGGCTCACATTTCCATGGCAGGGCTCAGAAACAGAATCACTAGAGATCTGAGCTAAGAAAAATAACCTTAGTAAAGACAATTTGGGATTGATTTTTGAAATCTCTCCTCTCCTCTCCATTTCCCTCTTCTCCATAGTTCTCCACCTTCCAACCCTCCCCTCTCCTCCTCTCTTCTGTTCTCTCTTTCATCTTGGAAAGATGCATCCCACACACAGAACTCTGCTTTCTGAGGCCAAAGAAATAAGTGGTAATCACTAGACCATCTTGTAGTAACCCCTTTTCCACTTCTCTGGAGGGTGGTTGCCCACCCATCTAGATACAGGGAAGCATTAGGTTTGGTTTTCAGGAGAGAGGATGCCTCGTCTCTCTGGACAACAAACATTTTTCTCTGCTTTTTTCTGTCAGTTTCATATGCCTTTGAATTATCCTCTCATTCCCATTTGATCATTATCCTTTTAGACTTCCTCAAATTTTTCGTTAAACAAAAACTCTTTCTGAAAATTATTAAATCTGAATTTTAAAAATATAAATAAAAATCAAACTTCAGAAATATTTGATGCCACTATATTTAAAGAATAACAGTATTTTTCCCAGTTTTATTGAGGTATAGTTGACATACATCACTGTGTAAGTTTAAAGTGTTCAACATAATGGTTTGACATATATATTTTGAAATGATTACTGCAAAACGTTTAGGCGGCATACATCATCTCATATAGATAATATAAAAAGAGAAAGCAAAAAAAGGGGAAAAAAAGAGACTTTTTTCCCTCGTGATGAGAACTCTTAGGATTTACTCTCTGAACAGCGTTCTTATATATCCCACAGCAGCGTTATATATAGTCATCATGCTGAATATTGCATCCCTGGTACTTATTTATCTTGTAATTGGAAATTTGTACCTTTTGACTGCCTTTCTCTAATTCTTCCTCCCCACAACCCCTGCCTCCGGTAACCACAAATCTGATCTCTTTTTCCATGAGAATTTTTTTTTTTTTTTAAGATTCCACATATAAGTGAGATCACTTATATGTTATATTCCACATATAAGTGAGATCACTCTGTCTGACTTATTTCACTAGCATAATGTCCTCAAGGTCTATCCATGTTGTTGCTAATAGCAGGATTCTCTCTTTTTTATGGCTGAGTAATATTCCATTGTATATATACACTATAACCTCATAATCCATTCATCCATGGAAAGATGCTTAAGTTATTTCCATGTCTTGGCTATTGTAAATAATGCTGTTATGAACACAGGGGTACAGATTCAAAGAGTAACAGTATTTTAGGTGCACTTTAAAGCACAAAACTAATAAATAAGAGAGGCCAGGTGATTCAAACTCAAGCTTATTTTACATTAAAATCTTGTTCTTTCTACTGTACTCAGTATTTACGGCCAATATTATAGTTATTGTCCTAATCTTTTCCATTTGTCAAATAAAATTAATCTGGAGACTAGTTTGTTCAAGTCATCAAGGAGAAAATTAAATTATGTCAGTATCAAGTCTATATTATAAATAATTTTAAACCTTCTGTGACATGAAGGTTACATTGCAACTAATGACAATTTTATTAAGAAACTATATTACTATTTTTGACAATTTCATGTTTTATAAACTACTCAATGTGAGAATCACTCCTTTACTCAATATAGAAGTTTTGAACGTAATTTTCTGATTTGACCTAAAACAGGCAACTTAACTCTTATTAGCACACCTTCCTCTTCCCACCATGAAAGTGCAGTAAACTTTACTCTTATGGACTGTCTTGACTGAAAAACAATGGACTATGGTCCTTGCATTTTTCAATGTCCTTTTTAAATTTATAAAGTTAACAGGTTTCACAAAAGCATCAGTGTATTTTAGGAAGTCAGTTAAAGTTCAGTTTTTTCTGTTGAAAACCAGGGTGTTTTATAATAAATTCCTACAAATTCTGAAAGTAAATTGGACAAACTTCTTCTGTAGAAAGTCTCCTAGAAAACTAATTCTCAATTTTGTCTCAACTTAATCATCACACTTATTAGGAAAGTGGTTTCATCTGTTACGGTTTCACTGAATCATGCTGATAAATGATTCATATTCTATGTTTTCTAAGGCGTAGCAAATGTATTTTTTTACCATTGTTTCCTCTGTATGAGAATAGCCTCCATATAAGAAAGATAAATAAGGCACGGAGCCAGGTATTTGTTGCCTAGATAAAATAAGGCAGCACCATTTCCAATAAGTCTTACAAAAGCTCTTTTTGCTATGACAAAAATTCCCATGGAACTCCTTTTCAGGAGTGATATAGTCTTTGAATATAGTTTTGTAATGAAATTATAGAGTTCATGAAAGAAAACTGCTTTCTCTTTCATGTTCATCCACTCTATACTATATCTGAACTCAAAACATTCCTATGTTCTGTTCAATGCAACACTTCATCTCTAATATGCATTAGACAGGAAAACACTGTGGGTTTATGGTATCATGGTTAAAACAGACTTTCCTAAACTCCTGTTTCAAATAGTGTCTTTTTGGTGCACTGAAGGTATTTACACTGAGATCAAGGCACCATAGTACCATCTGGAGCGGAAAAAATGTGAGCTTTTTTCAGCACTGAAAAACAGCTGGGAAAATGGGAAGTTTTATTCACTCTGAGAGAGTATCATTTTTCAGCATATTGAAGAGGACAGTTTGGCAGTATCTATCAAAATTAAAAATAAACATTCTGTATTCTGTGGTAATCTAATTTCAAAAATACTCTCACTCTATACCAAGATATTTCTATAAGGATTCTTATAGTAGCAGCATTTGTAATTATATAAAAAAATTATAAATAATCTGAATATCCACCAGAAGTGTCATGGATTAATAAAGTATGTGAAATAAATGCTTTAAAATACTATGCATCCATTTAAAAATCAATTACATCTCTGTGGACCGATACTAGTAGCATGTTCAATGTTAAATACAAGCTGTGTTATATTTATTTTATTTAAAAAATATATAGGGCTTCCTAAGTGTCAAATACTGTTCTAAATGCTTTATAAATATTAATATTTATTTTTTGTAAAAACCTTGTGAAGTGGGACTGTTATTATTCCCCCATTTTCCAGAGGAGGAAACTGAGGTATAGAGAGGTTAAGTGATTTCCTCAACATCACACTACTAGTAAGCAGGAAAACTGAGATTTGAACTCAAAGGTAAAGGGCATATAGACGTTGGATGGTGCCACATTATTGCCTCCTGGATTAGGAAACAATGTGCATTATTTTCTATGATTATGAAATTCTTTCAAAGAAAATTGTTGAAATGAGAATGATAAAGCATTTTGAACCTTAGGATATTTCAAAACTCAGTATATAGATTTAAATGCCAAGATTTCTTTGAGATTAAAATAACAATACCACCAAATGTGTCTGAAATAATTTGCTACTATTAGTCTTATCTTCTTCATTCCTGCAGACAGATATGATGTCTACTCTCAACTAATTGAAAATAAATCTCTCCAGAACTTTACAATAAAGTGACTTCCTGAGAAAGGCTGCTAACCTTAATCAGAAATCCAACTCGTTGTGCTCAGAGATAAAATGCTGCTTAAAGCCTACACCTGTACTAATTTAGATTCCATTTAATAATTCCATTTATCAATTGAAAGGTAATCATACTTTTACTTCCTTAATTCTTTTATTTATTTAAATTTTCAGCTTTATTGAGGTATAGTTGGCAAATAAAATTGTAATATGTTTAAAGTATACAGAATGATGATTTGATTTACATATATATTGTGAAAAGATTTCTACAATCAGGTTAATTAACATATCCATCATCTCACACAGTGACGTTTTTGTTGTTGTTGTTAAGGATGGTTAAGATCTACTCTCTTAGCAAATTTCAACTATACGATACAGTATTAACTGTAGTCACATCACACTGTGTATTAGATCCTCAGAATTTATTCATCTTATAACTGAAAATTTGTACGCTTTGACCAATCTCTCCCCATCTTCCTCACCCACCAGCCCCTGGCAAAAACCATTCTACTCTCTGCTTCTATGAGTTTGATTTTTTTTCTTTAAGATTCCACATATAAGTGATACCATACAGTATTTATCTTTCTCTATCGTATTTATTCTACTTAGCATAACGTCCTGCAGCTTCATCCATGTTGTTGCAAATGGCAAGGTTTCCCTTTAAGACTGAATAATATTACTCTGTGTGTGTGTGTGTGTGTGTGTGTGTGTGTGTTTCTTTATCCGTTTATCTGTCAATGGACATTTAGATTGTTCCCATATTTAGATATTGTGAATAATGCTGCAGTAAACATGGGTGTACAAATATCTCTTCAACATAGTTATTTTGTTTCCCTTGGATGTATAACCAGAAGTGGGATTGCTGGGTCATATGGTAGTTTTTTTATTAATTTTTTGAGGAACCTCTGTACTATTTTCCTCAACGTCTATACCAATTTACATTCCCATAAAGGGTGTATAAGTGTTCCTTTTTCTCTACATCCTTACCAACACTTGTTATCTTTGCCTTTTTAATAATAGCTATCCCAACAGCTATGAAGTGATACCACATTGTGGTTTTGATTTGCATTTCCCTAATGATTAGTGATGGTGAGCATCATTTTATATACCTATTGACCATTTGTATGTGTTCTTTGGGAAGATATTTATTCAGGTTCTTTGACCATTTTTTAATTGAGTATTTGTTTTTTTTTTTTTTTTTTTTGCTATTGAGTTGTATGAGTTCCTTATATATTTTGAATATCAAACCCTCATCAGATATATAATATAGTTTACAAATATCTTCTCTCATTTCATAGGTTGCTTTTTTTTTTATTTTGTTGATGGTTTCCTTTGCTGTGAACAGTTTTTTAGGTTGATGTAGTCCTACTTGTTTATTTTTCTTTTATTGCCTTTGTTTTTGGTGTCAAATCCTAAAATAAAAACATTGCCAAGACCAATGTCAAAGAATTTTTCTGCTATATTTTCCTCTAGTTTTACAGTTTCAAATCTTATGTTCCAAGTCTTTAATCCATTTTAAGTTGATTTTTGTATGGTGTAAAATAGCGGTCCAATTTCATTCGTTACATGTGGCAATCTGGTTTTCCCAACACCATTTATTAAAAAGACTATCCTTTCCCCATTGTTTATTCTTCGTGTCTTTGTAGAAAATTAGTTGACCATGTACCATGGGTGTATTTCTGGGCTCTCTATTCTGTCATTAATCTATGTGTCTGTTTTTATGCCAATGCCATCTTGTTTTGATTACTAGAGCTTTGTAATATACTTTAAAATCAAGGAGTGTGATGCCTCCATCTTTGCTCTTCTTGCTCAAGATTGCTTTAGCTATTCAGGGTCTTTTGTAGTTCCATATGAATTTATGGATTTTTTTCTATTTCAGTTAAAAATTCCATTGGAATTTTGATAAGGATTGCATTGAATCTTTAGATCACTTTGGGTAATATGGACGTTTAAAATATATTAATTCTTCCAATCCATGAACACAGAATATCTTTCCATTTATTTGTGTCTTCTATTTTTTTTATCAATGTTTTATACTTTTCAGTGTGCAGGTCTTCATTTCTGCAGCATAGCTTTTCTGGCTAAGGTATTCTTTGAATTATTTTTTTCTTTCAGTATTTTGAATATATCATCCCACTCTTTTCTGTTCTGCAAGGTTTTTTTCTAGCTGAGAAATCTGCTAATAGCTTATGGGTGCTTCCTTGTATATGAGGAATTTTTTTCTCTTGATGCTTTAAAAATTCTCTTTGTATTTGATTTTAGGCAGTTTTATTATCATGTATGTTGCAGAAGACCTCTTTGAGCTGAATCTGTTTGAGAACATTGAGCTTCATAAACTTGGATGCCCAAATCTCTTTCCAGATTTGGGAATTTTTGAGCCATTATCTCTTTAAATAAGCTTTCTGCTCCTTTCTCCCTCTCTTCTCCTAGAATTCCAATAATGCATAAATTGTTTCATTTGACAGTATCTATAATTCACTAAAGCTTTCTTCATTCTTTTCACTCTTTTCTCTTTACTCTTCTTTGACTGGGTAATTTCAAATGATGTATCTTTAAGTTCAAAACTTCCTTCTTCTACTTAATCAAGTTTGATGTTGATGTTTCCTTTCATTATTGCAATCTTCAGCTCCAGAATTTCTGTTTTGTCCTTTTAAAAAATTTCTGTCTCTCTGTTAAACTCAGTTTGTTCATATACTGTTTTCCTGATTTTTTGAATTGTCTTTTTTTTAAAATCTCTTGTAGCTTGCTGAATTTTCTTAAAACAATTATTTTGAATCCTTTGTCAACAATTTGTAGATCTCCATTTCTCTGGGGTCAGTAACTGGAAAACTGTGGTGTCATGTTTCCTTTATTTTCCATGATCCAGGCAACCAGGTGTGGAATTGAAAGTGTTTGGGTGAGGCAAATGGATTGTGGGGTACTGAATGGCCAGTTGTGGGATCCACAGATGAGCTGTCCTTAATGGTTTGCAGATAGGCTTCCTCATGGAGTCTGAGTGATTACTAGGATCTAATTACTTTGATATGCTCTGAGCCCTGGCTGTCATTCTCCTAGCCCCTACCTGCCCCTCAGTCATGCAGCTCATCTCTATATTCTAGATGGGATGAGAAAGACGTGAACCTCTTGAGCAGCATCACACATAGCCGGAAGCTGCGTGCTCAATCACATGTTCTCACTTTCCCCTGTGGGAGAAGCTGCAGGCCAATGTAGTCTCTCTTGGCACTGAGCTGTGCTGCCTTGTGAGAGGGGAATAAAGTGAAACTGTTATCTTACTCTCTTACTCAACCAATCTTGGATTTTTTTGCTTCAACACTGTGCTGGGATTTCTCCGCTGAAATCCCAGGCTTTAAGACTTTCACAAAAGTACCTTTGTCCATGGGTAATTATCAAAATTGGTGTTTTTCATGGTAAGATGGTAGAATACTCCTATTCCACCACTTTGCTGATGTTAACTTAACCTTAATTCTTCATTAATGGTTTGTAGTTGAACATGAAAATAATTGTTTTTTTCAAACTATTGACTCACTTAACTGTATATGTTACTATTCTTGGAATGAAGGCTGCAGTTTTAGCATACAAAAATTCCAATGCTCTGTTATATTTGAAGTTCAGATAAATAACCGATAGTTTTGTTAGTAGAACAAATGCAATATTTGGGACATATTCATATCTTTTAAAACTTTGTTTATCTGAAATTCAAATTTTGTTGTGTGCCTTATATTTGTGTAGTATTTTATAAAATGTAAGTCTTTATATAAATATAAATATCTTGAATTTTTCTATAGTCTCTTCATTTCTTTTTTTAAAATTTCTCCCTCTATGCAGACTAAAATTTAGAAATACAGACACCTATCTATCTACCTACCTATCTATCTATCTATCTATCTATCTATCTATCTATCTATCTATCTACCTACCTATGTTAGGTAACTTTCATATATATACATACATAAGACAGTATATATATGTACATACATATACATACATGTATGTATATATGTATGTGTGTGTGTGTGTGATTGCATCCTATATTGCAGTTGACAACCTGAAAACTTGACTTATCTTTACATGCACGGATCAACTATATCAAAATACTCAGGTTACTTTCAACCTCCCCTGATACATTTCAGTAATTAAAGATAAGCTAAAGATAATACTTCAGAATGATTCCAAGGTTAAAAAAATGTTTGAGGATATATTGATTTTCTGGCAAATATTGTAAAGTTCATGAACTCTACAAGTAGAGTTCCATCCAAATGATCCCAGATAGCTTTCTATCAAAAATTTTAGAGCCTTCTAAGTAATGAGTGTTTTAGCTTATCTTAATAAAATTTATGCTACTTTTAATCTTAACAAAAATCTCAAGACTCAAATTCTGAAAACAATATTATAAATGACATTGAAATAGAATTTACAATGTGATCATTGATAATTTTATATACTTTGTAGTCTTGCATATTCATTTCAGTAAGGAAAATAATGATAAAATAATAAAATATTGAGTCCTATGCAGGTTTTTATAGGCAAAGTGCCACTGAGTTAATGTTAAAGGACTGATTTTACATATTCTATATTTTAGAAATAGACAGTTGACTGATTAGTGTTCTTCAGTGAGAAATACAGGTGCTTGTTCTTGGGGCCCTTCTTCTTTACTCATGTTCCTTTGCATGAGCAGTATGTTGCCCTTCTACCTATTAGGCCTATAGAAAACACTAAAATGAGTTTATCCATATGAGTATATTATGATTTTATTGTTTAAAGTAGTAGGTTACTGGCTGTAGTATATGAAAGTATAACTTTAAATTGGTTATTCTACAACTTTCCTTACACTTTTTGGTAGATATTGGCTCAACTTGGGGTTGGCTTATAATTAAAAGATTTACACAGCAAATTAACTAAACCAGTATGTTGAGTTATATAAGTTAAAATAGGAAATAACATTACTTGAAGTTAAACATTAGATGAATGCTTTCCTGAGGTATTATTAGGACTGAAATGAACATGTGGTTATACACAATAGAAAGCATAACATCTTGTAGGCTAGAATTGTTTAGCTATGTTCTAGAGAGCAGAACTTTGGGACCTTCAATGGCCGTTCAATATTTCTAAAATTTCAAATCTAGAAGTTCGGTTTCCTTCCTTCCTTCCTTCCCTCCCTCTCTCCTGCCTTCCTGCCTTCCTACCTTCCTTCCTTCCTGCCTACCTTTCTTCCCTCCTTCCCTCTCTTCTTCTCTCCCTCCCTCTTTACTTCCTTCCTCTCTTCTTTCCTTCATTTTTACTTGAGGAGAAATTTCTCCCTGATAATCATTGCTGTCATCATAGCCACCTCAGTTGGTTAGTGGGTATGATATTTTATTCAAATGATTTTCTTTTATAGGCTTTGTCATTAGTATTCCAGGATGTCAACTGTAATTGGGTCTCATTTAAATCGGCATGAGAGATTATCTGTATTCTAAATACTCTCCAAAAAATAAAACCTTGAACAGACTTCTATTCTTATCAGAAGGACAGAAAAGATCAATAATATTCCTGATGACCTAAATATCATGTGTCCCATTCAGTTTTCTAGATTCTCTGTAAGTGTCCTTAGATTAATCTAGATCATCAAATGACCTGTCCTTGCATATATTGTTTGGGGCGCTCAATATTGCTTTCACTGAACAGCTCTTTAGTATTTTGTCAGCATTTTATAATGAAGGATGTTTTATGGATCAATTCTCTGAAGCGTGTTAGATTTGTTGTGAGGATATTATTGAGGATAATATCCATATACTAAAAGTAAAATTTTTTTTGAGGTTATAGGTTTAGGTCCAGGGATAGAATCCCTGAGCAGTCATTTTGATTTCTTATCTTTTGAATACCATAAGTCAAAGGAATTTATTTTTTCACCCTTTACATTGACTCCTTTAAATTTAATAGTTTTCATATTTAGATTCTATATTTTTACTTACTGTTTTTATACAATCAAAATCATTGAAAGACAAAGTGAAGATAGCAGGTTTCCATGCTTTTTCCTTATGTAAACTTTGTAGAAATCAGCTTGTTGGTAAAATGCAGAGTAAGTCACTCTCTATCAGAGGGCATCTTATCTGCCAGTTCTTGGCCAGTATTCTCCATCCAACAGAAGTCTAATGTTAAGGACAAGACAAGTAGAGCCAATTGCTTTCTAATAGCTGTAATCCCTATTTGACCCTATTTTCAAAATGGTAGGAGGTACTAATAGTTTTGTAATTCTATCTCAGGGTCAGCAGCTGCAAGGCTGCAATAGTCAGTGCAAGTTTACAGTCTGGAAATTCCCTCCATTTGCCATTTCTTAGCTTATTATTATTATTATTATTATTATTATTATTATTATTATTTTGACTCCATGCTTTAGCAATTAGTAGATACTTAGCACAATAATGTAGATTCTAATTCATTCACAGGGATTCTTTAACTTCTCCATGGTGAATCACAACAGAGTAAAAATACATGAAATTATATTTAACAACTTCTAAAATAGTTATCCATAAAGCAGAGAATATATTTTGGAGTAAAAAACTAGCTTACAAAAAACCATTCTTACAAATGGAAGAATACAAATAAATTTTTTATAATAAGGCAAGATGCACTTGTGTCTAACACCTCTGACCTCAACATAGGTCACAAGCTTGTCCATTCAGATAAAGGAGTGTCATGAAATTCTCAGAAAATAATCTCAGAATAATTGAAATTGTGAATAAACATGATCTACCTAAATACATTTTAATTGGAAGTATAATTGTAAGATAATTAACATTTTTTTACACTTTCCAAACTTTTGGATATTCCTGCTGGCTAAAATTACATGATAAATACTTGCATGAGGATAATAGAATTATTGTCAATTAATGAAAAAATAGAAAGACATAACCAGTGCTTCGGTTAGCCTCACTGTAAAATAAAAATTAAGATGTCTCTGTAACATATGTTTGCATTATTCTTTGAAATTGCTTATAAACAACATGATAATGTATTAAAATGAAGTGATATGATATGGCAAATGGTTATCACAGAAAAAATAAAGTCTGTTTCCAATTAAACATAAGTACCCCCAGAATCCTCTTCAAGGATGTGTTTGTCTTAATGATGAACTCAGATGTTACTTTTCTGTAGACTACGAGATTGAAAATTGAATCACTATTTCTAATGCTGTTTTATCCTTTCCTGATTATATTTTAAGACCCTTGCTGCCTCTACAAAACTGGCACAATTCAAATTGCCATTCTTAATTTTACATTCTACTTTTGAATAATTGAGTGAATCAAGAGTCATGGCCAGTATGCAGAGAAAACTATTACCTATAGAAAACAGAGTGATAACTATGGAGACCTATTGAGGAAATTAGCTAAAGATGTGTATAGATTAGAAATATCTTGTTGCTTCATGTGTAATGCTAATTTTTAGTGCATTTCATTTGGCTAAAATGGCTGTTTCATCACAAACATAAAATCCCAATGACTGTAACAGTAAGTGATATTGTTGATTTTATATTTTAGCTCTTTAAATTACACGTCAAGATAATTTTAAAATTTCTGACACTGGTACCTATGTATGAATTAGAGATAGTAACTAGTAGCCCTTAATTAAACACATTTTACATCTTCTCTACTTCTTTTATCTTTTTCTTCTTCTTCTGGGATTTTGTTCTACCCCATTTTATTTCTTTCTTTTTCATACTTCCCTAAAACCTGTTTTCTAGATCCCAATTTATAACATCTTTTGGTATGTTTTAACATAGGAAAAGTTGTGTTAATTTTTCGGTTAAACTTTTTTTATGAATTAAAACTATATTTTTTCAAAATTAACATGTTTATCTTAAACTACTTATAGATTCATATTACTTTTGTGAATTGTTTCCATAATGCATACGTTTTTAATAAAATTTTGCTTCACAAATAATTTTCGTTAAATAGGAAAGTATTTTTTAAATACCTGAGCTCCATTTCATTCCTAATCATTGCACATTTTTATGTTGTTCCACCTGCCTGCTGAACGTTTCGAAATGAATGTTATTCAAACAACTACATTTATATGTATTCACAAACAAACTCACTTCTGCAGTAAACATGCTTCTCATCTGTAACTTTCTCATTCTAATTTTAATATGAGCCTGCTAGGGAGAGACTTTTAACCTCAACATGGTTTTTACAGAAATTTAACATAAAAATTAAAATATCTGCAAACACTTGAAAATCTGGCATTGGTAAAGTGGGTATTTGGTCTTATTCACAAAAGGTCCTAAATGAATGATAATATTACTAATATGAAAGGGTGCAATCCTTTAAGTCATTCTCAGATTTAATGGTTAGTCCCACTTCTTCCTGGAAATCCAAACAAGTTGAGCAAAACTTCAGGCAAATCACGGAAAACAGAGACCATTATGGCCATTGTCCATTACTGAGCTACAGAGTTGGAACATGATGTAATAGGGATTAGAGATGTATAACAATTCACTTGACATTTTAACAATCATTAATCAAATGCCCTTTCTGAAAAAAGAAAAAGAGCTGCAAATTGCAAAGCGGTAGTATACTTTGCTTACCTGATCATTTTTTGGAACCATAAATGACATTCCATGAAAATATGTTCATTAAAGCACTTGTATGAAATTTCTCTAATTTCTAATCAAATTAACTCACATACAGAGTTTTAAAAAACTCTAATAAACACAAAGGGAATCTGACTAAAAAGAAAGAAAAATGAAAAGCAAACAGTACTAGTTGCTGCTCCTGTTTCTTGAGTACATTCAGCATAAAACCCATTTAGGTTCACATAGGCATATGGGTCAGAGGGGTTATAGGGATTATATAAGAAATAACTTCTATACAGTAATCTGATGACTTGGGAAATTTAATGAATGTCATGACCTTACTGAGGGCCTATTCTAGAGGGAAACATTCTTATTATTACTTGCCATTTCACAGAATTTTCATTTGGATTTATATTAACTGGCCAAGACCAGAAAACAGGTGTCCTTGAAACCACTCTTAAGATGTCTGCCCATACTAATGGTATATGTCTCTATAACTATCTATCTATCTATCTATCTATCTATCTATATTTTAACTTATTCAGACATGTAGCAGGGGACAGAGAGATCAAAGGTAATTTTAATAGAGGTTAAAGCTGTACTTTGATTCATAATCTATTTTGCTTCCTATCAATCTGAAAGAGACACACACAGTTACAGCATAAAAAAAGACAGTTGCACCTTAGTAAGAAAGAATAAATCTTTTTGGTGTAGAAGACTTCACATTATCCTGGGAAATTATCTTTAAATTAGTGGCGATCTGTAATTCGGGGAAATGACTCCAGTTTAATATTCAAAAGATTGAAATAGACATATTTAGTATTTATAGCAGTAAAATAAAATTATCAGAGATACGGTTACCTATATTTTGTAATTCACATTGAAATATACTATTTCAATTAAAATGAAGAAAGCTGCTCTATACTGATCCTCAAAAGTTTGTTGTGTAGGATAATAATACAAAATTATAGCTTTCCCTTACATCAAATTATGAATTATTATAATATTATTATTTTATTATTTCTTGAGAAACAGCCTATGCAATATAAGATCTAAAAAAAGAAAATGCATGACATTTGTCTGTTTCTATTCCAAGAAATAGATGGGAAATAAATGGGAAAGAAAGGTCAAGAGTTTTTAATACTATATTACAATATAATTTTCCCCTAAATATTAGGTGACCTACAATATTATCTAGAAGTTTTAAATGCTTTCAAATTCATGATGAGATAGAGAAAGGAAGACAAGAATGAAAAAGTAAAGAAGAAAATTAGGCAAATTAGAGATTTTCTTATATTTAGATAGAAGATGATAATAGATTTCTGTCAAACTTTGCAATAATTTCTTGAGTAAAATTTTTCTCAGGTTTAGAAACAAAATTGATATGATGTATTTCTATTAAAAGTGTGATTATACTTTTTTAAGTCTTAAAATATATCATAAGTAAGAATTAATAATAGAATGATTATTGTAGACAAAATAGAAAATTAAAAATTCCTGTTTGAGATATTCCACCTCACACACACACACACACAAACACACACACGCACACACATACATATGCACAAAACAAATAAACCTGCCAAAAACAACATTTTGAGAAAAAATATCATTTCAAAAGATTATAAACTTCTGGAAGATTGAAATATCATAGCTATAAAATTTTTAGTTCTGTTAGAAAGCACTGTTTGAAGGACAAATTATGAAGTTAAACATTTAGAATTTTTAAGGTTTCTGCAATGGTTTACACATTGTGTGGAAAAACCCTGAAGAATTTTTCTTTTTTTTTTTTTTTAACATCTTTATTGGAGTATAATTGCTTTACAATGGTGTGTTAGTTTCTGCTTTATAACAAACTGAATCAGTTATACATATACATATATCCCCATATCCCCTCTCTCTTGCGTCTCCCTCCCTCCCACCTTCCCTATCCCACCCCTCTAAGTGGTCACAAAGCACGAGTTCATCTCCCTGTGCTATGCGGCTGCTTCCCACTAGCTATCTATTTTACATTTGGTAGTGTATATATGTCAATGTCACCCTCTCACTTCGTCCCAGCTTACCCTTCCCCCTACCCGTGTCCTCAAGTCCATTCTCTATGTCTGCGTCTTTACTCCTGTCCTGCCCTTAAGTTCTTAGGAACCACTTTCTTTTTTTTAGATTCCATATAAATGTGTTAGCATACGGTATTTGTTTTTCTCTTTCTGCCTTACTTCACTCTGTATGACAAACTCTAGGTCCATCCCTCTCACTACAACAAACTCAATTTCGTTTCTTTTTATGGCGAGTTATATTCCATTGTATATATGTGCCACATCTTCTTTATCCATTCACCTGTCGAGGGACACCTAGGTTGCTTCCATGTCCTGGCAAGTGTAAATAGAGCAGCAATGAACATTGTGGTGCATGACTCTTTTTGAATTATGGTTTTCTCAGGGTATATGCCCAGTAGTGGGATTGCTGGGTCATATGGTAGTTCTGTTTTTAGTTTTTTAAGGAACCCCCATACTGTTCTCCACAGTGGCTGTATCAATTTACATTTCCATCAACAGTGCAAGAGGTTTCCCTTTTCTCCACACCCTCTCCAGCATTTATTTATTGTAGATTTTTTGATGATGGCCATTCTGACCAGTGTGAGGTGGTGCCTCATAGTAGTTTTGATTTGCATTTGTCTAATGATTAGTGATGTTGAGCATCCTTTCATGTGTTTGCTGGCAATCTGTATATCTTCTTTGGAGAAATGTCTACTTCGGTTTTCTGCCCATTTTTGGATTGGGTTGTTTGTCTTCTTGATATTGAACTGCATGTGTTGCTTGTATGTTTTGGAGATTAATCCTTTGTCAGTTGCTTCATTTGCAAATATTTTCTCCCATTCTGAGGGTTGTCTTTTCGTCTTCCATATGGTTTCCTTCAATATGTAAAAGCTTTTAAGTTTCATTAGGTCCCATTTGTTTATTTTTGTTTCTATTTCCATTTCACTAGGAGGTGAATCAAAAAGGATCTTGCTGTGATTTATGTCATAGTGTTCTGCCTATGTTTTCCTCTAAGAGTTTTATTAAAGTGTCTGGCCTTACATTTAGGTCTTTAATCCATTTTGACTTTATTTTTGTTTATGGTGTTAGGGAGTGTTCTAATTTCATTTTTTTACATGTAGCTGCCCAGTTTTCCCAACACCACTTATTGAAGAGGCTATCTTTTCTCCATTGTATATTCTTGCCTCCTTTATCAAAGATAAGGTGACCATATGTGCGTGGATTTATCTCTGGGCTTTCTATCCTGTTCCATTGATCTATATTACTTTTTTGTGTGTCAGTACCATGCTGTCTTGATTACTGTAGCTTTCTAATATAGTCTGATGTCAGGGAGCCTGATTCCTCCAGCTCCGTTTTTCTTTCTCAAGATTGCTTTGGCTATTCGCCGTCTTTTGTGTTTCCATACAAGTTGTGAAAATTTTTGTGCTAGTTCTGTGGAAAATGCCATTGGTAGTTTGATAAGGATTGCTTTGAATCTGTAGATTGCTTTGGGTAATATAGTCATTTTCACAATGTTGATTCCTCCAATCCAAGAACATGGTATATCTCTCCATCTGCTTGTATCATCTTTAGTTTCTTTCATCAGTTTCTTATAGTTTTCTGCATACAGGTCTTTTGTCTCCTTAGGTAGGTTTATTCCTAGGTGTTTGATTCCTTTTGTTGCAGTGGTAAATGGGAGTGTTTCCTTAATTTCTCTTTCAGATTTTTCATCATTCGTGTATAGGAATGCAAGAGATTTCTGTGCATTAATTTTGTATCCTGACACTTTACCAAATTGATCAATTAGATCTAGTAGTATTCTGGTAGAACTTTTAGGATTCTCTACGTATAGTATCATGTCATCTGCAAACAGTGAGAATTTTACTCTTTTTTCCAATTTGGATTCCTTTTATTTCTTTTTCTTCTCTGATAGCTGTGGCTAAAATTTCCAAAACTATGTTGAATAATAGTGATGAGAGTGGGCAACCTTGTCTTCTTCCTGATCTTAGTGGAAATGATTTGTTTTTCACCATTGAGAATGATGCTGGTTGTGGGTTTGTCATATATGGCCTGTATTATGTTGAGGTAACTTGCCTCTATGTCTACTTTCTGGAGGGATTTTATCATAAATTGCTGTTGAATTTTGTTGAAATCTTTTTCTGCATCTATTGAGATGATCATATGGAGTTTATCCTTCAGTTTGTTAATATGGTTTGCCACATTGATTGATTTGTGTATATTGAAGAATCCTTGCATTCCTGGGATAAACCCCACTTGATCATGGTGTATGATCCTTTTAATGTGCTGTTGGATTCTGCTTGCTAGTATTTTGTTGAGGATTTTGGCATCTATGTTCATCAGTGATATTGGCCTGTAGTTTTCTTTCTTTGTGACATCTTTGTCTGGTTTTGGTATCAGGGTGATGTTGGCCTTGTAGAATGAGTTTGGGAGTGTTCCTCACTCTGCTATATTTTGGAAGAGTTTGAGAAGGATAGGTGTTAGCTCTTCTCTAACTGTTTGATAGAATTCACCTGTAAATCAATCTGGTCTGGGGCTTTGGTTTGTTGGAAGATTTTTAATCACCATTTCAATTTCAGTGCTTTTGATTCATCTGTTTATATTTTCTATTTCTTCCTGGTTCAGTCTTGGAAGGTTGTGCTTTTCTCAGAATTTGTCCATTTCTTCCAGGTTATCCATTTTATTGGCATATATTTGCTTGTAGTAATCTCTCACGATCCTTTGCACTTCTGCAGTGTCCATTGTTTTTTCTTCTTTTTTCATTTCTAATTCTATTGACCTGAGTCTTCTCCCTTTTTTCTTGATGAGTCTGGCTAATGATTTATCAATTTTGTTTATCTTCTCAAAGAACCAGCTTTTAGTTTTATTGATCTTTGCTATCATTTCCTTCATTTCTTTTTCATTTATTTCTGATCTGATCTTTATAATTTATTTCCTTCTGCTAACTTTCAGGTTTGTTGTTGTTGTTATTCTTCTTCTTTCTCTAATTGCTTTAGGTGTAAGTTTAGGTTGTTTATTTGAGATGTTTCTTGTTTCTTGAGTTAGGATTGTATTGCTATAAACTTCCCTCTTAGAACTGCTTTTGCTGCATCCCACAGGTTTTGGGTCGTCGTATTTTCATTGTCATTTGTTTCTAGGTATTTTTTGATGTCCCTTTGATTTCTTCAGTGATCTCTTGGTTATTTAATAGTGGTTTGTCTAGTCTCCATGTGTTTATATTTTTTACAGATTTTTTCTTGTAATTGATATCTAGTCTCACTGCATTGTGGTCTGAAAAGATACTTGATACGATTTAAATTTTCTTAAACTTACCAAGGCTTGATTGGTAACCCAAGATATAATCTATCCTGGAGAATGTTTCATGAGCATTTGAGAAGAATGTGTATTCTGTTGTTTTTGGATGGAATGTCCTATAAATATCAATTGAGTCCATCTTGTTTAATGTATCATTTAAAGCTTGTGTTTCCTTATTTATTTTCATTTTGGATGATCTGTCCATTGGTGATAGCAGGGTGTTAAAGTCCCCTACTATGATTGTGTTACTGTCTATTTCCCCTTTTATGGTTGTTAGCATTTGTCTTATATATTGAGGTTCTCCTGTGTTGGGTGCATAAATATTTACAATTGTAATATCTTCTTCTTGTATTGATTCCTTGATCATTATGTAGTGTTCTTCTTTGCCTCTTGTAACAGTCTTTATTTTAAAGTCTATTTTGTCTGATATGAGTATTGCTACACCAGCTTTCTTTTGCTTTCCATTTGCATGGAATATCTTTTTCCATCCCTTTACTTTCAGTCTGTGTGTCCCTAAGTCTGAAGTGGGTCTCTTGTAGACAGCATATGTACTGGTCTTGTTTTTTTATTCATTCAGCCAGTTTACGTCTTTTGGTTGGAGCATTTAATCCATTCACATTTGAGGTAGTTATTGATAATTATGTTCCTATTAGCATTTTCTTAATTGTTTTGTGTTTGTTATTGTAGGTCTTTTCCTTCTCTTGTGTTTCCTGCCTAGAAAAGTCCTTTAACATTTGTTGTAAAGCTGGTTTGGTGGTGCTGCATTCTCTTAGCTTTTGCTTGTCTGTAAAGCGTTTAATTTCTCCATCAAATTTGAATGAGATCCTTGCTGGGTAGAGTAATCTTGGTTGTAGGTTTTTCCCTTTCATCACTTTAAATATGTCCTGCCACTCCCTTCTGGCTTCCAGAGTTTCTGCTGAAAGATCAGCTGTTAACCTTATGGGGATTCCATTGTATGTTATTTGTTGTTTTTCCCTTGCTGCTTTTAATATTTTTTCTTTGTATTTAATTTTTGTTAGTTTGATTAATATGTGTCTTGGTGTGTTTCTCCTTGGATTTATCCTGTATGGGACTCTCTGTGCTTCCTGGACTTGATTGACTATTTCCTTTCCCATGTTAGGGAAGTTTTGAATTATAATCTCTTCAAATATTTTCTCAGTCTCTTTCTTTTTCTCTTCTTCTTCTGTGACTCCTATAATTAGAATGTTGGTGCATTTAATGTCCCAGAGGTCTCTGAGACTGTCCTCAATTCTTTTCATTCTTTTTTCTTTATTCTGCTCTGTGGTAGTTATTTCCACTATTTTATCTTCCAGGTCACTTATCTGTTCTTCTGCCTCAGTTATTCTGCTACAGATTCCTTCTAGAGAATTTTTAATTTATTTTATTGTGTTGTTCATCATTGTTTGTTTGCTCTTTAGTTCTTCTAGGTCCTTGTTAAAACTTTCTTGTATTTTCTTCATTCTATTTCCAAGATATTGGACCATCTTTACTGTCATTACTCTGAATTCTGTTTTGGGTAGTCTGCCTATTTCCTCTTCATTTGTTTGGTCTGGTGGGTTTTTACCTTGCTCCTTCATATGCTGTGTATTTCTCTGTCTTCTCATATTGCTTAGCTTACTTTATTTGCGGTCTCCTTTTTGCAGGTTGCAGGTTTGTAGTTCCCATTTTTTTGGTGTCTGCCCCCAGTTGGTAAGGTTGGTTCAGTGTGTTGTGTAGGCTTCCTGGTGGAGGGGACTGGTGCCTGTGTTCTGTTGGATGAGACTGGATCTTGTCTTTCTGGTGGGCAGGTCCATATCCAGTGGTGTGTTTTTGGGTGTCTGTGAAATTATTATGATTTTAGGCAGCCTCTCTGCTAATGGATAGGGTTGTGTTCCTGTCTTGCTAGTTGTTTGGCATAGGTGTCCAGCACTGTAGCTTGCTGGTTGTTGAGTGAAGCTGGGTCTTAATATTGAGATGGAGATCTCTGTGTGAGCTTTTGTCATTTGGTATTACGTGGGGCTGGGGATTCTCTGGTGGACCAATGTCCTGAACTCAGCTCTCCCACCTCAGTTGCTCAGGCCTGACACCTGACCTGAGCACCAAGACCCTGTTAGCCACTTGGCTGCTAGTGTTGGAGGGTCTCCTGCTGAGGCAGGGGGTGGCTTTCACTCACCACGGGGACAAGGACACTGGCAACAGAAATTCTGGGAAGTACCCCTTGGTGTGAGCCCTCCCAGAATCTGCCATTAGCCCCACCAAAGCCTGAAGTATTTTTCTGATATGAATAATGATATCCTGAAGAGAACAATTTATCACTGGGTTCCTTTAGGATTTCTTGATGTCAGTTTATAGGCAATTACTCATATACATATCTGATAGCATATCTGATTCCTAAATAATGTTGTATAGATTACTGGACCTTTGAATCATTTTTCCTACCCTTCTTGATAACCTCTCTTAAAGTTGTGGATGGGCGTAAACCATATGAGAAATGTCAAATCAACTCCTGTTTATCTTTAAGTCATTTCTTAACAACAATGTCAAAAAACACTCTTTCTAGAAAACTGAATGAAGAGACAATAGTCATGGATTCTGTGAAAAAAATGAAGCTTAAAAAGAAAGAACTCCAAATTATAAAACCCTACTGATATACAGGGAAAACACTTTAGGGTAATTTCACATACAGTTTCACAGTAGGATGCTGCTATGAAAATATACAACCAGAATAAAAACAAGGGAAAATACTAAAAATAAAAGAAAGATTGAGGTTAAATATAGTTTCTAAATTAGAAATTATGATAGAGATATAAATATGCATAATGATGGAAAACTGATACAGTTTAAAATAATAATGATAGTAACAGAGACCAAATTGTACTAACTAAAACGGAGAACTTAAATGTAACTCTAAATTATGTTAAATAATTCATTCTACTCAATAAGGGTGAGAGGTATTTTTCACTGATTTTTCAGTTAGGTTCAAATATTTGTCTGAAAGACAAAAGAGAAACCAAGAGTAGACTTTAATGTAGATTTTTAGAAAAGAACAATTTTTTTTTCATTAAATGAAAATAATTTGAGAGCTTACTCTATGCTAAGCCTTGTATAGTCATAATCAAGTAAGTTGAAAATATGGTTACTATCACTTAAAAATGATCTGGTCCTTGCTCTAATGAGACTTACATTCTAGATGGAGAGAGAGACAATTATATAAGTTATTGTAGAGCAGAGTACTGTACACCACTTATTAATCCCAGTACTCTGCACTGATTACCAAAACCCAGGGAGGACTCTAAACAACCTTCTGACCATTTCATCTCGGTATCTGAATCACCAAACACACACACACACACACACACACACACACACACACACACACACCCCACAGTCAAACATTGGATAGAACAACACTTAGAAGAGACAGAGCCAGATCAGCTTCAGTAAGTGTGCCTTGGTCCTTCATGGCCAGAGTCTCTCCTGCTAGAAACTGTCTTGTGCTGCAGTGGAAGGAAACCTGTCCCCTCCCCACCAAGGACGGATATCACAGTGGGGTTGGCCAGGTACCATATGACACACAAGTTTTAAGCAGAGACAAAAGAGCACTTATTGTACCTGGAACAGGGATAGGTATTTGATAAGCCTGGCACAGCCACAGATACACAGGAACTGAGTACTGTATAGGAAGGCCAAACAGGAAGATTTTCAACTGTTTGGAGGGACAGCACCCTAACCCCCACCTTGTTTCAAAGTCAACTGTATATACAACAAGAGGTGTTGGCAATAACACAAATAGCACTCTGTTCTGCCAGCAGATTACCAAGGGTTATTTGTTTGTCTATTACCAACTTGAGCTCAGTGAGTCTTACTGGTCCTGAATAGCTTCGGTGGTAACATTAGCCATCTCTGCCATAGTTAATGACAAGTTATGTACCATTTTTTTCCAAGGCATGTATGCCTACACCAGAAATGAAGACAAGGACAGCAGAGGGGAAGCAGCTGTCTGATTGTTTTCCTGGTGGTGTTCTTGGAGAAACTCTGCCGTGTGTCAGAAGTGTGGGGCTCACATTCAGAGTGTCATTTGCACAAACAACTGAGGACATAATACCCCCAAATAGCTCCCTATCTGAGGGTGATAAGAGCTCCAGTAACCCAACATACCCCACAGAGGGAAATACAACCTGGAGGAGCACATGAATACCAAAAACAGACAAATACACTATAAAAAAGAAAGGAAGGAAGGAAGGAAGAGAGGGAGGGTGGGAGGAAGGAAGGAAGGAAGGAAGAAAACTACAGACCAATATCTCTTGTTATCTTACATGCAAAATATTTTTTAAAAAATTGGTAAACCAAATCCTGAAATGTATAAAAATAATTATATACCATTACCAAGTTAGATTTATTCCAAGAATGTATGACTTATTTAACATTTGAAAATTAATGTGTTTCACCATATCAACAATCTAGAGATAAAAAATCATATGAGCATATCAGTTGATGCAGAAAAAGAATTTGAGAAATAAATGTTTGTTGTTTATAAGTCACACAGTCTCTGGTATTTTGTTATAGCATCCTGATTGGACCAAAAGGGTACGCTTATTACACAGCTGTTGATTAGGGAATGTGAGGATGTAGTCTTTATAACTGAAAATAAAGGGGATAAAAAAAAATCAGAGAAGAAACACATAGACAACTGGTGTATGTGTGTTACAAATTAGGGTGAACATCAATCCTAAAACTTTACCATGTATCTTAAAAATTTGATCAACATTAGAAAGCAAATAACTGTCAGAAGTCATCATCTAAAGTGTCAGGATTTCTCAGGTTAATCTGTTACAATTTCTTTCTGAAAAGCTGATTTAAAAGCATAATGAGAGGACACAAAGAGGACACCAGTACCAGATAGAATGGGGAGAGGATGTTAGGAACCTAGATTATGATCTTCTATACTGTGGCAACTAAACTTATTTAGCGTTTCTTGGTGCCTTACATAGTACTTGGGACACAGGTGCTTATCAAACATTTGCTGTATTAATTAATAAAAAAAGTGAAAAAGGCCAGAACAGGAAGAATGAGGATAATATAATTTTGGAACTATATATATTTAACAGTAATTAGAGGTGACCATAAATATTTCTTATTACTTTATTCTATGATCAGCATTCAGCAGAACATGTAATCTCAGGCTGCCTATGTATGAAAGACTGAAGACAATTTTCACACATTATCGGGCTGATAATTTTTGATTAAACCTAGTGATGGTACATGGCTCATAGCAATGACTTGATCAAACATTATTTTAAAAAATGGTCCCATTGAAGAGAAGTAGCAATAATGCCTAAAAGCACAGAGTCTGGCAGTGAGATTGCCTGGTTTTAAATTCAAATCCCCCTATTCAGTAGCGTTGTGGTGTTAAGCAAGTTACCTCATCTTTATGGTGGAAAAAATAATAAAATCTACCTCATAGGCATTTTGTAAGAATTAAGCAAGTTGATGTTTGCAAAATCATAGAAAAGTGTGGCATATAATAAAGGTTATGTAAATGTTTGTAGTTAGGACTGTTATGTTTTTGAGCAGAGTAACTGATAAAATGATTCTATCAACCTTCCACTGTACATTTTGTTGTTGTATCTCCTTCCATTAAATGACCTGTCCACCAATTCTCTTTTCATCAGACCATCTTACTCACTGTTTTCACACGGGTAAGACCACCCTGCAAGCTCTAAAACACTTGTTGATTCCTTATTCCTAATGTGGAATATGCCTCTCCATTCTTCTCCATCAATACACTAACCAGGTTAGAAACACGCATTGACTCACAAAGCATACAAATATCTTTCTTTAATTCTATCTCTACTTCTGTATATAATTTCATGCGACCCTCTCATTCTTGTCTACTTATTCTTTTAGAGCTGCTTTCTAAATACTTCACAAAATATTTTCTGTCACCAAAGAGTGTAAGCTTATTGGAAAGAGTGCCTATATTCTCTAGTTTTGGTTTGTTTTCTTCACAGTTCCTCCGTGGTGTTCGGAACAGAGCAGAGGCATAATTAGACTGGTTGACTAAATATAAAGGGTTTCAGACTCTCATGCCCCTTCTGGTTTTTACCATTTGTTTTAAATGGTTAACCGAGTAGAACGTTTTATAATAGTGTTCACTCAATTATTTGATATCCAAAAGTATTTCATACAAAATTGGGAAACTGAATTGTCATAAAATTGGTATCTATAAAATTGGATGTATTCTTTAGATCTAATATATATTCTTACATTAGGATAATTCTTTTGGAATACAGACAACCACTCCCAAGAAAGAAGAATATGATTGCATAAATCAAAATCATGTCACCTAAAATTACATAAAGTGTTGTTGAAATAGAAATGTATTTCCTTGTGTTTCCTATGTGTATATGACACAAATGCTTCTGTAAACCTGTTTGTATCATTGGTTGAAATAAACTCATGCTGAGTAATACTTTAAATAACCATTAACATGATTCAAAGAACAATAATGTTTGGATTTGTTGTAAGACTCATTGTTACTTATGCTGGAAGAGCTCAGTGCACCTTAAAGAGATGTTTGGATATTTGCTTTAAAATACTGCTTACAACAAAAGAATTTTACAGTGACATTTCTTTGGCAGTGCTGTGGGTAGCAGCACATGCTACATCTTATGAAGTGCTTAGTAATCAGGTCTTCAAAGGCATTTAGCTCCAGTCAACACAGGGAAAGGTGATTTCAATGACAGTATTCATAATAAACGTTCTCCTGGGGAGCATTTACATAATCATGGAAATGGAAATGATCATTACTTGTCATTTATTATTTTACTATGTCCCCTTGAAGAGTACTGTAGATGAATCCATCCATCCGTCCTCCTTCACAGATTGCTCTAATAGAGCTCATCTATCCAGCCTACTTTGTAATCTCCATAATAAAAGCAGTTTAGACTCTGAAAGAAACCTTTCATTTATGCAACTATTAAGCACATTCTAATGATAATAGCAAAAAAGCAAATGGGCTCAAGAAAAATCCTGTAACAGAGTAGGTGTCCTTATGTGTATTCCCTCTTTTAAGTCTAAATAACCTTAGAGAAGATCCACTCCAAATTACAAAATGGCATTTGCTTTTGGTTTATGAATATCTGACATTGCTGTGTAGTTCCCTGAAATATGTTGTTTGAAATATGACTAAATACTTTTTTCTAAATATATAATATAAATATGTTAGTGTGAGATATAAAAGTATAACTGAAGAGTCAAAAGTTTTAATTAAAAATGTTTAGTTAGTTAATCGTTGAATAATTTAATATGTTTGGAATATTCCCTGAATAGCTTTCTGTTTAATTTCCTCTACTGTGTTATGAAAAGTATACTGTTCAAGTGACCAGCTATAGAACAGATGTTCTATAGTTTCCGGTTCTTTCCTGAGGTGCATGTGTTTGTCTCTATACCACCCTATGTGATCTAACATTTGGAATAATTGCAACGAACAAAACTTTCTCACGAGGTCATATACTATAACTCTAGTTCGTTCAAGCAAGCCATAATCAAAGGAACTATCTAAAAGGATATATTTCATTTAGATATTTCACAGTAGACACTCAGAATTCACATCTGAAATTGTAAAAACCAAAATCCTCAGTCGTCTAAAGTAAAGCCTTAGATGCACTTAGCTAATTGTATACGGTGGCATTCTGCCTCTTGGTACAGAGGAGAGAGGAGATTAACATATCTTTCTTTTCCTAGTTCAGAACTTATACCATATATACCTGTGTTTCTTCCATTAAAAAAAATCTATCTATCTATAGCAAGATAGCCTACATCATAAATATATGGGGAAAAAAACAAAAAAGACAAGGCAAAGTAAAACATGGAGTAGGGACTGTAAGGCACATCTTCAATTTCATAACATTAACTTAATCTATTTGCAAAATATAAAATAAAAAATGTATCTTCAAGTTATTTACAAGATGGAAATATGTTGACAAGAAGTTGTTTCACAACTCCTCAGTCTTTCATCCTTATCCAGGACGTCAAAGAGTCATAAACTGGAGAAAAGAGAGAAATCTTGCTAGTTTACTTCCTCTGACAAAGCTGTGGTATGAGTCCTAGCTCCTTAATCCCAGGAGGGCCAAGATGGCAAGTATGTAACCCCTTTCCTCAAGCCTCAGTGACACCACTGAGATAATTTGGTATGTGTTTCCTGTATCTAGGGGGTACATTGACCTGGTATCTGACTTCCATCTCAGAGAATTTGGAGGGCAGCAGAGACAAAGCTGAGTTACTATATCTAGAAAGTAGCTATACTCCCATCTGAGTGGTAAGTAAGAAAACAGACAGTGTTTCTCGAGGATGAAATATGGACCATACACGAGAGAAAGTTATCTGGGTGTTGTTTCAAGTCTTGCCTAAAAGGACCTACTGGAAGGGTTAAGGGTTCAAATGAAGAGTATCTATGTGGAATGGAGGTGTCAGACTCTAGAGCTGAGAGAGAAGTGGCACCACAAAGATCACATGAGTTTCAAGTAGAGGGTCCCAGTAGAAGGTATCCACATGAGAAACTCAGTGCATCCACACACCTAGGTGACAAGTACACCCTATGTGTAAGCCTCTGTGTTCTTTCTCTAATCATTATTTGCCCAGGGGTCATCTCAGAAGATCCAGCAACTTCAATTAGTAACTAAGGAGAGGAGAATTTCCAAGTGAGGAAAAGAAATATAAAGGATTAGCCTCATCCAAAGCAAGCAGCCAGATTGCATATGCCCCAGCTGGAAATGAAGAGATCATAAACACACACACACACACACACACACACACACACACACACACACACACGCGAGCTTGTGTATTTAGAGATTGAATTTATAGCTGCAGTTCTGAAGTTAATGTGTTTGTTATTCTGCCTAATATTTCAGTTTAAACAGAGAAGTCATGGATAGTTTTCAAGTTTTTTTTGAGGTATAGGAACTACCACTTTGAACACATTTTAAAGTTAAACAAGGAAATAAAAATAAAGTGTTTTGATTACGTCATTTTCCTTGGGCTTGTTAATATACCAGTCACTTTGGTTCAGGAAGCTATTGCTTGTTTTTACATATTTGCTGTGAATGCAAATTTTATGTTTGAAAACTCAGAGACTCAGATTTATATCTAAAATATTTATTAAGGGCCTGTGAATATGCAAATTAATAATATTACATGTTCTTTGGCTCAAAAAATCAGAATCTATTCCCATTCATACTTATTGCAAATTTTGATAATATTATCATTCTATCCTGTAGTTCTAAACACAGAGTTAAACATGATTTTCTTTACTTATGAAGCCATAGTACTTTTCCTCCACTTGAACATACTGTACATATACTGGTCTCTGTGTTTCCAACCATCAGCAGCCCTGGAGAGTTTACTCTACAATGTTCTACGCTAATTCAAAAAAGACAATCAGGTGAGTGGTTTTTTTGTTTGTTTTGTTTTTTGTTTTGCCTTGTGGGATATCAGTGTAAGGTTCTCTGGCTTCTGAGAAAGTTCATCCATGAAATTCATCACCATTTTAACATAAATTCAGGACACTTTAGAGTTCAGGTAGTCCCTTGGTAAAATCTAGCTCAGTACATTATACTTTTGTCTTCTTGCTATGAACAATTTTCCATAATGGAACAACACTTTAAAAAGTAAAAGTTATAGCACAATGATATTAATGATAGTAGAAGACATTAGTAGGAAGTTAGAAATTCATGTTACAAATATGCATAAGATCCAATACAATTTTTTCATGATTATGTCCAGTCATACAATTATCTCATTTATATACTAAGTAATAAATCACATTACAGAATAGATAGATACTAAGAAGGATCACCGTATAATTCAATGTGAACCTGAAATTTTGTCCTTCTTAATTTCAATACTTGCAGTCATAGTAATTAAACACTATTTTTTCAGTTGATCCAAGAATCTTTTAATGACATATGCCAAATTCTCCTTTATTCTTAACAATCTGAAGAGTTAGATTCTGGACCTTCTTTTAAAGCTGGCTCATATTTCCAGCCATCTGAAATATTTACGCAAATGGCATATGCTCTCAAGTGTAAGGCCATAGTTTTTGCATGTCCTTTTCCTTTGTTTAATACAGAATTTCTCCAACCCTTTGCTTTTTTTAAGACAAAAAATATACTTTATTTTTAGAGCAGTTTTACATTTATAGAAATATTGAGTGGAAATATTGAGTGGAAGCACAGTTTCCATGTCCCCCACACTTTCCTTATTAATAACATCTTGTATTTGTGATATATTTGTTATGACTACTGTAACAATTGTAAAAGTTGTTGATCATACAATTGATGTAACAATTGTAATAACTGATACAGTTGTTACACCCAATGAACCAATATTTATACAGTTTATTAACTAAAGCTCATAGTTTACATTAGGGTTCACTTTTTATTGTACAGTTTATGAATTTTTACAAATATATAGTAACATCTATCCACCATTACGGTATCATGTAAAATATCTTTATTACCCTAAAAATCCCTTGGGCTCCACCTATTCAACTCTCTATCCCCATGAACTCCTGGCAACCACTGAATTTTTGACTACCTCTATGGTGTTGATCATTCCCAAATGTCATACAGTTGGAATCCTACAGTATGTAGCCTTTTCAGATTGGCTTCTTTGACTTAGCAATATGCATTTAAGGCTCTTCTACATCTTTTCATAACTTAAAAGCTCTTTTCTTTCTATCATTGAATAATATTCACTTGTATGAATATGCTATAGTTTGTTTATCCATTCATCTAGGCTTAAATGGCATTTCTTTCTCTAGAGTTCTTTGATGGAAGCTTATATTATTGATATTCTATCTTTCTTTTCCTAATATATGTATTTAATGTTATAAATTTCCCTATAAACACAACTTTTACTGCATCCCCAACATATTGCTAAGTTGTATTTTCACCTTCATTTGGTTCAAAATATTTTTAAAAATTTATCTTGAGGCTTCTTTTTTTTATCCATGTGTTTTTAAAAATGTGTTGTTTAATCTCCAAATATTTGGGGCCTTGGGCGTTTTTTGTCCATCTTTCTATTGTTAATCTCTAGTTTAATTCCATTGTGTTTTGGGAATATACTTCGTATGATTTCTATGTTTTAAACTTTTTAAGGTGTTTTATAGCTCAAAATTTGGTCTTTTTTGATGAATATCCCATGTGAGCTTTAGGAAGATCTGTATTGTGCTGTTTTAGGATGAAATATTCTGTAATATCAAATTAAATCAAGTTCACTGATATGCTCTTCAGGTCAAATTTATCCCTGTAGAAATTTTTTCCTTAATCAATTAATCACTGAGAGAGGGTGAAAGTCTTCAACTGTAATAGTGGTTTGTATATTTCTATTTGCAGTTCTTGCAGTGTCTCCCATCCAAGTACTAACCAGACCTGACTCCAAGTACTAACCAGGCCCAACCCTACTGAGCTTCCAAGATCAGGCAAGATCAGGCACATTCAGGGTGGTATGGCCGTAGACCTTGCAGTGTCTTCATGTATTTTTATGCTCAGTTCTTAACATATAGCTGTTTGTGAATCTTTATATTTAAAGTGGGTTTCTTGTAGACAAATTATAGTTGGGTCTCATTTTTTTTTTTATTAATTCTGAATATCTCCACCTTTTAATTGATGTATTTGACCATTCACATATAAGGTGATTATAGTCTTAGTTGGGTTAATATCTACTATGTTTGTAACTACTTTCTACTCATTGCACTTATTATTTGTTTCTTTTCCCTCTTTTTCTGTGTTCTCTGGTTTTAATTGAACATTGTACATGATTCCATTTTATTCCCTCTTTTTGCATATAAATTAGACTTCTATTTTTAGTTGGTTTAGATGCTGTCTTAGAGACTGAAATATACACCCACATCTACCTTCAAATAACACTGTACTGCTTCATTTGTAGTACAGGTAACTTATAGTAGAGTATAATTCCTCCCTCCCACCTCTTTTTAGCCTTGCTCTCATTTATATCATTCACCTATATCTATAGTATGCTAATAGATTTTTACAAATATTATTTTAAATAAAACTGTCTTTTAGATTAATTAAGAAAAGAAAAATCCAAATTTTATTTTACTTTCATTTATTCCTTCTTTAATGATATTCCTTTCTTTATGTAGATACTAGTATTTGATCTGTGTCATTTCAGTTTTCCCCTGAAAATCTTATTTTAAAATATCTTGCAATGCAATTCCGCTGTTAATGAATTCTCTCAGTTGTTGTCTGTCTGAGAAAGTATTTATTTCTCCCTTACTTTTGCAGGGCAATTTTCATAGATATACAATTCTAGGTGTGTGTTTGTTTCTTTCCTTCTATACACTAAATATTTTGCTATGTTTTCTTCCTGCTTATATGGTTTCTGATGAACAGTTCACTGTAATCCTTATACTTTTCCTTTGTAAATAAAGTGTTTTACTTCCTCTAGCTTCTTTTTTAGATCTTCACTTTGTCTTCTTCAGCAGTTTGAATACGAAATGTCTAGGAGTAGTTTTTTTTTTTTTTGTAATTTGTTTTGTTTTGTATTTTCCTGCTTGGTTTCTCTGAGATCTTGAATCTGTAACTTGGTGTCATTAATTTTGGAAATTTCTTGGCCATTATTACTTACTATTTCTTATGCTCCATTTCCTCTTTTTTCTTCTTGTGGTATTCTAAGTAAGTTTATATTATACCTTTTTATTCATTTTTATCTTTATATTTCAATTTCTGAGGTTTCTATTGAAATATCTTCAACTCATTGATTCCTTCCTCAGCTAGCTCCAGTCCACCAATGAACCTATCAAAGGTATTATTCATTCTTGTTATAAAGGTTTTAAAATATTTAACATTTTCTTTTGATTTTTTCCTAAGTGATTTCCTCTCTCTGCTTTCATTACCCATGCATTCTTTGCATATTGCCTACATTTTTCTATTGGACTCCTTAACATATTAATCACAGTTATTTAAAGTTCCTGTTTGATAATCTCAAAATCTGTGCCATATCTGAGTCTGGTTCTAATGCTTGCTTCATCTCTTAATTTTCTTGCTTTTTTGCATGCCTTGTAGTTTTTCTATTGTTGTTGAAAGTCAGACATAATGTGTCAGGTAATAGGAACTGAAGTAAGTAGGCCTTTAATGTGAGGATTTATGTTAACATAACTGAGAGCTGGGCTGAGTTTATGTATGCTATAGCTTTGGATGCCAGAGGGGCTTTATATTGTCTACTTCTAATGTCCTTGTTTTTTTGTTTTGTTTTGTTTTTTCCTCTCCTCTTGTCCTTCAGCTTCCCTTTGTACTCCTGTTCAAACACAGTCTGCATCTTCAAAGTCTTTCAACTCTAATCCACTGTTATTTTGATGAAGCCCTTTTGTGTGATGGGAAGGTATGTTGGGCAGGAAGCATTCTATAGTCTTCGGTTAAATGTCCATCTTTTAGTGTGCCCATGACCCTGAGCTGTAAGATTCAGAAGTGTTTTTAGCCTCTCCCACTCATAGGTGAAGCAGGAAGGCAAGATGGGACTTTAGCCAGAGAAATGCCCTTTCCTCTGTGAGATAATGCTCTGGTAATGTCTTTTACCCTGGAGAATCAACCTTTGTTATGGAAAATGCTCTGGATGAATTGCACAAATGTTATTCTTCCCTCCCTCTGGCTGGAACAGTATAAGTGTCCCTTTTGGCTCCTCCCCATGATAATCTGGTGGTGTTCCTGGAAGTAAACCTCATAAAATGTGGGGGCCTCTCTAACACTGGACCTCCCAGAATTTTCTCATTCTCACATTAGTTCATACTTAGCTTCAGTGAAAATTAGCATTTAAGTGTTGCCACCTCTACAGCTGCAGCATACTCTGCTCCAGGTTAAGCGTTCTTTGGCTGTAACTCTGAATAAGCCTGTATCCCCAGGTTTCAGGGTCATGGTTTTCCCTACAAACTCAGCTCTCTGATGGGTCCATAGAAAGTCCTCAATTTTCAGTTTCTTCAGCTTCTGCTTGTAAGGCTAGTGATGACTTCTAAGATCATTACATGACTGAAATGATACTGGAAGTCCAACATTCCTTGTAAAATTGTTACTATGACGCTGGATTTTTGGTTTGTTTGTTTTCATCTATAATTCTCTGGAGTTATCAGGTTTCTGTGGTGTAAACTGCCTTGGTCTTCACTGGTGTCCTCTCCCACTGGCATTTAGACTTCGATATGACATTCTGCTAATGCCATCCATCATGCTTTTCACTTCTTAACAATATTTTGACATTTCTTTTTTGGAAGGGTCAATTTTCTCTCTTCTTCTTAGCAGTTGGGAATTTTAAAATGCCAATTTTAAAATTAAATCATTTACTGTCTTATCAGTTGACTTTTCAAGAGGGGGCAGAGAAAAGTACTTGTAGTCAATGTGTAACTTTCGTAAGAAAGAATACATATATATTTCCTATATATATGTGTATGTATATGTGTATATATTTAGTGAGTAACAAGAGGAATTCAGAAATAACATTGCATTATGTGGACAATTTCTCTTTTGTGGAGTATCTCATTTCCTAAAGGTATTTCTCAAATGACATATATAATATGAAGAAAATAATTCTCTAGTTTTGTTTAGTAAGATAATATCTTACTAAATATGTTATTTGGTAAGATGTTATTAAAATATTAGTAAACTGTTTTTTAGTAAGATGTTAATAAAATTAGGTCTCATACTAATAATGATCCAAATTGTTCTGCTAAAGATTTTCATAAAATATTTAGCCATGTATTTAAAATTGTCCTAGACACAAGAATTAAATGTTTAGACATAAAACTTCTCTTGAAAAAATATTAATTATATATCTTTCTCCAGAATTAATTCATTAAATTAAATATGACATTTACTCAATTTGCACAACAACTCAGTGCAAATATACAAAACACCTTCTGGAAGTTAGGCGGTTTTGTCATATTTCTCTTTACACCACAAAAGACTAAAAGGGCTTTTTAAAAGATTTTAAATTTTCTTTCATGCCTTGCTGGTTTATCTTTCTGTTGTTGGTTTTTCCTTGTTTTCTTTTTTTTTTTTTTAATCTAACAGGCTTTGCTCTTGGAACTTTGCTAAGGAAACAAAGGAAGCTTCAGGCAATGTGTTCTTAGCATTGTTTAAAAAAGTAATCCAGTAGCTGCAATTTTTCCTCACTGTCAATTTTCATAAAATTGCTGTAAAGACGGTACCTAGAAGCCTTTCTAGGTTAAATATGTGATTTCAGAAGTTTTGGAGTGGTGTTAAATATAAGAGTTTTATGATTTTTTGGAGTCAATAAACTTTTACCTGTGGGAATATATTTGACATCTATGATTGTGTAATGGAAGTCAACATGAAAGTATATTGGATTTAGACACTTCTTATGAATTCTGCTTCTACACAAATTGCTGCAAATCGGTATAAACTTAATGAATGCTCTACACCACTGCCTTCGTGTCATTGATTCATTTACCAGTTTGTAACGCATTCTAAAGTAAGGTATAAAGTTACAATAAGTGGTATGAATCAGGATGAGCATATGTATACTGTCCAAAATTTTTAAGCTCTGCTAATGATTTTATTTATTTTTCAATCTATCAATTTAACTTATCTGATTGTTACATTCATATGTAATTGATACATAATTTTTACATTCACATATAATACAATATAAGGATACTCTGAGTTTTAAAAATCGACATTAGAGTTATAATAATAATGAAAGTTAATATTTACTAAATGTTAGCAGTGTTCTTAGAACTATCCTTCCTCCTTAACAAATATCTTATTTAATCCTCACAACAACCCTATATTTTGGTTATTATTGTAATCTCCATTTATACTTGAGGAAAGTGAACATTAGGTAAACTTCCCAAGAATTTCCAGAGTTCATATGAAGGAGATAAGTTTAAACCCAGGCTGAGCTTTTTAATAATAAAACAACTTTTTACTTTCCCATAAGAAAGAACTAACAATTAACCCTCATAAAATTAAAAATAAAATACACACACACATGCATATACACATATATATTTAAAGGCTTTGTTTTCAAGTCATGTTTGTATTCCACCAGTTAAACTGAGTCCTATATAAAATATGAAATTCTTTTTTTTTAATGAGAATGCTAACTCCTAGTAATTTATCGACCTGATTTGCTGATTTTCTGTCGTTAGCCATATTTATGACTGTCTCAGAACATAGAGATAATAGTGTTTTGAAATAGATAGTAACTAATTCAATATAAAATATGATATTTCAAATTCTTCTTGATTCTCTGAAAAGTGTATGTATACTATAATTATTGTTAATTCTCTAATAGAAGTGTACATATTTTCAAATGTCATACTTGTAAAATTATGTCTCAGCTGTAAATATAAATATATATTTTTTCAATAAAATTATAGAATAGAGTTTAATAATGGTAATTTTTCTTAGTCATTGCAAATTATTTGATTGAATAATTTGTCAATAATAAATTTTAACAGTATTCTTTTAAAAATGAGATCAATGAACATTAATTAAATAAATAACAAATGATCTGTTTTTCTCTAATTTTCAAACGATTTTTTCTAAAATATTTGTGTTATTATAGCTGAACTATTAATTGGAAAATATATTGGGTCAAATAATTTAAAATAAATACAAAGTTAAATATCACCCCCCTCCTAGCATATATTTGGAAAAGGAAGTCTGATTCACAAAAACTTAGAATTAGAGAACAGAGCTTTCACATATTTTTCCCTTTCTTCTTTCACATAGATTTTAAGAAATATATGTGTTTCTATTTTTATTTTTCTAGGGGATTTAGCAACAAACACAGTGGGCACAGTATAGAGGGTGGGTAGAAAAAAATATACAAACAAGTATAGCTCTTCCTATTCTGGTGACATTTCTTTTATTTTTGCTAATGAAGAATCTTTCAGTGAAACAAATTCTGGCCTTGTAGATATAATTCCTAGCCAACTTTTTCATTCAAGTTAAAATTTTATTGTGTCAATAGACATAGTTCAAATCTGCATAGGAAACCCAGCCTGGTTAACTAACTTAATGAAATCTCTCCTTCATTAAAAATGTACATGGAGCATTGTGGTGACCCTGAGGATGTGCATCTCAGATCTCCAATGTAAGGGAGCATAATTGGCTGAAGGACTCACCTGTTGCACTCTAAAATACACCACTGTGTTTCATTCCTCACAGGCTGCTACCATTCAGTGACTGAGTATGGGTGGGATACTAAGACAGGCTCCTTCCTGCAAGATGTGGGACTCCTTTGCTGGAAGACACTGCTTTGAGGACTATCTGATGATCTTGATGAACTTTACTTACAAATGTACTGTAGCTTAAAATGTTTCCACCTAACTTTGCAACCTCCTGTCCTCCTTTCTGTCTTCCCTCTCTCCCTTGACTAGGATCAGACTTCCATCATGGTCTGAAGGCTCTCCCAGCACTTCTGCTCCCTCCTTATTTTCTTTCAGTGGTACTTTTCAAGGAACCCAGACCAACACAAGTTTGAATAATTTTATGTGCTGGTTGAAACATGAAACCCATTAGGTTGAGAACTAAGTGAAGTGCAATTGATCTGGATGATAGGAGAATAGGCTGGATCAGGGAACATTCCCATTGGATGAGGGTTAAACCTAGCAAGAGCAGAGGAACTCACAGTTGGGTCTTTGGGGCCATCTGAGCCTCAGAGATGTCAGGGCAACATTTTAGGTCTTACAATGTGAGTCTGGCATCTTTCACTTCAACATAATGTTTTTGAGGTTAATTTGTGTTATAATATATGTACCACATAGCACATATGGCATGATAATAGTAGTCCGTTCTTTTTATTGCTGATTAGTATTCCATTTTATATATTTAACACAATTTGTTTATCTATTTTCCTGTGGAAGGAGCTTTTGATTCTTCCCAGCTTTTGTGGATAAGGAATAAAGCCACTAAAACATTTTTCAGGATTCTTTTTTCCTTGTGCATATGTATTTTCAATTCCCTGGGGAAATACCTATTAGTGAAATTGCTGGGTTATTTGCGAAGTTTGTGTTTTAATTTTTAAGAAACTACCAAACTGTTTCAAAGTACCTACAGCTGGCGGTTGGTGCCCATAGTGGGTATTGGTTCCAGGAATCCCATGGATACCAAAATCTTTGGATGCTCAAATCCCTTATATAAAATAGCATAGTACTCCAGATCCACGGATGTGGACCCCAAGTGGCCGAACGGCCAATTGTATATGATTTTACGTTTCCATCAGCAGTGATTGAGGATTCTAATTTCTCCACTTCCTCACTAAAATCTTGGTATTGTCAGTTTTTTTTTTTTTTTTTTTTAGACTTCGTAGTAAGTCTATAGCTATATTACATTGTGGTTTTAATTTGCATTTCCCTGATGCAATAAAAATAATAAAAGTGGAATAAATAAATGAATGGAATAAAATGGTGCTAATAATGAAGGTATAGAATCTCCTTAAAACAGAAAAGAAAAATAAAGCTTTTCAAAGTCCTGGGTTGACATGGGGGCAAGAAATTCTATTGGGAACTTATGTTTCATTTGTGAAGCAATCATTTCTAGCATGACTTGACCAACTGATGAAGTGTTAGGGAATAATAGCTTGGAGGTAGTAGATTCTCTGTATCTGAAAAGAAGAAATCCCTTGACACATTGCTTTGATGTGTTGTGAAAATTGTTCACAAACTTATAATAATGCAAATGTGTTGTTAATTTGTTTTTAGCTTTAGAATCATCCTTACTGAAAAACATTTAGGACTTAATTATGTCTATAAATCCGAAAGTAAATGTTATCAATTTTGTCAATGGATGGATTGAAGAACTGTTTCTTTTTCCATAAACTGTCATAGTATTTGCTAGTATCTTTTCTATAAATAAAGTAAAATAAAATAAAGGGAAATGACATATATGGTAACATAGGTATATTCATCTTTTGCCAAGAAGCAATATTAAAATTTTCATTCAAAATAGCACTAAAATGTTCATGACACTCCTTTACTATATGACAAGAAATGACTTTTCCTCATTTTGTGGTCTGCAGGCTATCTCTCCCTGATGTGAAGTGGAAAGAGGAAGAGATCTACCTATAGCACAGGGAACTATACTCAATATCTTGTAATAACCTATAATGGAATATATATACATTATTTTTTAGATATGTATATATATATATATATATACATCTTTATATCTATCTATCTATCTGAATAATTTGCTGTACCCCTGAAACTAACACAACATTGTAACTCAACTATATTTCAATATAAATTTTTAAAAAATTCCTGAGGGATTGCCATCTGTAGACAGATATTGTATTAGATTCTCTAAATATCTTATCTCTTTAATCCTCACAATAAACCTACAAGGAAGAGATTTATCTCTTTACAGTAGATGAGAGCAGTTTTATAGTTTAGCAGGTATGAGACTAAGCTAGATTCTCTCTAAAGAAATTTACTGTAAGAGATCTTTTTTATTTAAACATCAGGGGAAAATGATTCAACACAATATAACTTTAATACAGGATTTTTTACACAGATGACAAATCTTCTCTTCAATTACCTTGCTATTCAAAGAAATAATGTATACTCTCTAAGAAGCAATAGTTTACATAACATAAGGGTGCCTTTTATTAACTGTGCAAAATATGGATCATTCAACAAAAGATTCAGTTTCTTCAGTTTCCTCATATCTCTCTAAACTACAATATTGAAATCGACACAAATATACACAAACACATTCATATAAAATTATATATCTTTATATATCCCTTTATGAATTTAAATTTACAACAGGCAAATTTTGTTATATGTTATTTTGTTGTTTTCCAATTTAGTCTTTTTGTGTTATATAGTTGACTCTTGAACAACTTGGGGGTTAGGGACACTGACCCCTGAGCTGTTGAAAATCCACATGTAACTTTACAGATCATGTACTATTGTAGTATGTATTTACTGAAAAAAATTCACATATAAGTGGGCCTGCACAGTTCAAACCTGTGTCGTTCAAAGGTCAACTGTATTATTATATTAAAAAAGTACTATGCTCTAAACCAAGCATTCAGCGTGGAATTCTGCGCATACAGAATAACATCTCTTTGGTTCAAATAATTTAATAGACTTCTTTCTTATATATGCATCTCCCTGTTTGTTCACTTTAATTTCAGTTGAATTGTAAGAATATAAATTGTCATTAAATAAGTGTATTGAACAAATAAGATAGTAAATTTTCATAAACAATTACAGTTTTACCATAATCTGACTATATAATAAAACCCAATGAAACTTTTAAAGAAAAACATCCAGGGAAATTTAAAAATAAACAGTAGCCTGAAACAAACCTGAATATTAAGTCTGAGTGGAAAAATGTGTAATTACATTCACTAATATATATTTGACATACTGTATATCAATCAAGTATACATTTAATTGTTTTTAATACATATTGATTCAGAATATATTTAATGACCCGAGAACAGTCTACTCAAATTACTACTTAATATGTAGTTAACCCTTGGCATCTAATTAACTATATTTCTTTCTTAAATTGTATATGTCAAGAGTTATTTAGGAAGAATGCTGAGGGAGTATAGTAAGATTTATTAATAAGGTTAGAAATAAATATTTTCAGAAAAATGTGAATGTTCTATACAGAAAACCCATGCACTGTTTCAAAATATATGAAAATGATTTTTCAAATGCATTATTTATGTAGAATGCATACAAAAATGAAAAAAGTAGTAAAAATTGTAAGATATAAAGCTCTTTTCTCCAGATATTATCATTTTACTTACTTTTCAGATTTTTTTTGTTATTGTATAGAAATGCCACCAATTTCTATACGTTGATTATATATCCTGCAACTTTACTGAATTCATTGATTAGTTCCAATAGTGTTTTGCTTGAGTCTTTAGGATTTTCTATATATAAGATCATTTCATCTGAAAATAATAATTTTACTTCCTTTCAATTTGTATGCCTTTATTTTTTGTCTTGACTAATTAATTGCTCTAGCTGGGACTTCCAGTAATATGTTGAATAAGAGTGGTAAGAGTGGACATTCTTGTCTTGTTCCTGATATAAGAGGTAAAGTTTTAATCTTCCACTGTTGAGCATGATGCTAGCTATGTGTTATCATATATGGCAGAGGTCACCAACCCCTGGGTCATGGACCAGTACTGGTCCGTGACCTGTTAGGAACCGGGCCACACTGCAAGAGGTGAGCAGTGGGCAAGTGAAGCTTCATCTGTATTTACAGCCACTCCCCATTGCTCCCCATCGCCTGAGCTCCGCCTCCTGTCAGATCAGTGGTGGCATTAGATTCTCATAGAAGCTTGAACCCTACTGTGGCCTGAGCATGTGAGGGATCTAGGTTGCATGCTCCTTATGAGAATCTAATGCCTAATGATCTGAGGTGGTCCCATCACCCCCAGATGGGACCATCTAGTTGCAGGAAAACAAGCAAGCTCAAAGCTCCCATAGATTCTTCATTATGGTGAGTTGTATAATTATTTTATTACATGTTACAATGAATAATAATAGAAATAAAGTGCACAATAAATGTAATGCACTTGGATCATCCTGAAACCATCCCTTCCCACCCCTGGTCCATGAAAAAATTGTCTTCCATGAAACCAGTCCCTGGTACCAAAAAGGCTGGGGACCGCTGATATATGGCATTTATTATGTTGAGGTATGTTCCTTCTATACCCAATTTGTTGAGGGTTTTTATCATGAAAGAATATTGAATTTTTTCAAATGCTTTTTCTGTGTCTATTGAGATGATTATATATGTGTGTGTGTGTATATATATATATACACACACACACATTTTATTTGTCATTCTATTAATGTGGTGTATCATATTTATTGATTTGTATCCCAGGGTTAAATCCCACTTCGTCATGGTTATAATCCTTTTAAGATATTGCTCAATTTGGTTTGCTAATATTTTGTTGAGAATTTTTGCATCTATATTTATCAGATAAAATGGTCTATAGTTTTCTTTTTTAGTAGTGTCCTTACCTGATTTTGGTATCAGCGTAATGCTGGCTTCTTAGAATGAGTTTGGAAGTGACCCCTCCTCTTCACATTTTGGAAGAGTTTGAGAACACTTGGCATTGATTCTTCTTTAAATGTTTCACAGAATTCACCAGCAAAGGCATTTAACCCTGTTTTTTTTTTTCTGTATTGAGAGGTTTTTGATTACTAATCCTATCTCCTTATTCATTATTGGTCTGTTCAGATTTTCTATTTCTTCCTGATTCAGTCTTGGTAGTTGTATGTTTCTAGGAATTTATTGACTTCTAGGTTATCCATTTGTTGGCATAAAAATGTACATAGTAGTCTCTTATGATCCTATGTATTTCTGTGGTATCAGTTGTAATGTCTCCTCTTTCATTTCTGAATTTATTTATTTGTCTTCCTTTTTTTCTAAGAAGTTAGTCTAGCTAAAGGTTTGTGAATTTTGTTTATCTTTTGGAAAAACCAGCTTTCAGATTTGTCGATCTTTTATATTGCTTTTCTGGTCTCTATTTCTTTATTTCCACTCTGATTTTTAAAATTTCCTTCCTTCTCCTAACTTTGGGCTCAGTTTGTTCTTTTTTGAGTTCCTTGAGGTATAAATTAGGTTGCTTATTTGAGATCTTCCTCTTTTCTTAATATGCACATTTATTTCTCTAAACATCGCTCTCAGAACTGCTTTGGCGGCATCCCATAGTATACTGTGTTTCCATTTTCATTTGTTTTGAGATTTTAAAAATTTCCCTTTAAATTTTTAAAATTTTCTTCTTTAATTCATCAGTTGTTCAGGAGTGTATTGTTTAATTTCCACATATTTGCAGAAATAAAGAAAACTGTCTCATTCACAATGGCATCAAAAACAATAAAATCTTAGAAATACATTTAACTAAGGAAGTGAAAGATCTATGCAATGAAAACTACAAAACTTGATATGAAAAAAATTGAAAAAGACAAAAACAAATGGAAGAATATCTTGAGTTTATAGATAGGAAGAATTAATATTGTTGAAATGGACATACTGTCCAAAGCCATCTAAAATTCAACACAATCCCTATCAAAATTCCAATGGCATTTTCCATAGAAATAGAATAAACAACCTTAAAATTTGTGTGGGATTACAAAGACCCTGGATAGCCAGAGCAATTCTGAGAAAGAAGGACAGTGCTAGAGGCATCACACTTCCTGATTTTGAAATATACTACGAAGCTATAGTAATTAAGACAATATGATAATGGCATAAATATATGCTCATAGATCAGTGGAACAGAATAGAAAGCTCAGAATTAAATCCCCACATATATATAGTCTACTAATATTTGATAAGGGAAACAAGAATACTCAAGGGGAAATAACTATCTCTTCAACAACTGGTGGTGGGAAAATTGGATAACCACAGAAAAATGAAATCAGACCCTATATTACACCCCTGACAAAAATTAACTTGCAATGTTTAAGACTTACATAAAACCTTATACCTTGAAACTCTTACAAAGAAACATATGGAGGAAGCTCCTTGATATTGGTCTTGGCAATGATATTTTGGATATTATACCACAAAGCACAAGCAACAAATGCAAAAATCAACCAGTGAGACTACATCAAACAAAAAGCTTTGCACAGCAAAATAATCATTTAACAAAATGAAAAGGCAAACTGTAGAATGGGAGAAGTTATTTGCAAATCATATATCAGATAAGGGTTAACATCCAAAATATATAAAGCACTCATATAAATTAGGAACAGTAACAACAACAAAACATTTGATTAAAAAATGGGCAGAAGAATTAAATAAACATTTTCCCAAAGACGACAACCAAATGACCAGCAGGTACATGAACTGATGCTCAACATCACTAATCATCAGGGAAATGCAAATCAAAACCACACGGAGATATTACACAACACCTGTTAGGATGACTATAATCAAGAAGACAAGAGATAACAAGTGTTGGCAAGGATGTGGAAAAAAAGGGAACCCTTGTGCACTGTTTGTTCAGCCACTATGTAAACTAGTATGGAGGTTCCTCAAAAAATTAAAAAGAGAACTACCATATGATCCTCCAATTCCACTTCTGGGTATATATCCAGAAGAAATGAAAACAGGCTATCAAATAGATATCTGCACTCCCTTGTTCACTGCAGTATTATTTACAATAGCAAAGATATGAAAACAACCTAAGTGTTGTCAATAGATGAATGGATAATGCCTGTGTTTCATTATACTATCAAGAGGATAGTGAAGGGCGCCCTGTGTCAAACATTGTGTAGCAACTGCAAAAGGCAACTTCCACCCCAAGGGCTGTGGGAAACAAAGGGAAGAAGTTGGAATCATTAAAATTTAGAAGCTGGGATAAAGTCCCTACAGAGCTGAAACTCATATATCTGAGGAAAAGGAACTGAGCGAGTGCTGCAGTTACTGGGTATGTATTTGTTGGGGATCAGTGATTCAACCACAAACACAAAGAATCTGCTCTTGCCAAATTGAAAAGGTGGTTCTCCAGCGACACTCAAGGGAACTTCAAGCAGAAAGCGTGCAGGAAGGGAGATCACAGGGAGCACCTATAGTACTTATTATTTTAATAATTAGATGTAATTGGCAGAAAAATACATCTAACATCCTCATATTTCAGTATAACTAAACATATTCATGTGTGTTATTTCTCTTTTTATCCAGTTCATTTTATATGACTTGCTGTTACTTTTCATCCTCAAACCTTCCCTGTTTTCCTTAGAATGGTCTTACTGTGCCACTTCGCTTTGGGTAGAACAGATTATTGTAGTTATGGTTAATTTTATTATGTTAATTTTTTAAACTCTTAAACTAGATTTGTAAATGAATTATGCACCACTATTACAATATTGCAAAATCTGACTATGACTATATATTTACCATTATCAGTGAGATTTACAATATATTTTTTATGTTTTATGTTGTTAGTTTGTGTTCTTTTTACTTCCATTCAAAGAACTCCCTTTAGCATTTCTTGTAAGGCAGGTGGTAATGAACTCCCTCAGCTTTGTTGAGTATAGAATTCTTGGTTGACTGTTATTTTCCTTCAATATTTTAAAATATGTCAACCTATTCTCTCCTGTCCTGAAAAGTTTAAATTGAGAAATCCACCCGCAGTCTTATGGGAGTTCCCTCTTATGTAACTTCTCTCTTTTCTCTTACTGTTCTTAAAATTCTTTCTTTGTCTTTGACTTTTGACAGTTTAAGTATAATGTGTCTTGTTGTAACCCTATTCAGGTTCAACTTATTCGAGATCCCTTGGGCCTCATGGATCTGGATGTCCATTTCTCTTCCCAGATTCAAGAAGTTTCCAGTCCTTATTGCTTTAAATATACTTTATGTCCCTTTCTCTTCTCTTTCTGGAATTCCCATAGTGGAAATATTGTTCATTTTTATTGTGTTCCATAATTTCTTTGGACTTTCTTCACTCTTTTTCATTCTTTCATTCTTTTTGCTCCTCTGACTGGGTAATTTCCAATGTCCTATCCTCCAGGTCATTGATTCCTTCTTCTGCATGTTTGAGTCTACTTTTGAAACTCTCTGTTAAGTTCTTGAGTACAGTTATTATATTTTCTTACTCTAGGATTTCTCTTTTTATTTATTTTTATGGTTGCTATTTCCTTATTGAACTTCTCATTTTGTTCATGCATTGTTTTCTTATTTTTCTTTAGTTGTCTGTCTGTGTTTTCTTGTAGTTCACTAAACTTTCTTAAAATGATTATTCTGAATTCTTTGTCTGACAGTTCATAGATCTCCATTTCTGTAGAGTGAGTTATTGGAGCTTTATTAGTTTCCTTTGGTGGTGTCATATATACCTGATTTTTTTGTGATCCTTGATTCCTTGCATTGGTATCTGTGCATTTAAGTAATCAGGCTCCTCTTCCAAACTTTACAGATTTCCTTTGGCAAAGGCAGTTCTTCACCCTCAGTTCAGTTTGGGGTTTCTGGGTGTGTTTGCTGGTAATGTCCTTGGGCAGGTGGGGCCTGCTATTATTGTCTATTTTGGGGCAAAGCAACTGTTTAAGCTTGAAGGATGGGGATGAGGGGGCATGCCACTGGCTGAAAAGAGTTGGATAGGACTGCTGGCTAGGTTACCTATCCAAGTGAGGCTGTAGGATGGGATCCACAGTTGCCTGGATTACCTGGTCAGGCTTACTAGATGGTTGGGACTGGGTATTATATTCAGTAATAGATGGGGCTCTGAATTAGCTTCCCTTCCTGGCAGGGCAGCAGGATGGGACCCTGAGCCTATACAAAATCAGGCCAGAATGTGCACTGAACTCCCTGGTCAGGTGGGACCACCAGTTTTGCTCTGCAAATGCAGAAGCCATGTGCTGTGCTCTCTGTTCCAGTGCCACTGTACATAGGGATGTTCAATGAACTATGCAGCTTCCTGTGTGCTCTAGTTAGTTTCCCTGGTCAGACAGGCTGAAGGCTGTATTCAGCGATGAGCAGGACTATAAAATAGACTTCCTGAATGAGCCTAGTGAGAGAAGCAGCCTTAAAGCTGGTAAAGCCCTTTGCTGTCTAACTCACATTGACCCTCACTCCAAGTTCCCACTGGCTTTGCTTTGCCAACTGTCAAGTCTGCCCACTCATCTCTTATGATGCTGGGTGGCACAGCTTCCAGGAGTTGTCTGCAGCCCTTCTGGTCAGATAAGGGCTGGAATATCCTCTCCACAGTGGGTGAGGTTGTGATTGAGCTCATTGCCTGGGTGTGAGTAAACAGGCTCTAAGGCTGGCAGAACTCCTTGATTGAGGTTCCAAATCAGGCACATCTGCACCCTGCAAAGTTCTCTGGGCAGAAAGAGTGTGCCCCTAATTTGGTTCTGCAGATGAGCAAAGCCATTGGTTAGGATTACCATTTGGGCATTGCAGGTATGAACTCAGTCAGCAAAGATCCACGTGCTGGTTATTGCAAGCTTGTCCCCTTTCTCCATCACAGTCAGATTCCCAGTGTTTGAGTTCTGCAGATTCCCCCAAAATCCCTGTGGTACAAGATCAGAGTAGGAGCTCTTGCAAAGCAACTCACAATGTTGGGGTGGTCTAGTTGTCCCACCTTGGTTCTCTTTTCTCAGTGGAGGAACCAGAGGTTCAGGGGAAACCTCTTTATATGAGGCTGCACTGGCCTGGGGGAGAGGCAATGTGTCAAAGTGTAGCTCCTTCTCTTTCCTTCTAATGAAGTCTGTCTTAGTCTCTGTGGTACGAGGGAATGCTTTAGCCTCACCACCATGTTCTAGGATATTCTCAGTGGTGTCTTGTTCTTGGATAGCTGTTAGTTGTTCTTCTTGTGAACAGACGCAAAGTCAGAAACAACCTATGTTGTCATCTTGGTGAGGATATTTATTATAAAACTTTAGTAATTAAGACAGTATATTATTGGCACAAGGGTAGACAAATATGCACATGCTCAGATGAAAGAGCCCAGAAACATACTTATGTTTCTATGGACACTTGCTTTATAACAAAGTTCACATGGCTAAAAAGAAGGAAAAGGACAAACTTTTCAACTGTGTTATGAAATTGGTTATCCCTATGTGGGGTGGATAGTTTAAGTGAATGCCTTTCTCTCTCCTACATAAAACTCAATTACAACTGGATTATAACTGAAAGGTACAACACTAAAAATTTTTAAATAAAATACAAGAGAATATCTTCATATGTTCAGTGGAGAGAAATACTTCTAAAATAAAAAGTTAGTCACAAATGGAAAGAAAGAGACATATTTGACCTTATTAATATAAAAAATGTTCATGAAAGGCCCCCATTAAAAAATTAAATATATTTACCAGGTAATACTGGGGAGATGATATTTGTAGCACATACATTCAAAAAAAGAAAGCTGCAAATGATTGAGTCAGATAACAAAAAAAAAAAAAAAAAAAAAATCGGTAACATCCTAAAACAGATGTTTCACAAAGAGGAAATATAAATGACTAATGCACATACTACTTTTCACAAGCCAAAGAGTTAAGATGAAATGCTTGATAATATTGTTTTAATTGCGGGTGTAGAGCAACCAGATCTCTCAAACATTACAGAGATTGGGTGGGGGTAAATAACCATTTAAGTTGAAGATAAACATTTTCTATGATCAGGGATTCCATTTCTAGGTATGTACTGTATAGAAAAATGTGATTTTTCAGTTTGTCTTTCTAGTACTATGTCCATTTCATCTAGGTTATCTAATTTGTTCACATACAATTCTTCATAGTATTCCCTTATGACTCTTTAAGCATTGTTTTAACCACATTTAATACATTGCCAAGTATTTTCTAAATGCACCTGTGATTTCTTCTTTGCCTTATTGACTACACTTTAGTATAATGTTATATAATTTGTGGATATCCCAATTTTCCTAATGTTACGGATTTCTAATTTAATTCCATTGTGGTCAGAGCACATATTTTGTGTTGTTTGAATGTTTTTAAATTATTGAACCCATTCTTTCTCAAAATATCCTTTCTTCTTTCTCTGTTTCTTCTCCTTTCGGACTCTCATTATGTGTACGTAGTGTGTTTGATGCTGTCCCACTTGTTTCTGTGGTTTTGTTTTATTCTTCATTCTTTTTTTCTTTCTGTTTTTCAGACTAAACTCATAACCTATCTTCAAGTTTGCTTATCCTTTACCTATCTGTTCAAATATGCTTGAGGCCCTTTAAATTTCAGTCATTGTATTATTAATTCTAGACTTTCAAATTTATTAAATATTTTTAAATTTCCATCTTTTAATTTGTTTTTTTAAAATGTTGAGGTTTTTTTTAACACTTTCCTTGAATTCTTTAGACATGGTTTCCTTTAGTTCAGAACAAAATTAATAGCTGATTTAAAGTCTTTGTCTAATAAGTCTAGCCTCAGGGCCTGCTCAGGGGCAGTCTCTATTGTTTTATTTTGTTTTGTTTCTCTTTTTTTTTCCATGTATGGACCATATGTTCATATTTTTCCATGTCTTTTTCTTGTTGTTCAAATTTTAAATAATACAATGTTTCAGCATTGGAAATCTGATTCCTCCTTCTCCTAAGGGTTTGTTATGTTTTCTTTTTGTTACTGTTTATGTGTGTTTGTTTAGTTATGTTCCTGAACTAATTATTTGAAGCATATTCTTTGTTACATGCAGCCACTGAAATCTTTGGTTAGTTTTGTGGTCAGCCTAGGAAAAGACAGAGGATTTTCTCAAATGTTTGAACCAGTAAGTCTCCCAGCCTTTGTGTATGGGTTCTGTTTTTGTGTTGTGGTATGCTTTTAATGCTCTGGTAGCTTCTTATGTTCATCTCATTCCCCAGATTTTCCTCTTAAGCTTTTGGTCAGCTTTCCTGTTTGACCCTACTTGTGTCACTGCCTTGGGCAGCTGCAATATTAAATATTTACTAAATATTTCAATATATGCCTTGGAGTTAGGGTTTTTCACATTGAGTACACTCTGAGTCAGGAAACATAAAGAGAAGCCCTGAGAACGAACATATCAGGGATCTGCCAAACAGACAAAACAATTTTTAAAAATCTGGAATGAGGATTTGCGGAGTGCCAAAACTGTTTTGGCCCCTCCAGTGACTGTTAAGCTTTTTGTTTTCACAGCTATTTTGGTTTTAAGGTTGTTGTTTCCCAAGGATACTGTGAAGCTCGTGAGAGGAGGATAGGAACAAGGTAAGTTAGGTAAAAACCTTTCTGTTCTTACCAAGATAAAGCTGTTTTTCTTGAATAAATGTTCTTGGAATTGTTGAAAGCATTTGATTAATTCCAAGAGTTCTGAGGAAGTTGAAGTTGACAATTTTTTTTCTTTTTTTAGTTTTCTTTCTGATTATTTAGAGAAGTGGATTTTCATAATTCTTTACCACACTACTGGAGAAATGTTTCATTATGAAATGCTTATGTGTGTGCATATATTTGTGTGCATATATATATATACACACATACATGTATATATGTAAACACATATATATGCTAATAAATATAAAATTGATTAAACAGTGTATTCTTTGTAACTTCATATTGTTAAGTATGTGTGTAATTGCATGTCAGAGGTAACAAAGACTGTTTGGCAAGCTTTTCAGGGTACTTATCACTAACTGTGGGGTTACTAGTGATCTTTTGTTTTTTTTTTCTTCTGTCGATTTTCTGCATTATCTTATTTTTTCTAAATAATAATGAATTATTTCTATACAATAATAAAATCAATAAACTTCTTTTTAATTTGAAAGTAAGGTGAATCTATTTTCCTTTTTTATCTTTAAAACTCCTTCAGTTGCATCTAACAGGTGGCTATAACTCCTGAATATATAGAGACTAAAAAAAAAAAAAAATTGATGCTGTAACTTTGCCCTAATTTGAAATTTAGAAAATTATTATATCATTAGACTATCTTTTTTGATTGAGTAGCCTTTTAACATCAAATTGAAGAAAAATAACTGAAAATCATAAAGTATGCCACAATTTTGAATAGTTAATTTTAGAGAATTAATAATATTTTGTGGCCAAGATGAGTTTTTTTTTTTTTTTTACAGTAAGTCCTTGTTGGTTATCTGTCTTAAATATAGAAGTGTGTACATGTCAATCCCCAACTCCCAATCTATCCCCCCGCTACTTCCCCCCCCAGTAACCATAAGTTCATTCTCTAGGTCTGTGAATCTGTTTCTGTTTTGTAAATAAGTTCATCTGTATAATTGTTTTTTTAGATTCCACATATAAATGATACCATATGATATTTGTCTTTCTCTGTCTGACTTACTTCACTTAGTATGATAATCTCCAGGTCCATCCATGTTGCTATAAATGGCATTATTTCATTCCTTTTAATGGCTTAGTAATATTTCATTGTATATATGTACCACTTCTTCTTTATGCATTCATCTGTCAGTGGACATTTAGGTTGCTTCCATGTCTTGGCTATTGAAAACAGTGCTGCAGTGAACATTGGGGTGCAGGTATCCTTTCGAACCATGTTTTTCTCCAGATATATGCTCAGAAGTGGGATTGCTGGATCATATGGTAGTTCTATTTTTAGTGTTTTTAAGGAACCTCCATACTGTTCTCCATAGTGGCTTTACCAATTTGCATTCCCACCAACGGTGTAGGAGGGTTTCCTTTTCTCCACACCCTCTCCAGCATTTATTATTTGTAGATTTTTTGATGATGGCCATTCTGACCAGTGTGAGGTGATATCTCATTGTAGTTTTGCTTTGCATTTCTCTATTAGCGATGTTGAGCATCTTTTCATGTGCTTCTTGGCCATCTGTATGTCTTCTTTGGAGAAATGTCTATTTAGGGCTTCTGCTTGTTTTTTGATTGGGTTGTTTATTTTTTGGATATTAAGATTAATCCCTTGTGGGTCACATCTTTGCGAATATTTTCTCCCATTCTGTGAGTTGTCTTTTCATTTTGTTTAAGGTTTCCTTTGCTGTGCAAAAAGCTTTTGAGCTTAATTTGTTTATTTTTGTTTATTTTTGTTTTTTTGTCCCATTTGTTCCCATTTGTCCCATTTGTTTATTTTTGTTTTTACTTCCATTACTCTGGGACAGGGATCAAAAAAGATATTGCTGTGATTTATGTCAAAGAGTGTTTTGCCTATGTTTTTCCCCCAAAGTTTTATAGTATCCAGTCTTACATTTAGGTCTTTAATCCATTTTTGAGTTTATTTTTGTGTATGGTGCTAAAGAATGTTCTAGACTCTACAGTCATAAATATATTTCTATAGCCAAAGCAGTACCTCGACCCAGCAGTATTGGTAGCCTGGATATTCTACCCTTGTTTGCTTGCTAGAGGTTACTTTCCTGATTTCTTCAGACTTATTGAACAGATTATCTCAAAATCTCATGAAGGGGATACCTTTCTTCAATCAGTAAATTTCTAATTGTCCCAAGAATATTGTGTTACAGCATTGTCAATATCACACATACAAATTGCAGAGCCTGTGATTCAAATGTTTACAATGTAACTATTTTAAAGGTCAGCGTTTGTTCCATGAGCTCCCACAGCAGAAACAGTGCCATGGAAAGAAGTGGAGTGAAACTGTAAGCCAGTTTTCAGCCCTCCTCTTACCTTTAATAATCGTATATAATAGTCTGTATTATTCACTTCCTAAAACAGAGTTTTAAATGTTTCCAGACAATGACAATCCATAGCAATATATTACATTTTTTCAGAACAGAAAATTGAATATTTTCTCATTTAAAGTTTTGAGAATAAGCCTTTATTTCACTGGGAATAAACTTCAGAAATTTTTACTTAGGCATGTAATAAATTAAGTATGATTAAAGGGGTAGTTACAGATTATTAATGCATACCAGGAACAAATTATAAAGTGGCTAACAAAGTAAATAATGCAAATGCAAAATTTTGTGTAAAATAATTATATACTCATGCATCCATTTTATTTTAAATGGATGCATGAGTATATAATTATTTATTTACACAAAATCCCACATAGGAAAATAATCATGAAATCCAATGATTATATGAAATAAAAAGGTCATGTGAATTCTTGTTTACTATATTTTACATCTATTTTAATGTCCTAGCGCTTTCTCTTTTATGACTATATCCTGATTCTACTTGCCTCAGTGATGATTTAGTTCAGTTCTTTCCCCTTGGAAGGCCTTTTATTTTGCAGATCCAGTCCTTCCTCCATTCCCTTTTAATGCTACCTGCTATAAGAAATGTTTCCTGATATACTGGAAACCCCTCCACACATCAGAAATAATCTCTTCTTCCTCTAAAACCCACTGCAATGCATATGCCTCTATTGAGTATAATATTTTAATGTCTTTTTAAATTTATTTATTGCTTCTACCAAATTATTAAAATCTTTAGGGCAAGAACTATGCCCTAACCCACCCAGCATAAAGCAGAGAACATCACATATAATAAATGTTTGGTTAATGTATAAATGGATTAACTAAAATACATTTTGTCAAAGGAATTATATAATAAACATATATAAGATTTTTTTCTAATTACTGACTGCCCTTTTAATGTTCACATAGTGTAATTTTGCATGGTTTTTGGCTGCCCAACTTCATTTGAATACTCCCCCTATGTTTGGTTAAAGTTTCCCAAAGGAAACTCCTCTGAAGAAAGCGGGGCCAGAATCTCCTTTTCCTAATATATTTCATCTCGGTTATAAACATGTGATACTGCCACTTATACTCACTGTATGAAAAGAAAGCAGCAACAGTAGGCAGGCTGGCATCCACTGTCCAGCATCACCATCATGAGCTTCATATCTGGGCATAGTGGGCAGGTACAATATAGTCTTAAGTGGAGTAACTCCCTCCTTGTCCCTGAATATATAGCCTCCAAGCCTAACTCTGATGATCTAGTACATTTCTGATCATCAGATCAAAAAACTTTTAGTGGATTCCTCAACTCCTTAAATTGTAAATTGGGTTCTGTTGCTTGCAACTGAAAATCTAATTAGACATATAGTTACTGACAGTAAGACTGACTCCAAAATACATAGTCCAAGGTGAAGATTTCAAACACAAAAAATAGAAACCAACACTAGAAAGTTTAAAAATGAGAAAACAAAACATTATAATGTTGTGTAGTTCCACATATCAGATCCCTCCCAACAAAAAGATGGCAAAACCTGTCTTAATTAAAAAATAATTAAACCTTTTAAGCAGTTTTCTTTATGGGATCCTTACTTGGCCCATTAATAAATGGCATTAAAACTAATGAAAGGAACAGTAAATTTGGTTATTTAAATAAATAATGGTTCAGGAGGACTACTAGCTGTGAGGTTGTTCAGAATAAAGATAAAAAATTCATTGATATTTTTGTCCCATTACTTTGTTAATAAGGCATACCCAAGGTAGCGGTTTTACACATTATAGAAGCCCTTGTGAAAATTCTGGTGAAATTTTGCATTTGAGACCAAGGTAATTAGATACCTTTTCTCTGAACCCATCTCTATATCAATTAATAAATGTGTAGCTATGTAATACTATATATATTTCCAAGACTGAGATCTATTTAGCTTAATCATTATTTTAAAATTACAATTGCCACAGAATATAAAATCAAGTATTTTCTTCTGCGATTGATTATATTTTATTTAGTTTCTTCTTTCTTTATCTGAATGGTTATAAGTGCAAGAGAATATAATAACCCATCCTTTAAACTTTTAAAAATTCCTTGGATTGTGTGGTCTTACTCTTTCTTCCTTCTATTTTCTCTCCTAAGTTTTGCATTCTTTTATCAATTAGCCTTGCCTTTTTTGTAGTAGAAAACATTTATTTATCTCTGATCATCAAAATTAGAATCCTATTTCTCAGTCATGTTTTATTTTCCACCACAATTTATACCACGTATTGACCATCTTTCTTTTCTCTTTCACTCACTTGAATAGCCTATCTTATATGCTCTCCTCCAGGCAACAGTGGCATTGGTTCTTAGAGTTGAAAACTATCTCAATTCTTTAAGTTATTGTTAGAAAAATGAGTTCCTTTGCAGATGTTGTATTACTTAGTAAAAATGATCCTTTTTTCCAGAAATTAGATTTAAGAAGTAATTTAATGATGAGTTTACTCTAATATTTTGCCATCTGTATCCAGTGTTTATTCCTATTAAACTTGACCCCAAGTTTACCATTTTTACTAAAATGGCTCATTTTTTAAAATAACTTTGATAGATTACAAATCAACCGTGAAGTGATGGGAAACAAGTAATTAGATGAGAACAAAAGTGAAAATAAGAAAGAAATGTGCAGTGTTAAAATGTAATTTTTTTTAAAATTAGTGAATTAAAGTGTTTGATATTTAATCAACTTTTAAGATAGGTTATCATAAAATCATTAAGAGGTTCTTAACTTGTATTGGTGAAATTGTATAGCGGGTCATAGTTCTCTGTAATTAAAGTACTCTACAGGATTGTATAGTTCACAGGAATTTTAAAACTAAAAAGTTGGAATTCTCTAATATTGTTTAATGGAAGAGGAGACTATACTAGTGTGAAATTATTGAGCTTAGAGTCTGAACAAGTGTATTGAAAATCCGACAGCACCACTTAAAATCTATAAGCCTTAGTTTGTAAAACACAGATTGTAAAATACAGACTGTAAAATACAGATGGTACTTCTTTTTAGTTGCAGCACACTGGAGATGAATATGACATAATTCATAGGAATGCTATGAATCTCAAATAAGATACAGATGATGAAATTGTATTATAAATTATAAAGGCCTATAAAAGTGTAAAGCAGGGTGGCAATTTTTTTTCTGTAAAGGGTCAGATAATATTTTTGACTTTGCCAGCTTTAGAGCCTCTGTTGCAACTATTCAACTCTTTGTTATAGCCCCCAAGCAGCTATAGACAGCATGTAAAGGTCTAATTGTGTTGTGTTCAGTAAGCTTTATTTATGGACACTGAAATTTGAATTTCAAATAATTTTTGAAAATTTTTACAAAATTTTTATTCTTATTTTTTATTCTCCTTTATAAACTCTCCCCTCCCCCGCACCCATAATTCAGAACTGTAAAAGTAGTCTTAACTTGCAAACTAATGAAAATACCCAGTGGCTCTTTGTCTTTGGGCTGCAGGCTGTAGTTTTGCTGACCCCTGACATAAAGTATTATAAATGCTGATCTACTAACTTACCATTACCTCTTCATACCTTTAGAATATACAAAAATCAAGTTTTCTGATTCAATCCAATAATTATTTGACCTTAGTATGTGTCACACACTGCTTTATGACAATGGAGGCCACAAAACCAAATAAAGTGACCCTACTTTTAAGAAGATTATAACAATGCAGTTGGGAAAACAGCAGTGAAAGCAAGGATGTAAAGCAGAATATGATATGTTATAAAATATGTTATATTTAAAATATAATAAGAATATGAAAGGACTGACACTGGAAAGTTTAATTTCCATTAAATAAATTAAGAGCTAATGGCATAAAAACTGGCCTTTTTGGTCTCATCCTTTCAAATGTTTCTTTTATTTAGTGATTAAAGTAGTATTTCTAGACTTTGATAGTCCTCTTCCTCAGTAAATTACTCTTTTCAGTCTGATATTTGAAAACATCTATCACTTCTTAATTCTACAAAATTTCAAATCTTAAATAATTTTGAATTTTTTCTGCTGTGATAGGGTGGTGACTAGTTGTATCATTTCTGCATCCTGCATGGTGTTAAAATTCTGTTAATATGAGGTGATGAATTATTTTAGATACAATAGAAGTAAATACTGACTTTCCACTAGAATGGGAACTACATAATTTTATACATCTGACATAATATCTATTTCAAAGTAATAATGGAAAAATATATTGATGGTAAATAAATATATTAAGGAAAAAATATATATTAATGTATTATAATTAATATATTATATATTTATAAATATATTAAGGAAAATATAACACAATTAATCACCATTTACTAGTCTGATTTTTTAATAAAACATTCAAAATTCATAGGCATACCATAGAAAGTATAAGTTATAATATTATTCATAATAGGGATATTTTTCTGCCAACCTTGAAATGACATTGTCTTCAATTCTAGCTCTTAAAATAATAGTGGTAGATAAGATGCTGATAGTACATAGAAAATAAGTGAATAGTAAATAAGTTTTAAAAAGTAAATAAAATTACAACTATGTACTATACAGAAAAAAATGGGTATTTATTTTTCAAAGCAAGAATCTGAGAATAAGCTGGCTAAGTATGCAGTCACACAGAGTTTTGCTTTTCAGTAATGCCAAGTAGTTGAATAAAACAGCAAAGAAATGAAGGAGATGGCTAATTAATGCAAGTTCATTGCAAAAAATGTACTTGTGAAGACTGAACATTAACTGGAATAGTTATCATGCTGATGATAATGATTAGTGTAATAAAGCATCAAAATTTTATGTAATTTCATATTTATTTTTATATAAGCTTCTTAGATAAAATACTCTAAGATATAATTGCCTATCCCCAATTCAGAGATGTTCAGTTACTTATCTGAGTTCACACAAACAGTAATTTGTAAACTTTGGATTTATGTATAGGTTAAACAGAGGCCAAAGGCCATGTTTGTAAGAACTTTTTTTCAGTCCCAGCATCACTATATTCTATGGCTAAACACTGGGATCTTAGAATAAATTTTCCATTCAATAACTACACTAGTTATGTGAATTAACCTAGATAAAAAATAAGCTAAAACATGTATCATTATTCATCTAGCCCAGTGTTTCTCAAAGTTTGTTCCAAGAGTAACCCACAGTTTAACTGATATAGTCTACCTAAACTCTCACATTAGACTGAAACAGATTATTCTGGGGCCAGAAATACTGTTTTAAAAGATACTGCAACTGACTCTTACAAATGTCATTTCTTAAGAATGTAAGCAGCATTTGTTCAAATGTGGATGGGACAGATTCTCTGGTGATAATTCAGCATAGACTTTAGGATTATCTAGGTAAGGGTAGTGCTGATATTCAATTGACCTTTCAGTAGTAAAATCACTGACTTTTTTTCCCCACAAAAATGACTTTATGATCCCATAATGTGAATGCGAGCAGTAAACTACTGAAAATTGGGATTTCTGTTTTTTATTCTCCAGACAAATTGCTATAGATAAATACAGTAAAATTTTCTGGTAAATGAAAATATACCTGTGAAATTAGACAAGTAAAAAATGGAATATAAGATGTTTATGGAATTTTAAGTGTGAAAGCATATCTTGCACACAATTTTGAGAGGAGACAACTGAAATAATGTTTTAATTGATTACATAGTTCATAAAAGACAGCTCACTTCTTAAACTCCTAAGTCTCCATGGGCTTCAATCTCTTCAACTTTAAGATCAGGCCAGGGTTGTTCTAGGGGGTATCTATAAATCCCATCAGTTTTTATTACCAGTGATTCTATGACTGAACCAACCCCGAGTTTTTTTCTCCTTTCTTCTCCTAAATCTCCATAAGTTAACTAGATATTCCCCTGATTTAAGTAGCTAGATTATTAACCTTTCATATGAAGAACTAGTATTTGTTTAGTATCACAAGAATTTTTCTTCCCTGTGTTCATAGCAACGCTAGCTGGAAATGCTTGAGGATCTTGACCCTTTTGATGAATACAGAGCACTGAAATATCTGCATTTTCATTATATTTATGATAACATAAATGAAACAGTGTCAATTATTGGGTATGAATAAATACACTAATTTAAGCTAGATAGTTAATGATCGATTCTTCACAGTAGAGTACCATGTGTATCTATTGCCTGCTTTAGGGCATTAGATTTCTGAAAGAATGCTTTGCAACTGAAGAAGAGCCCTAGAACTTAAAATTTTTTAAAGGGGAAAAAAAAAAGCTTATCTAAAACGTCTACATTTTGCTGCTTGAGGCTAACTTCACCTTCCTTGAGAGGCCCAATTGATACTTTGGACGTTTTGTTGAAGGCATCTTCCAAAATTGTTACACAGGTGGAATCTCCACTGACAAGAATGGGCATTTGGCAAAACAAGCATCAAAGACCATGCCCCAGAGAAAAAAGCCAAGGAGCTTGACAAGCCTTACAGAAGTTTGGGCAAGAAAATAAACTACCCGTCAATCCAACTGGATACAACTGTAACAATGACTCTTCTACAAAATGTGGTTTTGTCAAATTCTACCTGTGCTAAACAGTTTCCATTTTGTTCCTATTGTATCAGATGTACAAAGAGTCTTATGTGTTCCCATAAAAACTGAATGTAATGCCACATTTTATAAATGTTTTATAAGACCTAGTAATATTATTAAGTATTTTTTAAGACTAGTCCTGGGTATTAGCTGTCATTTTGAAAAGTGCATGGCAGAAATCTGATTTATAATGCTGTGTGAAATTTAATCTGATGTGTGAAATTATAGAAACCATATAAAGTCTAAATATAAATAGATTTTAAATGTTACTCTTCCTAGTAACCTTCATATAAGATTATCAGCCTTTGTAATTATACCAAAAGCTATTTTAAAAGTCTGTTTATCTATGCTACATAAGATGCAAATGTACATCTGTCACTGTCATTTGCATTAAAATTGATAATATAGTTTATCAATATGTGGCTAAAAGTCCTTTTAGACTGAAAAATTGAGAAGTTCATTTTAAAGTAAATGGGTTTGAATCATTGGTACTCTGCCTTCCTGACTTTCTATATATTAGAAACATCCTATCTGAGATGGTGCGGAGTAGTGTGATCTTCTAGGTTGTTTACAATCCAGCAGGTGGCCATTATGAATTGATAAAAATAGTGCCAAGATTTCTGAATTCATTGACAGCTTCTGATCTCTTATTATCTCTGGAGATTTGCTAACCTTTAGAATAGATTTAAGCAAAGTCCCACAAGCTGGATCAAATAATAGTACAAAAAATTCATTAATAGGTCACCTTTAGTTTTTATTTGATATTATTGTATGCTGGCCTAACATTCCTTTTTTCTTGCTAAGTTATTTAGCTAGTATCACCAATTTACAAAATCAGTTTGATTAATAAAAATAGAGAAGAGCTAGTCTTTTCTTTAAATATCAAGTGAGTATGTGTCTACAATGCCAGATAATTGTTACCTTAAAGAATAAGAAGTGTTTTAAAAGCAGAGGGTAGGAGCTCCAGTGGCGCAATCGGTTAGCGCGCGGTACTTATATAAAAGCAGAGGGTAAATATCAAGAAAACAAATTCTGAGAAGATCTGCAGAATGGATAGTCAGTAGGTGAGTACAGAACATCAGATAATTCAGAAAAGCAATGATTTAAAAGTCACGCTTAAAGATCTCCTGCACCTATCGTTATTGTAATGATTAAAATTCAAAAGATTAAATTTTTAGGAGTTTTCCCAAGGGCATTTGAGCAATTTTTAAATGAATTATTAAATACACAAAATATACCATTCATTTTCCTTGCCAAAAGAGACATACTGTACGCAACTACAAGTTCCCTTTATCTCCTGTTCCAAGTCTCTTTCCCTCCTATCCAGAAGTAGACTCTCCTAAATGTTTAGTAGAGACTGATTCGGGTCCTTACTCTGCATTAATATAATGTATGCATTTATGTGATATATCTATTGATATTCTATATCGATATATTTTAAAAACATAAATGAGGTCCTTTTCATTGTAACATTGCATAACTTGCTGTTTTCACTTGTTAGTATATGTAAATAATGTGTTAAACAAACATTATGTGGGATTGTAATCAAAATATAGCTTTTTTTTTTTCCTCTCCCTTTTTCTTTAAAATTCGTTCTCTGAGGGTGAATATACCCTGCAGCTTGATGAAGATTTAGACAGAACCAAGACTGAGCTGATCATTCTCTGATGATAAAATATGCTTTGTTCACTTTCTCATAAAAAATTCTTAATTTTGAAAATAACATATCCAGGCCTATGTGATAGTCAACATTTTGCAATTGTTTAGCTTTAAATTTTATCTTAACCATTTGGGATTGGCCCAGGCTGAAGCTTCAGGGGAAAGAAAGCAGGATGCTTCTGTTTTCTTAATACAAACTTAATACCTCCAAGCTCATCTCTTCCCCCACTGGCCAGCTGCAAATCCAGCCAGCCATTTGTCAAGTAGGGGGAGGGAGGAGATGAAAGGAGATTGACAGTTCTTATTTGGCTTTGCAGTTTGAATTCTCTGAGACTGACAGATAATTAAATATGACTCTTTGCCTCCTGGCACACTTTCCTGGGCATTTTATAGGCTCCCAGCCGGATGCCTCTCTTGCAATACTCTTGACTAATGTGAGGCATCTTGGAGCTCTCTGAGTCATTTATTTTAGCCTTCCTTCCCTCCTGGACATTTAGTTGTTTACCTCCATCTCTATCCACTGAGGTCTCCCCTCAGGCAGCACTCTTAGACAAGATACAAGGTGATTCCACATCCGTGCTCTCTCTCTTACATGCCCCAAAGCTGATCAAAAGGAAGAACTTGGGGTCCCCTTATACCTACAAATGCTGAAATTGCAAGGGTAGTAAGAAAAACCCTCTAGCTGTCATAGTGTAACACACCATCTTCCAGATTGCAGAAAAACACTTCTAAAGTTCTCCCAGTGGTTCTTTTTATAGCGACCTTCAAAAGGCTTGGGGGTAAAAAGCAGCATCATACTCCTTAAATGCATTTACTTCTGGACCAGCTAAAAATAGATGGAATTGTTGGATCCTGGGATGTGCACATTTTACATTGTCATAGAATGTAGTAAATTATTTCACTAAATGATTTTGTTAATTTATATTAGCAACATTTGAGAGTGTCTATTTCCTCATATTCTTGATTTATTTATAAATTTATTTATTTAATTTTTTTTGCATTTTCATTAGGGTAACAATTCCTAAGTCCTCCATTACAGTTAAAAAATTGAATATTGGTGAAAAATAAGAAAACAATATTAATAGTTACTCTGTTTTTTTTGTGAAGTGAGAATTTGTTCTCTGTAATTTGTATGATGCTATATTAGTCACTCTAAAATGCTATCAGTTTTATAGCTATTTAAAAATAACATTTAGGAGGACCTTCAAGATGGTGGAGGAATAAGACATGGAGATCACCTTCCTCCTCACAAATATATCAAAAATACATCTACATGTGGAACAACTACTACAGAACACCTACTGAACACTGGCAGAAGACCTGAGACTTCACAAAAGGCAAGAAACTCCCCATGTACCTGAGTAGGGCAAAAGAAAAAAGGAAAAACAGAGACAAATGAATAAGGACAGGACCTGCACCTCTGGGAGGAAGCTGTGAAGGAGGAAAAGTTTCCACACACTAGGAAGCCCCTTCACTGGTGGAAACGGGGGTGGGGTGGGAGGGGGGAAGCTTCGGAGCCACAGAGGAGAGAACAGCAAAAGGGGTGCAGAGGGCAAAGCGGAGAGATTCCAACACAGAGGATCAGTGCCGACCAGCACTCACCAGCCCGAGAGGCTTGTCTGCTCACCTGCAGGTGGGGCAGGTGGGGGCTGGGAGCTGAGGTTCAGGCTTCGGAGGTCAGATCCCGGGGAGAGGACTGGGGTTGGCTGTGTGCACACAGCCTGAATGGTGCTAGTGCACCACAGCTAGCCGGGAGGGAGTCCAGGAAAAAGTCTGGAACTGCTGGAGAGGCAAGAGACCATTGTTTTGGGGTGAGGAGAAGGGATTCAGAGCACTGGCTAAACAAGCTGCAGAGATGGGTGCTAGCCGCGGCTATCAGCACGGACAACAGAGACGGGCATGAGATGCTAGGGCTGCTGCTGCCGCCACCAAGAAGCCTGTGTGCGAGCACAGGTCACTCTCCACACCACCCCTCCCGGGAGCCTGTGCAGCCCGCCACTGCCAGGGTCCCGTGATCCAGGAACAAGTTCCCCGGGAGAACACATGGCACGCCTCAGGCTGTTGCAACGTCAGGCTGGTCTCTGCCGCCACAGGCTTGCCCAGCATTCTGTACCCCTCCCTCCCCCCGGCCTGAGTGAGACAGAGCCCCCGAATCAGCTGCTCCTTTAACCCCGTCCTGTCTGAGCGAAGAACAGATGCCAGAGGGTGACCTACATGCAGAGGCGAGGCCAAATCCAAAGCTGAACCCCAGGAGTTGTGTGAACAAAGAAGACAAAGGGAAATTTCTCTGAGCAGCCTCAGGAGCAGCGGATGAAATCTCCACAATCACCTTGATGTACATTGCATCTGCGGAATACCTGAATTGACAACGAATCATCCCAAAACTGAGGCAGTGGACTTTGCGAGCAACTGTAGACTTGGGGTTTGCTTTCTGCGTCTAATTTGTTTCTAATTTTATGTTTATTGTAGTTTTGTATTTAGAGCTTATTATCATTGGTAGATTTGTTTATTGATTTGGTTGCTCTCTTCCATTTTCTTATATATATATTTTTTTTATTTTCATTTTTCACTTTTTGTGAGTGTGTATGGGTATGCTTCTTTGTGTGATTTTGTCTGTATAGGTTTTCTTTTATCATTTGTCCTAGGGTTCGGTCTGTCCATTTTTTTCTTAGTATACTTTTTAGCACTTGTTATCATTGGTGGATTTGTTCTTTGGTTTGGTGGCTATCTTCTTCTGTTTTTTAAATTACTTTTTAATTTTTTATACTTTAATAATACTTTTTTATTTTAATAACTTTATTTATTTTATTATTTTCTCTTTCTTTTTTTTCTCCCTTTTCTTCTGAGCCATGTGGCTGACAGGGTCTTGCTGCACTGGCCAGGTGTCAGGCCTGAGCCTCTGAGGTGGGAGAGCCGAGTTCAGGACATTGGTCCACCAGGGACTTCCTGGCCCGGCGTAATGTCAATCGGCGAGAGCTCTACCAAAGATCTCCCTCTAAACGCTAAAACCCAGCTCCACTCAACAACCAGCAAGCTCCAGTGCTGGACACCCTATGCCAAACAACTAGCAAGATAGGAACACAACCCTACCCATTAGCAGAGAGGCTGCCTAAAATCATAATAAGTTCACAGACACCTCAAAACATACCACCGTATGCAGTCCTGCCCAACAGAAAGACAAGATCCAGCCTCATCCACGAGAACACAAGCACCAGTCCCCTCCACTAGGAAGCCTACACAACCCACTGAACCAAACTTACCCACCAGGGGCAGACAGCAAAAACAATGGGAATGAAGAACCTGCAGCCTGTGAAAAGTAGACCTCAAACACAGTAAGTTAAGCAAAATGAGAAGACAAAGATACACACAGCACATGAAGGGGCAAGGTAAAACCCCACCAGACCAAACAAATGAAGAGGAGGAAATAGGCAGTCTACCTGAAAAAGAATTCAGAGTAATGATAGTAAAGATGATCCAAAATCTTGGAAATAGAATAGACAAAATACAAGAAACGTTTAACAAGGACCTAGAAGAACTAAAGAGCAAACAAACAATGATGAACAACACAATAAATGAAATCAAAAATACCCTAGAAGGAATCAATAGAATAACTGAGGCAGAAGAACGGATAAGTGACCTGGAAGATAAAATAGTAGAAATAACTACCGCAGAGCAGAATAAAGAAAAAAGAATGAGAAGAATCAATGACAGTCTCAGAGGCCTCTGGGACAACATTAAACGCACTAACATTCGAATTTTAGGGGTCCCAGAAGAAGAAGAGAAAAAAAGGGACTGAGAAAATATTTGAAGAGATTATAGTCAAAAACTTCCCTAACGTGGGAAAGGAAATAGTCAATCAAGTCCAGGAAACACAGAGAGTCCCATACAGGATAAATCCAAGGAGAAACACATCAAGACATATACTAATCAAACTATCAAAAATTAAACACAAAGAAAAAATATTAAAAGCAACAAGGGAAAAGCAACAAATACCATACAAGGGAATCACCAAAAGGTTAACAGCTGATCTGTCAGCAAAAGCACTGAAAGCCAGAAGAGAGTGGCAGGACATTTTTAAAGTGATGAAAGGGAAAAACCTACAACAAAGATCACTCTACCCAGCAAGGATCTCATTCAGATTCGATAGAGAAATTAAAACCTTTACAGACAAGCAAAAGCTAAGAGAATTCAGCACCACCACCAAAGCAGCTTTACAACAAATGCTAAAGGAAGTTCTCTAGGCAGGAAAAACAAGGGAAGGAAAACACCTGCAACAGCAAACCCAAAACAATTAAGAAAATGGTAATAGGAACATACATATCGATAACTACCTTAAATGTAAATGGATTAAATGCTCCAACCAAAGGCATAGACTGGCTAAATGAATACAAAAACAAGACCCATATACGTGCTGTCTACAAGAGACCCACTTCAGACCTAGGGACACATACAGAATGAAAGTGAGGGGATGGAAAAAGATATTCCATGCAAATGGAAATCAAAAGAAAGCTGGAGTAGCAATTCTCATATCAGACAAAGTAGACTCTAAAATAAAGACTATTACAAGAGACAAAGAAGGACACTACATAATGATCAAGGGATCTAACTGGCATTAATGGCTTTAGAGATTTTCTTAAAAATCTCTATGAACATTCTATGACAGGAGGTCATCTGAGAGTCTTAAATCTCAGATACCCTTACATTAAACATAACATATATTAAACTTATACAGAGAAAGAGAATGTATAATTTGGTTAATGTAATAGAGATCAATTTCTTCCTATTGGGGCCTGAATTGTTTCCCAGTAGCTCCCTTTCACGTCTCCTTTTTTCCCTCTTATCCTATCATTTTTTCACCACTCAAAAATAAATTTTGTAATATTTAAACAAGGAAACACGAGCATGTATGATGCTCCCTATTCTGCATTGCTGTTACTTCTTTGTTTAACCATTTATTTGTTTCAGGTGCTGTGGTTTAAAGGGGCGTTTGCACTGAAGTATACCCTGGTGAGCACCCCAATGTGAACGCAGGAGAGCACAGGCACAATGCCATAACTACACAAAAAGGAAGCAAGTGGGCAAAGTGCACCCTGCAAATCTGCAGAATGACAAGAAAAAGATCATTTCTTCATCTGTGGCAAGCTTTTTTTAATCTAGAAATCAGATTTTATTGGGAAAAACAGTTCATGACCGTAACAATGATTTTCTATATTTCTTTCCCATATATGGATAGAAATGCTTACAGAGAACGTAGGAGGAATTTTCTCATTGAGTTTATATTTAAACATATTGTCCCCAAATTAGCATTTTGACTTAATGACAGTACAAAAATAAGACATATTCTTCCTTTATGTTTGATCAGAATAAAAAGTAATATGAAGAAACGTATTTTTACAACTAAAGTATAAAGAGTGTTGTAGGTGTATATATCTGTTTCCCTTAAATATAATCTAAACACAGGACTAACATTTCTCATTAGTCTCCTAAAATGCATTTCAGTTACCTATTAATGCTGAATGCCTCTACTTTGTATATATACAAACACATATGCATTACAGACACATGGGTGGCTAAAATAAATAAATCTAAGAAATCCTCAAACATGTTCTAGGAATATAATATTATTTTGATATCATTAAAGACTTCCAAATTTTTTAAAATTATACTACAGTACTTCCATTTAACTCCATACTAGCTAAGTGGATTAAGCTCTTTGTAATGCTTTGTAAATAAGAAAGCCAATAATTAACTCTTTTTTTTAACTATTTATACTCACTTTATATTGCAAGGCGATAGCCATAAGTAGAAAAAGTGTTATTTTATTTACTTTGCACAGTATTTGAGATCTGTTTTATCAGTGAAAAAAAATCCATTAGATTACCCTTCATAGTACAATTTTGATAGAGGGAAAAATATGTTCAGCTTTTAAAAGTTTCCCAGGTATTTATATGCTCAGATAAGCACAAAAGTACTTTTGTTTAAGATCTCCTACATGACATGTAAATGGTCTTTATAAAGAAATGCTTGATTTGCTCTATTTGAAATTAAATTCTTGTGACTTTTTTTGTCAGTCTGCTAGATAGGAACATGGCATCTGACATATTGAATCAGTCCATTGCTCCCTCAAGTAGACTATTTTGCTTCCAATAATAGTCTATAAAATGAGACTTGAGAGAAAAATAAAGTATATTGCACACTGTGAATTTTGAAAGAGCTTACCTAATGTTCTTGATTCAGCCTCACGTAGGCATTTCACTGTGAACTTTAAGGTGAGAGCAATGCAAAATTTTCACATTTCCTTTACCATGGAAGTACTTCAAGTGAACTTCTTATTTCTAACTAACAGCAATTAATGTGGTAAACTTTTGTTATTTTTAGTAGATTGTACATTTATAATGTTATAAAAGTGATAATTTAATGTGGAACTATATATCCAGTAAAAGTCTGAAGTACAATAGTTGTTTTGATGGTGATTATTTTTTTGGAAGTGCTTTTGCAGCTCTAAATAGGTTGGGTTGTTCTAAACTGAACAGTGTTCTTTTCAGCTAATCTTTTTTATGACTAAAAAGTTGGCTGCTACTTCAACATTATCAAAGAGCATCTACCTACCTTACTTATAAGAAAGCCTTAAAATATAGGTAGGAAATTGAGGAATATATGTTTAGGGCAATCTTAATATGTTTATCTCCTAGATATGGCTGATGCATGTTTATTTCAATAGCAAGAAACTACATTAACCTAAAGTTGAAAATATTTCCATAGTTTATACTGACACCAAGATCAATCATACCCCAACCCAGCTCAAGGAGCACTGAATTATAGATCCTGGAAGCTGTAGCAAAGTGACTTCATTTATCATATTATGGTCACAAAAATGAATATTTCACAATATCTCAGTTTGAGAGCCAAGTCAAAGAATAACAGATACTTATATGAAATACATGAGAAATAATAGAGGTTATGTATCCATTCATTATAGATTTTTGAAAACTGTATATGATGTTTTCCCAATAATTTATATTGGGTCAGACATAATACTTTTTACTTTGTCTCCTCCTTAATTCAGGTACAGAAAGTAATTATTATGAATACAGAATTAATTTTTCCCATGGAATTCTTGGAATAAAAAAATCAAGATTTTTTTTTCCCTAGAAATTACATTGTACTATCATGCTCTGCACTTCCATTCTTAAGGTCAGGGAATCTGAGAACACATGATTGTTTCAATCATATTACTTTGGGTGAAGTATGGTAACAACCAGATACCGATCAAGAGAAAAAGAGCTGGCACATTTAAAGGTTCAATATACTCACAGTTCCCTGGGGAGAGCACAGCAGGCAGGGCCACTCAGGGAAAGCACTGGAGTGTTCCACAGGCAGAGAGAGACGGGGGAACTGTGGGCAAACACCTTTTTAGTGGTTTCTGTGGAAAGAAAAGGAAGAAGCAAGGCAAACAGGTTCAGAATTGATTCACTATGTTTGAAAGTAGCACCCCCATGATACTCATATTCACTGTGACTGTTAGAGCATATAGTTTAAAACTATCTGAGGACTCCGTATATCTATGAGTGAGTCATAATGTGGTTAAGGGTAGCTAATAGTCCCCTAGGTGGATGTTAAAGCATCCATTTGCAGAAATTAAAAGTATGATTAACACAATGATATACCCATCCTTAAATATCATTATTGTTCTAATGAATATGAATATAATTCACATATAAATTAGAAATACAATTTATTCATGCATTTTAAATAAGCTTTTATCTGCTCCATGCATTGTTGTAAATAAAGGTTCCTTTCCACTTTTACTATCATTTTTTCAACTTGTTTTACAAAAATGCCCATGGAATTTCTGCCTCCCACTAAAGAAAATGTAAAGGCTAGATTAGATAATTGTGTGAAAATTTTCCAATATTTTAAGAAAATCTATTTCTTATTAGCAGATTCTTCCTGGGTCCTGGGTGAACTGTGACTTTTTTCAACTGATATATAGATGACCTCTTATATTATTCTGAAAAACTTTTAGTCTATTTGTTTCTCGATATAAGAGTTACCTTTAAAAAGTCAATATAAAAGTGACTTCACTTGCATTAATATATGAAATATTGTATAAAAAATTCAGATTAAATTAAAAAGAACTAGTGTTCATTAATCTTTCCAAAATAGAAAACTGAAGTAGGGACCAATAGGGCACCCAGAGTTTTTGTTTTCTTTCTCTTTCTTATCTCCCATTCTATCAATTTCCATATATCACTTGGCAATTGGTTTAGATAGAGATATTCAGCAGAGAAGTAAATAAGGATGTAGTACCTTAAGTACTAAATAAGGCAACTCATTCCATTGTTATTCATTCATTCCAACTTATTCTCTCCTATGACTTCCAGACTATATCATCTGAACTAGTCACCATTTTCTTGAAAAGAAGAATATCTTAATAGCCTATAGCATTTAAATTTTATCAGTGCATATGTTTTGGGTCCTCAGGCAAATTCTAAGGAGATTGAGTCTGATCTATCTATAAGACTTGTTATAATCTGGAGTCAATCAGCTTTCTTTACATACATGCATGCTTCCCTTGTTCTCAGACTGTCTGATTCCCCATTCACTTCCCACTCCCCACTCTCTTCCTATCTTGGAAGGCTAATGTTCATCATTCAGGCCACAACTAAAATGTCAACTCTTCAGAATCAACCTCCCAAACTACTTGCTCTATAGAAGTCCCCTTCTGTTTTCTATCGTGGCACCCTATTCATTTTCATTATGATATCATAATTTTAGATATTGTTCATATGTATGTCTTTTGTTTGTTTGTTTCTTGATATAGTCTTCCTCACAAATGAAAAATTCCATATATCAGGAAGTGTTTGCAACACTGAATACGAGGCTTAGCAATGTGCTTGACTTTAACTACATTAATTTTGAATTGATGAATGAAAGTTACTGAAATAGTTGGTGTGGGGAAAAGGAAAGAAGTAATCTGATTATTTGAGGGATGCAGTTATTAGTCTATATTTATTTATTAGATGGAACAAATCTATTAAAAGATCTTCTAAAGATATTTCTTCAAGACTACAGAAAGTACAGGTCAGCAATTCTTTTTTTTTTTTTAAACATCTTTATTGGAGTATAATTGCTTTACATTGTTGTGTTACTTGCTGCTGTATAACAAAATGAATACGCTATACGTGTACATATATCCCCGTATCCCCTCCCTCTTACGTCAACCTCCCACCCTCCCTATCCCACCCCTCTAGGTGGTCACCAAGCACTGAGCTGATCTCCCTGTGCTATGCTGCTGCTTCCCACTAGCTATCTATTTTATATTTGGTAGTGTATATATGTCAGTGCCACTCTCTCACTTCGTCTCAGCTTCCCCTTCCCCTTCCCAGTGTCCACAAGCGCATTCTCTATGTCTGCATCTTTATTCCTGTCCTGCCCCTAGGTTCTTCAGAACCATTTTTTTTTTAATCCATATATATGTGTTAGCATACAGTACTTGTTTTCCTCTTTCTTACATACTTCACTCTGTATGACAGACTCTAGGTCCATCCACCTCACTACAAATAACTCAGTTTTGTTTCTCTTTATGGGTGAGTAATATTCCATTATATACATTATATATATGTGACACATCTTCTTTATCCATTCATCTGTTGATGGACACTTCGGTTGCTTCCATGTCCTGGCTATTGTAAATAGTATTGCAATGAACATTGTGGTACGTGACCCTTTTTGAATTATGGTTTTCTCAGGGTATATGCCCAGTAGTGGGATTACTGGGTCATATGGTAGTTCTATTTGTAGTTTTTTAAGGAACCTCCATACTGTTCTCCATAGTGGCTGTATCAATTTACATTCCCACCAAAAGTTCAAGAGGGTTCCCTTTACTCCACACCCTCTCCAGCATTTATTATTGTAGATTTTTTGATGATGGCCATTCTGACTGCTGTGAGGTGATATCTCATTGTAATTTTGATTTGCATTTCTCTAATGATTAATGATATTGAGCATTCTTTCATGAGTTTGTTGGCAATCTGTATATCTTCTTTGGAGAAATGTCTATTTAGGTCTTCTGCCCATTATAGGATTGGGTTGTTTGTTTTTTTCATATTGAGCTGCATGAGCTGCTAGTAAATTTTGGAGATTAATCCTTTGTCAGTTGCTTCATTTGCAAATATTTTCTCCCATTCTGAGGGTTGTCTTTTCGTCTTGTTTATGGTTTCCTTTGCTGAGCTAAAGCTTTTAAGTTTCATTAAGTCTCATTTGTTTATTTTTGTTTTTATTTCCATTACTCTAGGAGGTGAGTCAAAAAGGATCTTGCTGTGATTTATGTCATAGAGTGTTCTGCCTATGCCTATATCTTCCTCTAAGAGTTTTAAAGTGTCTGGCCTTACATTTAGGTTTTTAATCCATTTTGACTTTATTTTTGTTTATGGTGTTAGGGAGTGTTCTAATTGCATTGTTTTACATGTAGCTGTCCAGTTTTCTCAGCACAACTTATTGAAAAGGCTATCTTTTCTCCATTGTATATACTTGCCTCCTTTATCAAAAATAAGGTGACCATATGTGTGTGGGTTTATCTCTGGGCTTTCTGTCCTGTTCCATTGATCTATATTTCTGTTTTTGTGCCAGCTCCATACTCTCTTGATTACTGTAGCTTTGTAATATAGTCTGAAGTCAGGGAGCCTGATTCCTCCAGCTCCGTTTTTCTTTCTCAAGATTGCTTTGGCTATTTGGGGTCTTTTTTGTATCCATACAAATTGTAAAATTTTATTTGTAATTCTGTGAAAAATGCCATTGGTAGTTTGATAGGGATTGCATTGAATCTGTAGATTGCTTTGGGTCATATAATCATTTTCACAAGGTTGACTCTTCCAATCCAAGAACATGTTATATCTCTCCATTGGTTTGTATCATCTTTAATTTCTATCATCAGTGTCTTATAGTTTTCTGCATACAGGTCTTGTGTCTCTATAGGTAGGTTTATTCCTAGGTAATTTATTCTTTATTTTGCAATGGTAAATGACAGTGCTTCCTTAATGTCACTTTCAGATTTTTCATCATTAGGGTACAGGAATGCAAGAGATTTCTGTGCATTAATTTTGTATCCTGCTACTTTACCAAATTCATTGATTAGCTCTAGTAGTTTTCTGGTAGCATCGTTAGGATTCTCTATGTATAGTATCATGTCATCTGCAAACAGTGACAGCTTTACTTCTTCTTTTCTGGTTTGGATTCCTTCTATTTATTTTTCTTCTCTGATTGCTGTGGCTAAAACTTCGAAAACAATGTTGAATAATAGTGGTGAGAGTGGGCAACCTTGTCTTGTTCCTGATCTTAGTGGAAATGGTTTCATTGTTTCATCATTGAGGATGATGTTGGCTGTGGGTTTGTCATATATGGCCTTTATTATGTTGAGGTAAGTTCCCTCAATGCCTACTTTCTGGAGGGTTTTTTCATAAATGGGTGTTGAATTTTGTCGAAAGCTTTCTCTGCATCTTTTCAGATGATCATATGGTTTTTCTACTTCAATTTGTTAATATGGTGTATCACGTTGATTGATTTTTCTATATTGAAGAATCCTTGCATTCCTGGGATAAACCCCACTTGATCATGGTGTATGATCCTTTTAACGTGCTGTTGGATTCTGTTTGCTAGTATATTGTTGAGGATTTTACATCTATGTTCATCAGTGATATAGGCCTGTAGTTTTCTTTGTTTGTGACATCTTTGTCTGGTTTTGGTATCAGGGTGATGGTGGGCTCGTAGAATGAATTGGGGAGTGTTCTTCCCTCTGCTATATCTTACAAGCGTTTGAGATAGGTGTCAGCTCTTCTCTAAAAGTTTGATAGAATTCGCCTGTGAAGCCATCTGGTCCTGGGCTTCTGTTTGTTGGAAGGTTTTTAATCACAGTTTCAATTTCAGTGCTTGTGATTGGTCTGTTTATATTTTCTATTTCTTTCTGCTTCAGTCACGGAAGGTTGTGCTTTTCTAAGAATTTGTCCATTTCTTCCAGGTTGTCCATTTTATTGGCATAGAGTTGCTTTTAGTAATCTCTCATGATCCTTGGTATTTCTGCATTGTCAGTGTTTACTTCTCCTTGTTCATTTCTAATCTATTGATTTGAGTCTTCTCCCTTTTTTTCTTGATGAATCTGGGTAATGAATAATCAATTTTGTTTATCGTCTCAAAGAACCAGCTTTTATTCTTATTGTTCTTTGCTATTGTTTCCTTCATCTCTTTTCCCTTTATTTCTGATATGATCTTTATGATTTCTTTCCTTCTGCTAACTTTGGGTTATTTTGTTCTTCTTTCTCTAATTGCTTTTGGTGTAAGGTTAGGTTGTTTATTTCAGATGTTTCTTGTTTCTTAAGGTAGGAATGTATTGCTACAAAACTTCCCTCTTAGAATGGCTTTTGCTGCATACCAGAGGTTTGGGTCCTTGTGTTTTCATTGTCATTTGTTTCTAGGTGTTTTTTGATTTCCTCTTTGATTTCTTCAGTGATCCCTTGGTTATTGAGTAGTGTACTGTTTAACCTCCATGTGTTTGTATTTTTTACAGATTCTTTCCTGTAATTGATATCTAGTCTCATAGCATTGTGGTCAGAAAAGGTACTTGATACAATTTAAATTTTCTTAAATTATCCAAGGCTTGATTTGTGACCCAAGATATCATCTATCCTGGAGAATGTTCCATGAGAACTTGAGAAGAATGTGTATTCTCTTGTTTTTGGATGGAATGTCCTATAAATATCAGTTAAGTCCATCTTGTTTAATGTATCATTTAAAGCCTGTGTTTCCTTATTTATTTTCATTTTGGATGATCCGTCCATTGGTGAAATTGGGTGTTAAAGTCCCCTACTATGATTGTGTTACTGTCGATTTCCCATTTTATGGCTGGTAGCATCCGCCTCAGGTATTGAGGTGCTCCTGTTCTGGGTGCATAAATGTTTACAATTGTTATATCTTCTTCTTGGATTGATCCCTTGATCATTATGTAATGTCCTTCTTTGTCTCTTGTAATAGTCTTTATTTTAGAGTTTATTATGTCTGATATAAGAATTGCTATTCCAGCTTTCTTTTGATTTCCATTTGCATGGAATATCTTTTTCCATCCCCTCACTTTCAGTCTCTATGTGTCCCTAGGTCTGAACTTGGTCTCTTGTAGACAGCATATATACGGGAGTTGTTTTTGTATCCATTCAGCCAGTCTATGTCTTTTGTTTGGAGCATTTAATCCATTTATATTTAAGGTAGTTATCAATATGTATGTTCCTATTACCACTTTCTTAATTGTTTTAGGTCTGTTATTGTAGGTCTTTTCCTTCCCTTGTGTTTCTTGCCTAGAGAAGTTCCTTTAGCATTTGTTATAAAGCTGGTTTGGTGGTGCTGAATTCTCTTAGCTTTTGCTTGTTTGTAAAGGTTTTAATTTCTCTGTTGAATCTGAATGAGATCCTTGTTGGGTAGAGTAATCTTGCGTGTTTTTTTTTTCCCCTTTCGTCACTTTAAACATGTTCTGCCACTCCCGTCTGACTTGCCGAGTTTCCGCTGAAAGATCAGCTGTTAACCTTATGAGGATTCCTTTGTATGTTATTTGTTGTTTTTCCCTTGCTGCTTTTAATATTTTTTCTTTGTATTTAATTTTTGATAGTTTGATTTATATGTGTCTTGGCACGCTTCACCTTGGATTTATCCTGTATGGGACTCTCTGTGCTTCTTGGACTTGATTAACTATTTCCTTTCCCATATTAGGGAAGTTTTCAACTATAATCTCTTCAAATATTTTCTCAGTCCCTTTCTTTTTCTCTTCTTCTTCTGGGACCCCTATAATTCGAATGTTGGTGTGTTTGTTGTTGTCTCAGAGGTCTCTGAAACTGTTCTCAATTCTTTTCATTCTTTTTTCTTTATTCTGCTCTGCAGTAGTTATATCCACTATTTTATCTTCCAGGTCACTTATCAGTTCTTCTGCTTCAGTCATTCTGCCATTGATTCCTTCTAGAGAATTTTTAATTTCATTTATTGTGTTGTTCATCACTGTTTGTTTGTTGTTTACTTCTTCTAGGTCCTTTTTAATAGTTTCTTGTATTTTCTCCGTTCTATTTCCAAGATTTTGGATCATCTTTACTATCATTAATCTGAATTCTTTTTCAGGTAGGCTGCCTATTTCCTCTTTATTTGTTTGGTCTGGTGGGTTTTTACCTTGCTCCTTCATCTGCTGTGTGTTTCTCTGTCTTCTCATTTTGCTTAACTTACTGTGTTTGGGGTCTCCTTTTCACAAGCTGCAGGTTCATAATTTCTGTTGTTTTTTGTGTCTGCCCCCAGTGGCTAAGGTTGGTTCAGTGGTTTGTATAGGCTTCCTGGTTGAGGGGACTAGTGCTTGTTTTCTGCTGGAAGAGGCTGGATCTTGTCTTTCTGGTGGGCAGGTCCACGTCTGGTGGTGTGTTCGGGGGTGCCTGTGACCTTATTATGATTTTAGGCAGCCTCTACTAATGGGTGGTGTTGTGTTCCTGTCTTGCTAGTTGTTTGGCATAGGGTGTCCTGCACTGTAGCTTGCTGGTCGCTGAGTGGAGCTGGGTCTTGGCATTGAGATGGAGATCTCTGGGAGATTTTCACCATTTGATATTACATGGAGCTGGGAGATCTCTGGTGGACCAATGTCCTGAACTCGGCTCTCACACCCCAGAGGCACTGGCCTGACACCTGGCTGGAGTACCAAGACCCTGTCATCCACACAGCTCAGATTAAATGGAGAAAAAATTAAAAAAGAAAAATAAATAAAATAAAATAAAATAAAGTTATTATAATAAAAAATAATTATTAAAAATAAAAAATTTAAAAATTAATTAAGAAAAAGAAAGAAAGAAAGAAAGAAGAGAGCAATCAAACCCAAAAACAAATCCACCAATGATAACAAGCGCTAAAAACTATACTAAAAAAAACCAAAAACTGTAACAAAAAATATGGACAGACAGAACCCTAGGACTAATGGTAAAAGCAAAGCTATACCAACAAAATCACACACAGAAGCATAGACATACACACTCAGAAGAAGAGAAAAAGGAAAAAATATATATATCTCTTTGCGCACAAAGTCCACTTTCTCAATTTTGGGATGATTCATTGTCTCTTCAGGTATTCCACAGATGCAGAGCACATCAAGTTGATTGTGGAGATTTAATCCACTGCTCCTGAGGCTGCTGGGAGAGATTTCCCTCTCTCTTCTTTGTTCGCACAGCTCCTGGGGTTCAGCTTTGGATTTGGCCCTGTCTCTACATGTAGGTCGCCTTTTGGCGTTTGTTCCTGCCCAGACAGGGTGGGGTTAAAGGAGCAGCTGATTCGGGGGCTCTGGCTCACTCAGGCCAGGAGAAGGGAGGGGTACGGATGTGGGGCGAACCTGCAGCAGCAGAGCCCAGCGTGACGTTGCAGCAGCCTGAGGCGCGCCGTGCATTCTCCCGGGTAAGTTGTCCCTAGATCACGGGACCCTGGCAGTGGCAGGCTGCACAGGCTCCCTGGAGGGGAGGTGTGGATAGTGACCTGTGCTTGCACACAGGCTTCTTGGTGGCCGCAGCAGCAGCCTTAGCGTCTCATGCCCATCTCTGGGGTCTGTGCTGATAGCCGCTACTTGCGCCCGTCTCTGGAGCTCCTTTAAGCAGCACTCTTAATCCCCTCTCCTCCTGCACTAGGAAACAAAGAGGCAAGAAAAAGTCTCTTGCCTCTTTGGCAGGTCCAGACTTTTTCCTGGACTCCCTCCTGGCTAGCTGTGGCGCACTAGCCCCCTTCAGGCTGTGTTTACGCAGCCAACCCCAGTCCTCTCCCTGGGATCCAACCTCCGAAGCCCGAGCCTCAGCTCCCAGCCCCCGCCCGCCCCGGCAGGTGAGCAGACAAGCCTCTCGGGCTGGTGAGTGCTGGTCGGCACTGATCCTCTGTGCGGGAATTTCTCTGCTTTGCCCTCCGCACCCCTGTGGCTGCGCTCTCCTCCGTGGCTCAGAAGCTTCCCCCACTCTGCCACCACCAGTCTCCACCCGCAAAGGGGCTTCCTAGTGTATGGAAACCTTTCCTCCTTCACAGCTCCCTCCCACTGGTTCAGGTCCCATCCTTATTCTTTTGTCTCTGTTTTTTTCTTTTTTCTTTTGCCCTACTCATGTACGTGGGGAGTTTCTTGCCTTTTGGGAGGTCTGAGGTCTTCTGCCAGCGTTCAGTAGGTGTTCTGTAGGAGTTGTTCCACCGGTAGATGTATTTCTGATGTATCTGTGGGGAGGAAGGTGATCTCCATGTCTTACTCTTCCTCCATCTTGAAGCTCCTCCCTGGGCAGCAATTCTATGTGAGTTCTCCCCCGCTGACCTAAATTTCCCTTGAGTTGGTCTTCGCAGGGTCCAGACTGGCATGCTGATTGTGACATTGGTGGGGTGAAGGGAGCTGAGGCAACAGTAAATCTGCTTGGTCTCATATTATAGTCATGTTCTCCAACAGTTTTTATGCATAAACCGCATGTTTTTCCCTCCATTCCTCTGATTCCTCTCTCCAATTATTAACTAGTTCTGTACTCAATAAATTTTTAAAAATGGGTGATTTTTTTTTCAGAGTGTCCTGTTCTCCAGAGTTATTTTGAGACATTGTCTAATAGACATTAGACAAGGTCAATAAGCTGAATTGGAAGGTGATATTTCTGAATGCTATTATATTTAAAGCTGAAGATGTGCAAAATAGCTATTTGGAAATTTTGATTTTCAAATGAGAAATTATTATCGAAAGAGAGCAATAACAAAAAGGAAAATTTGAAATTTATGTGTAAAATAATTATGTGACAGTTGCTCTGAGAAGTGACATTAAAGAAGCAGTCCACAGTAATATTGAAAAAAAATGATATGCACTATATAGTGTAACTATATAAAAAAGAGAGTGTTGAAATAAATGGTATTGAGCATATGGTCCTATGATGCAGGATTGAGTAAAATCATTTAGATTTCATAAGATTCAGAAGATTCCAAAAATCTCCTAGAAAGCTTATTTAAATGTGTCTTAAATTCTTTGTGAGTATCTATCTGTGAATCTCTTTTTATGATGAGTAAAAGTTATTTTTTTAAGACTTTCAAAAATTTTATGATTCACTGTTAGTTAAGGGTTACAAGATCCTGTATGCTGCATAGCAGCCTACTAACCATACTACATATAATTACTTCCCAGATGATAATAGACAAAGCTCTTTTTTACAGACTACTAGTATAGAAAGAAAATAAAAGTGTCTTCTAAGAATGTTCCAAACATTAAGATGTTTGCTTTGGTAAGTGTTTATCAGAAAAGAAATAAATCTAGACCAAAAAAACCCAAAACAAAACAAAACAAAACAAAATATGAACTTCCTTAGATTCTTAGAGCAATGAACAGCCATAATTAAACAGCATAAATGACTTTGTTGTTATTACTACAAATGAGGGAGATAGTATGGTTTTATGATCATCTCAAAAGATGCAGAAAAGCATTTTTGGCAAAATTCAAAACTCACACTGCTGCTGATGCCAGTATTAATATTACTACTGCTACTACTACTACTACAAATAATAATACAACTCCTCAGAAAGTTAGGAATAGAAAGAAAAAATACTTTGTCAATCCTACAAGGTACACTTGTCCACCCTCCCCCAGAAAACCTAACTAAAATGCATATAATGTAGGAACATTGAAACCTTTTCTTCAAAGATTGGAGACAAGGCAAGGAGACAAGACCACTTGCATTCATTCAATGAGACAGAACAATAAGACATTTATAAAAATTATAAGCATAAAGAATGAAGAAGCAAGTAATATGTCCATTATTCCTAGGCATCAAAATGTGTACACTGAAAAGGGTGTGCATTATTAAAAACAAACAAAAAACCAAAAAAACTAGGCCTCTTAAGGAAATGTGACAAATCATAGTATATAAGTTCAATATAAAAATGTATATTATTTCTATATACTAGCAACAAACATTTGAAAACAGAATTTAAAAATACATTCACAGTAGCATTATAAAACATTAAATACCTAGGAAAAAAATCTAACAAAATATGTATATAACACTCATACTACCCACTAGCATTGCTAAAATCAGAAAGACTGACAAGACCAATTGTTGAGGATGATATGGAATAACAGGAGTTTAAATTTCTGGAATTACTATGGAAAACTCTGTGACAATGTCTTCTAAACTTAGATATTTATGTATTCTTAAAACAAAATATTTCATGACTTGGTAGTTACCTAAGATGCATAAAAACATATGTCTTCAGAAGACATTTGTAAAACTATTCATAGCACATTGAGCAGCCAAAACTGGAAACAAATGTCCCTCAATAAGAAGGTAAATTATGGCTTGTCCATAAAATAGAATACTATTAAGCTTACCAATGAAAAATAACTTCTGATTAAAAAATTCCAGACCCAGAAGAACACACACCATATGATACCATTTATATGAAGTTAAAGAATAGGTAAAACTTATATATTGAAATAGGAATTACAAAGTAGTTATCAAGGTAGGAAGGGAATTGACTGGAATGATCAAAATGTTTTGTATGTTCTTTTGTGTGATGTTACATGACAGTTTACAATGATCAAAACTCATCAAATTCAACATAGTATCTGTATAATTTATTGAAGGTAAACTATACCTAAAAATATTTTTAAAACACTGAGAAACTTTTCCATACATTAATATGGAAATATTTCTAAGAATGCAATGTGCAGACATATGGATAGAAGATGCTACTTTATTTGCTCTATTTTGTACAATGAAGTGGGTAAATATATTATTTATTCATGTGAGCTTACATTTAGTAAAGAAACTCTGGAAGGTTATACAAAAAAAGTTAAAAGTGATTACCTCTTAAGGGATAGCTAATGAGGTAAAAATAAAGTGAATTAGGCAGGGGTATTAACAGTATATTTATTTTCAAATTTTTACTATATAAATTTTTCATTCATGTTTTTGGGGGCCTTTAGAGTGCACCAACTAATTTAAAAATAAGGGAGGGATAATCAAATGGTAAATAGCATTTTGTGAGATATTTCTTAGCAATACCAACTTTTTAAAAACTACCATTTTGCAGTTAGATGGCTCCATCAGTCTGATGTTGCTCATGGAAATATCTTTGACAGAAGAAGACAAGATCATAAAAAGCACAATGCATTCTTAAGAAAATGCAAACCTCCTTACCTGTCTTGGATAAGATATGTAATAGAAAGGGTCAAAATTTAGGTCACTATTAAGGTTACAAAGTATGGATAGGTAATAATAAAACACAATTATTTTAGCCTTCATTTTCTTTGATATTTATTTTTATCAATACTTTATGGAGGGAGACCTTCAAGATGGCAGAGGAGTAAGACATGGACATCACCTTCCTCCTCACAAATACATTAAAAATACATCTATACGTGGAAAAACTCCTACAGAACACCTACTGAACGCTGGCAGAAGATCTCAGACTTCACAAAAGGCATGAAAATCCCCACGTACCTGGGTAGGGCAAAAGAAAAATGAAAAAACAAAGACAAAAGAATAGGGACGGGACCTGCACCTCTGGCAGGGAGCTGTGAAGGAGGAAAAGTTTCCACACACTAGGAAGACCCCTCACTGGCGGAGACAGTGGGGTGGCGGGGAGGAAGCTTCAGAGCAATGGACGAGAGCATAGCAACAGGGGTGCAGAGAGCAAAGCGGACAGATTCCCGCACAGAGGATCAGTGCCGACCAGCATTCACCAGCCTGAGAGGTTTGTCTGCTCACCTGCTGGGACAGGTGGGGGCTGGGAGCTGAGGCTCTGGCTTCAGAGGTCACATCCCAGGGAGAGGACTGGGGTTGGCTGTGTGAACACAGCCAGAAGGGGGCTAGTGCGCCACAGCTAGCCAGGAGGAAGTCCGGGAAAAAGTCTGGACCTGCCTAAGAGGCAAGAGACCACTGTTTCGGAGTGCACGAGGAGAGGGGATTCAGAGCACTGCCTAGACAAGCTCCAGAGAGGGGCGCGAGCTGCGACTATCAGCTCAGACACCAGGGATGGGCATGAAACGCTAACGCTGCTGCTGCAGCCACAAAGAAGCCTGTGTGCAAGCACAGGTCACTATCCACACGCCACCACCCTCGCCACCCCTGGGAGCCTGTGCAGCCCACCACTGCCAGGGTCCTTTGATCCAGGGACAACTTTCCTGGGAGAACACAAAGCACGCCTCAGGCTGTTGCAATGTCACGCTGGCCTCTGCTGCTTCAGGCTCGCCCCACATTCCAATTATAACTACTGCACCCCTCTTTCACCCCTGCATGAGTGAGCCAGAGCTTCCTAACCAGCCGTTGCTTTAACCCCCTCCTGTCTGGGCAAAGAACAGATGCCTGAGGGTGACCTACACGCAGAGGTGGGGCCAAAACCACAGCTGAAACCCAGGAGCTGTGCAAAAAAAGAAGAGAAAGGGAAATTTCTCCATGCAGCCTCAAAAGCAGTGGATTAAATCCCCAAAATCAACTTGATGTAACCTGCATCAGTGGAATAACCTGACTAGAGATAGAATTGTCCTAAAACTGAGGCAGTGGACTTTGGGAGCAACTGTAGACTTGCTGTCTGTGACTGACTGGTTTCTGATTCTTTATGTTTATATTAGTATAGTTTTTAGCACTTGCTATCTTGGTGGATTTGTTTACTGGTTTGGCTGCTCTCTTCTTTATTTTTATGATTATTACATTTTCTATTTTTTTATTTTAATAATTTTTTAATTTTTTAATTGTAATAATTATATTTCTAAATTTTAAATTTATTATTATTTTTATCTTTCTTTTTTTCTCCCTTTTCTTCTGAGCCATGTGGCTGACAGGGTCTTGGTGCTCTGGCCTGCTGTCAGGCCTGAGCATCAGAGGTGGGAGAGCCGAGTTCAGGACACTGGACCACCAGAGACCTCCCGGCCCCATGCAATATCAATTGGTGAGAGCTCTCACAGAGATCTCTGTCTCAACGCTGAGACACACCTCAACCCAATGGCCAGCAAGCTCCAGGACATAAGGCCTCATGCCAAACAACTAGCAAAACAGGAACACAACACAACCCATTAGTGGAGAGGCTGCCAAAAATCATACTAAGTTCACAAACAGGCCAAAACACACCACTGGACATGGCCCTGCTCACCAGAAAGACAAGATCCAGCCTCACCCACCAGAACACAGGCACTAGTTCCCTCCACCAGGAAGCCTACACAAGACACGGAACCAACCATACCCACTGGGGGCAGTCACCAAAAACAATGGGAATTATGAAACTGCAGGCTGCGAAAAGGAGACCCCAAATACAGTAAGTTAAACAAAATGAGAAGACAGAGAAATACACAGCAGGTGAAGGAGCAAGGTAAAAACCCACCAGACCAAACAAATGAAGAGGAAATAGGCAGTCTACCTGAAAACAGAATTCAGAGTAATGATAGTAAAGATGATCCAAAATCTTGGAAATAGAATGGAGAAAATACAAGAAACGTTTAACAAAGACCTAGAAGGACTAAAGAGCAAACAAACAATGATGAACAACACAATAAATGAAATGAGTAATACTCTAGAGGGAATCAATGGCAGAATAACTGAAGCAGAAGAAGAGTTAAGTGACCTGAAAGGTAAAATAGTGGATATAACTACTGCAGAGCAGAATAAAGAAAAAAGAATGAAAAGAATTGAGGACAGTTTCAGAGACTTCTGGGACAACATTAAATGCACCAACATTCGAATTATAGGGGTGGCAGAGGAAGAAGAGAAAAAGTAAGGGACTGAGAAAATATTTGAAGAGATTATAGTTGAAAACTTCCCTAATACGGGAAAGGAAATAGTTAATCAAGTCCAGCAAGCACAGAGAGCGCATAAGGAAAGAAACGCCAAGACACATATTAATCAAACCATCAAAGATTAAATACAATGAAAAACATTAAAGGCAACAAGGGAAAAGCAACAAATAACATACAAGGGAATCCCCATAAGGTTAACAGCTGATCTTTCAGCAGAAACTCTGCAAGCCAGAAGAGAGTGGCAGGATATACTTAAAGTGATTAAAGGGAAAAAACCTACAACCAAGATTACTCTAGCCAGCAAGGATCTCATTCAGATTCGACGGAGAAATTAAAAACTTTACAGACAAGCAAAAGCTAAGAGAATTCAGCACCACCAAACCAGCTTTACAACAAATGCTAAAGGAACTTCTCTAGGCAGGAAACACAAAAGAAGGAAAAGACCTACCATAACACCCCCAAAACAATTAAGAAAATGGTAATAGGAATATACATATCAATAACTACCTTAAATGTAAATAGATTAAATGTTCAAACCAAAAGACATAGACTGGCTGAATGGATACAAAAACAAGACCTGTATATATGCTGTCTACAAGAGACTCACCTCAGACCTAGGGACCCATACAGACTGAAAGTGAGGGGATGGAAAAAGATATTCCATGCAAATGGAAAATAAAAGAAAGCTGGAGTAACAATTCTCATATCAGACAAAATAGACTCTAAAATAAAGATTATTACAAGAGACAAAGGAGGGCGCTACATAATGATCAAGGGATCAATCCATAAAGAAGATATAACAATTGTAAATAGTTATGTCCCAACACAGGAACACCTCAATACCTGAGGCAAATGCTAACAGCCATAAAATGGGAAATCGACAGTAACACAATAATAGTAGGGGACTTTAACACCCCACTTTCACCAATGGACAGATCATCCAAAATGAAAATAAATAAGGAAACACAGGCTTTAAATGATACATTAAACAAGATAGATTAACTGATATTTATAGGACATTCCATCCAAAAACAACAGAATACATTTTCTTCTCAAGTGGTCATGGAACATTCTCCAGGATAGAGCAATTGTGATTCAAGCCTTGGTAAATTTAAGATAATTGAAATCATATCAAATATCTTTTCTGACCAGAATGCTATGAGACTAGATATCAATTACAGGAAAAAAACTGTAAAAATTCCAAACACATGGAGGCTAAACAATACACTACTAAATAACCAAGAGACCACTGAAGAAATCAAAGAGGAACTAAAAAAATACCTAGAAACAAATGACATTGAAAACATGATGACCCAGAACCTATGGGATGCAGCAAAAGCAGTTCTAAGAGGGAAGTTTATAACAATACAATCCTACCTCGAGTAACAAGAAAAATCACAAATACACAAGCTAAACTTACACCTAAAGCAATTAGAGAAAGAAGAACAAAAAACAAACCCAAAGTTAGCAGAAGGAAAGAAATCATAAAGATCAGATAAGAAATAAATGAAAAAGGAATGAAGAAAACAACAACAAATATCAATAAAAGTAAAACCTGGTTTTTTGAGAAGACAAACAAAATTAATAAACCATTTGCCAGGCTCATCAAGAAAAAAAGGGAGAAGACTCAAATCAATAGAATTAGAAATGGAAATGGAGAAGTAACAACTGACACTGCAGAAATACAAAGGATCGTGAGAGATTGCTACAAGGAACTCTACAGCAATAAAATGGACAACCTGGAAGAAATGGACAAGTTCTCAGAAAAGCACAACCTTCCGAGACTGAACCAGGAAGAAATAGAAAATAGAAACAGACCAATCACAGACACTGAAATTGAAACTGTGATTAAAAATCTTCCAACAAACAAAAGCCCAGGACAAGATGGCTTCACAGGCGAATTCCATCAAACTTTTAGAGAAGAGCTAACACCTATCCTTCTCAAACTCTTCCAAAATAGAGCAGAGGGAGGAACACTCACACATTCATTCTACTAGGCCACCATCACCCTGATACCAAAACCAGACAAAGATGTCACAAAGAAAGAAAATGACAGGCCAATATCACTGATGAACATGGAAAAGTAAATCCTTAACAAAATGCTAGCAAACAGAATCCAACAGCACATTAAAAAGATCATACACCATGATCAAGTGGGGTTTATCCCAGGAATGCAAGGATTCTTCAATATACGTAAATCAATCAGTGAGATAAACTATATTAACAAAGTGAAGGATAAAAAACCATATGATAATCTCAATAGATGCAGAAAAAGCTTTCAGCAAAATTCAACACCCATTTATGAAAAGAACTCTCCAGAAAGGAGGCATAGAGGGAACCTACCTCAACATAATTAAGGCCATATATGACAAACCCACAGCCAACATCGTTCTCAATGGTGAAAATTGAAAGCATTTCCTCTAAGATCAGGAACAAGACAAAGTTGCCCACTCTCACGGCTATTATTCAACATAGTTTTGGAAGTTTTAGCCACAGCTATCAGAGAAGAAAAAGACATAAAAGGAATCCAAATTGGAAAAGAAGTAAACCGGACACTCTTTGCAGATGACATGACACTATAGATAAAAAATCCTAAAGATGCCACCAGAAAAATACTAGAGCTAATCAATGAATTTGGTAAGGTAGCAGGATACAATTTTAATGCACAGAAATCTCTTGCATTACTATACACTAATGATGAAAAATCTGAAAGTGAAATTAAGAAAACACTCCCATTTACCATTGCAACAAAAAGAATAAAATATCTAGGAATAAACCTACCTAAGGAGACAAAAGACCTGTATGCAGAAAATTATAAGACACTGATGAAAGAAATTAAAGATGATACAAATAGATGGAGAGATATACCATGTTCCTGGATTGGAACAATCAACATTGTGAAAATGACTCTACTACCCAAAGCAATCTACAGATTCAATGCAATCCCTATCAAACTACCACTGGCATTTTTCACAGAACTAGAACAAAAAATTTCACAATTTGTATGGAAACACAAAAGACCCCGAATAGCCAAAGCAATCTTGAGAACGAAAAATGGAGCTGGGGGAATCAGGCTCCCTGACTTCAGACTATATTACAAAGCTTCAGTAATCAAGACAGTTTGGTACTGGCACAAAAACAGAACTATAGATCAATGGAACAGGATAGAAAGCCCAGAGATAAACCCACACACATATGGTCACCTTATCTTTGATAAAGGAGGCAAGCATATACAGTGGAGAAAAGACAGCCTCTTCAATAAGTGGTGCTGGGAAAATTGGACAGGTACATGTAAAAGTATGAAATTAGAACACTCCCTGACACCATGCACAAAAATAAACTCAAAATGGATTAAAGACCTAAGTGTAAGGGCAGACACTATCAAACTCTTAGAGGAAAACATAGGCAGAACACTCTATGACATACATCACAGCAAGATTCTTTTTGACCCAGCTCCCAGAGAAATGGAAATAAGAACACAAATAAACAAATGGGACCTAATGAAACTTAAAAGCTTTTGCACAGCAAAGGAAACCATACACAAGACCAAAAGACAACCATCAGAATGGGAGAAAATATTTGCAAATGAAGCAACTGACAAAGGATTAATCTCCAAGATTTACAAGCAGCTCATGCAGCTCAATAACAAAAAAACAAACAACCCAATCCAAAAATGGGCAGAAGACCTAAATAGACATTTCTCCAAAGAAGATATACAGATGGCCTACAGACACATGAAAGAATTCTCAACATCATTAATCATTAGAGAAATGCAAATCAAAACTACAATGAGATATCATCTCACACCGGTCAGAATGGCCATCATCAAAAAATCTAGAAACAATAAATGCTGGAGAGGGTGTGGAGGAAAGGGAACACTCTTGCACTGTTGGTGGGAATGTAAATTGATACAGCCACTATGGAGAACAGTATGGAGGTTCCTGAAAAAACTACAAATAGAACTACCATACGACCCAGCAATCCCACTACTGGGCATATACCCTGAGAAAACCATAGGTCAAAAAGAGTCATGTACCAAAATGTTCATTGCAGCTCTATTTACAATAGCCAGGACATGGAAGCAACCTAAATGTCCATCGACAGATGAATGGATAAAGAAGATGTGGCACATATATACAATGGAATATTACTCAGCCATAAAAAGAAATGAAATGGAGGTATTTGTAATGAAGTGGATGGAGTTAGAGTCTGTCATACAGAGTGAAGTAAGTCAGAAAGAGAAAAACAAATACAGTATGCTAACACATATATACGGAATCTAAGGGAAAAAAAAAAAAAGGCCATGAAGAACATAGTGGCAAGACGGGAATAAAGACACAGACCTACTAGAGAATGGACTTGAGGATATGGGGAGGGGGTGGGGTGAGATGTGACAGGGTAAGAGAGTGTCATGGACATATATACACTACCAAATGTAAAATAGATAACTAGTAGGAAGCAGCCGCATAGCACAGGGAGATCAGCTCGGTGCTTTGTGACCACCTAGAGGGGTGGGATGGGAAGGGTGGGAGGGAGGGAGATGCAAGAGGGAAGAGAAATGGGAACATATTGTATATGTATAACTGATTCACTTTGTTATAAAGCAGAAGCTAACACACCATTGTAAGGCAATTATACTTCAATAAAGATGTTTTAAAAAAGAAAAAAGTAAAATAATTAAGATAATAAATTTTTATAGTTATAGCATTTTGATGGGTATAAATTATTCTTCCTGCTTAATTAAAAATTATTAGAATTTGCATATTTAAGTACACACGTCTGATGTTGTGCTAGTACTAAGTCACACAACCTCTCTTGTCCTCTCTTCTTAATTTTCCACTCATTTTTGAACACTTTAGTTGTTTCAAGCAGTGTGGATAAAAGATGAATAAGCTATGTACTCTGGATTCAAGAAGTTTACACTGTAGCCTGATAGGTATCAATAATAAAATTATCAATTTTGAATCCTCCATTTATCTTTCAGACTTCTCTCTATCAGGTTTCCTACTAATAGTTCTTTTACATTTATTAAATACCATAAATACATAAATGCATTCAGTAAATAACCTTCACTTTCCAGAGTCTATTTAAGTTATTACTTTATTTTAAATAATATTTACTGAGATTTCATGGCATGCCAATGTTGAACTAAGACACTTAAATGCCTTATTTTATTTATTGTTTAGAAACAAGTATACAGCCATAGAGGGGTTTGGAAAGGGAGAAGAGTTAGGGAAACAGATGACTGATCAACCAACTATGTCAGTCTCACCCACTTTGCTGTCACCTACAAAACCTACCTGCTTAGTCAGGAATCTATACTTATCCCTACTTACTCCGATGTAACCACAATCTTAGTACTGGTGTTTATTATTCTTGTGGATATTTTAACACCTTCATTATAAAAGTAAGTATTCTAAAATAACGTATAATACTATTTTAATTTTGTTTACATTTATAACACAATATCACACGATAGGTGAGCTTCTATAACTTAATTTTGGTTTTCCTTGATATATATATTTTAAAGTCTTCCATAAAGATATCTGCAACTCCAGTTCATTCACTTTTACAGCTTAATAGTTTTCTATAGTGTACATATAGCAGAATATATCAGGGTGACCCATAAAAGATTGCTCTTTCTGTAGATCAAAAAAGGTTGTATATCATCAATTTCAAATGACTTAATTTGCTAAGTATCCTTTCTCCTTTTGAAGTATATTTAGATTGTTTCCAAACAGGTTAGCTATGAATATATTTGTATAAGTTTTCTTACAAAACAAAAATTAATTTTAACTTCAGACAATTCTTACCAAAGATAATTTCTTGTCATTGTACACACAGAAAATTATATTATTCAACATTGCATAGAGCTAAACTGAGAGACTGCTAACAAGTGTTGGTGACTGACCTTGGAGCTCCAGCTGCCACAGGCATATCTGGCCCCTTTTCTGACCTAATGGTATACCATTTGTAACACATCTATTGGGAAGTTCTGCCTGTACATCTATTATAATATTATTTTACTCTATACCTACTGGTCTTTTAACAAAACTAAATTTAAGTTTTTTTGGTTTTGTTTTATTTCTGTTCTTAAAATAATAATATAAAGTATTATATATTGTTAATTATGAACTAGGCACTTGCTAAGCACTATCCATGTCCTTAGGCATGTAATCCTTACAGAACCACCAAGAGGTTATCCCCATTTGAGATAAGGGATTAATAAAGCATACTGAGGTTAAGAAAATTATCCAAGGTCAATCACCTAGTAGAGCATGGAGCCTGAATTTGAACCAAGGCAGTCTGGCTCCCCATTCTTTGTTCTCAACTATTAAACATTACAATGCTTTATCATTTTCTTCCTTCAACTCTGCTTGTATACTGCTTAAGTTACATAATATCTGCATTTTAAATCCTAAAGAGATGCATTGCTTCCATTTTAATTTCATAAGATGGATATATTTCTCAATGATTTCAGCCTTTTTTCTTTCCTTTGTAAGGTATCAAGAAAGAGAAAAACAGCCTCTGATGGCTACAAGTTGGCCTGGTACTCAAGTTAGACCATGACAATCTCCTGTTAAACAAAAACGATTTCACAAAACACCGTCAGACAAGACCACTGCATGAATGTGAGGGTTCAGGACACAACAAGATCACTTTCTAACCTTGTCTGAACACAGGCAGACAAAACATCAATATTGACCAAGCCACAAAATTTAAAAAAAACAAACGGCATCTCTCTATCCTTGCTAATATGAGTAATGATTACTTCATTAACAGTCACAGCTTCAGTCTCTCTTCATTCCTCCAGTCTGTAATATAACCAGAGAATTTTCTTTACTTCCTGAGAGTATCCAATCTATAGCAATGCCCTGCATCCTTGAACTCTCCCCACAAGCATCTAACACAAGGTCAGATCCTATAACAAGTCCTTCTCACATCCTCTTATTGACACTTTCCAAGATTCCTCATTACATGAAGTTTCCCTCTTTGCAACAAGTAAATAAAGCCAACTACAGGTGAGTTCTTTAGTCTTCTAAATACATAATAATTTGGGGTTTCCTTGTTTTGTGGTTTACTAATAGAGTGGTATCAAAATTCCCCAATGTTTTTGTATTTATAAGTATATAAATATATTTCTTATATTTATATGCATATATCTTTTTACTCTCTCCCTAGTTTTTTTTTCCTTTTCCAGAATGTCATGTAGTTGGAATTGTACAATATGTAGCCTTTTAAAAAAATATATTTATTTATTTATTTAGGCTAAACCGGGTCTTAGTTGTGGCACATGGGATCTTCGTTGCAGCATGCAGGATCTTTAGTTGCGGCATGCAGGCTCTTAGTTGTGGTATGCATGCAGGGTCTAGCTCCCGGACCAGGGATTGAACCTGGGTGCCCTGCATTTGGAGTGTGGAGTCCTACCCACTGGACCGCCAGGGAAGTCCCAATATGTGGTATTTTCAGATTGGCTTATTTCACTTACTAATATGGATTTTAGGTTTTCTCCATGTCTTTTTATGGCTTGATATCACATTTCTTTTCAGCTCTGAATGATATTCTACTATTGGATGTACCACAGTTTATTCATCCATTTACCTACTGAAGACATCTCCTCAGAAAGTTCCCATGCACAGTTAATAGTGACTCCCACTCTCACCCAGATAACCACTGATACAATCATTGTAATTCTCTCTCTCTCTCTCCATACATATGTACATATACAGGCAAAACTAACCTGTAATAACAGAATGATATATTTTGGTGTCATTATAAATTAGTTTTGCCTGTTCTAGAGTTTTATATAAATCAAATAACATGTTTATTTTTTATAACACTGTGATTTTTTAAAGTATATAAAATACATATATAAGTCGATTAAAATGGGTGTGGTTCTGTCAGTCTGAAAGTCATGTCTGATCTTAAAACATACATCAATGTACCAAGTGCAGACAACATATTAGGAAAGAATACATAAATGAAAGATAAAACGTTAAAATTAAAAATAATCTGGCTGAATGTCACACAGATCAAATCAATGAGGTGAAAAGTACTAGGATTTAATATAATATCCTAAATTTAGATTGGAAAACACTAGCGATTTGGGTGAATCTCAGCAGTGAGGTAAATCAGGTTTTTAATTTATTTCAAGTTTAAATGACAATTATATACATAGATGCAAGTAAATGAATAAACTAATCAATACATAACTAGAGTTAATGCATAACTAAAGTAAACCCAGTATGTATTTATAAAGCATAAAGTTCTAGGAAGCAATCCTGCTTATCAGATTATATCTCAAAGATTATGATGAATTCCAAGCATAAATTCCAAGGAGAATTCTAACCAATTAATGTTCTATAGAAAAATGGCCTGCAGTTTAAGTTCCTGGAAATCATGTACCATCGGAACGTTTGAAGAAAGTAGTCACAGAGAGCATAGAAATAAAGGAGAACAAAGACTTAGTAAAGACAGGATTGAAGTCTTTAAACATTTGGAATACTTTCATGTGAAAGCAAACTTGATTCACTGTTTTGTCTTCAAAGACGGAATTAGGCTAAGAGAAAATTAGACACATTTTTCAGATGAACGTGAGAATTGGTAATGTAGCTTAACTGATGAAATGTGGTTTGTGAAAGAAGAACAATGAACACATTTTTCACTGGTGGCATATTTCAAATAGTAATTTTAGGGTAATATTTTGAAATGATGAGAAGATGTTCCAATATCTAAGGTGAAAGCACAACTCTAAAATGAATTGTTCTTTTATTAGGTATTAACATCTTAATACCAAACAGACCTCACCCACCAATCAAACTCCCTCCCACTCACCACTTACAGCTAATTTTACTCTTGCAAAGAATGTTTGTATTTGAAATGTTAGAAAATACTAAAATTGAAAGAAAGAGGTGCATGATACAGTGGAAACTAAAGTTCATAGAGACCCTGACAGGAAATGTAATACCCCTCAGTTTATTTTATTTAGATAGTTATTTTTATTAGAATTGCCTTACAGTGTAAAAAGTTTCATCCTAAAAAACTCAAGATTTCAATGGCACTGCTAAAGTAAGACTTTAAATACTAAAAACAAAAATCTAGATATTCAGTGAAAAAGCCAATGATCTTTATGTTTTGAATTGTTAGAAAAGATGGGTATAAAATACGTGTTAATTTTCCAGATAAAACAAGTACTTTTGATATTCTTCTTATTTTTAGGTTTCCATTGTCTTGGAAGAGATTCTTCCATAATTTATTAAATGCTGTCCAAGTTCTTTAACATAGTTACATAATTTGTAAACAAAATTACAAACATTTAAAAATATTAGAGGAACTACAGTTTTAAAATAACAAAGAAATTATACTTCAAGGAATTTTAAAAAATTTACATATCAAAACATAAATCATACCATAATATTAAATGCTAGAACTATATAAGTCTGTGGTAGGCTGAATAAAGTTCAATTTTTCAATGATTTCTTTTTTTAATTTGTGATTTTGGGTGACTTGTTCAATATATCTTCTTCTCCTCAAAGAACATGTGATTATTCTCCTATATTTTTTCTATATGTTTAATTTTTTAATGTTATAAACTCTTCAATACTTCTATCTGATAAAATTTTCCTCTACTATTAAGAATTTGAGCCAAATCTACAACCCACTTCTAACAAGTTGTATAAGATCTAATGGCATATTCTTTGCATACTGACTTTATCTCCAACTTTATAGTGTACCAGCGGTCCTCACCCTTTTTGGCACGAAGGACCAGTTTCCTGGAAGACAAATTTTCCATGGACCAGGAGTTGGGGCTGGGATGGTTTCAGGATGACTCAAGCACATTACATTTATTGTGCACTTTATTTCTATTATTATTACATTGTAATATATAATGATATAATTATACAACTCACCATAATGCAGAATCAGTGGGAGCCCTGAGCTTGTTTTCCTGCAACTAGATGGTCCCATCTGGGGGTGATGGGAGACAGTGACACCGACGTGTGTTGCTTATGTCTAGCCTACTCCGTAATCTCGTTTTGGTTGCTGTCACTGCAGAAAACCCTGCTTCACAAAGATTGGATGTTGGAAATGGAAGCAGGCTTTTCAGTGCTTTTGTGGCAATCTCAGGGTATTCTGCCTTGACTTTAATCCAGAACGTATGGAGATTTGAAGTTGTCTCAGATATACTTTTAAGGCCACCATCATTTGCGATCTCAAGCAGTTGATCCTCTTCTAGCTCGGACAAAGTCGATTCAACCAGCTTATTCACAAATGGGACGCGGATCCATTCCTTCCCAGTTTGGGGGTCTTTTGTGGTTGGGAAGTAATGCTCAAACTCTTTTGAAAGCTGAGATAGGTGATCATGCACCAGCTGGCAGAAAGAAGGCCCTGGCTCTGTCTCTTTCAAAATCTCTGCTAATGTTTGAAACATGTCAAGAAACCCCAATGTTCACTCGTCACCCCCACAATTCCAGTTTGGCTTTGAATGCAGCCACTTTATCTGCCGACTTGAACACAGTTGTCATTCTCCCCTGAACTGACAGATTGAGTTCGTTGAGCAGATTGAATATGTCACACAAGTAAGCAAGATTTGCAACCCATTCTGTGTCACCGAAATGTGCTGCCAGTGGTGACTGTTCTTCTAAAAGTAATCTCTGGAGCGGCTCTCATAACTCAAAAGCTCTGGCCAGTGATCTACCTTTAGAAAGCCATCTCACTTCTGTGTATAAGAGAAGACGTGTGTGCTCTGCGTCCATCTCCTCACAGAGCAGCGTTAACAGATGTGAGTTAAGGGCATGTACTTCAATGAGGTTGATAATTTTAATCACATGCTGCAAAATGTCGTAAAGTTCAGGCAACATTTTTTGGCTAGCCAGTATTTCTCTATGGATGACGCAGTGCCTAGACTCACATACAGAAGCGACCTCTTTGACCTGAATAGTGAAACCAGAAAGCCGTCCAGTCATGGCAGCCGCTCCTTCCATGCATATACTGACAAAAAATGACCAATTCAGTTTTCCTGATATGTAATCATTCAAAGACTTGAATAGCTCTGCAGGTGTGGTGTTGGTTGGCAACAAAAGTGCACATAACATATCCTCATGCACATCCTCCTGAAAAATATATAGCACAAAAACAAGCATTGTTGCCTTGTTGTCAACATCAGTAGACTGGTCAACCTGGATTGCATACCACGGTGACTCATTAATCCTCTCTGACAATTGTGCCTCAATATTCTCTGCTATTTCATCAATTCATCTAGTTATGGTGCTAGCCGAAAGAGGAACACATGGCACGTTTTGAACTGCAGCCTCTCCTGAAGGTTCACAACAAATGTCCTTAGCAACAGGCAGGATCAACTCTTTACCAATGGTAAAGGGCTTCTTAGCTGTAGCAATGCAGTTAGCCACTAAGAATGATGCTCTCAGTGCAGACACATTTGAGGAAGCGGTGGCCTTCAATAATTGCTTTTGTTCTTCGTGTTCATGGTTTTTTCTTTTGAAAAACTCCAAAGGCTTGTCCTTTAATGCAGGGTGCTTGGTCTCCATGTGGCGAAGCAGTTTTGAAGATTTCATGGCTTTGTTGGATAGCCGGTCACCACATATTATACAAAGCAGGCTTGGAGAATGTGAATCACCTGCTGTAATGAACCCGTAATTTAAGAAGGATTCTTGTTATTTTCTTTTAAATGCAGCTTTCTTTTTGTTGGCAGTCCTAGAGTCTTCTGCTGTCTCGTCATTGGGTCTTTCCCCCATTTCAAAGAAGCTCTCCAGCGACTTTTTTTTTTACTCATTTCAGCTAGGGTTAGCTTGTGGGCTTACCAAAACTGTGACTGAGACAAGTGCGCAGTGCGGGAAAGAGGAGCGAATGGAAGTGGTAAACAAAATAATGGGCAGGCCATGCGCGGACTAACATAAGTGTTGGATTCTGACTTAAAACATGCCACCTCACTTGCCACTATAAAGCCTGCTACTAGATGCAGTTTAATTGTCACTTGCCACTTACTGTTAGGGTTTTAATATGAGTCTGCAAGCAATTGATTTATTATTGTCTCTGTGCAGTCAAACCTCTCTGCTAATGATAATCTGTATTTGCAGCCACTCCCCTGCACTAGCATCACTGCCTCAGCTCCACCTCAGATCATCAGGCATTAGATTCTCATAAGGAGGGGGCAACATAGATCCCTTGCATGCACAGTTCACAGTAGGGTTTGCGCTCCTAATGAATCTAATGCCACTGCTGATCTGACATGAGGCGGAGCTCAGGCGGTAATGCGAGTGATGGGGAGCAGCTGTAAATACAGATGAAGCTTCGCTCCCTCACCTGCCTTTCACCTCCTGCTGTGCGGCCCAGTTCCTAACAGGCCAGGGACCGCTATCGCTCTGTGGCCCAGGGGTTGGGGACCCCTGTAGGATAGTGTTTTCCTGGACCTTATTTTCTTTGATCTTTCCTAAATCTTTCTCAATTAAAGTACTATTTTAATCTTATTGGATATTTTAAAATATTTTAAGCTACCAAAACCTTGTTAGATGGGATATACAACCATAAATAATCATAATAAGTGGTCAATAAGATAGTTAATCTAGTACATTTTTAGAAAATTGTTTCTAAATTTAGAGCTAGACTTCTATTTGGAAAATGCTACATAATAATACATAGATTTAGAGATATAAAGTGTATTCACACTGTATGATGTTCTTGTATTAGCATAAACCATCTAAGACGGTAAATGATATGACTACAGTTATTTATTCTGTATGGATACTAGGGGCTCAGAGAAAGATATAATTATTATTGCATATCCCTTATATAATAATTATATAGCATACATATATTACCTACTTAAAATATAATTTATGTTTAAAAGAGTAAATGTAAAACATATCAGAAAAATTCTTTTAAATTTTAACCTGGAAGAAAATGGACTCTTTTTTTTAAATAAATTTATTTATTTATTTTTCAGCTGTGTTGGGTCTTCATTTCTGTGCAAGGGCTTTCTCTAGTTGCAGCAAGCAGGGGCCACTCTTCATCGCGGTGCGCGGGCCTCTCACTATCGCGGCCTCTCTTGTTGCGGAGCACAGGCTCCAGACGCGCAGGCTCAGTAGTTGTGGCTCACGGGCCTAGTCGCTCCGCGGCATGTGGGATCCTCCCAGACCAGGGCTCGAACCCGTGTCCCCTGCATTGGCAGGTGGATTCTCAACCACTGCGCCACCAGGGAAGCCCTGGACTCTTTTGAATTTGTTGCCTTGGGAGTTTAATCAGGTCTTTCTAAATGAAACTATCATTTTTTCACCTCACTATGATTCAGAACTAATTAACACTTGAAAGGAAAGCTAATATGAAAATATTTTTTAAAATTATCAATGAAATTACTTTAATGCCTCTGGGAAGAATAGTTAAATATTCATCAGTGATTTTTATTCATAAACAGATAACTTTACATAGAATCAAATGTTACTTTTATTTTCTCAATATAATTAAATATTAGAAAAATAGATATTATATATTAGAAAAATATTAGAAAAATAAGCATAATTACGGTGGTGTTTTTTAAATGCACGTTAAAACTAAAGAAAAGAGTATTACTGTTATTTATATTGTTGTGGATTCAAAAAATTATTAATATGGAAAAACAGAAATACAACAAAGCATATTCTGTTTCTGCTTTTTCATTCCTCTTTTATTGTAACCACTAATATATCAATTCAGTGGCTTGAAAATATTGTTATCATCCCTAGGGTACAAAGGAGTATATGGTTTTCATTAATATATTAGAAATTGAGCACCTACTATGTACTATGTACCTAGTATTGTTTAGCAAACACTGTAGAGGATGTAATTTCAATAAACAATTTGTATGCCCTGAAGGATTTAACTCTTAATTAGGAGAGATGAATCAAAGGAGTAACAAAAAGTGCTAAGGCAATGCAGTCAATGGAGAAATACATTATGGCTTGGTTCAGGGTAAATTTCACAGAGAAGGTAACATTATTATCTGCACCCCAGAATACAGTTAACATTTTTTGACATGCAGAGATGGAGGAAAGGAATATCTGGCAGAAATATAGTCAAGAAAAAATACACGACATAGGAAAGGAAAAGTTATATTGAGTGAGTGATAATATTTCTGGTTTGCAGCTGTGGTAGATGATAAATTAACAAACTAAGAAGGAAGAACCTGTAATAATAAACTAAAACACAAACAGCAAAAGAAACAAACGTCAGTATCTGAAAAATTTAAAGCAATTGAATGCACATATTCAGGCTTGGGTTTTTAAAAAATTATACTGTCAGAATAATATTAGCAATCACCCACTGAGTTATAAGAATGGCTACTATAGTTTTATGAGGATTTTTCACATGCATCAACATTTTAAGTTGAGGAAATCAATGGAATAGACCTCAAGTAATTGACTCAATTCAAGCACCTAGTACATGACTCTGTCAGGATTCAAATCAGGAATATGTCCAGAGTTTGAGTTCTGACCACTATGTTATACAGCCTCCAGGTGTGGGAGAGGGTAGATTTTAATATGGTGTGAGAACAAACCGGAGGTTGCAAAGTCAGTTGAAAAGCCAATTTCAGAGTTCAGCCAAGAGAAATTGTTATGTGAAGCAGGTTAGAGGTCTTGGGATTCTAAAAGAAGAAATTTACCCAATATGGAAATAGGGACAGCAGAATGTGATGACTGAAAGGAATGTGAGATGTGAGGAGACTTAAGAGTTTGTATCAGACAACACAAAATGCTACAAAGAATTTGAGTATATTGAGAATAAGGCCATTGAATGTTTTATAAAGTTGTCATTTGCTACCCTGAGAGTATTTTTCAGTAGACAAAGTCAAAACCAGATTGCAAGAGACTGAAAAAGGGTAAAGAAACAGCAGCAACAAAAATGGTTTATCTTTCAAATTACTGGGCAGTAATTAAAAGAAAGATAAAATAGTAATTTAAGATTAAAAAATTATCTCTCCAAGGAGGACATACAGATGGCCAAGGGGCACATGAAAGGATGCTCAACATCACTAATTATTAGAGAAATGCAAATCAAAACTACAGTGAGGTATCACCTCACACCAGTCAGAATGGCCATCATCAAAAAATTTATAAACAATAAATGCTGGAGAGGGTGTGGAGGAAAGGGAACCCTCTTGCACTGTTGGTGGGAAACTAGAAATAGAACTACCATATGACCCAGGAATCCCACTACTGGGCATATACCCTGAGAAAACCATAATTCAAAAGGACGCATGCACCCCAATGTTTATTGCAGCACTGTTTACAATAGCCAGGACATGGAAACAACCTAAATGTCCAACGGCAGATGAATGGATAAAGAAGATGTGGTATGTATATACAATGGAATATTACTCAGCCATAAAAAGGAACGAAATTGGGTCATTTGTAGAAATGTGGATGGACCTAGAGTCTGTCATACAGAGTGAAGTAAGCCAGAAAGAGAAAAACAAATATTGTATATTAATGCATATATGTGGAATCTAGAAAAATGGTACAGATCAACTTATTTGCAGGGCAGGAATAAAGGTGCAGATGTAGAGAAGGGACATGTGGACACGGGGGGGAAGGAGAGGGTGTGACCAACTGGGAGATTAGGATTGACATATATACACTATCATGCGTAAAATAGATAGCAATATGGTATAAAGCACAGGAAGCTCAGCTCAGTGCTCTGTGATGACTTAGATGGGTGGGATGGGGGGTTGGGAGGAAGGTCCAAGAGGGAGGGGATATAGGTATACATATAGCTGATTCACTTCATTGTACAGCAGAAACGAACACAACACTGTAAAACAATTATACTCCAATAAAAAAAAATTAAAAATAAAAGATTAAACAATTGAAAAAATTTTAGGTTAGAAGAGTTGTATCTGTGTGTGTGTGTGTTTTCAGGTTAGTGATTAGCAAGTCTTCATCCAATGCAACAGGTATATCCTACAAGAGGGAACATATTCCAAAACTTAAAACTGATAATAGGGTTAGTATAAAAATTGTAACACTAAGCAAGTTACTTTTCTAATCATTAATGACGCTAATTGTAATTTTTTTCTTAGATGTCTTTGAAGTATTTGACAAAAGCTATCACTTATCTGCAAAGAAGGGAAGGCAATTTAAAACAAGAAAATTCCCAGAAATTCTGAAAGTAAATGGTCGTGTTTAACTAATATAGTTTAAGGACTTCTTCTGAGTTTTAATTGCCTACATATAGAATCAAATTTCCTGTAGGTAAAATGGTTTCAAGTTTGAAAGATGAGATTAAAATGATGATAAATAAGTGCATTGTAGTGATCTGTAAAATGCATAATGTTTTTCAGGAGTCTGTCACCTGAACAGGTATAAGCACCATGGATTTGGAGAACAAATACTGAAGTCAAGAAAATATTCAGGAATGCCTATGGTAAGGTGAGATCCAGGGGATGTCTGGAAGGAATGGGAGTAAAAACACAAGTGAGAGACTTTAAGTCCTAGAAAAATTGAGGCTGAATTCCTTTTTCTTGGTACAGGAGAGAAAAAGGAAAAAAAAAAAAAATTCTACTGATATTTGTGATTTTCCCTAATGTCTAAATTACTCTGCTGCTATTATTAAGCCATCTTCTTTTTTCAGTACTCCAAGCAAGAGCTGTTTGTCTCTGCCTATGGCAAGCACCATTCTTTGTATAGCAGTATAGTGCAAGTAGCTATTGACTTAATATGGGGAATTAAATGATAATTGCCAAGTAATATGAGTATGATCTCATTGTATTTGAGATTTCTGATTCTCATATTTCCATTCCATTGCTTGTGAAATAGAATATGTAGCATTTAACCTTTCTTTGTGTATCTGTTTCTTTGTGTCAAAAAGGTATAATGATACTTATCCTCACACGGGTGTTTTAAAGATTAATTAGCTAAGTGCTTGGAAGATAGAAAGGCTTTATAAATGCTAAATATTCATATTCATTGAAGTCTGTCTTAAAATAATAAAATCAAAGTAATTCCGGAGTAATTCATAATTAAAATGGAAAATATAGCAACATCTTTGCTCTTATCATTCAAGAAGCAGATATCTTTACATTTTCTCCTTCCTCTGTCTACTCTCTCAGTATCTCCAACAGCTCCGTCCTCCCTATGTAAAGACGTGAGTAAATAGCTGAACTACAATTCTTAATCTAAACTTCATCTAAGTGTTTGTTCTGCATGTTTAAATCAAATAATTAATGTTACCTGAGGGTATTTAACTTAGCTGAATGATGCCATATTAAACACTTTAAGAACTCCATAACATAGAATTTTATCACATTAAAAGTAATTGAAAGTGATTAAGGTACCTGTAATGAATGGCATATTATAGCAGCAATATGTGAAACTTTCAAGGATAGTGGGAACAAATAAGGGAAAAACATTTTGCAATGTACTAGGGCATTAAAAATGACAACAACTCAAAAATCTTATAAATCATAAGGGCTATAAAAAACAAAATATTTGATATCGACTGGATTTTATGGAATGTTGATAAAACATAATCTGGCAATCCTAAAAAAACTAGTAGAATTCTTTGCATCATGGCGTTTTAGTAGCCTGCCAAAAAGTAATGGGATTTAAATTGCATTTTTGAAATTGAGAAAGCTCTGATATCCTGCCTAGGTTGATTTAGTTTTTTTTGATGCTGTGTAAGTGCAAAGCAAAATTTTGAAGGAGAAAAAAGTACATGGTAGTTAGCAAAGAGACTGATGTCTCAAATTACAAGTGAAAATTAACTTACACATTAACAATATTATCATTCTCTCAAATTACCTTTTCTGAGAAGCTTCAGCTTTATCATGTGGTTTTGATGTTTGTTGTGTTTTAAATGGCGTAAAAGAATAAAACGGTGTTCAAATATAGACTACCAAGAGATCACATTGTACATCTACACACAGCATATGCCACCTGTTTTCTTAAAAATGGGGGACAATATAAAGATTATGTATGTCTCTAAGGTTTGGTGAAGCAGTTTCTGTGTATGTTCAGGGTCAAGTTTTTCTATCACCTGCTTTTAGTTAGGCTATATGAATGCCTATTTAGTCAAGATATCTATGATTCCAGAAGATTGTTTAGTTTTAATGAAGCATAAGGTTAATGCTGCTGTTAACATATAGAATACCATGCACTTACATGTTAAGTTGCTTGATTTTAATAACTTGTCAAGCACTTATATTTTGGGCATGTTTCCAAAATTTTATTTTATACTTTTTTTTCCTCTATCAGAAATCTCACTCAGTCCCTTTATATGATTCCCAAATCTGTATCTTCACACAAAACATTTTCTCTGGGTCCTGACCTACATTTCTATCTGTGTATTTTAATATTTTCACCAAGAAATACAATTAACACCTTGCAACAGTTGTGATTCTTTGTCTTTAAGCAACAGAAACTGAATCTGATAGAAGTAGCAAAAATAAAAGAAAAAAAGGGAATATTACTTCAAAGAATTGGAGCAAAATCCGAAGAAGCAGACTTTTGAAAGCACAGAAATCAAAGTAGTTTTAGAAAGTTGGTAGCAGGAATTAATGGGTAATATCTTTAGTGTTTGAGCATTAGAGTGGATTAGCTTTACCTATTTTTTCTTCTAGACTTTCCAACATGAGAGACAAATTCCCAAAAGAGAGAATTCCATTATAATCCTCGGTCACAGACACACCCTTTGACTTAATAGGGGAGGGTAGGGCAAGGAGATACATAATTTCACCAAAATCAATGAAATGTGTTATCCAAAAATAGGTCGAGGATGTTGGCTAGTTAAAAAAAAAAAAAACATTTTCTGTCACATAGTCTATATCAACATTTCAGAATCAAATCAGACTCTCTTATATCTTTGATCTTGCACCTGTGTCTGTATCCCTTAACTTCCTTCATTCACCCGTACATGGAAGTTTAACTTCAGAGTCAAGCTCACTAGTATATTTTCTTTCTAATTACTTCAATATTCTCAGTGAAGTATGACTAGGTGGGCTCAGTTCCTCTCATTCATCTCTTTGTCTATCTTTAATGCCAATAAAACGTTGTATGTTATGATAATCTTGAAATACAACAGTGTAGGTCCTCCAAATTTCATCTTGTATTTAAAAGTTATCTTGACGATATCAGGTAATTTCTTTTTTATATGCATTTTAGGATAAAATTTTAAATTTCTACTAAAAATACTGCCTGAATTTTGATTTAAATTGCTTTGAATCTATATATTATTTTGTAAAGAATTGACATCTTCAATATTGGATCATTTATCTATGATCATGGTAAATCTCTTTATTTAGAGCTTTAATTTTTCTCAACTATACTTTGTAGTTTTTAGTATTATGTGATGCACATCTTTTATGAGATTTACTGACAAATATCTCATTTAATTCTATTGTTAATGGTTTTGTAGTTTTAATTTTAATATCTGATTGTTAGTATATAAAAATACAGTTGATCTCTTTTCCTGAAAATTAGTTAAACTCACTTATAAATCCTGGAATATTCTTTATGGACATTGTAGGATTTTCACATATATGATCATATCATCTTCAAATAAAATAATTTTTACTTTTTTTTTAATCCGGAAGCTACTATTCTTTACCTTGCCTATATTCATTAGACTCTCTAGTATGATGCTATATAGAAGTGGTGAGTGTAGAAATAGGCATGTTGATCCTGATATTAAAGGAAAAACAGACATTGATTCTTACACTTTAGAATGATATTCTTTGTATTTTTTTGGTAGATGCTCTTAATCAGGTTAAGAAAAAACTCTTACGTTTAATCTGATGTGGATGTTCAATGTAGTAAAATTTGTTTTTTCTGTGTCTGTTGATTATTCAAAATTTATTTGTTATAGTAAAACAACTTTGCATTCTTGGGGTAAAAATCCACTTGGTCATGATATTTTATATTTGTATGTATCATTGTTTAGCATACTTTTTAAAATGCATCTACAGACCTGAAGCATTTAAATTTATAGTTTTCTTTTTTGGCTAATGCCAAATGCCAGCTTCACAGAATTTATCAGGAAGTATATCTAGTCCTCAATTTTCTGGAATAAAATTTGGCCTGAAGTTTTCTTTGTGGAATAGTTTGTAAATAAAAAAGTGTTTGTTTTATAGATATAGGAACACTCAGGTTATTTCTTCTTAAGTGAGTTTTCGTAGTCTGTGTTTTTCAAAGAAATTGTCAGTTTCATCCAGTGTCTAGTTTATTGACTTGATTGTTCATAATATGCCCTTATTTTCCTTTTGATATCTAGAAAATCTGTGATGTTGTAACCTCTCTCATTTCTACTATTGTTAATTTGATTATTCTCTTTTTTTCTTGATCAGTCTGGCTAAAGTTTTTTATTAATCTTTCTGATTTGCTTAAAGAATCTGCTTTTGGTTTTATTCTCTTTCTCTATTCTTTGTCTGCTTTCTATTTCATTGATTTCCACTCCGATCTTTATCATTTCCTTTCTTTTGCTTACTTCTGGTTTAATTTGCCCATCATTTCCTAGATTCTTAATGTGAAATCTGGGATGTTTGATTTGAAAACTTTCTTTTTTTCAAATATAGGAAAATAGTGTTATATCTCCTTAGATACATGTATCCCAATGTTCATTGCAGCACTATTTACAATAACCAGGACATGGAAGCAACCGAAATGTCCAACGACAGAGGAATGGATAAAGAAGATGTGGTACATATATACAATGGAGTATTACTCAGCCATAAAAAGGAACAGAATAATGTCATTTGCAGCAACATGGATGGACCTAGAGATTGTCATACTGAGTGAAGTCAGACAGAGAAAGACAAATATCATATGATATCGCTTATATGTGGAATTCTAAAATAGGGTACAAATGAACTTACCTACAAAACAGAAATAGAGTTAAGGAAGTAGAAAACAAACTTATGGTTACCAGGGGGTCAGGGGGAGGGATAAGTTGGGAGATTTGGGACTGACATATACACACTACTATATATAAAATAGATAACTAATAAGGACCTACTGTATAGCACAGGGAACTCTACTCAATACTCTGTAATGACCTGTATGGGAAAAGAATCTAAAAGAGTGGATATGTGTATATGTATAATTGATTCACTTTGCTGTATAACCGAAACTAACACAACATTGTAAATCAACTATACTAATAAAATTTTTTTTAAAAGTAGTGCTTTAGCTGGATCTCCTGAATTTTAATATGTGGAGATTTCATTTTTGTTCAGTTCAAAATACTTTCTACTTTAATTTTTGATTTCTTTTTTGATACAGTGGTTATTTAAGTGTTTCATATTTTGTTTCCAAACATTTTGAAATTCCCAGATATATTTCTATTACTGATTTAAAGTTTGATTTTATTATGATCACAGAACATGTTTTATATGAAATTATTTTAGATTCATTGAAACTTGTTTCAAAGCCCAGAATATAAACTGTCTTGGTGTGTGTGCTATGGTCGCCTGTAAAAAAGTGTGTATTCTGCTATTACTGGGTAGACCCTTATTTAAATGTCAATTGGGTTAATTTTGTTAATAGTTTTGTTCAACATTATGCATATTCACTGATTTTGTTTACTTGTTTGATTAACTGTGGAATAAGGGACATTGAAATCTCTAACTGTAATTGTGGACTTGTCTATTTCTCCTTCAAGTTTTATCTTTATTTCCTTCACATATTTAGAACATGTGTTATTAGGTGCATAAATATTTGGGATGTTTAAGAACGATGACCGCTATGATATATTAATACATTTATTTCTTTATTAAAATTATCCTTTTAAAATTTTCTAATAATATTCTTGTCTTTGAAATCTACTGACATTAATGTAGCCACTCTATCTTTGGAACAGTGTTATAATGGTATATCATTTTATATCCTTTTATTTTAACCTAGTTGTGTTTTTATATTTAAGTGGATTTCTTTTAAAGAGCATATAAAAATTTATTGCTTTTTTTCTAACCCAACTATCCCTACTTTTACTGTGGCCTTATATCATTTATATTTAATTATTGATATGGTTGAAATTAAACAATTTTTATTTTTTAAATTTAAAAAAATTTTAAAATTGCCATTGGAGTCTTTTTTTTTTAAAGGGGATAAAAGGCTTATTTTATTTTATTTTATTTTAACATCTTTATTGGAGTATAATTGCTTTACAATGGTGTGCTAGTATCTGCTGTATAACAAAGTGAATCAGCTATACATATACATATATCCCCATATCTCCTCCCTCTTGTGTCTTCCTCCCACCCTCCATATTCCACCCCTCTAGGTGGTCACAAAGCACTGAGCTGATCTCCCTGTGCTACGTGGCTGCTTCCCATTAGCTATCTATTTTACATTTGGTAGTGAATAAGTATGTTTGTTTTCCTTTTGTATAATCTTTGGTTTTCTGAATGTTTATTAATTTAATATTTTTATAATTCCATTTTTCTCCTTTGTTGACTTATTAACTATAAATCTTAGTTTTGTGTATATGTCTAACTGGTTCATTTAAGAATTTTCACTATGCATCTTTAGCTTGCCACACTGTACCTTTAATGATGCTTTTTGCTCAGTATTTCTTTAGGTAGGATATCTTCTTTTTCAGTTTCTTTTTATCTTAAAAAATTTTAAGATTTTTGTCTTTAAGTAATTGTGTTGTATAAAAATTGGAGAAATTTTTATTTTTTTGAAAGTTGTACATTCTGCCATATAGATACTTCACCTGTCTTTGTCATATTATGATTGCTATGCTCTCTTGTATCTATGCTGAAGTAGTCTTACGTTTTAATGTTGTTTACTTACATATTATCCATTTCTGCCTACTGAAGCCCACTGTGATAGATTGAGTAATCACCCATTCTCCCCTTTCCAAAGATATCCATATCTGATCCTCTGAAACCTGCAAATATTATTCACATGGCAAAAAATTTGTTCAAAATGTGATTCAGTTAAGAATCTTGACATGGGGAGATTATCCTAGATTATCTGGCTAAATCCAATGTCATCACAAAGATCCTTATAAAAATGTTGCAGGAGGGTCAGAGAAGGCAGAGAAGGTGGTGTTACAATGGATGCAGAGGGAGAGCAGGAGATGTGATAATAGGAGCAGAGGTTAGAGTGATGTTGCCAGGAGATAAGTAATGCAGGAAGTACCTAGAATATGGAAAAGGCAAGGAATAGACTCTCCGCTAGAGAGAGACTCCAGAAAGAACACAACCTTTGATTTTAGTTTCCTAAGAGCAATTTAGGACTTCTAACCTCCAAAACTATAAGACAGCAAATTTGTGTTGTATTAAGCCACTAAGTTTGTGGTAATTTGTTACAGTAGCAATAGGAAACTGGTACTTCCCCCAAGGAATAAGTCCTCACCACTTTTAATTAAGAGTATAATGTCTAATGTGTATTTGAATATACATACTTACATATTTGACTTTTCCAGCCTAAACTCAGACTCAGTTGCTCTCATTCATACTTTCAGTTTCAGTAGCCCATGATTGTGAATGGGTTGTGAAAAAGTGGGAAGTGGAAATTGAGCCAAAACTATGCACAGTAGAGCTTAGTGTAACTGGACTTCTCTTTTCCTTCTGTAGTTGGTTTACAAGACTGGTAAACTTTTTTTTAAAATTTTTATTTATTTATTTATTTTTAGCTGTGTTGGGTCTTCATTTCTGTGCTAGGGCTTTCTCTAGTTGCAGCGAGTGGGGGCCACTCTTCACTGCGGTGTGCGGGCCTCTCACCATCGTGGCCTCTCCTGTTGCGGAACACAGGCTCCAGACCCGCAGGCTCAGTGGCTGTGGCTCACGGGCCCAGTTGCTCTGTGGCATGTGGGATCCTCCCAGACCAGGGCTCAAACCCATGTTCCCTGGATTGGCAGGCAGATTCTCAACCACTGCACCACCAGGAAAGCCCCAAGACTGGTAAACTTTTCATTCCACATAGGCATGAACAAATCTTACTATTCTGAGAAAAGTGCTTGTGTACTTTGTACAGCTGTCTAATGAATCATGGAGAATTTACTTACAGCAGTTACTTGTCCTCACCCTACTCCCTCATCATCTTACTTCCACAGAAAATCATATTTCATCTTCCCTTTTCCCTTCAATGATCATCAATTCTTATTTCTGGTTGGAATAAATTAGATTTGGGTTATGTGGACCATCTTAGTTTTTCTCCCACAGGTTTCCTCTCAAAGTCAAGAAAATGGTGTGTGTTGCATTGTGTGTGTGTGTCTATGTGTTTTTGTGGGGGGAAGTGGGGACATAAGATGAAAGGTAACAGCAATCTTTGTCCCATGGCATTTGCCTTATCATTTGTTTAAATGTTATTGGTGATGAAAATATATACATATATAATTTACAATGTAAATTCCTACTTGTTTTGTTTACCTTAGATTTTATTAAATTTATTGATTTATTTTACTAGATAAAATATATTCACATTTTTTCATTCCCATCATTAATTTATTGCCATTTTTAGTTCTTTGATGTGTACAAATGGAGAGGGGACATTAATAATGCAAATATTAATATAAGTTTTCAAATAAAAATATTATAAAGAAAAGAATGTGCAGAAGAACGGATAAGTGACCTGGAAGATAAAATAGTGGATATAACTACTGCAGAGCAGAACAAAGAAAAAAGAATGAAAAGAATTGAGGACAGCCTCAGAGACCTCTGGGACAACATTAAACCCACCAACATTCGAATTATAGGGGTCCCAGAAGAAGAAGAGAAAAAGAAAGGGACTGAGAAAATATTTGAAAAGATTATAGTTAAAAACTTCTCTAATATGGGAAAGGAAATAGTTAATCAAGTCCAGGAAGCACAGAGAGTCCCATACAGGATAAATCCAAGGAGAAACACGCCAAGACACATATTAATCAAACTATCAAAAATTAAATACAAAAAAAAAAAATTAAAAGCAGCAAGGGAAAAACAACAAATAACACACAATGGAATCCCCATAAGGTTAACAGCTGATCTTTCAGCAGAAACTCTGCAAGCCAGACAGGAGTGGCAGGACATATTTAAAGTGATGAAGGAGAAGAACCTACAAACAAGATTATTCTACCCAGCAAGGATCTCATTCAGATTCGACAGAGAAATCAAAAGTTTTACAGACAAGAAAAGCTAGGAGAATTCAGCACCACCAAACCAGCTCTAAAACAAATGCTAAAGGAACTTCTCTAAGTGGGAAACACAAGAAAAGAAAAGGACCTACAAAAACAAACCCAAAACAATTAAGAAAATGGTCATAGTAACATACATATTGATAATTACCTTAAACATGAATGCATTAAAGGCTCCAACCAAAAGACACAGGCTTGCTGAATAGATACAAAAACCAGACCCACCTATATGTTGTCTACAAGAGACCCACTTCAGAACTAGGGACACATACAGACTGAAAGAGAGGGGATGGAAAAAGATATTCCATGCAAATGGAAATCAAAAGAAAGCTGGAGTACCAATTCTCATATCAGACAAAATAGACTTTAAAATAAAGACTATTACAAGAGACAAAGAAGGACACTACATAATGATCAAGGGATCAATCCAAGAAGAAGATATAACAACTGTAAATATTTATGCAGCCAACATAGAAGCACCTCAATACATAAGGCAAATACTAACAGCCATAAAAGGGGAAATCGACAGTAACACAATCATAGTAGGGGACTTTAACACCCCACCTTCAGCAATGGACAGATCATCCAAAATGAAAATAAATAAGGAAACACAAGCTTTAAATGATACATTAAACAAGATGGAATTAATTGATATTTATAAGACACTCCATCAAAAACAACAGAATGCACATTCTGCTCAAGTGCTCATGGAACATTCTCCAGGATAGATCATATCTTGGATCACAAATAAAGCCTTAGTAAATTTAAGAAAATTGAAAACATATCAAGTATCTTTTCCGACCACAACGTTATGAGACTAGATATCAATTACAGGAAAAAGTCTGTAAAAAATTCAAACACATGGAGGCTAAACAATACACTACTTAATAACCAAGAGACCACTGAAGAAATCAAAGAGGAAATCAAAATATACCTAGAAACAAATGACAATGAAAACATGATGAACCAAAACCTATGGGATGCAGCAAAAGCAGTTCTAAGAGGGAAGTTTATAGCAATACAGTCCTAACTCAAGAAACAAGAAACATCTCAAATAAACAACCTAACATTACACCTAAAGCAATTAGAGAAAGAAGAACAAAAAAACCCCAAAGTTAGCAGAAGGAAAGAAATCATAAAGATCAGATCAGAAATAAATGAAAAAGAAATGAAGGAAATGATAACAAAGATCATTAAAACTAAAAGTTGGTTCTTTGAGAAGATAAACAAAATTGATAAACCATTAGCCAGACTCATCAAGAAAAAAAGGGAGAAGACCCAAATCAATAGAATTAGAAATGAAAAAGGAAGAGCAACAACTGACATTGCAGAAATACAACGGATCATGAGAGATTACTACAAGCAACTATATGCCAATAAAATGGACAACCTGGAAGAAATGGAGAAATTCTTAGAAATGCACAACCTTCTGAGACTGAACCAGGAAGAAATAAAAAATATGAACAGACCAATCACAAGCACTGAAATTGAAACTGTGATTAAAAATCTTCCAACAAACAAAAGCCCAGGACCAGATGGCTTCACAGGCGAATTCTATCAAACATTTAGAGAAGAGCTAACACCTATCCTCTCAAACTCTCCCAAAATATAGCAGAGGGAGGAACACTCCCAAACTCATTCTACGAGGCCACCATCACTCTGATACCAAAATCAGACAAAGATGAGTCCAATATCACTGATGAACATACATGCCAAAATCCTCAACAAAATACTACCAAGCAGAATGCAACAGCAGATTAAAAGAATCATACACCATGATCAAGTGGGGTTTATCCCAGGAGTGTAAGGATTCTTCAATATACAAAAATCAATCAACGTGATACACCATATTAACAAATTGAAGGAGAAAAACCATATGATCATCTCAAAAGATGCAGAGAAAGCTATTGACAAAATTCAACACCGATTTATGAAAAAACCCTCCAGAAAGTGGGCATAGAGGGAACTTTCCTCAACATAATAAAGGCCATATATGACAAACCCACAGCCAACATCGTCCTCAATGGTGAAAATTGAAAGCATTTCCTCTAAGATCAGGAACAAGACAAGGTTGCCCACTCTCACCACTATTATTCAACATAGTTTTGGAAGTTTTAGCCACAGCAATTAGAGAGGAAAAAGAAATAAAAGGAATCCAAATTGGAAAAGAAGAAGTAAAGCGGTCACTGTTTGCAGATGACATGATACTATACATAGAGAATCCTAAAGATGCGACCAGAAAACTACTAGAGCTAATCAATGGATTTGGTAAAGTAGCAGGATACAAAATTAATGCACAGAAATCTCTAGCATTCCTATACACTAATGATGAAAAATCTGAAAGTGAAATTAAGAAAACACTACCATTTACCATTGCAACTTAAAAAATAAAATACCTAGAAATAAACCTACCTATGGAGACAAAAGACCTGTATGCAGAAAATTATAAAACACTGATGAAAGAAATTAAAGATGATACAAATAGATGGAGAGATATACCATGTTCTTGAATTGGAAGAATCAACATTGTGAAAATGACTCTACTACCCAAAGCAATCTACAGATTCAATGCAATCCCTATCAAACTACCAATGGCATTTTTCACAGAACTAGAACAAAAAAATTCACATTTTATATGGAAACACAAAAGACCCCAAATAGCCAAAGCAATCTTGAGAAAGAAAAATGGAGCTGGAGGAATCAGGCTCTCTGACTTCAGACAATACTACAAAGCTACAGTAATCAAGACAGGATGGTACTGGCACAAAAACAGAAATATAGATCAATGGAACAGGATAGAAAGCCCAGAGATAAACCCACCCATATATGGTCACCTTATCTTTGATAAAGGAGGCAAGAATATACAGTGGAGAAAAGACAGCCTCTTCAATAAGTGGTGCTGGGAAAACTGGACAGCTACATATAAAAGAATGAAATTAGAACACTCCCTAACACCATACACAAAAATAAACTCAAAATGGATTAGAGACCTAAATATAAGGCCAGAAACCATCAAACTCTTAGAGGAAAACATAGGGAGAACATTCTATGACATAAATCACAGCAAGATCCTTTTTGACCCACCTCCCAGAGAAATGGAAATTAAAACAAAAATAAACAAATGGGACCTAATGAAACTTAAAAGCATTTGCACAGCAAAGGAAACCATAAACAAGACCAAAAGACAACCCTCAGAACTGGAGAAAATATTTGCAAATGAAGCAACTGACAAAGGATTAATCTCCACAATTTACATGCAGCTCAATATCAAAAAACCAAACAACCCAATCCAAAAATGGGCAGAAGACCTAAATAGACATTTCTCCAAAGAAGATATACAGATTGTCAACAGACACATGAAAGAATATTCAACATCATTAATCATTAGAGAAATGCAAATCAAAACTACAATGAGATATCATCTCACACCGGTCAGAATGGCCATCATCAAACAATCTACACACAGTAAATGCTGGAGAGGGTGCGAAGAAAAGGGAACCGTCTTGCACTGTTGATAGGAATGTAAATTGATACAGCCACTATGGAGAACAGTATGGACGCTCCCTAAAAAACTAAAATAGAAATACCATATGACCCAGCAATCCCACTACTGGGCATATACCCTGAGAAAACCATAATTCAAAAGAGTCATGTACCAAAATGTTCATTGCAGCTCTATTTACAATAGCCAGGACATGGAAGCAACCTAAGTGTCCATCAACTGATGAATGGATAAAGAAGAAATGGCACATATATACAATGGAATATTACTCAGCCATAATAAGAAACGAAATTGAGTTATTTGTAGTGAGGTGCATGGAGCTAGAGTTTGTCATACAGTGTGAAGTAAGTCAGAAAGAGAAAAACAAATACTGTATGCTAACACATATATATGGAATCTAAAAAAAAAAAAAAAAAAGGTCCTGAAGAACCTAGGGTCAAGACGGGAATAGAGACACAGACCTACTAGAGAAAGGAGTTGAGGACATGGGGAGGGGGAAGGGTAAGCTGTGACAAACTGAGAGAGTGGCATGGACATATATACACTACGAAATGTAAAATAGATAGCTAGTGGGAAGCAGCTGCATAGCACAGGGAGATCAGCTCGATGCTTTGTGACCACCTAGAGGGGTGGGATAGGGTGGGTGGGAGGGAGATGCAAGAGGGAGGGTATATGGGGATATATGTATATGTATAACTGATTCACTTTGTTATAAAGCAGAAACTAACACACCATTGTAAAGCAATTATACTCCAATAAAGACGTTAAAGAAATAAAATTTAAAAAAGAAAAAAATAAAAGAATATGACTCTCACATAACTAAACTGCTGGATTCTAAAGAAAATGTGCATAGATACTTCCTTTGTTATTTTACCTGCAAAATTCCAAACCTGGCATGCAGCAGATGAAATAGGCATTCAATATACAGTATATGAAATTGCCAGTTATTGAAGTCACGTTAAAACATTCAGGTCCATTTTCAGAGTTACAACCTACTTGAGTTTCTCAGTACTTCTTCCTTTTTTTTTTTTTTTAACGTATCCAATGTTGTTATTTTCTCTTTAGCTATCCAAACAGAAATCTAAATTTACTCAGATTTGGCATTGCTCCAGAGACTAAATGATTAGATGGAACATATTTCTCCTTCTCATGAATTATTCTTATATTCTTATAAGATCAAGTTGACATACACAAGTCCTAATTTTATTCCCTGCAGCAAGCAAGAATATCTCCTTTGTCCTAACTCATGGAATTCTGCAACCCTGAACTTACAGCAAGAAAAGAAAGAAAAGTTAATCTTATGAAATGTTCTCCAGGTTATTTTCTATCCTCATGAGGGTATCTTATCCATGTGGTATAAACCTCTAACATTTTATTATGATACCTCTGAATAGCCTCCCTCCTCCTTTCCCTCAGCCACTCCCCCATCACTCTCACTTTCTTCTCATTGGTTATTGCAACTTGAAGTCTTAGTTTGGTTGCAAACAGATGGAAGTGTAGAAAAGATGTGGAGAAAGCATACTCTTCTTGTGTCACAGTTCAGTCTCTTAGGGAGAATGAGAGCTGTTCCATTATCTTGTTGGTCCTGACTTAAGGACTCTAATTCAGACAACAGTAGAGGTTGGTAAGATAGAGCAGCATGTTTACCTCTTCAGTCAGAGTTTCTTTCTTTTTGAAAAGTTGAGGCATTCATAGAATGAAGCTCAGATTAATTTTTACTTCAGGTCACTCCATTTTCATTTAATGAAGTGACATGCCTCCCTTAACAGGTTTTAACACCATTTATGTACCATCTCCAAATAAACAGATCCTATTTGTGGAATCATTAGCATTAGAAGGATCTCTGATCAATCTATGTAACTCTACCATGAACACAAAGATCAACTGCTACTTAACATAGGTAGGGAGACTCTGCATTCATTTTGACTTTATTTGCTTTAAAACTATATCTTTCAAAGTACGATATGATGCTATTATGAGTTACAAAATTTTTTTTTTCCTACCGCAAATCAATAAAATATGTAGAGTCTACACTTTCTCCAGGCTGCAGGTTGCTTATTTATAAAATGAAAGACTTAAAAAATGCCCTCTAGGGATATTTCCAGGTCTAAAATACTGTAATGTTAATTACAAATCATAGCATTTTCACCATATATGACCTTAAGAAGAAAAAAATTTCTCATCCATTCTTTAAATGCATTAAGATCAAAAAATATATTTTACTAATATACAATATTATATTTGCATTTTCCTGTATTAATTCCACCACATTTAAAGCATGTTTTAAAATTCAATATATGACTTAAAACTAGATCTCTGTATAAATTGGATTATTCTCATGGGCCTCACTAGAAAAAATGAATTAAAAATTAACATTTTATAACGTTACTAATGCACATGTATCATTTAAGGTAGAGTGTCAAAGTAGGTTGCTTTCACTACAAAATACCCCATTAATATAAAAACATCAAAATGTAGTTTATAAAATTATTTGTGTACTGAACCCTTAATCCAAGGGGAAAAAAGTCAATTTGTTATCCTATCAGTGCCTTTAATTTAAAACATTTATTTCAACTTCGATGTTTCAGTACATATCTACTGTATTAGTTTCCTATGACTGCTGTAATAAATTAACAAAAACTTGATGGCTTAAAGCAAAAGACATTTGTTCTCTTTATGATTTTGGAGACCAGAGTCAAAAACGAATTTTATGGGGCTAAAATCAAGGTGACAGCAGGGTTGTTCTCCCTACATAAGGTCTAGGGGAGAATTCATTCCTTGACTCTTCCAGCTTCTGGCGACTGTAGGCATTCTTATTCAGTCCAATATCTGCCTCTGTAGTCACTTGGCTTTTTTTCTATCTCAAATCTCCCTCTGGCCCCTCTTATAAGGACACTTGTGATTGCATTTAGGGTCCACCTGGATAACTGAGGATAGTCTCCACATCTCAAGATCCTTAACATTATACATCTGCAAAGTCTTTTTTTTTTTCCATATCAGCTAACATTTTAGGGATTAGGACTTGGGAAGGATTTTTTTCAGCATACCACATTTATTTTCCTAGAAATTAGAGTTTATTTTCATCAAACTCGACACTGATTTACAATCCACATAATAATGACTCTGGACCTTCCAGACAATCATCCACTAGTTACACGTGAGCCTGAGCTGTTATAAACTGAGTGTTGACAATTTGGCATATTTTTGGTCACTGTATTTTATGGAGTACACATCCTTCAGATAAAGAATTGAGCTCAATTTCGCCTTTGGCTTAAAGTATTGCTTTAGATTATAAACTCAATGGGAAAAAACGCAAAATAATAGGGCTTTTCTAGGAGTGATTGCTTCAGTGTGAGGTACAGGATGACATGCCATACATGTATTTTTATTCTGATTTCATGGAAAACGAACCACCTATGCCTCTTTGAAAATAAACAGGTGTCATATACAACAAAGCTGTCCGATTATGAAACACTTACCCACACTTGTAAATTGCTTGGAGGGTAGGGTAAACTGTTGTCAGATCTTGAAACAGGAAGAAAATGTCAGAGCAGACGATAGTAGAATATGGGGTGAAAAAAAAGGAAAGAATTAGAATTACCAGGTTGAAAAATATAAAAAACAAAAATTTAACTTTGAAATTTCCATCCAGTGGTTTATTAAGAAGCCATGTGAATCCTTGCTATACTAAGGCTACTGTGAATTTTTAGCAATTCTTAGGTGACAGAAAGGTGGGTCCATACACAGAGTTACATTTTAATAGAATTAGTGCGGCTTGTTCTGAAATATGATAGAGTGAGGGAGAGGAAGAAACAGAGGGAGAAGGAGAGAGAAGAGAGAAAAACAGGGGAAAGAGAAATTAGAGCAGAGTTTACTTGTCTTAGAATTATTTACATCTAACAAGACCACTTAGAGTAAATGATATTTATAAACACAAGATCCCTAAATATACACAGAAAGGTAAATGTGGGTATTTTCCATAAGGTTTCTTCTCAGAGAGGCCTTTCTTTTCCTGACCACCTTATCAACATTTCCAGCCACATTTCTCAACATTTTAAATTCCCATTTTCTAATTTATGTTTAAATTTTTTGCAATAATCACTGTATAACATTCAAACTATATGACTTAGTTATCTTATTTATTACTGTCTCCCACAATTGAATGCTAGCTCCATAAAGGCAGTGTCACTATTGAAAACTGTCCACCACATATAGTACTCCACCTGCCAAGAATAATATACCCTAACAAGTAGAGATATATAGATTTTTAATGGAATAAATAGCTTGGCTATTTAATTAATACTTCTGCAATGAAGAATTTATTTTCTAATTAATTGTTGAAATGTGTGTCTTTGTATAAACCAGCAGTCCTCAACCTTTTTGGCACCAGGGACCGGCTTCATGGAGGACAATTTTTCCACGGACCGGGGTGGGGGTGGTGTGGGAGTGTGGGGTTGGTTTGGGGATGATTCAAGCACATTACATTTATTGTGCACTTTATATCTATTATTATTATTACATTGTAATATATAATGAAATACACAACTCACCATAATGCAGAATCAGTGGGAGCCCTGAGCTTGTTTTCACTTGCCACTCACTGATAGGGTTTTGATATTAGTCTGCAAGCAATTGATTTATTATGATCTCTGTGCAGTCAAACCTCTCTGCTAATGATAATCTGTATTCGTAGCTTCTCCCCAGTGCCAGCATCACTGCCTCAGCTCCACTTCAGATCATCAGGCATTAAATTCTCATAAGGAACATGCAACCCAGATCCCTTGCATGCGCAGTTCACAGTAGGGTTCGTGCTCCTATGAGAATCTAATGCCACTGCTGATCTGACAGGGGGCGGAGCTCAGGCGGTAATGAGAGCGATGGGGAGCGGCTGTAAATACAGATGAAGCTTCACTAGCTCGCCCGCTGCTCACCTCCTGCTGCACAGCTCGGTTCCTAACAGGTCATGGACCGCTACCAGTCTGTAGCCTGGGGGTTGGGGACCCCTGGTATAAACTATCTCTCAAGCTGGTCTTTAAAATACAATGAACTTCATTAAAAAGCAAGTAAGTATGATTGGATTATATAATATTATTTGACTTTTATCATAGTCAGGAAACTGAAGACTAAATGCATATTAACCACTCAATAAAAAAGCACCTAGACCTAAGTTTGAACAATAAATTAAAATGTAGGGGCTTCCCTGGTGGCGCAGTGGTTGAGAATCTGCCTGCCAATGCAGGGGACACGGGTTCGAGCCCTGGTCTGGGAGGATCCCACATGCCGCGGAGCAACCAGGCCCGTGAGCCACAATTGCTGAGCCTGCGCGTCTGGAGCCTGTGCTCCGCAACAGGAGAGGCCGTGATAGTGAGAGGCCCGCGCACCGCGATGAAGAGTGTCCCCTGCTTGTCACAACTAGAGAAAGCCCTCGCACAGAGACGAAGACCCAACACAGCCAAAACATAAATAAATAAATAATAAATTAAAAATGCATATTCTTAGAAAAAAATGTATATAAGTGCTATTTCTATTCAAAAGGCATCTTCCTATTATGTATGTTATATCATAATATTTCTAAGATAAGAGGAATACTTTCTTATTTTTTTCATTGAAGTTGGTTGATTTACAATGTTGTGCTAGTTTCAGGTGTACAAACAAAGTGATTCCGTTATACATACATATATATCTATTCTTTTTCAGATTCTTTTCCCTTATAGGTTATTACAAAATAGTGAGTATAGTCCCTTGTGTTATACAGTAGGTCCTATCAGTTACCTATTTTATAAATAGTAGTGCATATATGTTAATCCTAAATTCCTTATTTATCCCTCTTCCACCTTTCCCCCTTGGTAACCATAAGTTTGCTTTCTATGTCTATGGGTCTATTTCTGTCTTGTATATAAGTTCATTCATACCTTTTTTTTTTTTTTTTCTTTTCTAGATTCCACATATAAGCAGTATCATATTATATTAGTCTTTCTCTGGTTTACTTCACTTAGTATGATAATCTCTAGGTCTATCCATGTTGCTGCAAATGGCATTATTTCATTCTTTTTTTATGGCTGGGTAATATCTCATTGTGTGTGTATATATACCACATCTTCTTTATCCATTCATCTGTCGATGAACGTTTAGGTTGCTTCCATGTCTTGGCTATTGTAAATAGTGCTGCAGTGAAATTTGGGGGGCATGTATCTTTTCAAATTATGTTTTTTTTCTAGATATATGCCCAGGAGTGGGACTGCAAGATCACATGGTAGCTCTATTTTTAGTTCTTTGAGGAACCTCCATACCATTCTCCATAGTGGCTGTACCAATTTACATTTCCACCAACAGTATAGGAGGGTTCCTTTTTCTCCACACCCTCGCCAGTGTTTATTATTTATAGACTTTTTGATGATGGCCATTCAGACTGGTATAGTTTTGATTTGCATTTCTCTAATAATTAGTGATGTTGAGCCTCTTTTCATGTGCTTTCTTATTTTTAAATCCTAGTATCTTGTTCAGTGCATATCATGTAGTAGGTGTTTAATACATATTTGTAAAAAAAAATTGAAACATCTTGATGAGATATAATTCACATACCACTCGATTCACCCATCTGATGTATACAATCTAAAGATTTTTAGTAATCAACAGAGTTTTAAATTATCACCACAATCAATTTGTACATTTTATCATTCCCCAAAGAAACCCTGTACCCTTTAGCATAACCCCACAACCCCTCTAGCCCTAGTAAAACTGAATCTACCTTTTTGGTCTATAGATTTGCCTATTCTGGACAAGTCATATAAATTGAATCATATAATATGTGACTTTTTGTTTCTGGCTTCCTTAATGTAGCATGATGTTCTCAAGGTTTACCTTGCTGTAGCATGTATTATTATTTAATTCCTCTTTATTGCCAAATAATATTCTATTGCGTTCTTCCATTCCTCCATTGATAGGCATTTGGGATATTTCTACATTTTGGCTATTATTAATAATGTTGTTATAAACATTGGTGTGAAAGTTTATGTGTGAACATGGTTTCAATAATTTTGGGTATAAGCCTAGCAGTAGAATTATTGGATCATGGTAAGTATATGTTTATCCTTTCCATAAACTGCCACAATATTTTCCAAAGTAACTGTGCCATTTTTCAATCCAACTAGCAATGTATGAAAGTCCCAATTTCTCCATATTCTTGCCACTTAACTGTTCTCTGTCTTTTTCGTACAGCTATCCTAATGTGAAATGATATCCCATTGTGGATTTGATTTGCATTTCCCTTTATAGCTGAAGATGTTTGAATGTCTTTTCATTGTCTTTCTTTTTCTAAAGGTTACTAATCAACTGATTTTATTTTAATTTTTCCAGTTTCACTGAGGTATAGTTGACATATAACTTTGTATTAGTTTAAGACGTACAACATAATGATTTGATATTTGAATATACGGCAAAATGATAACCACAATAAGTTTGGTTAACATCAATCACCTCACATTATTTGTCTTGTTATTTGTGTTACAATTATTTGTCTTGTGATGAGAACTTAACTATAGTCACAGTGCTATATACCACATCCCCAGAACTTATTTATAACTGGAAGTTTGTACCTTTTGACCACATTTACCCACTTCCCCCATCCCTCCACTCCCCACTTTTGTCAACTACCAATCTGTTCTCTGTTTCCATGAGTTCAGGTTGTTTTAGACTCCACATATAAATGAGATCATATGGTATCTGTCTTTCTTTCTCTGACGTTTCTCTTAGCATAATGCCCCTTTTATGTTCTTATTGGTAATTTACTGAGTATTCTGGAAAAATGTCTATTCAGATCTTTTGCCCATTTATTAATTTGGTTATTGCCCTTTTGAGTTGTAAGAGTTCTTTTTATATTCTAGATACAACTCCCCTGTCAGATATGTGATTTACAAATAATTATCCTATTCTGTGGGGTGTACTTTAATATCTTGATGGTGCCCTTCAAAGTTATGTGGTGTTTTGATTTTGATGAAATTCAATGTATTTTTTTTTTTTGTTACATGTGCTTTTGGTTATATATCTAAGAAGCCATTGGCTAATCCAAGGTCAGAAAAATATATGCTTGTTTTCCCCTAAGCATTTTCTAGTTTAGTTCTTACATTTCAGTCTTTGATTGATCTATTTTGAGTTCAATATTTGTATATGGTGTGAGGTAGTGGTACAACTCTATTCTCTGAATGCAAAAATCCAGTCATTCTGGCCAAATTTGTTAAAAAGACCACTCTTTCTGTATTGAATTGCCTTGGCGCTCTCATTGAAAATCAAATAATGTATGACAGTACCACAATATCTTGATTACGGTGACTTTGTAGTAAATTCTGAAATCAGGAAGTATGAATACCTGAAATTTGTTTTTATCCTTCAAATTGTTTTGGCTATTATGAGTCTCTTGAATTTCCATATGAATTTTAGGATCACATTTACAATTTCTGCAAAAATTGCCAACTGTGATTTTGATAAATATTGCATTGAATCTGGAGATCAAATTGGAGGTTATTGCCATCTGAACAAATTTAAGTTTTCTGATTAATGACAACTGAATGTCTCCCTATTTTCTGGTAGTTTTCAGAATATGACTTACATTTCTTCTGTTAGTTTATTCCCAAGTATTTATTTTCCTATTTTTATTCTTGTTGATGCTATTATAAATGGAATTGTCTCTTTCAATTTCACTTTCATATTTTCCATCACAAGTATATAGAAATACAATTAATTTTGTATATTGATCATGTATCTTGCAAACTTACTAAACTCACTTATTAATTCAAGAGGATTTAGTGGATTCCTAAGATTTTCTAGCTATAAGATTATATTATCTGCAAAGAGACAGTTTTACTTCTTCCTTCCTAACATGGATGTTTTTTATTTCTTTTTTTTCTTACATAATTGTCCTAACTGGAAGAATCTTCAATACAGTGTTGAATACAAGAGATGAGAATGGACATTCTTTCCTTGTTCCTGCTATTATAGCAAAAGCATTCAACTGGTAACCATTAAGTATGATGTTGGCTCTGGGCTTTTCACAGACACATTTTCACTCTGTTGATAATGTCATTTGGTGGTATAGTCCAATTTGTCTATTTTTACTTTTGTTGCCTGGGCTTTTGGTGTCATATCTAGGAAATCCTTTCCAAATTCAACATCGTGAAATTTTCCCCCTATTTTCTTCTAAGAGTTTTATAATTTTAGGTCTTGCCTTTAGGTTTTTGACTTAAATTTTGTATTTTGTATAAAATAAAGGTTCAATTTCATTCATTGTCTCGTAAGCAAGCTGGAGTGAGGACAGCTGGATGGACAACATTTTTGGTGTGCCATGCCTGAGGTAAAGCCACTACTCTATCAGTGGAGACTTAGTGGAAGAACGAAACCCCTAAGCTTTTGATCATACTCTCTAGGAATTTAGGCTTTGAAATTGGATCTGAGGAGCAGAGCACATGTGCATGAAATGCTGACAACTTGCAATTCTCAGGGTGATAATGTAGCTCTCAACTTTAAGCTAGAGAAAGAGGACGTCTTACATTTTTGGTTACACCTGCTTGGATTGGATTTTCTAGCATTCTGAGCTGAGAATGAGAGAGAAGGTGTGAACTGTGTTTCAAATGATACAGACTCTTGCTATTCCCTTTATGTTTTAGATTTCCTTGAATAAATGTTTATATATTTGTTGTATACACTTATGGAAATATCTGGAGACCTTAATTTTTTAAATAATTTTAACCAATTATACTTCTTTCACTGGAGAACAGAGCTCTTCACGCTACCATTCAAATGTATACATACTTGTTAAATTGTTTAAATAAAAATCCTTATCATTTAAACAGCGTTTTTATAAAGCTAATTATTAATACACTTTCTTTAATAAAATATTAGATTCTTTATTGCTATTTTGTCCTAAAGAAAACATATATACTGAACTTGCTGTACCTTCTCATTTTGGGGATGAAAACACATTAAATTTTACTTCTGTGGGTTTCAATGCCCAACCACATATCTAAAGATATGTTGAAAAATTGCATTTATGTTATAAAGATACATAGTACTACTAATTATCAAAGTTATATTGAAGAGAATTTATAGGGCTGTTTCATACCAGCACCCCTTTAAAAGTAAATTGATAGCAATCATTTTACATGAAAATCAATATAAATTACATAAAACAGTAATAAAAATGAATAATCAATATATTAATTTTATAAGTATGTATGGCAACATTTCCACATGTGTCTCGTCTACCTCACTTATGGACCTGAAATTAACTATCCATACTTGCAGAACCAACATTAGGCAGTTAAGAAAAGTATGGGCTCTGGAGTCAGACCTTTGTTTTAAGTCTGGCCTTTTTTTTTTTTTTTTTAAATTGACTTACAATATTGCATTAATTTCAGATGTACAGTATAGTAATTTTTTTTTTTTTTGCAGATTATATTCCATCATAGGTTATTACAAGATATTGGCTATCATTCCCTGTGCTATACAGTAAAAATATGGAATGCTTCACAAATTTACATGTTATCCTTGCTTAGGGGCCATGCTAATCTTCTCTGTATTGTTCCAATTTTAGTATATGTGCTGCTGAAGTGAGCACAGTCTGGCTTATTTGAACTAATTAATTTAATTATGTTTAAATCTAGGTTAATTTTGGTTTGAATAACTTAACTTCTGAATGACTCAGTTTTAATATCTACAAAATGCAAGTAATAGCACTAACTCTGTGCTTTTCTGATGATTAAATTACTTAAGCATATATAACACCTAGAATGTGCTTATTATTTTTAAGTGCTTAATAAATGGAAGTCATTTTTGTTGTTATAATTATTAGCTATTTAAAAATAACCCTCTACCATTGGTTGGGTTTAAACCTACCATTACTGCTTTCCCATTTGAGTACTGAGCAAAAGCTAATAGGTTTAGCAATGAATTAATACAGTACTGTTTTTGATGTCCAGCTTATCACTTGCCAGCTATATGATTGTAGGAAATTTACCTAATCACTGTGAATCTTGATTTTATCAATTTTTAAAGATTTTATCATCTTTGAAAGAAAGATTCAAGTTTGGTTAAGTAAGGTAGTACACAATAAGGCCTTTTAACATAATAAGGTCTTTTAATAAGGCCTTTTAAAAATAAACAACAAATTTTGCCCTCTGGAGATTGGTTTTCATTTCCTCCTTAGTTATTAATTATGTAAACCATTCTTATTTTGATTCTTATTAACTCTTTTCATTTTCAGGTGTCCTTCCTATGTTCTTCTGTATCTGATTTCTCATTTCTCCTATGTCTTTCTATATTTATATTATACTTCTTAAAAAGTAAACAAAGGAAAAAATCTTTCAAGATATGAAAAAACTAATGTTAAAGTGAATTTATTTTTATTTTTTACATTTATCCTTTTCCAGGTCAGTTCGAGTGCCTTAAGGTTTTAATGATAACAAAGCAAAATTTCCTGTACTGCAACAGGATTATTATAGAGATCAGAACCAATGTTATTATGAAAGATGAAAATCCTCACTAAAAGCATCTGATATTAATTTTTTAGAAAAGATTTGAATCATTAAAAAAAGAAATTTCTGTTTTTTTCACATAATTGTATTTTTAATATTTTAGCACTTCCTGTAGCTTCTAACAGAAAAGGATTTCTTGTTATACTAATGTGCAGTTTAGAAATGTAGTTTTATGAAAAAATAAGAATTTTACTACAATATGTGTGTACTGTTAATGTATATAACTGTGTTGTTGAAGCAATGTTAAAACATGAATATTGCAATATTAAATGTAATATTTGAGAAATTAAAAATATCAATTGACTTCAAATCTCAAATCACGGAGATATCTGTTTATCATAATGCACTTTAAAAAAATTTCTGCATATATATTATGAGCTAATTATACAAAAGGGGATTACATTAAATATAGTTTTTTTCAAATTGCTTTTTTAACACTGTTAACATGAACTTTTAAAAAACTTCTTGCATATTTTGTTTACGAAATAGTGATACAATATATAATTCATAGTGAAACTATTGTATGACTGATTTATCTCTCTAAAATATTATACATTTAAGATCCTCAATGTAATGAACAAAATTCTGCATACATTTATCTTCATTCAGTTACATGAGTCCTAGAAACAGAATTGCAATATCAAATACTGTAAAGATTTTTTGACATATATATTTACCATACTGATCACCAAAGATTATGGTAGTTAATACTATGTAAACGTATGAAACGTTTCAAAGTACACTTATATTTAAAATTCATAATGTCAAGGGGAACTTTAATCCACCTACCAATCCTTCCACACCTCTATAACCTGGTATTATATAAAAATAAGTAGAGAGGGGCTTCCCTGGTGGCGCAGTGGTTAAGAATCCGTCTGCCAATGCAGGGGACACGGATTGAAGCCCTAGTCCAGGAAGACCCCACATGCCGTAGAGCAACTAAGCCCATGTGCCACAACTACTGAGCCCACATGACACAACTACTGAAGCCCGAGTGCCTAGAGCCCGTGCTCTGCAATAAAAGAAGCCACTGCAATGAGAAGCCCACGCACCACAACGAAGAGTAGCCCCCGCTTGCCACAACTAGAGAAAGCCAGAGCACCAACGAAGACCCAATGCAGGCAAAAATAAATAAATAAAAACTAAGTAAATTTATTTAAAAAATAAGTAGAGAAATCAATAGGCAGCCTTTATAAAATGTTATAGCAATTTGACAGAGTAATAATGTCTGTTGAATCTAATAATAAAAAGTGGATTTGTATGCTGCATGCTTGTTATTTCATTTTCCAAATAATACATTTTTATTGCATTTTAGGTGTCCATGAGAAATTGGAAATTAAAAACAAACAAGCAAAAACTTGCACGTCACCATAGATACTCTAAGAAGCACTGCTCTAACCCATTAAATCTTTCAGCATTATTAGAAACCGTTTTATAACTTCCTTCTCTCCCCCATACTTTAAAACATCTTTCAGATTTTTCACCATCAGCTAATAAGTTTGTTTCATATTTCATTGGGAAAATAGAAGGGAAAATCCATATACCTCCTAACTTTCCTCCCTCTCCCTGCCCCCACCTTCACTCACTTTCAGCATCTGTATCCCTCCACTTCACCTTAGTTTCCATTATGATGGATATGTTGTCCATGCTCCTAAGGACAGCCCCTTCATGCTCCTCCTTCTAAAATATGTCTATAATCAAACTACTTTCCCCCAATTTTACCACTACCACTTTGGTACAAGTCAATATAATTTCTTCCTGAATTATTACACTAGCTTCCTGAATGTTCTTTCTTCCCCACTACAGAGCAGCCAGAGTGTTCCTTTTAAACCTTAAGCATGACTGTGTCAGAGCCATACTCAAACATCCAAAAGTTCCAGGTTCCTTTTTCTCCTACATGCACCTTCCTCCCTGTGCTCCTGTTATACTCATATGTGTGTCATTCTGTCATTCTTAGAACTATGCAACCTCAGGTCAACTTTCTATAACCTCTGCCTAGGGCCATTTACTCTCAGATCCTTCATGGCTCACTCCTTCCCCTTCTTCATGTCTCTGTTCAAATGGCACTTCTGAAAGGAATACTTCACTGACTACCCTATTTAAAATTGAAAATCGCAGCACTCCCAGTTCCCGTTCATAGACTTATTTTCTCCACATCACCATCAGGAAGAATATGTATTTTACTTTTTTATTTGTAAAGACTGCCTCTGGAAGCAGGAGCCCCTCTGTCCACATACACAGCAGAGCAGAGAGCATCTCTCAAACAACAACCTCTGAAAGGTGATGTATAAATAGCCATTTCCCTTGCCTCTCACTTGAGATGTTTCTGGGATCTGTGCTCTAGAGTTTTATATAGACTCCTAGACTTCTCTAGAGAAATAAATCCTCATCTAACTATGGTGGTAACTTCCTTGATAATGCATCATTTATTTGTAGGCTTCCCTTTCCTGTCTTAATTCTACACTCCACTACTCAGGTTTCTAAGGATCACACCTCAAATATAGCACATGTGCTTGAATCCTTATCTTCGGTTGACATCTGAGGGAACCTAAAATAACACAATGTGTGAGACTATTGTTAATATATAGGAAGGACTGAACTTGTAGGATATGTGAATGTTAAGAAATATGAGATAATTTCTTGCTGTTTTCCAAAGTAATCATGCCAGATATATTCCCACTGTCAATATACAAGAGATCCTGTGAATTTGAATCCTCTCAAAGTCTTGATATTTGCAATATTATTACTTTTTTTGCAATAGGAATTATGTATGATGGTTTCACAAGGTCATCTTGATTTATATATAATTTGTCACCAATAATGTTGACCATTATTTTACAGCTTTGTTGACCTTGTGTGTTTCTTCCTCTGTGTAATACCTGTTCACATATTTGACTTTTTCTATTGGCCACATTTTTGGCACAAGTTCTTTGTATATTCTTATGAATTGTGTACCTCAAAGTCTATAAATAAAATAATTTTTAAAATATCATCAAATATATCAGTAAACTAAGGGCAAATGGCCAACCTACATACCACACTGGCTGTAGCATGAAAAGGGAAACAGAAGTAGTATATATGTTTTTCTATCATCCATCCAATTCTGAAGCAGAGCCCAAGCATCCAGCTAAGCTAGGGCTTTTAAGATGTATTCTTTTTTTTTTTAAACATCTTTATTGGAGTATAATTGCTTTACAATGGTGTGTTAATTTCTGCTTTATAACAAAGTGAATCAATTATACATATACATATGTCCCCATACCTCTTCCCTCTTGCATCTCCCTCCCTCTCACCCTCCCTATCCCACTTCTCTAGGTGGTCACAAAGCACCAAGCTGATCTCCCTGTGCTATGTGGCTGCTTCCCACTGGCTATCCATTTTACGTTTGGTGGTGTATATACTTCCATGCCACTGTCTCACTTTGTCCCAGCTTACCCTTCCCCCTCCCCGTATCCTCAAGTCCATTCTCTAGTAGGTCTACATCTTTATTCCTATCTTGCCCCTAGGTTCTTCATGACCATTTTTTTTTTTTTTAGATTCCATATATATGTGTTAGCATACGGTATTTGTTTTTCTCTTTCTGACTTCACTCTGTATGACAGTCTCTAGGTCCAGCCACCTCACTACAAATAACTCACTTTCGTTCCTCTTTATGGTTGAGTAATACTCCATTGTATATATGTGCCACATCTTCTTTATCCATTCATCTGTTGATGGACACTTCGGTTGCTTCCATGTCCTGTCTATTGTAAATAGAGCTGCAGTGAACATTGTGGTACATGACTATTTTTGAATTATGGTTTTCTCAGGGTATATGCCCAGTAGGGGGATTGTTGGATCATATGGTAGTTCTATGTTTAGTTTTTTAAGGAACCTCCGTACTGTTCTCCATAGTGGCTGTATCAATTTACATTCCCACCAACAGTGCAAGAGGGTACCCTTTTCTCCACACCCTCTCCAGCATTTATTGTTTGTAGATTTTTTGATGATGGCCATTCTGACCAGTGTGAGATGATTTCTTATTGTTGTTTTGATTTGCATTTCTCTAATGATTAATGATGTTGAACATTCTTTCATGTGTCTGTTGGCAATCTGTACATCTTCTTTCGAAAAATGTCTATTTAGATTTTCTGCCCATTTTTGGATTGGGTTGTTTGTTTTTTTGATATTGAGTTGCATGAGCGGCTTGTAAATTTTAGAAATTAATCCTTTGTCAGTTGCTTCATTTACAAATATTTTCTCCCATTCTGAGGGTTGTCTTTTCGCCTTGTTTATGGTTTCCTTTGCTGTGCAAAAGCTTTTAAGTTTCATTAGGTTTCATTTGTTTACTTTTGTTTTAATTTCCATTTCTCTAGGAGGTGGGTCAAAAAGGATCTTGCTGTGATTTATGTCATAGAGTGTCTGCCAATGTTTTCCTCTAAGAGTTTGATGGTGTCTGGCCTTATATTTAGGTCTCTAATCCATTTTGAGTTTATTTCTGGGTATGCTGTTAGGGAGTGTTCTAATTTTATTGTTTTACATGTAGCTGTCCAGTTTTCCCAGCACCACTTATTGAAGAGGCTGTCATTTCTCCACTGTATATTCTTGCCTCCATTATCAAAGATAAGGTGACCATATGTGTGTGGGTTTATCTCTGTGCTTTCTATCCTGTTCCATTGATCTATATTTCTGTTTCTGTGCCAGTACCACACTGTATTGATTACTGTAGCTTTGTAGTATAGTCTGAAGTCAGAGAGCCTGATTCCTCCAGCTCCATTTTTCTTTCTCAAGATTGCTATGTCTATTCGGGGTCTTTTGTGTTTCCATACAAATTGTGAAATTTTTTATTCTAGTTCTGTGAAAAATGCCAGTGGTAGTTTGATAGGGATTGCATTGAATCTGTAGATTGCTTTGGGTAGTAGAGTCATTTTCACAATGTTGATTCTTCCAATCCAAGAACATGGTATATCTCTCCATCTATTTGTACCATCTTTAATTTCTTTCATCAGTGTCTTATAATTTTCTGCATATAGGTCTTTTGTCTCCTTAGGTAGGTTTATTCCTAGATATTTTATTCTTTTTGTTGCAATGGTAAACGGGAGTGTTTTCTTAATTTCACTTTCAGATTTTTCATCATTAGTGTATAGGAATGCAAGAGATTTCTGTGCATTAATTTTGTATCCTGCTACTTTACCAAATTCATTGATTAGCTCTAGGAGTTTTCTGGTTGCATCTTTAGGATTCTCTATGTATAGTATCATGTCATCTGCAAACAGTGACAGCTTTACTTTTTCTTTTCCAATTTGGATTCATTTTATTTCTTCTTCTTCTCTGATTGCTGTGGCTAAAACTTCCAAAACTATGTTGAATAATAGTGGTGAGAGTGGGCAACCTTGTGTTGTTCCTGATTTTAGTGGAAATGGTTTCTGTTTTTCACCATTGAGGACGATGTTGGCTGTGGGTTTGTCATATATGGCCTTTATTATGATGAGGAAAGTTCCCTCTATGTCTACTTTCTGGAGAGTTTTTATCATAAATGGGTGTTGAATTTTGTCGAAAGCTTTCTCTGCATCTATTGAGATGATCATATGGTTTTTCTCCTTCAATTTGTTAATATGGTGTATCACGTTGATTGATTTGCATATATTGAAGAAGCCTTGCATTCCTGGGATAAACCCCAATAGACCATAGTGTATGATCCTTTTTAATGTGCTGTTGGATTCTGTTTGTTAGTATTTTGTTGAGGATTTTTGCATCTATGTTCATCAGTCATAATGGCCTGTAGTTTTCTTTCTTTGTGACATCTTTGTCTGGTTTCGGTATCAGAGTGATGGTGGTCTCGTAGAATGAGTTTGGGAGTGTTCCTCCCTCTGCAATATTTTGGAAGAGTTTGAGAAGGATAGGTGTTAGCTCTTCTCTAAATGTTTGATAGAATTCACCTGTGAAGCCATCTGGTCCTGGGCTTTTGTTTGTTGGAAGATTCTTAATCACAGTTTCAATTTCAGTGCTTGTGATTGGTCTGTTCATATTTTCTATTTCTTCCTGGTTCAGTCTCAGAAGGTTGTGCATTTCTAAGAATTTGTCCATTTTTTCCAAGTTGTCCATTTTATTGGCATATAGTTGCTTGTAGTAATCTCTCATGATCCTCTGTATTTCTGCAATGTCAGTGTTACTCCTCCTTTTTCATTTCTAATTCTATTGATTTGGGTCTTCTCCCTTTTTTTCTTGATGAGTCTGGCTAATGGTTTATCAATTTTGTTTATCTTCTCAAAGAACCAGCTTTTAGTTTTAATGATCTTTGTTATCATTTCCTTCATTTCTTTTTCATTTATTTCTGATCTGATCTTTATGATTTCTTTCCTTCTGCTAACTTTGGGGTTTTTTTGTTCTTCTTTCTCTAATTGCTTTAGATGTAATGTTAGGTTGTTTATTTGACATGTTTCTTGTTTCATGAGTTAGGATTGTATTGCTATAAACTTCCCTCTTAGAACTGCTTTTGCTGCATCCCGTAGGTTTTGGGTCATCATGTTTTCATTGTCATTTGTTTCTAGGTATATTTTGATTTCCTCTTTGATTTCTTCAGTGATCTCTTGGTTATTAAGTAGTGTATTGTTTAGCCTCCATGTGTTTGTATTTTTTACAGATCTTTTCCTGTAATTGATATCTAGTCTCATAGAGTTGTGGTCGGAAAAGATACTTGATACGATTTCAATTTTCTTAAATTTACCAAGGCTTGATTTGTGACCCAAGATATGATCTACCCTGGAGAATGTTCCATGAGCACTTGAGAAGAATTTGTATTCTTTTGTTTTTGGATGGAATGTCAATACATATCAGTTAAGTCCATCTTGTTTAATGTATTATTTAAAGCATGTGTTTCCTTATTTATTTTAATTTTGGATGATCTGTCCATTGGTGAAAGTGAGGTGTTAAAGTCCCCTACTATGATTGTGTTACTGTCAATTTCCCATTTTATGGCTGTTAGTATTTGCCTTATGTATTGAGGTGTTCCTATGTTGGGTGCATAAATATTTACAATTGTTATATCCTCCCCTTGGATTGATCCCTTGACCATTATGTAGCGTCCTTCTTTTTCACTTGTAATAGTTTTTATTTTAAAGTCTATTTTGTCTGATATGAGAATTGGTACTCCAGCTTTCTTTTGATTTCCATTTGCATGGAATGTCTTTTTCCATCCCCTCACTTTCAGTCTGTATGTGTCCCTAGGTCTGAAGTGGGTCTCTTGTAGACAGCATATAGTTGGGTCTTGTTTTTGTATCCTTTCAGCCAGTCTATGTCTTTTGGTTGGAGTTTTTAATTTACACTTAAGGTAATTATTGATATGCATATTCATGTCACAATTTTCTTAATTGTTTTGGGTTTATTATTGTAGGTGTTTTCCTTTTCTTGTGTTTCTTGCCTAGAGAAGTTCCTTTAGCATTTGTTGTAAAGCTGGTTTGGTGGTGCTGAATTCTCTTAGTTTTTGCTTGTCTGTAAAGGTCTTAATTTCTCCATGAAATCTGAATGAGATCTTTGCTGGGTAGAGTAATCTTTGTTGTAGGTGTTTCTCCATCACTTTAAATATGTCCTGCCACTCCCTTCAGGCTTGCAGATTTTCTGCTGAAAGATCAGCTGTTAACCTTATGGGGATCCCCTTATGTGTTATTTTTGTCTTTCCCTTGCTGATTTTAATATTTGTTCTTTGTATTTAATTTTTGATAGTTTGATTTATATGTGTCTTGGTATGTTTCTCCTTGGATTTATCCTGTATGGGACTCTCTGTGCTTCCTGGACTTGATTGACTATTTCCTTTCCCATATTAGGGAAGTTTTCAACTATAATCTCTTCAAATATTCTCTCAGTCCCTTTCCTTTTCTCTTCTTCTTCTGGGACCCCTATAATTCGAAAGTTGGTGCATTTAATGTTGTCCCAAAAGTCTCTGAGACTGTCCTCAATTCTTTTCATTGTTTTTTATTCTGCTCTGCAGTAGTTATTTCCACTATTTTATCTTCCAGATTACTTATCCGTTCTTCTGCCTCAGTTATTCTGCTATTGATCCCTTCTAGAGAATTTTTAATTTCATTTATTGTGCTGTTCATCACTGTTTGTTTGTTCTTTAGTTCTTCTAGGTCCTTGCTAAACGTTTCTTGTATTTTCTCCATTGTATTTCCAAGATTTTGGATGATCTTTACTATCATTATTCTGAATTCTTTTTCAGGTAGACTGCCTATTTCCTCTTCATTTGTTAGGTCTGGTGGGTTTTTGCCTTGCTCCTTCATCTGCTGTATGTTTCTCTGTCTTCTCATTTTGCTTAACTTACTGTGTTTGGGGTCTCCTTTTCACAGCCTGCAGGTTTGTAGTTCCCGTTGTTTTTGGTGTCTGTCCCCAGTGGCTAAGGTTGGTTCAGTGGGTTGTGTAGGCTTCCTGGTGGAGGAGACTAGTGCCTGTGTTCTGGTGGATGAGGTTGCATCTTGTCTTTCTGGTGTGCAGGTCCACGTCTGGTGGTGTGTTTTGGGGTGTCTGTGACCTTATTATGATTTTAGGCAGCCTCTGTGCTAATGGATGGGGTTGTGTTCCTGTCTTGCTAGTTGTTTGGCATGGGGTGGCCTGCACTGTAGCTTGCTGGTCTTTGAGTGGAGCTGAGTCTTGGCGTTGAGATGGTTATCTCTGGGAGATTTTCGCCGTTTGATATTACATGGAGCTGGGAGGTCTCTTGTGGACCAGTGTCCTGAACTTGGCTCTCCCACCTCAGAGGCACAGCCCTGACACCTGGCTGGAGCACCAAGAGCCTGTCCTCCACATGGCTCAGAATTAAAGCGAGGCAAAAAAGAAAGAAAGAAAGAAGATAAAATAAAATATAGTAAAATAAAATAAAGTTATTAAAATAAAAAATAATAAATAATTATTAAGAAAAAATTTTTTTAAGTAATAAAACAACAACAAAAACGGACAGACAGAACGATAATGGTAAAAGCAAAGCTATACAGACAAAATCACAGACAGAAGCATACACATACACACTCACAAAAAGAGAAAAAGGGAAAAATATATATATATCGTTGCTCCCAAAGTCCACCTCCTCATTTTGGTATGACTCATTGTCTGTTCAGGTATTCCACAGATGCAGGGTACATCAAGTTGACTGTGGAGATTTAATCTGCTGCTTCTGAGGCAGCTGGGAGAGATTTCCCTTTCTCTTCTTTGTTGGCACAGCTCCTTTGGATTTGGACACGCCTCTGTGTGTAGGTCGCCTGAGGGCATCTGTTCTTTGCTCACACAGGACGAGGTTAAAGGAGCAGCTGATTTGGGGGCTCTGGCTCACTCAGGCTGGGGGGAGGGAGGGGTACGGAATGCGGGGCGAGCCTGTGGCGGCAGAGGCCGGCGTGACGTTGCAGCAGCCTGAGGCGCGCCATGCATTCTCCCTGGGAAGTTGTCCCTGGGTCATGGGACCCTGGCAGTGGCGGGCTGCACCGGCTCCCAGGAGGGGCGGTGTGGAGAGTGACCTGTGCTCGCACACAGGCTTCTTGGTGGCGGCAGCAGCAGCCTTAGTGTCTCATGCCCGTCTCTGGGGTCCGCGCTGATAGCCACGGCTTGCGCCGTCTCTGGAGCTCCTTTAAGCGACGCTCTTAATCCCCTCTCCTCGCGCACCAGAAAACAAAGAGGCAAGAAAAAGTCTCTTGCCGCTTAGGCAGTTCCAGACCTTTTCCCGGACTCCCTCCCGGCTAGCTGTGGCGCACTAGCCCCTTTAGGCTGTGTTCACGCCGCCAACCCCAGTTCTCTCCCTGCGATCCGACCGAAGCCCGAGCCTCAGCTCCCAGCCCCCACCCGCCCCGGCAGGTGAGCAGACAAGCCTCTCAGGCTGGTGAGTGCTGCTCGGCGCCAAGCCTCTGTGCGGGAATCTCTCCACTTTGCCCTCTGCACCCCTGTGGCTGCGCTCTCCTCCGCGGCTCCGAAGCTTCCCCCCTCCGCCACCCGCAGTCTCCACCTGTAAAGGACCTTCCTAGTGTGTGGAAACCTTTCCTCCTTCACAGCTCCCTCCCACTGGCGCAGGTCCCGTCCCTATTCTTTTGTATCTGTTTTTTTCTTTTTTCTTTTGCCCTACCCAGGTACGTGGGGGAGTTTCTTGCCTTGTGGGAGGTCTGAAGTCTTCTGCCAGCGTTCAGTAAGTGTTCTGTAGGAGTTGTTCCACATGTACATGTATTTCTGATGTATTTGTGGGGAGGAAGGTGATCTCCGCGTCTTACTCTTCCGCCATCTTGAAGCTCCTCCTAGGATGTATTCTTAAGGAAACATTATCTCCTCAACTGTCAATATCAGAAGCTGAACTATAATGACAAAAACTTGGATCTGGCAGTATTCTTTCAGCCAAGCATATATGACTGAGAAATCACCAGCCCATATTGTGGTATAATTTGAGGGCTGCTGTCCAATCTGCATTGCAGATATCTGACATGGCAATCCGGTGGCATCATCTATGACCTAAGAATAATAGTTTGGGAACCAACAGCTGCTCTTTGGTTATGGTTAGGAACTGAGGTCAGTTTATATAACAAGGGACACTGTTGAGCTGATACACCACTTCAACACTACCCAGATTGTTGCTTTTCATGGAACTACTTCTAGCCTTTTTGTTTATCCTTGTACCTATAGCAATTATGTAGTTACTATAGTTTTGTAATGTCTTAACAGAAGTCCACCAACTTCTTATTTTTCATCAAAATTATATTGACTTTTCTTGGCTTTTTCATTTTCCCTTACAAAAAATACCATATAGAATTATTCTCTGCACAAAATATACAACCAGTGAAAAAATAAGGAGATTGTTTTCTCTTTTTAAAATCTGATACATTTAACATTTCAAATGGATTAATAATTTTCCAGTAAGGGTTTAGACCATATAATTCCTTCTTAATATTATCAAATTCACCCAAACATTAATTACACATAAATTTGTTTGTTTTTGAAGTATAATATACCTACAACACTATGTTAGTTCCTGATGAACAGCATAGTAATTTGATATTTCTATACATTACAAAATGATCACCATGATAAGTCAAGTTACCATCTGTCACCGTACAAAAAGACATTACATTATTATTGACTATATTCTGCACACTGTACATGTTATACTTGTGACTCATTTATTTTGTAACTTGAAATTTGTACCTCTTTACTCCACCTATTTCTCCCCTCCTCCCAACTCCCTACCCTCTAGCAACCTGCTCTTTATTCTCTGTATCTATGACTCTTTCTGTTTTATGTTTGTTGATTGTTTTGTTCTTTTAGATTTCACATATAAGTGAAATCATACAGTATTTGTGTTTTTCTGTCTGACTTATTTCACTTAGCGTAATACCCTCTAGGTCCATCCATATTGTTGCAAATGGTAACATTTCACTGTTTTTTATGATTTCTTTATATTCCTCTGTGTGTGGGGGGGGTGGGGGGGAGGGGTGAGTGTGTATCACATCTTCTTTATCCATTTATCTATCGATGGACCCTTAGGTTGCTTCCATATCTTGGCTATTGTAAATAATGCTGCAATGAACACTGGGGTGCATATATCTTTTTAAATTTGTGTTCTTGTTTTCTTTGGATAAATACCCAGAAGTGGAATTGTTGGATCATATGGTAGTTCTACTTTTAATTTTTTTAGTAACCCCCATACTGTTTTCCACAGTGGCTGCACCAATTCACATTCCCATCAGCAGTGCATGAGGGTTCATTTTTCTCCACATCCTGGCCAACATTTGTTATTTGTGGTCTTTTTGATGATACCCATTCTGACAGTGTGAGGTCATAGCTCACTGTGGTTTTGATTTGCACTTCCCTGATGATTAGTGATGTTGAGCATCTTTTCATGTACCTGTTGGCCGTTGTTTGTCTTCTTTAGAAAAATGTCAGTTCAGACCCCCTGCCCAATTTTTATTTTTGGTTGTTTGGTTTTCTGATGTTGAGTTGTATGAGTTCTTTGTATAATTTGTATATTAACCCTTCCCATTTAGTAGGCTGCTGTCTTTTTGTTTTGTTGATAGTTTCCTTTGGTATGCAAAAGCTTTTAGTTTGATGTAGTCCCATTTGATTATTTTTGCTTTTGTTTCCATTGCCTAAGGAGACATATCCTCCAAAAATATTGCTAAGACTGATGTCAAAGAGCATTCTGCCTATGGTTTCTTCTGGGAGTGTTATGGTTTCAGGTCTTATATTTAAGTCCTTAATCCATTTTAAGTTTATTTTTGTACATTGTGTGAGAGGGTAGTCCAGTTTGATTCTTTTGCATGTAGCTGTCCAGTTTTCCCATTATCATTTATTTAAGAGGTTGTCTTTTCCCCATTGTATATTCTTGCCTCCTTTGTCATAGATTAATTGACCATATAAATGTTAGTTCATTTCTGAGTTTTCTATTTGTACACAAATTTTTTTATAAACACATTGATTGCATAAAATAACTTATACCTGTAAGAATGAGTCAGATAGTATGTTTAGAGAAACAACAGAGAGGCAGACTCTCATTAAAATATATTTTAACAGGAGAGGTTTTGAAAATAATATGGGACCCTAGTTTTCTTTATGCGTGGATGATTCATGGATTTACTGTTAGGAACCATAGGTCACTGCTCATTCTAAAGCAATATTCCCAAGGAATGATCAAAGGGAGTTGGTGGAAAATCCAAAGGAATCAAAAAATCTAAATACTTGTTCTGTTTTCAAGTCTTTAGCTGTAGATTAGGACTTTGAGGTTACTGAAAAAAAAATTCACCATCTTAGTCCAAGTTTTTGTCAGAATAGGAGATAAACCATAGAATAGAATGAGAGTCAGATAATTTCTAATCAGTAAGACCATCTACCATAAAAATTACTGGAATTTTTAAACCTCTTACTATTAGAATACCAACTCTATGTTTTCATTACAAGGTAGATTAATCCAACAAAGATAGTTGTCCAGACTTTCTGTTCTTGAGAATAAGAATCACATTTCTCTCTCCATAAAGCACAGAACAAGCCTTATAGATTCTGCTATTCTATTACTTCCTCTGTCCAATCACCAGCCACAATGTAGTACTATCTCAACATTATTTTTTTTAACATTTCTACAGACTATTGTGCTATAATGGTGACCTATTAATAAGCTATTTATTCTCTGCACTAACAAAAAATGAGAAGAACATGATTAATTGTTTTTTTGCATTTACTCAAGCTTTACTTGAAAATATATGAATTTTAAAATAAATAGCTTATTTTAACCAATCATTGTATCATCATATTGAAGTGACATACAATTAATCAAAACTTTATCTGTTAGGTAAATGCCATTATTGACCAACTTTATTTGTGCAAAAATATGAAACTTATCTCCACAGGGGTAACTAAAGTTATCATAATAGACATGCCACACACTGACTGATTACACTACTGGAGCTAAAGTTATCACAATAGAAAATGACATTCTGACTCTGGTATCTGTAGAAGGATAGACCAGGTCATCACAATAGGAAATAACATTAGAGATTTTCTTCTATAAATGAGTTTTTAAATTTTTTTTGAATTTATGAATTTTATTTTATTTATTTTTTATACAGCAGGTTCTTATTAGTTATCCATTTTATACATATTGGTGTATATATGTCAATCCCAACATCCCATCACACATCCCCCTCCCCCCACTTTCCCCCATTGGTGTCCATACATTTGTTCTCTACATCTGTGTCTCTACTGTTTTTTAGTTTACTTTTGTTTTTATAGTATTCTTTTGTGACTTCCAAGAACCATAACTACAGTAAAACAGCAGCCTACTTGGTGAGCAGAAATGCCAAATCATAGGTTTTTGAGATGCTGTGTCTCTCTACTAATTTATTTTATGATAATATACAAAAGGCCACATGTAATGATAAAACCAACCCTAGGACAAATTTAATGTATCACTTGTTCCTGATCAAAGACCATTAAACTTTTCTTCTTCCATTGACCAGTATAAATATGGAAAACTTATATTAAATGATATTTTTATAATTATATGTATATGTTTAAACCATAAGCAAAATCATATAGGTGTTCATTTTTAACCCTATTCTCACATAATTATAATATATTAACATAAGTGTTCTATTTATTTAAAATATTATGAATACATAAAATAAGATATCTGACATGAATTACCTCTGGACCAGATACAGATGCTCTCACATGTTGTTAATATCTGCCTTTAACTAAAGTATATCAGAATTATACTGATTTTGTTAGCAAATTACTATTTATGAAGATAATATGATCCAAATTACAGTCTTCACAACAGAGTACAGTGTTTTTCCCTGCATATTTGAATACATTGAATATGATCTGCCCATTGCTGCACATTTATTATTGAGCTGTCAGGAAGAAAGAAAGAAATAAAAATCAGATTGGATTGAAAAGTCAGTCACTAAGTTGGAATAACAGACACAGATAAATCAAGGTGTACATTTACACAGAACATTATTTTTCTCAAGGACTTGCTGCAGTTGTAAGATATTATTACAATCTCCTTCTTTGAGCGACAAATAAATTCTTAATCATGGAAGGAATCTGTTCTCTCATATCATAGGCTATCAGAAAACTTGATATTTAGAATTATATTCATAAGAATAAAACAATACACTCTTGCTTTGAGGAACTAAGTCACTCTGGCACAAAGAAGCAGTCATGAATTAAAACCCTGGTTCAGAATTTCAGATAAAAGGTCCTGGACACTTTTCACATATATATTAATTTTGTATTTTAAATGAAATGGCTTCCTGGGTCTATTTTGCATTTCATAATTGATATTGACTCATTTGCCCAATATACGTCTTTAGTTTGAGACTTTCAAACACTTCTTTGTTAAAAAAAACCCCTAAATTTCACCTGTCCTCCAAATCTTATAATGCCTCTGACTTTTCCTTGTTTCTTCTTTTCCTTGTTGATGATATAGTCTCCTAGTTCTCTGGTGTGCACTTTGCATTAATGCCATGGGTCAATAAACTTGATTTGTCAGGCTACAGATTTATCTCTGGTGGTTTTAGGCTTACTGGGCTAATGCACTGTATATGTATGGTTGCTTGTATTATGAATGGCAACTTTGTAGCACAGTTGGAAAAGAATATATTTCCAATTAATATTTCTAGATCAGTTGGACATCCAGGTAGGAAAAAAAATGAATCTAGAGCATTAACTCACACCTTACAAAAATGTATCCCAAGTGGGATAGAAATAAATCCTCAATATAAAACAATAATCTTCTAAAGGGAAACTAGAAGAATATTTTGTTGACTATCACAAGTAAAAATTTCTTAAGCAGGCAGACTAACTATAAGATAAAATATTAACAATTTGTGGTTCATTAAAACTTCAGTTCATCAAAATACAATATTTAAAGAGTTAAAAATCAAGCTACAGAATTGGACACAATATTTGTGATGCACATGGCAAGAAGAAGAAGTGGCATCTAAAATATAACAACAAATCCTACAAATAAGTATAAAAAGACAACCCACTAGAAAAATGGTATTATAATTTAATAGGCAATTCACAGAAGAATTTTTCAAATGGACAATAAACATGTTAAAATGTTCTTAAAATTAGTACTTATTATGACATTTCAAGTTAAAATTGTAAAAAGATCCACCATTGGGAGAGTAATGCCACAGCAGCTGCAGAGCTCTTTAATACTGATGTGCGGGTGAAGCCAGGTGCAGTCGGGTGTGCTGCATGCCTTGCTGTGGGTCATAAAGGTCTACTTATTCTTGATCTTCCTGTGGCTTGTCATCCCTAAGGGTTTATCTTCTAGGAGCTGAGGTGGAACTGGGGTCCCTGTGAAGCCTTTCTGACTCCAGAGGATATAAAGGCCACTGGCAGACCATTTGAGTCTTAATAGTGGCGTCTTTACCGGCTACCTACCTATACTGGCAAAATTATTTAAATAAGCGCAGAAGATTTCCATATTATAATCTGACATTGTTATTTTGCAACAGTTTAAATTAATCCCTCAATTCAGTCTTTAACAATGTCATTTCAAAAAAAATTGCACAATAGCAGCTTGTAAACTGCTGTTTATGAGAGTGTCCCGAGAAAAAGGTTTGTCAAGAATAACCAAAATTGAAAGGAGGGGAGGGAAGAGATACTAGGAAAGACACAGTGGGCTACACAGAGAGAGCTGCTAACATGAAAATGGTTGTATAACCAGGATGGCTATGCAAAGGTACAGTGTGTCCACAGTCTTGGGACTTAGGTAAATAAAACAGGGGTATAGACAATGACAGTGGAAGGGGGAAATGATGCTATTAAAAGGGATGGAAAGAGTGGCTGAAATATTCCAAGTTGTTAAAAAATTATCAGCCTAACTTTTAAAATCAAAATATGTAACAATAAAACTGATCTTTTTATGTCCCTCTCCATGTATCCCATGGAAATGATATCCAATGCCACACCTTGATTGTAATCAAATAGAAAAAAATATACCCTTGGGAAGTATTAAAAATCTTTATCATAGGTTTTTGAAATATGCCATGATTGTCCTATTTTACAGTCAATATATGATGTATAGAGATGCTTCCATAAAATATTTTACCTCTGTTATTAAGAGTATGTTTGTTTTGTATTATTTGGATATGTATATAATACTATATCAATGCAAGTGGAGAAATACAATTAGATACACTTCTAATAGAATAGATAAAATTAAAGATAAAGAAAACTAAAAATACCTACTTTTGGCTAGGATATAGAGCAACTAGAACTTTTATAAACTAGTGGTGGGTACAGCCTGGCACTACCTATTGGCACTCCCATTTTGGAAGATGATTTGGCTGCAATACCTCTCCTGGTACATACCTAACAGAAATGTAGGTATGTATTCAACAACAGAAATGTAGGTATGTATTCAGCCAAAGACATGGTCAGGATTGTTAATAAAAACATCAGTAATAATCAAATATTTAAAATAACCCAAATATTGTTCACATATTTTAGAGTGATAAATAAAATGAGATTTATTTACAATGGATTCTCTATAGTAGAGATCAATTCACTTTTTCTTTGATAGGCCAAATTGTAAATATCTTTAGCTTTACGGACCATACTGTCCTTCTTGTAACTACAAAACTCTGCTGTTGTAGCATAAAAACAGTCAGAGATAACATAAACAAATGAGTTCATTTAAACTTCATTTATAACAACTAGCAGTGCGCTAGACCTGGCCCAGAGGCTATAGTTTGTTAATCCTTGTTCTATAGTGATGAGAAATAATAAATAACTTCTATGTGCAACAAAGTGAAAGAATACCGAGGGAAAGAAGTGAGACAGGAAAGAGTATAACTGAATGACTCCGTTTATATAAACTTCAAAAAACTAGCAAAACTTCTTTGGCAAAAGAAGTCAGAATACTGGTTGGCTTAGAGTGGAAGACACCAAGAGGGGGCAAAAGGTGAGCTTTCATGGAGATGTTAATGTTCTCTTGTTTGATTTCGCTGTTTATTAAATAAGAATATTCATTTAAAAGTGTATACAGCTACAATTTGTTCAATTTTATTTATATATGTTATATTTCAATGAAAAGTTCCCTTAAATACTGAAGCTTATTACTCAAGAATAAATATTTGTACCCAATAATTAAATTTTTCTTCTACGTTCCATTGAGATTTGTAATTATATACATTTCTTGACAAATTTATTCTTCTGTATTTTACCTTTGATTCTGTTATTATGAATGTGGACATTTTTCTTACATGGTGTTTGTGTGTGTGTGTATATGTGTGTGTGTGTGTGCACGTATTTTTAAAAGCTGTAGCTTTTAAAATATGTTTTGCAGTGTAACAGCCTATCTACCGAACTCTCTTCTGGATTTCTTGGGGTGAGAGTTGTGTTTTGTTTGTTTGTTTGGCTTGATTTATTGTCTTTTATTTAATTCCATCTGTCTTATGAAAACGTGGCATAAAAGTTTCCATTAGTCTCAATTTTTACCAAGATTTAAAAAATGTTCTTCATTTATGGTTACTGCAATGAAAATTGGTTATTTCCTGTTCTAATTATCTATTGCTATATATCAAACCATCCCACAGCCTAAGGACTTAAAACAACATTTGGTAATAGCTAACAATTTTGTGGATCAGGAATTAGGGTAGGGCTCAGCTGAGTGATTCTTCTGTGTCACATAACTATAACTGTTGTCACTTAGTGATACTAAGCTGGTGGCTGAGATGCTCTGCAGGTTACAAGATGGTTACCCTGAGATGTCTGATGTATTGCCGTAGATGATCAGAAATCTGGGCTTAACTGGACCCTATTTCTCTCCAAGTTATCTCAGAGCATTTTGACATAATTACAAAAACCTAGTTGTACTTATTTCATGGTAGCTCAGGGCTCTCAGAAAACTATGTGAAAGCTGCCAGGCTTTTAAAGGTATACTTTCACTATACTCTAGTGGCCAAAGAACTCATAGCCTAGCCCAAATTTAAGGTGAAGAGAAACACCACATCATAATGGGAGAAATGCCAAAGAATCTGCATATATTTTAATCTATAAGAAGTATTCTTTCATCACAAATTATTTATATTTTCTCCCATGATAAATATATCCTCTGCTTCTCAATACCTCATAATCTCATTCCATCATGGCATTAGTTAGATGCCCAGGGTCCCATTATCCAAACGAAGTCCATGTGGGAATGAAGCTCCTGGAGTACATATTCTTTAGTATATTTTCTCTCAATCTGAAGATATAGGAACTAGAGTTAGAAGATATCTGTCCCCACACACTGAAAATACTATGGAAAAAGGCACACCATACTGATACAAGACGCTGATTCAAAAAAGAAGTTACATAGCCATTACTGCCCTATAACAATTCTGCAATCTAGAGGAAAATATGCTATCAGTTCTATTAATAGGGCTCGATTCAGTTTTGGGAAGTGCTCCTTCATGTCTCTTTGCTCTGCCCTATGGCTTCTTGATTCCAATTTCTGATTGGAAATCCTTTCTTTTCCATTGGTAATGGCTCATGTTTGCCACAGAGAGGCCTATAATCTTTTTGATGTCTTAAAAAAAGGATGTTTCTCACAGAGATTGTTTTGCTGGAAGAAACTGGAGTTGCATAAGAGCTTTATTTTTGAAACTATAAAGTCCTGACATTTGTATTTTCTCTAAATTCTTGGCCTGCCTCTTGCTTGTAAAAGTTTTAGAGTCCAAAGAATTACTTTTATTTTTTACTGTCCCTCTTTTAGTCCAAACTAGTGGTGCTTGTATCAGTAAAATTATTTTAAAAGTGTTTTGGTTTTAGATTAGCCTTCTCTATAGTATTGGTTCTTTATTGAGACTCCTATTCAACTGCATCCTTCACATTCTCAGAAACTCTATTGCTTAATGGAAAGGATATGACATATACTTTTGAAATCCATAAAGATTTATTTTCTAACTTAAAAGTAGGCAAACTTTTTTGTAAAGTGCTGGAGAGTAAATATTTTAAGCTTGTAGGCCATAGAGTCTCTGTCACAGCTATTCAACTCTACTGTTGTAGCACAACAGCAGCCATAGATCATATGTAAACAAATGGGCATGGCTATGTTACATAAAAACTATTTACAAAAATTCATGGTCAACCTGTTCGCCACAGGTTGCCAACTCCTGATCCAGCCACCAGGTTCTATAATTATTTTGATACCTAAAAATGATATTTCTCTCAGAGATTATTTTTCTGGGAGAGACTGGGGATTTGTAAGAGTTTTATTTCTAAAACTGGTAAGTCCCAGCTCATATTTTCCCAAATTCTTTTCAAAAACTGTTATTTTGCATTACTTCATTTTTTTTCTTTTCATATTTTATCATGGGCAACTAGAAGTACCAGTTACTGCATTATGCATTTTACTGGGAAATCTTCCCAGCCAGACCCATGAGCCCAATAAGTACCCTTTCTATGTTCCACATCATACAGGTAACACTAATGACAAACTTTGCACTACAGCAAATATAGAGTACAAACTTTGCACTACAGCAAATATAGAGTCCCCTTTTTTACAGTTCCCGATAACTGTTTCCTCAATGTCATTCAAGCTATCACCAATAATCTCTTTTAGGCCCTTCCAATTTCCCCTAATACTCTACTCAAGATTCTTGAGAATCTTCCACCTTTTGTCTGCTATCTTGTTTTAAGATATGTCACATAATTTAGCTTTTTGTTATGACATTACACCACTTTTGGTAGCATATTCTGACTCTGTTAGGTGTTGCTGAAAAACAAACTCTCCTAAAATCTGGTGCCTCAAAACCACCAAACATTTTAATATAGTTCATTAATTTTGTTGGGTGGGAATTGGGCCAGTGTGATTCTTCAGTTCCATCTGGTGTCGCTTGGTGTCCAGCTGGCAGCTAGATTGCTCTGGATAATATATGATGACTTAACTTACATGCCTGGCATCTTAGCATATGTGGAATCTGGCATCTTGGCAGAGGTTCCTGGAAGACTAGACTTAGACTACTTTCTCTCTCTCCACTCTACACAGGGACTCTCTACACAGCTTCTTGACAGGGTATTCAGACTTCTTACTCAAAAGTCAGGGCTCCAAGAGACCAAGGCAGAAACTGACAGTCCTTACAAATCCTAGATATGGATTTAGCTTAGTATCACTCACACTATTCTATATTTGTCAAAGCAATCATGAGCCAGCCCAAATTCAAAGGTGGGGAATATGGACACTGTCTCTCAATGAAAAAGCTACTAAAGGACTTAATGGTCATTTTACAGTCAACACAGTTCTAATATGCAGTTAGAAGAACTGTCATATTCATACAATAAAACTTCAAAATATTCAAGTTACATTTATTACATGTATTCAAATTACAAGTCACTTTAAAAATATGTATCACCCTTCTTTGACGTGTGGATCTCCTATAATCTACTATAATTGGTTTTACTTATATTATGTAATATAAAGAAAATATGCATAAACTATTTCACCATAGCTGTGTGTTTATTGATGGTGGTAGTGGTGGCATAATTCAGATTTTATGAAATTAAGTCTATATTTATTTCTATTTGTATCATAAAGTCTGGAAGGAGAAGAAGGCAGATAATTAATATATTAAAATCTATTATTTTTTATAAACCTCCATATATGGGACCTAGAGAATGTGGTCTATTTCCCCGTCCCCTGCGTTAGTGAATCAACGCACATGTAAATATATGCCTGGAGCAAAGAAAGAATGTTGAGAGCTAAATCACTTTATAGAGTAGACTGGTTATTATTGAATTTCTGAAGGAAGAATGAGTTGTTGTAGTCTATGAAACATGGAACAATAGGGTCAAGCAAAATGAATCTTAACTATTTATGAAATGCCTAGGGACTTGCAATAAAAGTTATCTCTAATATTCAGCTTTTGATTTACTCTTATCCTGAAATATAAACCCCCTTTAATTTCACAAAACCTCCAGTAAACTATGCTATAGCATTTAGATATGCTAGCCAGAACTATTGAAGCATCATTTTATGGTTCAAGCTGTATCCTTCCTTTGTATATCTTAGGCAGACATATTTAACTATCCCTAACTTACCTGTGTAAAGACCTCACTAGCCCATTATTAAAAGTTAAAAGTTTCTTGAAACTGATTTGTTAAAAAAAAATTTGTGCAACTTTCAGCCAATGAATATTTGTGTTGAGAAATTACTTAGGGATATTGTCATCCATAAGGAAGCAAAGATGACTATAATAAAGGTGCCACTTTAAAAAAAGAGATTTTCAGATGAGAATACAAGTTCTGAAATGAAACAATTTATTATATAAGTTCCAATATTAAATTAAAATAATCTCTATATATCTGTATAAATTAATGTGCTATGATTTGTAAGAAGGCTTACATTTGGTGCCTAAGATTCAAATTTCATCACTATTTCCTTCATTTTACATAATGCAAGAAATAGAAATCTTTAAAAAGTGCTTAGCTGTTTGTCACCTTGTGGAGGTTCAGCAAAAGCTTACTGATTAATATATCCATAGAGAAGCCAATAGGTGACCTCTGATAAATTTGATTATTACCTTTTCAAATAAATGGCTCATTTATCAACCTTTGTATACTCTGGCTTTGTCCGTGCACATGTTAGAGAAAGATAATCACACAGTGCTTGGAACAAACAAATTGGTTCATTTTTGCTAGTTTTGTAATTAGGAAAAAAAATGAAACAACTGGGTAAGAAAAATCAAAGGTTCTCAGCTAAAGGGAATTTCATTTTCAAATCTAGTAAAGATAAAGCCCAGGAAGCAGAATTTGTAAAGCTTAATATTACAACCAGTAGACAATATGTACATATTTTAAAGTAATCACATTAACATGCTTTGGATTAATTTCTGGATTTTCATTCAGTTCATATGCTGAATATATTAATGTCTCAATATTGTTTAATTTCATCAAAAATAGACAACCTAAATTAAAACGTTTTATATTAAATGCACTATGTTTCAAAACCAATGATTACTATCTCTTCCACCAATTGACAAACTTTAAATTTGAGAAAATTTTAAAAAAGTGTATATCTATATCTGTCCATCTATCTATAATTTGGAAGAGCTATATTAAAAGAAACAACTGGTATTTTTTTACCTCTCTACTCATACATGTAATAGAGCAATATATTGTATAAAATGGTTTTGAAATAACTGTTGAGTATATTTAGTATTCATGCATCATGAGTAATTAAGCATACAGAGAATAATTTAAAGTTGAGTTACAATGCTTTGAATCTGTCAAAAGTTAATACTCCCAAATTTAAAAGTTAACCTCTATGTTAATTTCTCTCAATGAGCTCTTGCCCAGGGTTTTTCAGATGAGAGAAAATAAAATACTGAAGAGGTGATACTGGGATAACCTGAGATAGTAAGATAACTCAGAGAATAAAAACAGAAAGAGGTAATAAATTCCAAATGACATAGTGAAAAGTACAACATAACTGTAACCAAGGGAATTGAATCTAATAAAACCTGTCCACACCTGCCCTTATTCAGCCAGCTCTTGGATTCAAAATGGTGAATATATACTTCACAGGCTCAGGTTATTAATTTATGAGCATAATTCAAAGTAATCACTTTATGAAAATGTCTTATATTAAATAATGAAAATTTACCTTAACTTTAGAGAGAGTGCAAATTTTCCATCCATAAATCTACATTTAATTTTGAAATTATCTTTTATTTAAATCTCTACTGTATGTTTATTATTTTGACGTAAGCAATGTACTGCATAGGTCAATGTCTCCTTCAGATTTGTATATGCCCTTAGTATTATAATATATATTAAGATATGTATACATATTACATATATAACTGTCTAGATACAGACACATATGTTGAGATTACAATTTCTCAATACGTATAATCTGAGGGCCAATCTGCTGACAGTAGCTCCTCTCTCTGACCCAAGGATATTAGGGTAGATGAAGAGAAACTTTCAAGCTTTGTTCTATATATGTTGTTATCATTCAAATCTTGTATTATTCATGTACTACATATGCCATTGAGTAAATTCTGAAAAATATTTTTGAATACCTAGTTTTCTCATGTAGACTGCAATATGGGAATAAAAATGTGTTGCCATCTTTGTAATGTTTAAATTGAATCTATGACATTATTTTATCTCCTGTGATTGTATTATTTCACTGTTTCATATTTTTTGATCCCTTGACATTAGTACTATTTTTGTGTATCTAAACTGTGGCATTTGTAAACAATAAATTCCTTGTGGCCTTTTGCCTGTTGTCCTCTAACAGATCATTTTTAAAGGGCTTGCAAGAATTAATATTATATTTCTTTCAGGAATGGACTCGTTATTTTCTCACTTTTGAGCCAGTAATCTCATTATAAATAATCATAATTACCATGTAGCTAGCTTCCTAAGGCTTTGTACAAAATCCTCTTATCACTACACTTCTTTTTCTAGCTCAAATAAATATTTATATAATCTATTTTGTAAATCCATCTCAATGACATGAAAGTATATGCTAAATCAGTCTCTTTAAAGTAACATGTCAAATAATTTCAAATAATATTTCTCAGGAGGCAAAGATATTTCTGAAACATTCATGGTTATAAAACTCATGGAAGATATTTAGAACTTTTCAATAGTCATAATTACATGAGTAATTGTCTTCAGCATACCATTTCCTTTATTTCATTATGGCTTTCCAAAATCCAAAGACCTTGAGATAAGGTTTCCATATGAACTGTCTCACACTGTATTGTTTCTCCAGTTTTATGATCCATAATTCTTAAGAACTCATTTAATTATTTCAACTTAAACTAAATTAACACACTACAAGTCAGAGTCATAGTTTCACTTCCTGATTTAGAGGAGTAGGTGTAATTTTTTGTTTTTTTAATGGAAAAAGAGAACAGGAGCACGGGAAATAAAGAACTCCAAGAACATGTTTTTAAAAAACACAAGCTTATGAATGTGTGTGTGTGCATGTGCTTTTGTGTGTGTGTTTTGGTTTGGGTATGTGAGTGTGTATGTATTTATGCTATTTCATTCATATCATATTCATTACCAAGAGTCACCTGGGGAAAAATATATAAATTGAGTGGTATAAGGTGAAGAAAAATGTTAATGGAATTTGGCTCATTAAACTCATAGATGTGACCGTGAATATCAGAATTATGAGAGGAAATCTAGACTGGTTAATAGAGCCAACACACACATTACTAAGGTATTAAAACTAAGCAATTCTATCAATAAAAGAACTTTTCAAAATGTAAGATTAAGATATTGGAGTGAAAAAAAAGTAAAAATTAGGAGTCCAAAGAATGAAAATAGTTAATACATCAAGCAATATTCTTCTAATTTGGTGACTACAGATTATACATCTTAAAATTGGTCTCAGAGATCAAAAGAATGAAATTTCTCTGAAGTACAACATGGTCCCTGCCGTCAAGACATAATAGTCTAATGCAGGGACTGCCAACATTTTTGTTCATGAAAGTCCTAAAATAATTTTGAAAAAGACATGCCCCTTGTCATATATTACTTAATGAGATTTAATTTAGATGCAACAAACTTTAAAATGTACATTTGGGTGAGTTTTGCCAAATGCATACACGTGTGAAGCCACCAAAATAAAATAGAACATTTCTATTTCTCCCATGGTTTCCTCATGCCCTTTTGTAGTAAATCCCACTTCTAATTTTAGGCTACCTGGTCACAATTTCCTCAAATTTCATAAAAATGTAATCATACTGTATGCATTCTCTTATGTTTGCCTTCCTTCGTTTGTCATAATGATTTTGATATTTATACGTGCTGCAGGTATCAACCGTTTGTTCCTTTTTATTGCTGAGAGCGTTCCATTGTATAGATACACTCAGTTTCGTTCATTCATTCATCTGTTCACCAACAGTTGGGTTGTTTCCAATTTTCAGCTACTAAAAGTAAAACTGATTTGAACATTTGGGTATATTTTTTCGATATGTGTTTCATTTTCCTTTCTTGAGGAAAAAATACACAGGAATGGAAAAGCTCCATCTCTAGGTAGGTGGGTGTTTAACTCTGAGTTACACTCTTTTCCAAAGTAGCTATACAATTTTATATTCCCACCAGAAGTGTTCTAATTTTCATATCCTTATCAACATTTAGTATCCTCAGTCTTTTCATTCTAAACTCTCTTAAAAGTATTTAATTGTATCTACCTATGGTTTTAATTTGCATTTCCTTTGTAACTAATGATGTGAGAATATTTTAATGTGCTTATTACCCAATCTTATATCCTCTTTGTTAACTTTTGTTAATGCTGTTAACTGTAAAATTTGTTAACCATAACAGTAAATAAAATTTTATACCCATTTCTGAGGACTTAAAGGCTCAAGTCTTTTTCACAGAAAAATTCCAAATAATTAATTTAGATATTCTTCCTTCCGGGAGTTGGAGCCCATTTCCCCTTCTTCTGAGCATTGGCTGGGCTTAGTAACTCACTTCGAATAAAAAGAAAGGTTGGGGGGGGATACCTAATAACAATTTCAGAGGAAAAGTCTGGAAAATGCAACCTTAACCAAGTGATTGAGGTTAACATAATTTGTGATAAATAGTGTTGATAAGATGTATCTCATAATATGACGCAGTAAGAAAAGCACTTCTCCCCTGTAGTGCTCTTCCCAAAAGCCCATAACCCCTGTCTACTCACGGGAAAACATCAGCCAAAACTTGTATTGAGAGACATTATACAAAATACCCTACACAGTCTATTCAAAAGTGGTAAGGTCATGAAGAACAAGGAAAGAGTAAATAAATGTCACAAATTGAAGGAGACTAAAGAGCTAAGGAGTCATGACACCTAAATTCAATATAGTATCCTGAATTGCATCCTGGAGCAGAAATAAGGACTGTAGTTGAAAAACTGGTAAAGTTACATAGCACGTGTAGTTTAGTTAATAGTACCAACATTAATTTCTTAGTTTTGATAAATATGTGATTGTTTTATGAGATGTTAACATTAAGGGAAACTGAGGGAAAATATGCAGAAACTCTCTGTGCTATCACTGCTCTAAATCTAAAATTATTTCAAAATAAAAATGTTTTAAAATATATTATGCAATTTTTAATTGTTTTTATCCATTTATTATTAGATTGTAATAGTTCTTTACATAAGCTTAATGCAAGTCTTTTTTCAGACATATATATCAATGACTGGATTTTTTCTTGTAAAGTTGAAATTTGTTAGCTTTCATCATTAAAATACATGAGGAGGAAAAAATATTTTTAAAGGTACACATTCCAGTGAATCTTAAGTATTTTCATTATAAAATAAAATTACTTTATTAACCTTTTACATGTGTAATGGACTTTCCAGACCGTAACAATTCAAGAAAGTTGACTATACACTTTAAAAGGACAAGAACAAGTTTGTTTTTAATATTAATACTTTTACTATTTTTTTTTAACTCTTTAAGCTTTTATTATTAACTGTTTTCTCCACAGTATTTTATACCATGGTAATATATATTATGCAAGTTTTTATTAAATCCTGTATTACTTTCCTGCAACAAAACTAGTATCTGAATTAAAATTTAAAAGATAAATTTTCCTCACTTTCAAAGACCTTGATATTAAAAATTGTTTTGAACTAAACTATTAGGAAAATTATCATTAGTATGATTTTTATTACATATTTGGAATTAAACGATTATAAAATATAAAAAAGTAAAATTTTATTGGAAAAACATTTTTTAATGAGCTAAACAGTTTATAGGGTTCCGGATTCAGCCTTAACTCTATTTATTTACCTTTTTAAGGTGTAAATGCTGAGAATAGAAGGACTTTATAATTGAAATTTTTTCTGATTATTTCCCATATGTAATAAACCACTCAAAAATTTACAGATTTAAACAACAACAGTGAATTATATCCTATAATTCTTTGGGTTGACCAGAAAGTTCTGCTTTATGTGGTATCAGCTAAGATGCTAGGATGGTTAGAAGGTCCGACTTCCTCACTCAAGTGTTTTGCAGTCTGTGATGACTGGTAGCTGAGCTGAGACTGTCAGTTGGGTTCTCAAGTCTCCTCTACGTGGTTGCTTATGCTTGCTTCCACTATGGTAGCATCCCAAGCTATAAAAGCATCTCTTACCGCCCAGCCTTAGAAGTTATACAGACTCACATCCATTGTATTCTACTGGTCAAAAGAGGTCACAAAGCCAACCCAGTAATTTCATCAAGTGAATGAAAAATTGACTCCATTTCAATTTATAATTGGTCATTAATAATAAAAAGGTCATGTGATATGGGAAATACTGTTGCAGTAGCCTTGGAATCACAAACTACCACACAATGCCACTCATCCTTTGAACAACTTTTAAGTCATCTGGAGACGATGACAATGATTTATCACAAAAATAAATGTTTAAAAATTTACCAGCTGATCACTCTATTTCTTCTTTTTTTTTAAACAAAGAATTTGAAACCATTAGACTTGTAAAAGTGTAGATTTCACTAGTGGCATTCCCTTTCTCAACACTGACAATATCTGAAATTAAATCAAACCTGTGTTTGATTTACCAGTGACTTTTATACTCTAGTGGTAAAATCCATGGTAAGATGGAGAATTGGGGTACACACAAGTTTAAAAGAAGTGAAAGGGAGGTGTGAAAGAAGAAGCATAAAGCCTAAGGGCAGAGGCCTAGACCACAAGTTATTTCTCAGTAGATATGTATCAAGAAAAGGATTACACACAGAAGATGGTCATTTATTAATTAATTCATTTTCTAAAGTTATTTACATACAAGTTTCCATTGAAAGTTTCCAGATCATTACTCTAAAGAAAGCCAGGTTTTTTGTTGGTGATGTATCCTTCATTATCTCTTTCTTGCCATTTAGTCTTCTTTTAAAGCCTTAATTATTTGATTACCCACCACCCCCATTCCAGGTTTTTCCCCTCCTAAATTTTTCCTTTGGCCTCTTGATATAATTGAAATTACCCTTACATTCTACCACTCACACATTGTGTATGCCAGAGGTAGGTAGAATTAGCAGCTGTGTATATTTTAGACAACAGTATTTCAACAAAAATGATTAGAACTTTTATTAATAGAATGTAATCTCTAAGCCAAAGAAACAAGCAAATAAACAAAATTTAACAGAATACACTCCCCAACTATAATTTTATCCAGTATTGTGCAAAACAGCAGGAATATATTATCTCATTGAGTCCTCATAATAGACATATGACATGAGTATTGTTACATTCAGAGAGTGGAAAAACAATGGTCCATTAAGTAACTTGCTAAAGTTTATAAGGTAGAGGTATTTTTCAATGCCAGATCTATACATCAAAAATGGCAATTTTTTCATCACTGGATTACATTCTGCCTCTTTTAACAATTTATTTGAGGTTAGATATTGAATTTTAAAATGAATTGTTAGCATTTTAACAAATAAGTCAATAGACTGAGATTTACTGTGCCTCAATATTAATAATTTATTTTATTTTATACATATACTTTAATAAAACAAAACTACAGCATTCAAGAAACTAAATGAAATGGATTCTCTTTAAATTGAATTTCCCAATATTAACTCTCAAATGATTTCTTTCATTCATGAGTAGACTTATATGTTATGGACAAAGTGAAAACCATCTTAACCCATACAAGAACTGCGGGGATTTAATATAGTGGATCAGAAAAATTACTATCTAGATGTATGATATTCCAAATTAATAGTTCCTAAATCCAAAGATTAATCTTTACTGGTAGTTCCCTAGTATCTATAATGGAGAGAAAAAAAAAATGATTCTCAAAAGCCATAATTCAAAAAGAGTCATGTACCAAAATGTTCATTGCAGCTCTATTTGCAATAGCCAGGACATGGAAGCAACCTAAGTGTCCATCAACAGATGAATTGATAAAGAAGATGTGGCACATATATACAATGAAATATCACTCAGCCATAAAAAGGAACAAAACTGAGTTATTTGTAGTGAGGTGGATGGACCTAGAGACTGTCATACAGAGTGAAGCAAGTCAGAAAGAGAAAAACAAATACCGTATGCTAACACATATATATGGAATCTAAAAAAAAAAAAAGAAAATGGTCAGAAGAACTTAGGGGCAAGACGGGAATAAAGATGCAGACCTACTAAAGAATGGACTTGAGGATACGGGGAGGGGAAAGGGTAAGCTGGGACAAAGTGAGAGAGTGGCATAGATATATATACACTACCAAACGTAAAATAGCTAGTGGGAAGCAGCCTCATAGCACAGGGAGATCAGCTCGGTGCTTTGTGATCACCTAGAGGGGTGGGATAAGGAGGGTGGGAGGGAGGGAGATGCAAGAGGGAAGAGATATGGGGACATATGTAACTGATTCACTTTGTTATGAAGCAGAAACTGACACACCATTGTAAAGCAATTATACTCTAATAAAGATGTTAAAAAATTAAAAAAAAAAAAAAAGATTCTCAAGATGGATTAGGAAAAGCTGGAAAAAACTGAGCTTTCACTTAAAGAAATAACAAAACTAAAAAGTATTTTCGCATATAATTATATCTAAAAATGCACATATGCACATATATTTGGTGTAGATACCAAATTTCATTAGTATATACCAATATTTTCTCTCTTTCTCTTTTTAAACAACTCACTGACATCTTTTTTTTTTGTTTTAATTTATTTTGGCTGTGCCAGGTCTTAGTTGCAGCACAAGGGATCTTTGTTGTGGCATGCATGCATGTGGGATCTAATGCTCCAACCAGGGGTCAAACCCAGACCCATGCACTGGGAGCACAGAGTCTTACCCACTGGACCACGAGGGAAGTCACTCACTGACATCTTTCTAAAAAACGGTTTAAAGTAACCTTCTTGCTTGGATAACTCTGTGAAATACCTTTTAGATCTGTATTAGTGAAATATCTTATAATGGACTGAATTGTGTCCTGAAAAATTCATATGTTGACGTCTAACCTCCAGTGTAACTGTACCTGGAGATAGGGCCTATAAGGAGGTAACAAAGTTTAAATTAGGTAATAACGGTGGGGCCTTAATCCAAGAAGACTGGTGTACTCATTAGAAAAGGAAGAGACACCAGAGATCACGCTTTCCGTACGTGCAAGGGAAGAGATGACCTGAGGACAGAGGGACAAGGCATCTTGGCATCTACAAGCCAGAAAGAGATTCCTCATAGAAACTGAAGTTCCTGGCACCTTGATCTTGGGCTTCTAGCCTCCAGAACTTTGAAAAAATAAAGTTCTGTTGCTTAAACCACCCAGTCTGGCATTTTGTTACAGCAGTCCTAGCTGACCAATAAGTAAGTATACAAAGAACAGCCCTTACAGAATTTATTCCATAATGCAAAGAGTCAATATATCCTACAGAGTAAAGATTCCTTGGATGAAATAATCACCTGTAAACCCTTTCCACAAAAAACAAACAGAACAAACAAACAACCCCACAAAGCATCTGCTTTCAGGTCCACATAAGTACATATGTGCTGGTGGACTCATTAAATCATAGTCTTCTAAAAACAAGTGTACAGGCTTAGTCAGCATGCAGTCCAGTAAGCTGCTTTCTCACCTATGGATAAAAACTCTTCCAAATTTTAAACTGATATATTCATATATTATGCCACTGGTCATGAAGAAGAACATAATGTGTTCGTTAATTTAAGCAATCATTTCCTAAATACCAATTATTTACAAGGCGCTAAGAGGATAAAAAAAATATATGTTGTAAAGTATCACACAATCTGATATAGGATAAAAGGCAAGTCAAAGACAATAGTAATGCAAGAAAAACTGTGAAAAGTATTTGTCTAAAAAGAGTAATTTTAAAAGTTTATACTACTGATAAAGGGATACTGGTGTTATCTTTGTGATTTCTAAAAATTATTTTTAGTCATTGGTTAGCACCTATTCTGCCATGTTTATAAAACACTATATTTGTCTTACTTACTGAAACAGTGTGTGATGTTATCTCTGTGAATTTGTTAGATTTATTACCTGGACAAAGGGAAAGAGGTAGTTGAAAAAAAATTTTTTTATGTTCCTGTGATGAAAAATAAATTGTTTTCATTTGTTTGTGCTTCCAAGAATAATCTTGATTTATTTAATAAATGCTATGTTAAATTATTGAAAGAAATAGGCTTCTAAGGGGAAAAGTATGTACTCTTATTTCACTTTAAAAATTGAATTCATCTATCAGACTTTTAAAAGTGTAGAATATTTTTTTCTATTTTTATTTATGAGTGATATATATATATTTTCATTGTCATACATATAAAATTTATAAATATGTTTTGTATGTATATAACATAAGTAGCAGTAATTACTAGTTGGAATAACTATGTGATCATTGAAATTACATGTACCTAATACCTTTTGGCAGCAATAATATGATAATTTAAAACTCAAAGGGTAAAAATGTCTCGCTATGACCTAGTCTTATTCTCTTAACTTCCATAATATAATCACATTATTGTATTTAGTGAAAGAAGAAACAAATCTAATCTCCTTTAAATATTTTCTAAATTATGTTCATTTGCAATAATTTCAAGAGGGTGCATAATTTCTCTTTTGCTAATTGATCAAAGTGTTCTTATGTAAAAAAATACATAATAATTATAATTCAGAAGAAGTTCAAGAGGCAAAAGTATTCAGGCTCCAAACTGACTTTCTATGTTAATTAAACACAGTTGGTCTTTAAGATAGTAGATTTTTACATATTTTATTTCAAAGCATACATCTCCTGGTTCCACTAGAAAAGAGTGTAAATGAGGAGTGTAAAGATTTGAAGCTAGGGATGATTAAAATTTCACCTTTTTTTTTTTTTCAAGATAGTTTATCCTGATCTTAGTTTCAGAGGGAAAAAATCAGGGCACTGAAAAGGTAAAGACGTTACCTCCTACCATAGAATCCAACAACCTAGTGTACAAATCTCATTGCAATAAGTTTGAAGATATCAACAGAATAAAGAGAAAAGAAAATCTATGAACAATGGAGACATGAATTCAACATGTATTAGTTGTTGACTGTTCCACAAACATTAAGCCAGGTACTAGGGCTCCAGCTGTGAGTAAAGCAGACATGGTAACAAAGAATCAAATATTTTAGTAGTGCTTAGATGTAGAATATCATCAACTTCCACAACTAAGGATAACTAAAATCTGAAGGCAAAGTAGAAATTAGCAAGGGGGAAAGAAAGGAGTAAGAGAGTGTTAATGGAAGAAGAAGGGCAAATGAAAAATCCCAGAGGCAAAAACAAATATAATATGCTGGAAGCATTGAATGTAATAATAGCCTAGAAGGTTAGAGGATAAAGTGCAAAACTAGTGCTAAAGATGAAACTGGAGAAGCAAGCAGAAGGAAAGCTTTGCAATTTCTGTGTTAAATTTTTCTGTGCCCTCACAGACTGCACCAGTAGAATCTAAGGATGATCTAAGGATCAACAGCACCAGAAGAATAAAGCAGACAAGTTTATTGCAAGGGCTCAGAAAACAAAACTGTCAATGGAACTAACACCCACAAAATTAGGCTAAAGCCTCTAAGCTAAACCTAAATAGAATAACAGCCTGCTGAAGAGATTTAGCTAGATTTAAGATTTAGATACAATTGAGAGTCTCCTTCCATAATAGCCAAAATGTTTAGGATATAATCAAAAATTACCTGTTTACACCAAGAACCAGAAACAGCATAATTTGAATGAGAAAAGACAATCAACAGATGTCAACACCAAAATAAAGAAGATGTTGGAATTACCTGATAAGAATTTTAAGCAGCTGTCATTAAAATATTTCATGGAATAGTATTCAGACATTAGAAAGAAGGAAATCCTGCAATTTGTGACAACATGAATGGACCATGAGAACATTATGCTAAGTGAAATAAGTCAGACAAAGACAAATATTGTTTCTTATTACTTATATGCTGAATGTTTAAAAAAGCCGAACTCATAGAAACAGAATAGAATGGTGGTTACCAGTGATTCAGGGGATGGGAGGTGGGGAATGGGGAGATGTTGGTTAAAAGGTACAAACTTCCAGTTAGATGATGACTAATGCACAATATTGTGATTATAGTTAACAATACTCTATTATATACTTCAAAGTTACTAGGAGAGTTGTTCTTTAATGTTCTCACCACAAAAAAAGAAATGATAATTATGTGCCTTGATGGAGGTGTAGGCTAACACTACAATATTAATCATATTGCAAGTTTATCAAATCAACGTCTTGTGGATCTTAAACTTATACAATTGATATGTCAATTATATCTCAATAACTAGAAAAAGATGCTTCAACATCAATTACAAGTCCTCTTGAAACAAATTTAAACATTAGAAAATCTCAGCAAATAAATTTAAGTTAAGAAAAAGAACTAAATATAAATGAAAATCTGAATAATTAAACAGAATTTTTCAAATTACTACACTAATACATGAGTTCAGTAATGTCACAGGGTATAAGATCAACACAAAAATTAATTGAATTTTTAATTACATGTTTCATATGTGCAGTATTATAGTGCAACATCTGTATACACTACGGAGTGATCACCACAAGTCGAGTCACCATATATCACCATACAGTTGATCCCCTTCACCCATTTTGCCCCCTCCAAACCCCTTTCCCCTATAATGGCCACCAATCTAATCTCTGTATCTATGAGGTTTTTGTTTTTTTTTTTTTTTGGTTTGTTCACTTGTTTGTTTTGTTTTTGTTTTTAGATTTCCCATATAGTAAAATCTGTGGTATTTGTCTTTCTCCATTTGACTAATTTCACTTTGTCAATGGAACCCTCAAGTTCCATCCATTTTTCACAAAAGGCAGGATTTCATTTTTTTATGGCTGAGTAGTCATTCGTTGTATATATGTACCATATGTTCTTTATTCATTTATCCATCCATGGACACTTAGGTTGTTTCCATACCTTGGATGTTTTAAAAGTGCTGTAATGAAGATGGGGATGCACATATCTTCTCAAATTAGTATTTTTATGTTCTATGGATAAATACCCAAATGTGGAATACCTGCATCATATGGTAGTTCTATTCTTAATTTTTTGGGAAAACTCCATACTGTCTTCCATATGACTGCAAAATTTATAATACTACAATCAGAGTACAAGGTTTCCCTTTTATTCACATCCACTCCAACATTTGTTATTCTTTGTCTTTTCTATAAGAGCCCTCTATAAGGTGTGAGGTGATATCTCATTGTGGTTTTGATTTGCATTTCTCTGATAATTAGTGATGCTCCACATTTTTTCATGTGCCTATGGGCCACTTGTATATCTTCTTAGGAACAATATCTATTCAGATCCTCTGTCCATTTTTAATGGGATTTTTGTTTGTTGTTGTTGTTCAGTTGTATGAGTTCTTTTTATATTTTTAATATTAACCCCTTTCGTGGATATACAATTTGTAAATATCTTCTCTTATTCAGTAGGTTTCCTTTTCACTTTGAGGATGGTTTCCTTTGCTGTGAAGAAACTTTTTAGTTTGATGTAGTCCCATTTGTTTATTTTTGCTTTTGTTTCTCTTGCCTTTGGAGTCAGATCTGCAAAAACTTTGCTAAGACTGATGTCAAAGAGCATACTGCCTGTGTTTTCTTCTAGGAATTTTACAGTTTCAGGCCTGAAATTCAAGTCTTTGATCCATTTTGAGTTAATTTTTGTATATAGTATAAGATAGTTGTCTAGTTTCTTTCTTTTGCATGTGGCTATATAGTTTTCCCAATTCCTTTTATTGAAGAGACTGTCCTTTCCTTTCGTCATTGTATGTTCTTTGCTTTTTTGTTGTAGATTAGTTTTTCATATATGTGTGGGCTTATTTCTGGGTTCTCAATTCCATACCATTGATTTATGCTTCTGTTTCTGGGCCAGTACCACACTGTTTGGAGTACTATAGCTTTGTCATATAATTTGAAAACAGGGAGTGTGATAATTCCATCTTTGTCCTTCTTTATCAAGATTCTTTTTGCTTTTCAAGGTCTTTTGTGGTTTCAAACAAATTTTAGAATTATTTGTTCTAGTTCTGTGAAACATACCATTGACATTTTGATAGGAATTGCATTGAGTTTGTAGATTTCTTTGTCTACTATGAATATTTTAACAATATTAAGTCTTCCAATTAATGAGCATGGAATATCTCAAATTTCTTTTTTTTTTAATGTCTTTATTGGAGTATAATTGCTTTACAATGGTGTGTTAGTTTCTGCTTTCTAAAAAAATGAATCAGCTATACATATACATATATCCCCATATCTCCTCCCTATCCTACCGCTCTAGTGGTCACAAAACACCGAGCTGATCTCCCTGTGCTATGTGGCTGCTTCCCACTAGCTATCTATTTTACATTTGGTAGTGTATATATGTCCATGCCACTCTCTCACTTCGTCCCAGCTTCCCCTTCCCCTTCCCCATGTCCTCACATCCATTCTCTACATCTGCGTCTTTATTCCTCTCTTGTCCTTAGGTAGTTCAGAACCATGTTTTTTTTTTTTTAAATTCCATATATATGTGTTAGCATATGGTATTTGTTTTTCTCTTTCTGACTTACTTCCCTCTGTATGAGAGACTCTAGGTCCATCCACCTCACTACAAATAACTGTATATATGGCTGAGTAATATTCTACTGAGTAATTTCAATTCTTTTTATGGCTGAGTAATATTCCATTGTACATATGTGCCACATCTTCTTTATCCATTCATCTGTCGATGAACACTTAAGTTGCTTCCATGTCCTAGCTACTGTAATTAGTGCTGCAATGAACACTGTGGTACATGACTCTTTGAATTATGGTTTTCTCAGAGTATATGCCCAGTAGTGGGATTCCTGGGTCATATGGTAGTTCTTTTTTAGTTTTGTAAGGAACCTCCATATCTTTATGCATAGTGGCTATATCAAAATACATTCCCAGCAACAGGGAAGGAGGGTTCCTCTCCTCCACACTCTCTCCATCATTTATTGTTTCTAGATTGTTTGATGATGGCCATTCTGACTGGTGTGAGGCGATACCTCATTGTGGTTTTGATTTGCATTTCTCTAATGATTAGTGATGTTGAGCATCCTTCCCTGTGTTTGTTGGCAATCTGTATATCTTTTTTGGAGAAATGTCTATTTAGGTCTTCCACCCATTTTTGGATTGCATTGTTTGTGTTTCTGATATTGAGATGAAGAGCTGCTTGTATAATTTGGAGATTAATCCTTTGTCAGTTGCTTCATTTGCAAATAGATTCTCCCATTCAGAGGATTGTATTTTCATCTTGTTTATGGTTTCCTTTGTTGTGCAAAAGCTTTTAAGCTTCATTAGGCCCCATTTGTTTATTTTGTTTTCATTTCCATTTCTCTAGGAGGTGGGTCAAAAGATCTTGCTGTGATTTATGTCATAGAGTGTTCTGTGTATGTTTTCCTCTAAGAGTTTTATAGTGTCTGGTCTTACATTTAGGTTTTTAATACATTTTGAGTATATTTTTGTGTATGGTTTTAAGGAGCATTTTAATTTCATTCTTTTACATGTAGCTGCCCAGTTTTCCCAGCACCACTTTTTGAAGAGGCTGTCTTTTCTCCACTGTATATTCTTGCCTCCTTTATCAAAGATAAGGTGACCATATGTGAGTGGGTTTATCTCTGGGCTTTCTATCCTGTTCCATTGATCTATATTTTTGTTTTGGTGCCAGTACCATACTCTCTTGATTGCTGTAGCTTTGTAGTATAGTCTGAAGTCAGTGAGCCTGATTCCTCCAGCTCCATTTTTCTTTCTCAAGATTGGTTTGGCTATTCAGGGTCTTTTGTGTTTCCATACAAATTGTAAAATATTTTGTTCTAGTTCTGTGAAAAATGTCATTGGTAGTTTGGTAGGGATTGCATTGAATCTGTAGATTGCTCTGGGTTGTGCATTCATTTTCACAGTGTTGATTCTTCCAATCCAAGAACATGGTGTATCTCTCCATCTGTTTGTATCATCTTTAATTTCTTTCATTAGTGTCTTATAGTTTTCGGCATATAGGTCTTTTGTCTCCTTAGATAGATTTATTCCTAGGTATTTTATTCTTTTTTTGCAATAGTAAATGGGAGTGTTTCTTTAATTTCTCTTTCAGATTTTTCATCATTCGTGTATAGGAATGCAAGAGATTTCTGTGCATTAATTTTGTATCCTGCTACTTTACCAAATTCATTGATTAGCTCTAGTAGTTTTAGGATTCTCTATGTATGGTATCATGTCATCTGCAAGTAGTGACAGTTTTACTTCTTTTCCAATTTGGATTTCTTTTATTTCTTTTTCTTCTCTTATTACCATGGCTAAAACTTCCACAACTATTCAACTAATTAAATATATACATCTTCTCTCTTCTTTTGTTAGGGTCTTTAAAGACATACAAGAGTGTAAAGTAATATAATTATATCATTGTATCGTTGGTTTTGTAACATATATAGATGTACTTAGTATAACAATAACTTAAAAAAGTGGAAAAGGGAATAGAGCTATATAGAAGTAAAACTTCTGTATCTCACTGGACTTAAGTTAGTACAAGTGAGAAGTAAATTCTGATAACTTAAGATGTATATGGTAAGTCTCAAAGCAGCTACTAGGATAATAACTAAACATATATGACAAAATTATCTTAGGAATTTAGATGTTCCACTAGAAAATACTCAGTTAGTGCCCCAAAGAGGCAGTAAGGGAGAATACAGGTATAAAAATTATGTGAAATGTGAAGAAAACCAGAAGTAAATGACAGCATAAAGTCAGCCATATAAAAATAACATTAAGTGTAAAATGATTAACAAACCAATAAAAAGGGAAAGATGATCAGAATGGGTTATTAAAAATCCAAGTATATGTTATATATGAGACACATTTTAGAATCAAAGATATAAATAGGTAGAACATGAAGGATGGAAAATATATATCATGCAAAGAGTATCCATAAGAAGACTAGAGTGGATAAACTAATATCAGACAAAATAGACTTAACAGTAGAACATTACCAGCAAAATGAGGGATATTTTATAATGATATTTTATAATGCCAGTCTCATCCTGTTGTCAATGTACCTGCACTTAACAGCAGAGTCCCAAACTACATGAAGCAAAAACTGACAGAATTGAAGTGAAAAGGCCACTTTTTTAAACTTTGTATTAAAGTTTCTAACCAGGGAATTTAGGCAAGAAAAAGAAATAACAGGCCTACTTGTGGACAATAAAGAAATAAAACAATCTCTATTTGTCTGGTATATAGAAAATCCTATGAAATTCTCTAACAAAACTACTAGAACTGATAAAAGAGTTAAGTGACATTACTGGATAAAAGATCAATATGCAGGCAGCAATTGTATTTCTATACACTAGAAATGAGCATGCAAAAAATGAAATGAAAACAATTTCATTTAAATTAATATCAAAAGAATAAAATAATTCAGAATGAATTTAACAGAAGAAGTGTAATCTTGCACACTGTAAACTTACTTCCACACAATAGATATTTTATAATTTACTTCATTATTCCCTTATTATGAGACATGTAAGTCATTTAAGTAACTTTATGTTAAAACAGTGCCACAACGACTAATGCCATTACTGTGTCTTTATCTATGTGTTCAATTATCTCAAACCCATAAGTATAATTGCTGCTTTGGGAACTATATACATATAAATAATCTAGATAAAACCAAATTGCCCTCCAAAGAATAGTATAGAATTTTAAACATCTACCAAGAGTGTGTGAAAATAACACTTTCCTATAACTTGGCAAACAGTGACTGTTACAATATGTTTTTAACTTTTCAGTAAACTAATGGACAATAAGTTTTTCATTCTTTTTATAATTTGCAATTCCTGTTTAAAGATAATTTGAACATGTTTCACATTAGTTTATTTGTATCCCTTCCAAGTTCCCTACACTTAAGTGTACAATTTTCACAGTATTTACTTTTATTTTTAAATTTAAGTTTCTTTATATTTCCTCATTCAGCAAGTACTGTAATGAGTGTCTATTATAGGCCTAGCACCATTCTATTTACTGGGTTACTGTAGCTTTCTGGTGATAGCTTTCATCAAACTTAGCAATTTTCCCTCAAAACCAAGTTGGATAAAGGATCCAGAATTTCAGTGATTTAAAAAAACATCTGTAAAGTTGTTTTCATGGTTTTCTTTTTTGAATATGTTGTTACTAATTAGTGTGTTGCTTATATTCTTGCATAAAATAATTTTATTAATGTATTTTTATGGATTAAAATTTCCAAAAGCTTACTTTAAACATTTTTACAACTAAGTACATAGGAGAGAATGAATTATACTTTAATTTTTTATGTCTTTCCTTTCTTGCTATGGTATAATGAACTGGATAATACTGCATCATTCCCGTCTTTTACGGATATCTATATAACATGGCAATTATTTCCTATTTGTATTAGTAGAACACATCCAAAGAAATATCTAGTTATTTCTTCATGATGGGAGATATTTGATTACATTTTAATATTTTCTCCTTAATTTCTTCTAATAATTGGAAAATACAGGTTTTCTGCATCTTCTTAAGTTTTGCTAATTTTTGCCAGAAAGTCATCTAATTTGTAAAAGTTTTTATATTTTTATAAAATGTGCATGGTTTATTTACAATTTTAAAAACATCTATATCTGAAATTGTTTCCCCTTTTCATATATAACCTGATTGGTTTCTCCCCCTTCAAATTCCTAATATCTCTCAGCTATTCTTTAACTTTTACATATGTATGTTAGAAATCTTTTATGTTCTGATGTATACAAATATTCAATTATTTATTATTTTATTCGTAGATTGATTCTAAACACTAAAACCCCAAAAGTGGTGTTTAACCTACTAGGATTATATAAATTTTGTTCATTGTAGAGCCATTTATTATAGTGGGATATTGGGATATCCTTCTTTTCTTCCTTTCTTTCTTTCTCTCACTCTTGTTCTCCCTCTCTTTCTTTTATCCAATATAGTGACCTCTATAAAATTTGTAGCAAAATATCCCTTGCATTCAAGTTGAGCTACTTTTTTCCTGAAATAATTTCTTTGTATCACACCAACTTTTTAAATGACTTTTATTTGGATCATAATGTTTCTCATACAATTTTTCTGCTTTTCTTAATCTTTATATTCCCTTGTTGAGTGGGTTTATTTTTCTTACCATGTTACCAATATTATCTCTTTTATCATTTAATCTTTAGCTTCAAAGCCATTCCATTCATCTTAAAGACTTATTCTTGGAACCTTCACCTTCCTTTAGTTGTTTCAAATGATTGCTTTCTATATCTACTTTTTAGTATTTCACAGGATTTCTTCCTGTGGCTGCATGGTTAGTGTTATAATATTGTGTTTCCCATATAACTTTCTATTCTTTCCTTTAAGATTTATTTATGAGAGTTCATACTCAAAGTAACTTTTTCAGAAAGTACATGACAGGTAAAATTTCTTTATTCTTTCCTAACTGATGAAATTTTTGTTTTGTTCTCTCAACTGATTTTTATTTCATCTGAGTTTAGAATTAAAATTTTAATATCATTTTTGCTAAGATATTAAAAGCCAAAACTCAACTGCTGCCAAGAATTCCATAGTAATAAGGAGAAGGCAGCTTTCAGTATTTCTTTTCATACATTTGAACATACAGTAAAACATGTCTCTTTTTTTAATTGTGTGTGTGTGTGTGTGTTTGTGTGTTGACCACTTAAGATCTCTATTATCATTACATTTCAGAGAATTCTTCATTGTGTGTAGTGCTGCATATGATTTAGGCTCAGTCAACTTGACGTGCCTGCCTAAGACTGAAACTTGAGAAAACAAAGCAGAAGTTCAGGAATGAATATAAACGCTTACTGGTGTTATCAATGTATAGAGTTTCTTGATGGTGGCAGAAAGTTTCCAAAGACAACAGCTACCACTAGTGGAGGGATATATACCAAGCCATTGCTCTTATATGGCCTTTGCTGTGGTTCCTGTGGTCTAGAGTCCCTGTATTCCTGTCCATTATCCGAATCATGTTTATAATCATCTTTTTATCAGAGCAGTTGGCTGTTTGATATTCTTTCAAATCTACTATCAAATCTACTTATAAAAAATTAAGTTTCATACTAGGTAACCAAGACAGTGATTACAGTAGGATACCAATTTTTGTTATTATATATAACTTTTTAAACTTTTCAGGATCTTTAATTTTTCTTAGCTTTAGGACATTTTGTCAGCATATGTCCACGTTTGCCTCTTTATTCACATTCATTCTACTCTAAGGAGTTGGCTTATTAAAAAAAAATAAGGTTCATGCTCAATATCATAACTTACTGTGTTTTCAAGTAATACAAATGTTTAAGTTATTTTTCTTAGACTTGTTTCAACTTATTTTTTAAATCATAATCACTATATAAAAGTGATTGTTGACTGTGTCCTTATATTACAAACAACTGAAACAAAGTGTCCTATTTCTTGAGATAACATTTACATGGATAACAAACTTGAGTGTTAAAGTGTTTTTTCTTGTATAGGTTTTATAAATAAAAAATAACTTTCATGAAATGTATTCTTTGGGGTTTTCTAAGTTTTACTGTAAAAATGTGTTTAAAACATTTAAAAAATCCTTTAAAAATATTTCCACAAAACTTTGCCACTATCAAAGTTCACCTTGAAACGACTTAGCTCTAGTCAGAAGGTCAATAAGTTTTTCTCTAAAAGCAAAATTGGTATGAGGGTTTAACAGGAAAGGGCAAATATCACACTGTGCACAGGCCACAGGAAGATGATGTTGACATATTTCAGCACAAACATTTTAAAAATCCTTGTGTTATAAATTCATTGAGATTTAGAATTATTTAAGAACTATTATAATAAATATATTAGGGTATTCATAAAGTAAAAGTTGCAGACATAATCACACATAGAAACACAGACACTGTATATTTTTTCCATGACAATACTACAAAATGTAAATTTAAAAAAAGTTTAAAGAAAAAAATCATAGGTTAATCTGATGTATAAATAAAAATCACCAACTGCAGATGTATAAGGATGTATAAATATTCTTTTGTTTAGAAACTAATTTATTAGCTCTGTCAACACAGACTAAGAGGTTTGGAAACTTGCTTATCTACTTCAGGTTAGAAGCCAATAAATAAAAAAGTCATTGTATGCCATTAGAAGTACAGACATAAATATTTGACTGCTAGAATTAGCCCAGTTACTTCATCTCTCTCATTTTGAATTTACATATTTAGACATTAAAGAAATAAGGATTTTCTTTCACTTCCAAACTTTCAGTGGATGAGTTTATTGATTATAAATTAATTACAGATTCAGAAGGAATTCTGCGCAATTAAGATAATTGGCACATTGATTTTAAAAATAAGGGTCAAACATAAACATTATAAAATTAATGTAAAAAAAGAGAAAAAGAAAAATTTGAAGATGCCCAATGGAAGATCCCCAGTGGAAAACATATACAATCTTCTAAGTAGTTTCTTGAATATACTCTACACAAAAATATGTACAGTTTATTAGTAAAGCCTGAACTATGAAGACTATGTTTCTCCAAATTTCCAGTTTTAAAATGTAAGCATTTGATATAAACGATCTGTCATTTTGTAATAAGTACTTTTGTAAAACCCTTGTTCTAGTATTTACTTATGGAAATCAGAATGTTTATACATATTTACTACTGATGTAAACAACACATTTTTAAAAATTATATGTGTCCAATACCCAAAAGCCTTAAACTAGTAAAGACTTAAACTACATATATGTGTATATACATATATGTACATATATATATATATATATAGCTCCTTATGGGATAAATTCCTGTTAAAGCAGAAAGTTAAGGGGGTTCTGGTGGCTTTTAGGCTCTTACACTTCTGCAGACTTATGCAGAAGATATTGTGTGGGGGATTCTGACAGTGTCATTCCAATTGGTATGATATTGTAGAACACAGTGAAAGCACTAAAATAAACAGAAACAGAGAGAAATTTTATCCAGCCAGTAACTGTTAAGAAGCTCAATTTCTTACAAATTCTTAGTGGGATTATAAAGAACACCACTGAAATAAAAATGAAAGCAGTTTCATTGAACTGAGATATTTTCTCTGTTACTGTTTATCCAGAGTTCAAATCAATGCCATCATCAGATTGTGTAGCAAAGATTTCCAATTAAGTGCAGAATAAATCAAAATAGGTAGTTCTTACTGAAAAAAAAATTCAGAATCTAATTCTCTGGATCATACATAAGGCAAAGCTCCGTCACTCTGAATATTTGAGCGGATTTAATGATTCAGTAAGAAGTAAAATGTGGAAACACCTAAGTTTGGAAAAGTAAAAAAAGTACCTTTTCTGTTAATGAAGCATACCCTTGAGTGTTTATTTGTGCCTAAGTCTGCCCTGATTTGTCTGGTAGATTCCTCATTTTATTCTGAGCTGGTGATATCACTGAGTTTCTGAGCCTCTTCCTTGAGCAATAAATGAAACAATGGGGAGTTCCATCCTCTTCCTTTTATCCATGATTTTGTATTGTCCTCTTGTTTACTGACTTTGTAATAAGCTAAGTTAAATTAATTTTAATGAAAATAGGATCTTCCTGTGTGTCAGTCTCTGAACCTAAAACATATATTGTTGTCTAGTTTAACCCACTGCGCCAGTTGGGTTAATCTGAGAAATGAAGTGAGGACTGGGGAGGTCCTGGGTAATAGTGAGACTCACTGGCTACAGGATTCATGTTTAATACAAGTTGTTGAAAACTGGTGGACATTGAACTGTGTGTAATAATTATATAATTATAATTATTATATGTTATATTATATTATTATATATAATTATAATGTATAGAGATGATCATATGATCTTTATCCTTTATCTTGTTAATGTGGTGTATCATGTTGATTGATCATCCCTGGAATAAATCCTTCTTGATTGTAGTGTATAATCCTTTTACTGTATTGTCTTTGGTTTGCTAATATTTTGTTGAGGATTTTGGCTTCTATATTCATCAGGGCTAGGATGGCCTGTAATTTGAGTTTTTTGTAGTGTCTTTGTCTGCTTTTGGTATTAGGGTAATGTTGGCTAGTAAAATGAGTTTTGAAAGCCTTCCTTCCTCTTCAGTATTTTGGAAGAGTTTGAAAAGAATAGGTATTAAACCTTATTTGAATGCTTGGTAGAATTTGATACAAGCATAAATTTATTTGAATTTTGAGGAGATCAGTTTTTCAATATGAACCAAAATTTTAATAAGGACAGTATGTGTACTCATAATTAATCTTTTAGAGATTTATGCCATGTTGAAAATGTCAAGTGATTAAAGATGTATGTACAAGAATATTTATCAAAGCCTTATAACAGTGTAAAGTGGGAAATAACATAAATATCCACCAACAGGGAGGATTTTTTGTTTTTGTTTTTGATGTGGACCATTTTTAAAGTCTTTATTTAATTTGTTGCAATATTCTTCTGTTTTATGTTTGGGTTTTTTGGCCACGAGGCATGTGGGATCTTAGCTCTCTGACCAGGGATTGAACCCGCACCCCCTGCATTGGAAGGTGAAGTCTTAACCACTGGACCATTAGGGAAGTCCCAACAGGGAGTTTTTAATACACATCTATGGTAGAGCACCACAGTTGAACATCTTTTGTGCAAAAAGAAATTTTGACAGGAGTAAAGGATCATAACATGTAGTAAATAAGAATGTGGTAAGAATGAAATACGGACAGGGGTTAATGAGGGGACAAAGGTCATACTCAGGATACAATTCTCTATGAGGCTCAAAGTCCACCAAATAATAAAAGATTTATTTGTGTTTCTGTTTTCCCATGCATATATATTTCTCTCAATAACCTCTCAGGAATAGTTAGCTGTGATCTGGATATTAGTCAGGACTATATAAAAAGATGGCAACTGTCTTCTCTCAAATGTTATAATTCTTTCTATCTATCTATCTATCTATCTATCTATCTATCTATCTATCATCTATGCATGCAAACAATAACCAAATAAAAAAGCCATGACAATCTTAAAGTGCCTGTCTATGGATGGTGGGATTGTTTGTGATTTTTTTGCCCCCTTAATTGTTAATGTTGAGCATATAAATTTTACAATCACTAGAAAAATATTTTTTTTTTAAGTAATTTATTCTGTCTCAAGACAGAATAAAGTAATTTACACTGGCTCAAGATTTTCAGTTTATTAATCCTCTTAACATTGTCTTCATTATCAGAGAAAACAGGTAAAAATGTAATCATTATATGTGACAGATGTGCTTATATGAATTGATGATTACAAAATGTTTTTATAGGACACAGAACTATGGGCACAGCACTATTACAGATGTTATGATTATCCCAAAGGAATGCAACTTATTCTTTTTGTATGGGAAGATTCTACAAGTTAAGTGGGAATTCAAGGCACTTATGTATACTCATGTAACTCATACTCAACAGAGAGTTATTTGCAAAAACATGGTACAAAAATTGCACAGTGCAAAGTAACTGCAAATTACTTCTTGGTCTTGTGATTCCTGGAGTCATTTTGAATTATGACTTATATCCTCTTTTCTGATTTTCCTTTGACCCACTGATTTCACACTTAGCTTTCAAGTGTCTACTTTGAGCCCTCTCGCTCCCCCATCCCCATCCCATGACAAGCTACTCTGATCTCCAGCTTTGATTAAGTATCTATCTAACACATATTCGTTATTAAATGTAGTTCTTTGGTACAGGCTGCCTGATTTTTTTTGCCCTGAAAATATCTTACTGAATTTTCTTGTCTTCCAGGACTAATTATTTCCACACCTTCTAGGTTTGACCAAACCCTTAAATTGAAATGTAAAAAAGTAAAATTAAAATGTTGGAATAATTAATGAGCTGAGCTGTGAAAAATAGGAAGGATTCCAGGGGTGTTGCATCATTCAAATAGATTTTTTCTCTATAACATACAATTTGCATCATTGAAATCAGCAATTATGAAATAATTATTTCTTTACTTCAGAAGCCTTATAATATTATTTCTTCCATCTTTATTGTTAGTAATGTGATTCAAATTTATCCCTTTTTGCTACCATTTCAAGTTTCAATTCAGTGTTCTTAACAATGTCAATTTATAATCATTGTGCTTGTGAATCATTTGTCATAACCTAAAGGTTGGAGTTGGCAACAGATTGAATTTTCCTTGCAAGTAAAAGTGACACAGCATGTCCTTTTTGCTCTTATGTTGAAAAATATTGCCTTAGAAGAAAATTTATATTTACACAGATGACATTAAATGACAAGCAAACAACTCTTTCATATTCTAACAAGACACATTCATTGTCTTTAGTCAAATAATCATTCTCTATTTCTTCATTTTTTTATTAGGTGCTTTTATAATATTAAAAAAGCCATGTTTTTTAAGCAAAGGTGTATATTTAAATTTTTAATTGATTGGAGAAATGTTAGACAAATCATTCCAGGGATTACAAAGAGAGAGCAAAGGGAAATGAAATTAGTAGTACAAAAATAGCAGAACTCTTTGCAAAGCAACTATGAGCAAAGATAAAAGAAGCTAAAACAAAAATATTTGGACACTGGAATCACACTATGATATATATGAGGACAAATAGAGAGCTAATGGTATCAGTGCAGAGCATTCAGTTGTGCTCTCATTCAAAGCTATTGGGAGTGAAGCTGTCATGAAGCTAATGTTACTTAACTTTGTGATTATGGATGAGAATAGTATTGCTGCACTAAATTCAAAAGGGATTAAACAGATCCTTCCCAAAGATGCTGATTCGAGAGACAAATTTTGGGAAGAATATCTCATCCCTGAGTAGGCAAATTTTTCTTGTTGCCCAAGAACCAAAACAAGAATTTATAAAAAGAAATGCTATCTCAATCAAAAATATTTTTGTTTCTCATTTTACCTTTAAAAAAGGAGCTGATTCATTTTCTTGCACATTATCTTAATTTAATAAAAATTCCTTTTTATTTATAACTCCTTGTTTGGCATTTCATCATTGATACAATGATTCTTTGTGTGCTAAATAATACTAAAAAATAAATGGAAACAATCCTAAATCATTTGAGGAAAACAAATTATTTTTCTTATTGATATTTTTACTCAGATTAATAATCAAAATTTTAGACTGAGAAAATAGAAAAACTTTTCAGAGAATTGTGGAAAAAGTTGTACAAGTCAGACAGGCAAATATGAAAAAGCTAAACACCATCTCTCCAAAAAAAAAAAAGAAGAGGAGGAGGAAAGTTAGAATATAGTTCTTATAGTTCTTACTAAGACTTGTATAATAGACATTTAAAGGTTTTTTGTTTGTTTGGTGGATTTGTGTTGTTTTCATCTTATTTAGTTTATTTTTTTTAATTGCAAAATCTGTTTCATCTCCTCATGGCAACCGTACGCATATTCCATGCATTTTCTAGAAACGTGGCTCCATCCAAGACTCCAGGGATGTAGCAAGTGTTCTAGGCCAATTAACCTACTCTATCACTGTCACAGAGATGGTACAGGGATGAACAGATGACTCAGGACAGGTCAATGGGGAAAAAGAAAACTAAATCTTGAGATTATTGTTTCTCTCGTTGGTTAGCTGGAAGTTTCTGGAACCACCATGCAGAGCTTAAGAGTGGAAGCAACCTAATGGAAAGGAAGCCAAGAAATGCATCTGATGACATTGACT